>NC_061796.1:0-600000 GCF_021462225.1 Girardinichthys multiradiatus
TTCAATGACACCCTCACTTGACCTCTGTAAGTAGCCCTCAAACAGCCCTTTGATGCTGTCAAAATTGACCTCTCGCTGCATTCATGCATCTGAGTGATGCTTTTAGCACGTATCATTACATTTTACGGTTTTGGTCTGGTATGCATAACTCTGGGTCCTGTCGATGCAAACTCCGAAATGCTGTCACCATCTAAATCGTCAGTAAGATCACCCGATAATTCCCCATTCCAGAGGAGTTTCACCACTTTTTGTCACTAAATCAAACTGTCCGTGTCAATATAAATCAATCGTTCCTGTAACTTCTCCATGCTGCTGAGAAGTTTTAAACATGCATAAGCGGTGGTGAATGCTGCAATAAACACATTATTTGTCTTACTTGGAGGAGAGATGACACGTTTACTGAAATTCCACTGCAATACACACATTTCAGGGTTGAAAAAAATGAAAATAGTTAACCCTGTATTTACTCGAGAACATGAAGCTGAAAAAGTTTAAGGGTAGTGATGACTGTGGTCTGAGACAGATCACTTCTTTGCGCAAATTTTCCCCAAAAAATGTTTTAAACACAATTTTGCAACCTGCCTTTGGCAGGATTCACCTCGATTTTCTCAGGGTCTAATTGGATGCCCTGATGCAGTTTGTAGTCGCTATATACTTTGACTTACTCTCCTGATCCACTGCTTCAGACGGATAGCCCGAAGCCTCCTGCTTACCCTTTAAAAAGCAATGAATGTAACCTTAAAGATTGTATCACTTCTCTTTTCAAAATGCCCCACCTCTGTGATTTTAGCAAGACGATAACTACACTCCAACGCTTTACAGGAGTTCTACACTCACCCATACACCCGTCAGAGCTCTGTCCTCATCATTATGCATGCAGGGACCTGATTGGTTATTTATTTCAGCGCATGTGCGGCAGAGAAGTGAACACAAGTTTCACTTGGGATGTTCGTGTAAGGTAAAACAGGGAACAACAGGTTACGTGGTGGTGTAGACCACAGCTTGATTATACCGAAGTAGCTGCTGGGGTCATCAAAATCTTTGTAAATGATGGTGGGGTGTCCGAGGGGAAAAACGCAGTTGGTGTTTACATAAGGGTACAGAGATGTGTAATCCACATAGTGTTCAGTTTAATCCGGTTCCGCTGTGTACCTCAACTTCATAGGACAGGTGCGTCCACCATACAGAGCATCCCGGGGGTATAGCGGTTCGGGTTGCATTAACTTTCTAAGAAAGATGATCACCCCTGGGACTGATTTTTCATTTCAATCCACTCATGCTCCCATATGACTTGAGACGAAGGCCGTACACAGTTTGTAACACCTTGCTTCTCTCAACAGTGGCTGCGTAAAACTGTTCAAATGCGACCCCTCTCAACGGACACTTGTCATGAGGCATGTAACACTTTTTACAGCCGTGGAAAAAACAGCCGTAAAATTCAAACGCAACTTTGACACCGTTAATCTCTGCATACCCATCCACTGAATATGGGCCGATTTTCTTTTCACCCCTATTTAATGCATGGCTCTGCTGTCTGCAATCCAGCCGAGCCATTGAATGGACGCGCTGGAGAACGTTTTACTGCTATGTCTGTAGTCCAGAGGTGATGGAATGGCTAAGGTTTGAAGAGGAAGGAAATTGGTTACAAAAACCTTCATGCATGCTGATGCTATTGTGATACTTTTAAATGGATTCACACTTGTCTCCTTAAAGAACTCGTCTCTGAATTTTAAGCATCCTTGAAAAAGAATTTCAACGTCATTTTTACAATAACGAATAGCTTCTTTCTTAAAGTCAAAGACCTCTTTGCTCGCTTCTCTGTACCAGCTGCTAAACACCTGTTGTTCTTGAAGACTCATGCGTTCTACAGCGTAGCAGGATGGAGGAGGAAAAGGCCCCACATACTGGGGACGTTGTTCAGAGGAAAATAGGTGGGCGCTAAGCTTTATGCACATAAATGACAAGCTGTCAATGTATTTTAACCTGTAATCAGGGTCGGTTAAACAGAGAAGTTTACTTCCTACCATGACGAGATGAGGTTTAATCCCTAACTGCAGCATTGCATTTAGAATCAGGTAACCATCGTACCCCCGCGCATTGTGCGCTATTAAGGTGAAGCCTCTGTACTTCGGCCTCCTGAAATGTAGAAGACATTTTTGGGTGCAATTCAGTCCATAAGCGTACCATTTATCACCTTTCAACGTTTTAGCACAGACCAGAAAGTGGGTATGCACGCCGCTCTCATTGATGAGGCATTCGAAATCATAAACAATCAGTTTATCATCAAGCTGATTAATTGCACTGCAAGGCTGAATGTAACACTTATGATCATCGCATGTAATGTCTAGGCTGGGGGGTACATTTTCACCGCAAATACTGCATTTTACATCACACACGTGTGGTTTATTCGGTTACTGATTGGAAATACGTATATCCGTTGCATACTTACACAGTTTTACCAAACTCAGTCACTCATAGGCCTTTCAGCACTATTTCTGATGCGCGGTTCCCTGTGTCTGCTGAACATGAGGAATTACGACAGATTCTTTGACAGCCTGCACAGCTTACAGGATTGCTAATTTCTTGCATACATTTATATGTTCGACACACTGGACAATAACCTTCACAATGGTGTGTGTTTGCATTCTCATAGTTGGCATAACAGTAATTACAAATATATCTGCACCCCATAAAACCTTTGAGATTTTTTATCCCATAGTAATGACCTTAAAATAACAGCAAAAACACAGGGTTTGAACGATCAGGGAAACTGGTCTCAAATTTACACAGAGCAGTAGAGCCTGTGGTTCTGTGAAACACTATAATTTTTCTCTTCAGAATGGTTTCAAATTTACCAATATCACTAAAAGTAACTGCTGTTTGCTCGTCGAGGCCTGCCTGATGCTGCCATCTCCTCCCCAGTTCTACAGCACGGTGATCCGTGAGCTCAGGATCAGAGACGTGCGCGAGGCTGATTGCAAAACATAACTGATTACCGGTATTGTTTATAATATACAAATGACGCATTTTCTTATTAAACAGTTCACAGTCTAATGTTCCTGCAGCTTTACGTTTAGATCCTCCAGTTGGATTATTAACTACCTGAAGAACAAATTCCATGTTATTATCTACAGGTATATTTGCATTCGATTGTACTAAATCGTCGAGGAAGTTTTCGAAAGCAGGCAGGATCATATTTCCATCATCTGTAACAGTAAATGTGATGTGACGATTGAGATTTTCACCCACTAATTCCAGCTGCACAACGTCGTTACGTCTGGTTAAAGATCTCGCAGCGTCGGCTAATTCAATGATAATACGCATGATGTCTGTATAGAATGCGGCTAAATCTGGAACGTTACTTGGACAGGGCGGCGGTATGGTAAAAGGTCTCCTTATTTCATGGTTATTAAAATGTTCACATTCAACCACGGCTGGAGGGTTTCGTCCTATTTGATCAGAACTAACTGCTACGTCCATATTGAAATGACCCCCTTGCTGATCTGCGGCGTGTGACGTAGAAGGATTCTGATGACTGTCAGGTGAATCATTTTCCTCAATGCTGCTGTGTGGAGACGGTGCTCTATTTAAATCTTCAAGAGCCTGATTGACTACGTTTAAAACGTCACCGTGCCGATCTGCGGCGTGTGACGTAGAAGGATTCTGATGACTGTCAGGTGAATCATTTTCCTCAATGCTGTGTGGAGACGATGCTCTATTTAAATCTTCAAGAGCCTGATTGATTACGTTTAAAAAGTCATTGTGCTGATCTTCATTTATTACATTTTCACTGTTAGAAGGAGATGCATTTAAAACGATGTCATCTGCTACTTCTGCATTAACGGGAATTTCGTTAAGTTCATTAACTAAATTTCTTATTTCATCCAGGGCAAGTCTGATTCGGTTATCCATTTCTATGAACATAAGAAAAAAATAAAATAAAATAAAACTAACCTACAGAAAAAAAAAAAAACAAACAAAACACAGTGATCAGTTCAGTTTAAAATCACCTTGATGTCACCAAAATGCTTCAACAGAATCTGACATGCTGCCAGAAGCGTTAACGATGAGGCCTTATTACGAAGATTCCGTGAGGCTGTAGAGACTGTCTTCCTGCGTTGTCCGTTTCTGTAGCCAATCTGTCCTACCATCAACGTTACCTCTGTAAGGAGAATGAACAAAAAAAAAAATAAATAAAAATATGTATATATATATATATATATATATATATATATATATAATGAAATAATCACATTAAAGCTGAAAAAAAAAAAAAAAAAAAGGAATTCAAATTAATTCAGTATGTATGTATGAATTAAAACGTACCGTTCATTAATCCACTCTCTAGCGTTGCTCTGCTTTGTAGCGCAGAGAGTCGCTGTCTTTTGGCCGGGGTTAAATATTCTGTAAAAACAGAAGACAATAAAAGTTATCTCACGCTGCGCAGTACAGCGTTCATAAATAAAACGAAAATAGTTTTTAAAATACACAAGTTTTTTTTTTAATCTTACTCCGATTCTTTGCGGTAAAACCTCCAGATTTCGCTTCTTGTTGAACTGAAACGGTGCCTCTCTGCTGAAAGCTGTCTTGATCTTTGAAAAGCGAGCTTCTGGTGGGCGGATTCAATGTGGCATCTTTGGATGTATCTGTAAACAGGTTTATATGACATTTTATTGAACTATGCTTAAAATACATACAGGTCCTTCTCAAAATATTAGCATATTGTGATAAAGTTCATTATTTTCCATAATGTCATGATGAAAATTTAACATTCATATATTTTAGATTCATTGCACACCAGCTGAAATATTTCAGGTCTTTTATTGTCTTAATACGGATGATTTTGGCATACAGCTCATGAAAACCCAAAATTCCTATCTCACAAAATTAGCATATCATTAAAAGGGTCTCTAAACGAGCTATGAACCTAATCATCTGAATCAACGAGTTAACTCTAAACACCTGCAAAAGATTCCTGGGGCCTTTAAAACTCCCAGCCTGGTTCATCATTCAAAACCCCAATCATGGGTAAGACTGCCGACCTGACTGCTGTCCAGAAGGCCACTATTGACACCCTCAAGCAAGAGGGTAAGACACAGAAAAGACATTTCTGAACGAATAGGCTGTTCCCAGAGTGCTGTATCAAGACACCATCAGTGGGAAGTCTGTGGGAAGGAAAAAGTGTGGCAGAAAACGCTGCACAACGAGAAGAGGTGACCGGACCTGAGGAAGATTGTGGAGAAGAGCCGATTCCAGACCTTGGGGGACCTGCGGAAGCAGTGGACTGAGTCTGGAGTAGAAACATCCAGAGCCACCGTGCACAGGCGGTGTGCAGGAAATGGGCTACAGGTGCCGCATTCCCCAGGTCAAGCCACTTTTGAACCAGAAAACAGCGGCAGAAGAGCCTGACCTGGGCTACAGAGAAGCAGCACTGGACTGTTGCTCAGTGGTCCGGAAGTACTTTTTTCGGATGAAAGCAAATTCTGCATGTCATTCGGAAATCAAGGTGTCAGAGTCTGGAGGAAGACTGGGGAGAAGGAAATGCCAAAATGCCAGAAGTCCAGTGTCAAGTACCCACAGTCAGTGATGGTCTGGGGTGCCGTGTCAGCTGCTGGTGTTGGTCCACTGTGTGTTTTAGTCCAAGGGCAGGGTCAATGCAGCTAGTATCAGGAGTATTTTGGAGCACTCATGCTTCCATCTGCTGAAAGCTTTATGGAGATGAAGATTCATTTTTCAGCACGACTGGGCACCTGCTCCACAGTGCCAAAACCACTGGGTAAATGGTTTACTGACCATGGTATCACTGTGCTCAATGGCCTGCCAACTCTCCTGACCTGAACCCCATAGAGAATCTGTGGGTATTGTGAAGAGAACGTTGAGAGACTCAAGACCCAACACTCTGGAGGAGCTAAAGGCCGCTATCGAAGCATCTGGGCCTCCATAAGACCTCAGCAGTGCCACAGGCTGATTGCCTCCATGCCACGCCGCATTGAAGCAGTCATTTCTGCAAAAGGATTCCCGACCAAGTATTGAGTGCATAACTGTACATGATTATTTGAAGGTTGACGTTTTTTGTATTAAAAAACACTTTTTTTTATTGGTCGGATGAAATATGCTAATTTTGTGAGATAGGAATTTTGGGTTTTATGAGGCTGTATGCCAAAATCATCTGTATTAAGACAATAAAAGACCTGAAAATATTTCAGTTAGTGTGCAATGAATCTAAAATATATGAATGTTAAATTTTCATCATGACATTATGGAAAATAATGAACTTTATCACAATATGCTAATATTTTGAGAAGGACCAGTATATATATATATTGTTTTTATTTAATTTTTATTTTTTTTCTACCCTGCTGCTGCTGCTCGACAGCTGTGTCTTCCACAGAGCTCTCAGTCGAATCTGTAAACAGTTTTATCTGAGGTTTAAAATACATTCACTCTCAAAGAAAAATAGTTAGTTCTTAGGATTTACTTTCTGGTGGTGCTGGTAACTTATCCGGTGTGTCTTCAGGGGAAATGATGATAATTGACGGAGGAGTATTCAAAGAATCAGTTTTAATTTCTGTGTTAGAAGAAAGTTCAGATGTTGTTGGGGGTTTTTCTTGTTTGGAAATAATTCGCATTCTCAATTTTGACAGTCGATTCCAGCCGCTGAACCCTCCAACTTGATCATTCGGGTTTACCTCTCTCATCAAATCTATAAATTGAAACATTGTCAAGGGTTAACTATAATATATATATATATATATATATATATATATATATATATTTTTTTTTTTTTTTTAATTTATTTATTTATTTTTTTTATTGCATTTAACATTTACTTACCATAATCTGAATGTGTCAAGATGAAATCATCAAGGTCATCAGCGGTGGGTTCTATGACAAAGAAACAAATATATATATATATATAAACAAAATTAGAGAACATTCACATGCATTTAATGATTTCTTAAAGATGAATACTTACTTACTTACTTACTTTTAAAGATGTCATTGTACTTTTGTGAATTATTATCAGAAGTAGATTCCACAATTTCCGGGTTTCCTGAAATATTTACCGACATTTTTTCTTGTCAGTACTGGTATTTTCAATGTAACAAGTGTTATGGTTCAAAGACATTCAGCATTTGAAGACCCTGACACTGAGGTTAGCCAATGAAACAGAGCCCCCAGACAACATTTACTCACAGTATTTATACCAGAACATGACAGTGTTATCTCAACTGCAAAGACTCTATGTTTTAAAACCAAAACCCTTCTTGAGTTCAAAGGTGATATGGTTATCTAAGGAACAGACCTAACTGCCCTTCCTGACATCGCCCCTAACAGTTGGATATAGAATAACTGTAAACCCCCCTGAATAACCTTTACTCTAAGATGAAAAAGTAAATGTTTTAGAAAAGCTACAGGTAACTAAAATTATCATTCCTTTTTCCTAAAATGGAGTCTCTCATGATTCAAAAACAAACACATCATTGCTAGAGTCAATTTATAACTTGGAAACATTGTATACTGAAGTTCTTTTTTTTTCTGTTAATCTCATATTCGTCTTACCTCTTTCAGCTGCTTTTCCAGTATGTTGACGCAGAAGCTGAAGGTTTTTCTCGTTCCATCGATGTAGTGAAACACAATCTTTAATTTACTTTTTAGGTCTTTTCTATTTTGAACTGATTTAGACTGGCTCATATATTCAAACAAAATAGGTCTGCTGTAAAAGCAAAATGAAACTTACAATTTCTGTCAGGTTACACAGTTCATTTTATTAGGATTTCATGTGATAGGTCAACATTAAGTTGATTATACCTTTAAAATATAAAAGGATGCATGTCTTTTTGTTTTTAGATGTATTAACGCCTGAAAAAACATACAGATTATTAATAACACCCTTAAACACACCCCTGTGTGTTTTAATTGGCTAATTTAAGGCCTTCCCCGTAACACCCTTAAACACACCCCTGTGTTTTAATTGACTCATTTAAGGTATCGCCCCTAATGACGACAACCAATCAGCATCCACGGTTACACCCCTTGGACACACCACCTGCTTGACCACGTGACCTCCTGCCCACATGGCACCCACATGGCGCCCACATGGCGCCAACCGGAAGTCCCACCCTCACTGGAAGTCCCACCCACCTGTCAAAAAGTTTGATGAAAGGGTGTACTTAAATTCTCTCTAGGGTGGTCTTTGCCTATATTGTGGACAAGGAGGACATTTTATCACAAGATGCCCCAAGAAGGGAAAAGAGAGGGCTCGTCAATAGGTCAGGGGACTTTTGATGAGCATATCTCATTCTTCCCCTGTCTCTCGTCTGTGTTTTCCGGTCACTAAGAACTATGAGTTTGCAAAATAGAATGGCTTTGGATTATCTGTTAGCTGAGAGGGGTGATGGTTTTGAAGAATTTTCCTTTAGTTGTGATTATCTTGTAATCAGAAGAAGGGAGTGTAATGGAAATTATTTTATTAAGTGTTCCAAAGTGTGTGACCTTTGGGTTACCTCACTTCTGTGAACATCTGTGTTAGGAAGTAAGCTGTAAAAGCCATTATCAGAAGTTTAATGGTTCAGACCCATCTTTTAGGACAATGTCAGGAAGGGCAGTTAGGTCTGTTCCTAGATAACCTTGTCACCTTTGAACTCAAGAAGGGTTTGGGTCATAAAACACAGACTCTTTGAAGTTGAGATAACACTGTCATGTTCTGGCATAAATACTGTGTGTAAATGTTGATCGGGGCTCTGTTCAACTGACTTGCTTGGTGACAGAGTCATTCAAACGCTGATGCCTTTGAATAAAACTTATAAAGACAAAGTCCGGATTTTCTCTTGTTATGAGTAAACTTCTACCCATTTTGATAAGAAAATTCCATAACAATTTTAGCGTCACGAACAGGATCTAACGTGCCAGAAGAGACCGCAGGACGGGGACACGGACGCCTGGCCAGCCTGAGAGTTGTTTTCAGTCCACTTACATTTTACGGAGGGAAGTTCTGGTGCCCGCCTGTGGCTTCTGGCCGATTGGATCCGAACTATTTGTCTTCAAATATATCTGGGTGAGAAGTTGCTCTGTATGATATAATGTATATTATTATTTTTATTACACATTAACCATCATCTCCTAACTAATTAATTACGTTCCAGAGTTGCGAGAGGGGGAGGCATCAGCTGAGGGCCCGGTTACCCTGCAAAAGGAATTGCAGGGAGGTTCTCATTGGTAACAAGGGATAAAGCAAAAACACAGGGTTTGCGGGTGGTTTTTAGCAATTTTCTACACTCATAAAGGAGAAAAGCCAGGGGGCAGACGTGCCGCTGAACGGGTTAAAAAAAAATGGTTCCGGAACCTTGAGGCATCAGGGGGGTCTCCTTCTTCATACTCTGATTTATAAAATAATGAAAGAAAAAGTGGGGATGATTGTGTTAAATGTGCTTTAATTTGGAAGATAAGTTTGGTTTTTCACAGCGTGGAAGTTTGAGTGTAAAAAAGTTAAAATAGTTTAATAGTTTCAAGTAAAACAGTTGATGGAAAAAATAAAAAAAACATAAGAAAAATATTAAAAAGCACAGAGTGCATCAATTAAGGGGTTAAAAGAGTTAAAAACTTTCCTGAAGGAAGTTTCGTTTGTCTTAAATATTGCGATCAGTCGAGAAAGAAAGGTAAAAAGTGAAAAGGGACATTAGAGAGTTGAAAAGAAAGTTGTTTTAGAAAGGAGTATAGTTCATGTTGTGGAAGGAAGTGACAGGCAGGGGGACAAACTGAACTGGATGACTGATAATATTTCTTTGTGCAAAATCTTAACTATACTAAACTTTTCTTTTGGCTCTCTCACCCACAAAATACACACATATATGGATTTGAGTTCAACATCTGCGTTTTTTGAGTCTGGATTATAGAAACCTGCCCTTCTCCATGGCTAACTCCGCAGAGGACGCTTCTCCAGCACGGCCTGAAAGAGAAAGATCTGCCTTACTGCATGTTGAAAAATCCAGTGTGACTTTTTACAAGAAAAAAAAACGAAACTCAGAAGAAATCTGGACCACTGAGATTGGACACGATCCATGCTGTTTGCAAGAGGCCAGAAGAAGAGCGATACACTGGATTTATATTGGAAAGCATCTATGCGGGCAGGAGAGAAAACCGGAGCAACAGTTTCTTCTTTCTCCTCTGGAGAAGTTAAAGTGGAGGGGCAAAGAATGATTGAATGTCTCACCAACAGAACTGGGAAGGGTGCCTGGTTGTCTTTTGGACTGATAGAGGACTGTGGTGCCATGGACAGTCTGACTCTGGAGCGATTAGAAATGATGGAGGTAACGTACAAACACACACACATTTGCATAATCTTTTCCTATTTTCTGCAATGAAGAACGCTTATTAACGCTGCTCATGTGACACGCTTTGGCTGACGTTGGACCAGATATAGCGGGTTAAAAATATTATTTTTGGGTTAGAAAAGTATCTTAAAAGGTTGATAACTTAACTCATTTGATACTTTCGGTTAATTCTTTTAGAGAAACATTTCAGTCGTGTGGAATATCAGGGTCAATTATTCTAGTTATTAAAAGTTATTAAAGCAGAGGAAGTTACAATAATCTCACCAAAAACTCAGCTAGTAACCAGGTGTTTCTATGTTCTCTCATAGACAGATCCATGAAGGAAGCATTTTTAAAACCCAGTGCATGCGTAAAACCTGATGGGTTTCTTCTCAGCATTATTTTCTGTTGTCAGATTTTGTATCCATAAATTCTAATGGTAGAGACCTCATTAAAACAGGCTTAGTTCTACTGCAGATGGTCTTCATACAGTCTCTGACACAGTATTTTACAGTTTGGTGCAGTTTTTGTCCGCAAGTGTTAACTGACGCTTATGGAAAGTACAAATTCATTGTTTTTCACAGCAGCTGCTGGGAAGAGGTTATATTAGTGTTTTTCTTTCCCTCTTCTGATTCATGCAGGCGTGTGTATTTACACTGTACCTTATATCAGTCCTGACTAAAAACTATGAAAGGTTTGGTTCTGTCTGCGGTTCTTTTTTCTCCCTTTGGAGAAGGAAAGGACACCTGATCAGTTCTGTGCTGCACAGAAATATTAAAACACTTGTTGTTTCTAAGATATCACCAGCTAAAAACTTTTAAAACTTTTGAGAGTAATTGGTTTTGTTAAACACATTTTCCTTGGTAAAACAAACCTTTAAATGAGTATGAAAATATGGGGTTATTTAGAAAGAATCTGATGGACAGTTGTACCACACAAAATTAACTAATCTTCATGTTTCCTAAAAGACTCTGAATGAAAAGGCCTCAGAACCGTGGAGTTATTTTCCACCACAGTACCAAGTTTTTTTAAGCATGCTTTTTCTTTATTTTAAAACAGATGTGGTTTTTGTTTTGTTTTGGCTTTTTAGTAATGTTGTCTGAAGCTTTCTTATGAACTGTGTTAGAAGCAAAATATGATCTGAGGTAAATTAGGAAGCTGTGAACTAATAATTTAAATCTGATTATAGGTCCAAGCAGAAATGATATATTTAGCCAATCCTTCAATCTTCTGCAGAAAGTAACACCATTGTCAATGCAGTAGTACTCAAACTTGTGGTTCTGGACTCCTGAAGCCCGTGAGCCATAGATTTTGGGTCCATAAAATTATATATTTAATTAAAGGTTAGGACGATTACCTATTAAAAATCAGATCTAAGCCAATGATGAGTTCCAGTCATTTGGTTGGCTTGAAATGCAATAATACTCAAAAATTTCTATTCCGGGGAAACACAGATTGGGGTTGAAGAGTTTAGTTTTGGAAACCAAGGCTAGGATTCTTTATAAACAGAATCAAGACAAGTAAAATCCTTCATTTTAGGAAAAGAAAAAGAAATAAAGGCTCTCTTACCAGTAAGAGGATGGTCGGAAAACTCAAGCTCCTTGTTTGATTTCATAGGGTTTAAAGATTAAAGGAATACATATGAGTACAACGGTACACAAGGTGATTTCAGATTACTAAGAGATAAAATATTGGAAACATTATCCGCATTTGGATTGTAAAAAGAGGGATTCTAGTAATAAGTTTTCCCCAACTCTCAAAATTTAAATAGCCAAATTAAAGAAATTGATGTTTGTTCTTTTTAAACACTATGTGGGAAGAAAAGTCCAGTTTGGAGGACAAGGCTTCTTATCTTAATTCTGATTAAGTCAAACACTGCAGGTTTTGTTTAGTTGGGTATACCATAAAAAATGTCCAACGCCGAACTTTTCTAATTTCCCCTCGGGGGATCAATAAAGTATCTTGAATTGGAATTTAATTAAAATACTTCTTTGCATTTAACTTGAAAATTCGGCAATACAGCTGCGATCAAATTGAGCCAAACAAAAAGAGAATTATCTAACAATAAACTCTCAGATTGTAGTTATTAGTTACAGAGTTTACAGTACAAGAGGATTAGCAAAAAGGTTTCAGCATCAGTAAATTGGATTCATATAAGAGAAAACTGTTGCTGTGCTTCTAACTACTTTGAGATCTCTTGGACTATGTGCATTCATTTTGAAAAAAGGATCCTGAAGATGTCATACACAACATCGATCAATTATAGCATTAAAAGATATGGTTGAGAAAACATATTCTGAAAAGAGAGTTGTTAAAAATTTCTTTGAATTCTGAAGCTTCAAATTTGGCCATTTGTCTGTCTTTGATGTTTGTCTTTGTTTTGTTGGACTGAATGTTTGTTTATATGTTGCATGAAACAATAATCCATGTTTAGAATAATGTTTCTAAATCCCAGATTGATTGAAAACTTGGTTTTCAGGAGAGTTAAAGAAGGAAGCTTGTTCTGAGGTAGGTGCATGTTAACAGTTTTGCAGTTTAAGGTTCACTAATATGAGATGGGGATGAAGAAACCTGTGGGTCCGCCCATAGGCTGCCAATCAAAGGTTAGTTTCTGCCTGACTCCACCCACCTACCAGTTTGTTCATGCCTTTGTTGTCATGGTGACCGCTCAGCACCTCCCTTCCTGAGTTTTAGCACTGTTTAAGAGACAATAGAATCAAAATGCTTGTAGTGATTGGTTGCCTTAAAAAACATGTTGTTTTTTTTTTTGTTAATGATTAAGGATGTAGCATGACTTTTAGATTTATGTGTTTTATTAGTTAAAAGTTATGAAATAGTTTGAAACTAGTTTGAAGAATTAGTTTTGCATGCAGAATCATTATTAGATTGAAAGTTTCCCTGGTACCATTAAACTAGCTGACAGTTCAAGATATGCAAAAGTAAGGAATATATTTTTGATAAAGAATCTGAGTCATGACTTTATACTTGGTGGTAATTATTTATTAGATTCGAATTTGTAGGGTTTAGGCATCTGAATTACATTAGATGTCCATTAATCTAATACTCATCTTCTTACAAGACAAATCAGGATGATATGTGACTAATTTCTAAGTGAGACATTGATGAACTGAATAATTAAAGTTTGTGTTTTGTTGTTAATGGAACTGAATTGCAGTTAAAAACATCTGGATTTTTTTTAAATGTTGCTTTCGTTAAATTCATAGTGACACATAGTTATGTCAGAATTCATTTCTTTGGTTCTATGTAATGTGATTTTGGTTACTAGAACATTTTTGTACAAACATTTTGCTGAATGGTCGCATGGGTTGGACCCTGCGCCAGAAGAGGGAAATGTCAGAATAAAGCAACATGGGGTTCCAAACGTTTTTGCACTCATGGGAAAAAGGGTAGCTCAGACCTCCAGTGAGGACTTAGTGACAATGCGAGAGAGACGTTGTACTTTGTTTATATAAATGGTGCATAGCTCCCTAAGACCACATTCTGAAAACCTCTCTGAAATTATGGTGTTGATTCTTTTGTGAAATTTTATATCTCCACAGATTAGACCATTTTTGAAATTCTTTTTGGGTATTCTGAAACTATGAAATATTGACCTGTAATCAGACCTTCCTCAAACATCATGTCACATTTTTAATATTCAGAATATTTAGCTGATGGTCACTGCTAGTATATCAGGTGAAGTCAGAAGATCAATTATTTTGATTTTGTTGGATGTTTTGATGAAGTTCATGTAGTTAAGCACTTAGGTTTGAGAATGGGACTTTGAATTGAAAATTAGCCAAGCGTTGTGAAGGCCCTGTTCTCACTTATATGAGATTGGGACAAAGGACACAGGCAAATCTCAGTCCTTTTGAAGTGCTGTGTGGCAGGTCTCCTAATTTGGACATGGGGATATTGCCAAGATCATTTTCTTCCACATCTTCAGAATCAGAATCAGAATCAGAAAAGCTTTATTGCCAAGTACGTTTTTGGACATACAAGGAATTTGTTTTGGCGTAGTCGGTGCAATACAGTACAAATTAAACAGTATAAACATATCTACAATATAATATAAATATATGTGCACAGTTTTAAGTGAGTGAGAGTAAATATAGAGCAGTATAAGATGCAAGAGCAATATAACAGTGCAGGTGATCATTGTGCAAGTAAAGCAGTGCAAGTAAAGCAGGACTCCAAGCTGAGCGTCTTTGTGTGAAGGTAGGATGTTGTTTTACTGTCAAAACCTGTCCACTGTGTTTTCTCAAGTTTCACAGATGGTGAAGGCTGCATTACCAGAAACAGCCACTTCCACCCTCCAGTCCTTTATTCCTGGCGACTGGATTCTGCTCAGAGAATTTAGGAGAAAACACAGGAAGTCCAGGGCTGGAATGGTCCATATCAGATCCTACTAGACACCCAGGAAAGCTGCAGGAAAGCTCTAGCTCCTCCAGCTTCATCTGGCTTCCAGGACAAGTCATCTTCCAACTGGATCATCCACGGCTGAAAGGTGTGAGGACAGCGGACCACCACAAGACAAAGAACTGTAAGTTGATCACTGGCGAGTGATTGAAGAGGTGGTTGAAGAACACTGTTCTTACAAGGGCACAATAATCCCTTGGGCAGTGCAACGTTATTTCAGAATCTACTTAAGGCCATCGCATTGCCTGAAAGTTAGAAATCATAAGGTCATTTGCCTCACTGCACACACACCACAGTGAGAGAATCTTTCCTCCCACTTTGACAGCGAGACTGACTCTGAGGAGGATATCTCGGATGCTTTTATCTAACTTTTATGTTTATTGCTTGATATTTATCATTATGGTATTATTACAAATTTGAATGTGTTCATTTCCACGTTGTTTAGTTGGGACTATGGAAGCCTAACATCCAGCAGGTAGAGTTCCTGTTTCTAAATATATTTCTAGAGGAGCTTCCTCGACCGCCCACCTGTACCCAGACTGGTGACAGGGCAGCTTGAAGCGCAGAAGCCACTCAGGAGAGGCAGCAGAATTTTTGTTTTTTAAGTTGGTTATAATTTGTTTTCTTTGGGAAAAACCTGTTTGCTTCAGTACCAGAAGAAAGGGACATCCACTTCAAGGTCATGATTGCAGCTATATGGAAGATGGTTTGTTCTGATGCTAATGAGTGGTTATTGCAAGTATGTTATAACCTCTGTGTCATTTTGGGAAAGGTACAGCAAAGACAATGTGTGGTTAATCTGACTAATAATAATCATTCAGCGATTCGCAAGAGAGATTCATCACTTTTCTGACTACTATGATCATATGATAATGTTTGGTGGCAATGATGCATCAAAACTGTGAGGAATTATAGTGTAAGGGAAAGCAGAATGTTAGTAGATTTTCTAGTGAGACTTAATTTAACGTGTGCGTCTACAGGAACTCTTATAGAATTCGGGGTAATTAGAAATCCGATTAAAGATCCAGATATTTGTATTACACAGGAGGAAGTCACCTTATTTCCTTGGGAAGACAGTAGGTTGCGAATGCATTATATCTGTTTTATGTGCTTTAATAAACAGACATAAATTTGAGTCATGTCCTATCAGAACTGATCCTTCTACTATGTCAGGATCTTTTGGTCCCTGATCCCCTTTGTGTTAACTTTTTAATCTTACGCTTTTATCTGAGGACGGTTTCACTGTTCTAACTACGGAAGCAGCAGGCTATAAGAACTATGAGTTTGCAAAATAGAATGGCTTTGGATATCTGTTAGCTGAGAGGGGTATGATGGTTTTGAAGAATTTTTCCTTTAGTTGTGATTATCTTGTAATCAGAAGAAGGGAGTGTAATGGAAATTATTTTATTAAGTGTTCCAAAGTGTGTGACCTTTGGGTTACCTCACTTCTGTGAACATCTGTGTTAGGGAGTAAGCTGTAAAAGCCATTATCAGAAGTTTAATGGTTCAGACCCATCTTTTAGGACAATGTCAGGAAGGGCAGTTAGGTCTGTTCCTAGATAACCTTGTCATCTTTGAACTCAAGAAGGGTTTGGGTCATAAAACACAGACTCTTTGAAGTTGAGATAACACTGTCATGTTCTGGTATAAATACTGTGTGTAAATGTTGATCGGGGCTCTGTTCAACTGACTTGCTTGATGACAGAGTCATTCAAACGCTGATGCCTTTGAATAAAACTTATAAAGACAAAGTCCGGATTTTCTCTTGTTATGAGTCAACTTCTACCCATTTTGATAAGAAAATTCCATAACAGTAGCTATGGAAAGGCCTCGATGCCATGAGTGAACGTGCGCAGGAATTGTGACTGTGAGACTTTCCCGCTTTGGGCTAGAAGGCCTCAAAATCTTGGGATTTTGAGTGTCTTTTAATTTTTGATTTGGCAAGAGTTGGTGCTACAGCTATAAAGGTTATATATTTGGCTAGCGCAGATGAGCACGGCTTCCGTACAGTTTGCATGCGCTGTGAGTGTGGCCAGCCCTTCTGGTAGCTGCCTCAGGCCTGCATTCATTTGGGCTTGGACTTTTGCTCATAACTCTGGATGTGAGTGTCTGGCAGTCTGGATTTGGGTTAGGGTTAGGGTTGGCAACTTTTGAGCCGTTTGTCGTATGATGGTGAGTGAGGTAGCTATGGAAAGGCCTCGATGCCCTGAGTGAACATGCGCAGGAATGGTGATGGTGAGCATTTCCCGCTTTGGGCTAGAAGGCCTCAAAATCTTGTGACTTTGATTTTCTTTTAATTTTTGATTTGGCAGGAGTAGGTGCTATAGATATAAAGGTTATATATTTGGCTAGCGCAGATGTGCACGGATCACGTACATTTTGGCATGCCCCGTGAGTGTGGTGCTTCCAGCTGGCGCCCTTCTGGTAGCTGCCCAAGGCCTGCATTCATTTGGGCTTGGACCTTTGCTCATAACTCTGGATGTGAGTATCTGGCAGTCTGGATTTGCTTTGACAAAGGGCCTTGGGGCAGCAGGCTGGAGGAGCCTGTTGATGGGCAGTGCTGGGGTTGGCAACCTTCGAGCGGTTGGTCGTAGGATGGCGAGTGAGGTAGCTATGGAAAAGCGTCGATGCCCTGAGTTAACATGCGCAGGAATGGTGATGGTGAGCCTTTCCCGCTTTGGGCTAGAAGGCCTCAAAGTCTTGGGATTTTGAGTGTCTTTTAATTTTTTATTTGGCAGGAGTAGGTGCTACAGCTATAAAGGTTATATATTTGGCTAGCGCAGATGTGCACGGATCACGTACATTTTGGCATGCCCCGTGAGTGTGATGCTTCCAGCTGGCGCCCTTCTGGTAGCTGCCCCAGGCCTGCATTCATTTGGGCTTGGACTTTTGCTCATAACTCTGGATGTGAGTGTCTGGCAGTCTGGATTTGCTTTGACAAAGGGCCTTGGGGCAGCAGGCCAGAGGAGCCTGTTGATGGGCAAGCCTAAGGGTTGGCAACTTTTTAGCCGTGTGTCGTAGGATGACGAGTGAGGTAGGTATGGAAAGGCCTCGATGCCCTGAGTGAACATGCACAGGAATGGTGACAGTGAGCGTTTCCCGCTTTGGGCTAGAAGGCCTCAAAGTCTTGGGATTTTGAGTGTCTTTTAATTTTTGATTTGGCAAGAGTTGGTGCTACAGCTATAAAGGTTATATATTTGGCTAGCGCAGATGAGCACGGATCACGTACATTTTGGCATGCGCCCTTGAGTGTGGCCAGCCCTTCTGTTAGCTGCCCCTGGCCTGCATTCCTTTTGGGCTTAGACTTTTGCTCATAACTCTGGATGTGAGTGTCTGGCAGGCTGGATTTGCTTTGACAAAGGGCCTTGGGGCAGCAGGCCGGAGGAGCCTGTTGATGGGGAGGGCTAGGGTTGGCTAGGGTTGGTAACGTTTGAGCAGTTTGTCATAGGATGGCGAGTGAGGTAGCTATGGAAAGGCCTCGATGTCCTGAGTGAACGTGCGCAGGAATGGTGACTGTGAGCCTTTCCCGCTTTGGGCTAAAAGGCCTCAAAGTCTTGGGATTTTGAGTGTCTTTTAATTTTTGATTTGGCAGGAGTAGGTGGTACAGCTATAAAGGTTATATATTTGGCTAGGGCAGATGAGCATGGATCACGTACATTTTGGCATGCCCCGTGAGTGTGACCAGCCCTTCTATTATAGGTGACATACCAGAGTTCAAAGGAGGACAAATTGTTGGTGCACGTCTTGCTGGCGCATCTGTGACCAAGACAGCAAGTCTTTGTGATGTATCAAGAGCCACGGTATCCAGGGTAATGTCAGCATACCACCAAAATGGACTAACCACATCCAACAGGATTAACTGTGGACGCAAGAGGAAGCTGTCTGAAAGGGATGTTTGGGTGCTAACCCGGATTGTATCCAAAAAACATAAAACCACGACTGTCCAAATCACGGCAGAATTAAATGTGCACCTCAAACTCTCTGTTTCCATCAGAACTGGTCCGTCGGGAGCTCCACAGGGTCAATATACACGGCCCGGGCTGTTATAGCCAAACCTTTGGTCACTCATGCCAATGCCAAACGTCGGTTTTCAATGTTGCAAGGAGCGCAAATCTTGGGCTGTGGACAAATGTGAAACATGTATTGTTCTCTGATGAGTCCACTTTACTGTTTTCCCCACATCCGGGAGAGTTCCGGTGTGGAGAAGTCACCAAAGAAGCGTACCACCCAGACTGTTGCCATGCCCAGAGTGAAGCATGGGGGTGAATCAGTGATGGTTTGGGGCTGCCATATCATGGCATTCCCTTGGCCCCAATACTTGTGCTAGATGGGCGCGTCACTGCCAAGGACTACCGAACCATTCTTGAGGACCATGTGCATCCAATGGTTCAAACATTGTATCCTGAAGGCGGATGACAATGCACCAATACACACAGCAAGACTGGTGAAAGATTGGTTTGATGAACATGAAAGTGAAGTTGAACATCTCCCATGGCCTGCACAGTCACCAGATAACCCTAACCCTAACCCTAACCCTATATTATTGAGCCACTTTGGGGTGTTTTGGAGGAGCGAGTCAGGAAACGTTTTCCTCAACCAGTACAACGTAGTGACCTGGCCACTATCCTGCAAGAAGAATGGCTTAAAATCCCTCTGACCACTGTGCAGGACTTGTATATGTCATTCCCAAGATGAATTGATGCTGTATTGGCTGCAAAAGGAGGCCCTACACCATACTAATAAATTATTGTGGTCTAAAACCAGGTGTTTCACTTTCATTGTCCTAGAGGGGGCAATCCACATTTTTCCTTTCAAGAACCATGACCTCAGATTCAGAAGAGCTGATTGTCATGTCAGCCGCTTCAAACTTAGCTGTTCAGTGCTCATCATCTTCGAAAAGCAAAATAAAAGCCTGATGTTCCCAAACCAGACATGCTCCTCTCCACAATTAGGCCTTGAGATCCTGAAAACCACAAACAGGATTGGTGACAAGTGGCAGCCATTGTGAAGTCCAACACCTAGTGTGACTTTGTGCTGAGAATGTGCTTAGACAGCAGACTCAGCTTCTGCATTTGGCATACAAGGGCAGAATTGCTGTTTAAAGCCACCAATATATCTCATATTCCTACAGCATCCCCTACAAAATGCCTTGTGAAATATGGTTTCCTGATCTACGAACAAATGTATACTGGAGATGAATACTCTCATGACCCCCCACAGGATGAAAATGAGGCATTGAAAAAGACAGAGCAGAAAACAACACAAAGCACCAGTACATGGGTAGGTTCTATGTTAAAGAAAAAGTAAAGACTTAATGGCAGAAATATTTCCTTCAGTGGCTTAATCTAAGAGGGAGACACATCTAAACATATAAGCTCTGGGCTGGTAGTAAAATCTATGACATCAAAAACAGTTATTTGCCACAATAATTCCTTCAATTTCTTTGTCTAGGAGAGAGGGTTAAAGACAGGGTCATGTGGACCATTCACAGAAAGAGAACAAGATATCTTTGAAAGCAGTAGCTTAGTCAATGCCCCCCCGCGGGAAGGTGTCACAGCTAAACAGAATGCCAGGCCAGTTTTTTTACATTGTGTAGCCCATCATGGTGCTAATTTATGAAAATTTTACCCAGATTTTTCAGCTATTGTTTGCTTCATTGCATTGATAGTGATTTGACAAATATCACTGTTTAAGCTGGGTATGAATGAAGTTGTGTTGTAACTTTTACATGTGTTCCTGGTCCACAACACACCTGAATCAAATGCTATTGTCTTCTCAGCATGCAGTCAGGTACCACAGAGTCTATCTGACAACCAAATTATTTGATTCAGGTGTGCTGAACACCATAGACACGGCCAAAAGCTGCAGGACACCGGGCCTAAATAACTACAGTTTCATAGCCCTAGTTTAAGCTAATATTGTGATTTAGGTTTATATGTCCTAATCCACGTTCTCTAAAATATATAAACTGTATCCTGTCTGCTTTACTGAAAATCCACCTGTCAGTTGATTAACATTTTGATTGCATTTCCAGCAGAAAATTGGAAAATGATGACTACAAATAGTTAATTATGCAAAATAGCCCCATACCAAAATCCCCTCTGCACTGGAGTGCCAGACATAGAGGCATAATTCATCAGTCCAGAGAGTACATTTCCACTGCTCTAGAATCAATTGGGAGTGTTTTTCACACCACTATATCTAGAGCTTTACATTGCAATTGGTAATGTAAGGCTTGAATGCAGCTGCTCTGTCATGGAAACCCATTCCATGACACTATATATGCACTGCTCTTGACCTAATCTGAAAGTAATTTAAATTTAAAGTGTGGAGGTCTGTGTTTATTGACTGTGGAGAATGTTTGCAACCTCCATCCACTATGCACCTCTGGATCCACTGACCCCGCTCAGTGATTTTACATGGCCTACCACTTTGTAGATGAGTTCATGTTGTTCCCAATGTTTTCCACTTTGTTATAATACCACTAACATTTGAATGTGGAATATTTAGTTGTGAGGATACACCTTGACTTATTACACAGGTGGCATCATGTCACAGTGCCATGCTGGAATTTATTAAAAGCCTGTAAGAGACCAATTCCTTCACAAATGTTGTAGAAGCAGACTGCATGCCTGTGTGCAGGATTTTCTACACTTGCGCAGTCCCAGGAACAGCTGGGATACAACTCAAGGATTTTGGAAGTTAGTGTTTAGATTTCTCTCACTTCAACTCTACTGACTCTCTCACTAAATCTGGATTCTTAATGCATCAAAGGCCTGACAAAGACTCTTTACAGGGGCGCAACTACATATTTTTGAGGTGGATGCAAACATGTCACCGGCTTCCTAAGTTGTTTCTCTTTGAATTCAGGAGAAGCATCCATTTTCGATGGCTATCACTTGTCTCTTCTATCACTGACCTGATGTCTGCCTCTTTCACCCCTTGTCTGTGGCATTCTCCACTAAGTCATATGGTCAAAAAAGCATTCTATATTAGTTGTAAAAATTACAGATCTTAATACAGTTTTTTTTTTTTATAATGTTTAAAAATTTTTGCTTGGGATTAAGTAGCTGTTCCTTCACTTCCACCTAATATTAGACCAACCTGTTGCCTTCCCCTGTCTGTCCTGATTCTTCCTCTGTCATCCTCTCTTCCTGGGAACCATCATCTCCCAGGATCTCAAGTGGGAGCCAAACATCAGCTCCCTCATCAAGAAAGCCCAGCAGAGGATGTTCTTCCTGCAGCAGCTGAAGAAATTCAACCTGCCAAAGACTATGATGGTGCACTTCTACACAGCCATCATTGAGTCCATCCTCACCTCCTCCATCACCATCTGGATGCTGCTGCTACAGCCAAGGATAAGGGCAGGCTGCAGCGTGTCATTCGGTTTGCTGAGAAGGTGATTGGCTGCAGTCTACTGTCGCTCCAGGAACTGTACACCTCCAGGACCCTGAAGCGGGCAGGGAAGATTCTGGCTGATCCCCCCCCCCCCCTTTTTTTTTGCTGACAGGACACCTGTAACCTGTAACTCTATGTGTTACATTAACGCTCAGCTTGGACTCCTGCTTACTTGCACTGCCATACTTGCACAATGATCACCTGCATCGTTGTATTGCTCTTGCATCTTATACTGCTCTATACTTACTCTCACTCACTTAAAACTGTGCACATATATTTATATTATATTGTAGATATGTTTATACTGTTTAATTTGTATTGTATTGCACCGACTACGCCAAAACAAATTCCTTGTATGTCCAAAAACGTACTTGGCAATAAAGCTTTTCTGATTCTGATTCTGATTCTTTCTCTCCATCCTCACAGCTGAATGACATTAATTTCGTGTTAAGTAGGTTTAAAAAATACAGCAGTCTAAACACAATGAAATGAATCTTTAGATTTAAATGATCTCCTTGTTGGATAACAGTTACTGACTGGACATTGCAACTGATCTGACTTATCAGATCCATCACAACACCACAGTAGTGATATTAAATAAGACATTTAAACTTAAGTGTACCCCTGCCAAAAAGGTTGGTAACATGGGTCACCCACCTTTTTGAGTCTAAGGTCTATAGTGACACTGGACTCATTTGTCTGATACACACATAAACTTGTACAACTCATCTTTAATTAAATAGTCAATAATAATAAATATACATATGAGTGAATAAATTGCAGCCTAGAGGGCTAAGCGTTGGACTATAGCTGGGCACTGGCGCCATGACAATTTAGCTTTCCTGTGTTAATATTTCCTGAGTTTTATTTCGGTCATTCTTACACTTATTGTGTGGATATGTGTGTGTGAGAGAGGTATGTATCAGATATTCATAGAAATACCGAACAAATCACGTCCCTTATCGGTTCAATAGGGGAGGCAACATTTAACAGCCAAATATGGTACGATTCCGTATTAGGCTAGCTTTAGCTAAGCTGAATATTTACAACCCTCTTGTCCTGTTGTCGATACACTGACGGTACTTTCCTACTATCTTTCAACCACATTGAAAGGCTTTTTTTCATCCCGCCAACATCTTTTTCCCTTTTCCTTTTTCTGTTTAGCGCCCCAGATAACTTTGTTTTCTGCCGCTCCATCTTGTTGTCCAGTGCACTACGAGTGGTAGTCTAAGATTTAAAACAAAAAAAAGCGCGCCTGAGAGGTTCTCCTAGGGGCGTGTGCCCAAGCCACCTGTGTGGGAAGGGAGAGCGATAGGAGGGGAGGTGAAGGAGCAGAGGGGCGTCTAATCTGTTACTCTATTATTGATCATTTCATGCTGTTAAATATAGAAAATGCCAACTAGAAAAACATTTTTTCTATTGGGGGTTTTGACGCCCCCTCTAGTGCAGCGCCCCTATGCATTGCAAACAGTGTATACCCACTTTTTGCGCCACTGCCTCTATACAAATGAAAATGTGTACTTGCTGTATGTAACAGTGGGAAGAAACCAAGAGATATATTTTTGGAAGTCAGCCATGTGATTTGTGGGATGGTTTGTCATTAAACAGAAGCAGGACACCAACCCCTTCGATCCCAGGATGCCACCTAGGATGAAAGAGGGCAGATTTCTGAAAGAAAGGATAGGAAACACAAACACAGGGCACACATGGATAGATATCCCAATTTGACCACAAAAATCTAGCTTTGAGTACAATGTAAGAACTTCTTGACGCAACTAAATGGGCTACAGGGGGTGGCAGTGATGCAGTTTTATGAATGACTGCTGAGGAAGAGGCGGAGAAGAAGGAAACAACAACGTTTGGAGGAAAAGATATGTCAGTCAGTAATTTTCTGCCACTTCTTCCATAGTGGGTCGCGGGGAAGCTGGTGCCTATCTCCAGCAGACTATGGGGGGGAGGCGGGGTATACTCTGGACAGGCCTCCAGTCCATCCCAGGGCAGGAAAGATATGTAAAAAGCAAAAAACACTTATCCATCATCCCACCTTCCAGTCCTGGAGGTGGCGGTAATGCACCTATATACTATATACTAGTCGACAACAGCTGAAACAGCAAAAAAGAGACAGAGGATAAGACATACATTCAGATGGAGCAATGTGGAAAAAGGGAAGGAATTTAAAATTTATTGTAAAGAAGCTGCAGAGGGCAATTTCAGTTGTAGAAAAATTGTCATATAAATGGGGTTTAAGTTTTCTGTGGAAAAAACTAAAATGTTTTTTACACGGAAAAGAGTTGATGAAAAAATCAAGTTGAAATTATATGATCAGGAGTTGGAAAGACTTAAACAATTTAAATTTCTTGGGTTGTGGTTTGATGAAAGAATGACATGTGGTGTATATATTAAGAAAATATTAGATAAATGTAGGAAGGTGTTAAATATAATTAGGTGTTTAGTTGGAACCGAGTGGGGAGCTGGTAGAAAGGCATTGAAAGCCATTTATACAGGATTAATTTGGCCAGTCTTGGATTATGGGTGCATAGTTTATAATTCAGCAGCAGATACAAATCTCCAAAAGCTAAATTATATTCAATATTAAGCTTTAAGAATATGTACAGGTGCTTTTAAAACATCTTCAATAGCAGCATTACAAGTTAAATTTAGAAGGGACCAGTTATCTTTAAATTATTGGGCAAATTTACAAGGACAAAAGAATGACCAACCAACATTAAAAGTGCTTACAAAAGGTTGGGAAAAAGAAAAAATGAAAAGATTTGGATGGATAATAAATTGTAAAGCTAATTAAATTCAATTACATAAATCAGATATAGGTCAGACAGTTCCATTAACTACAATACCACCTTGGATACTTTCTGATGCAAAAATAGATTTTTCATTATTAGAAAAGAAGAACAAAAATACGTTTTTTTATTATGAATAAATATAGTGCACAAGAATACATAAACCAGTATTATAACTATGTATATATATATATATATATACTGATGCATCAACAAATACTGCAAATAGGATAGGAATAGCTTTTATTGTACCACAATTTAATATTAAAGTAGGAAAAAGGGTAAGTGATGGAGTATCGGTTTATACAGGAGAAATGCTTGCTTTACTTCTTCCACTTCTTCCACTCATCTTCAGTGAGTGGAAGATGTTAGACTATTAAAATCAATCATTTGTTCAGACTCTAGTGCATCATTGGGCAGTTTGCAACATAGTCAATCAGATAGTAGATATATATATATATATATATATTAATTGAAATACAACAAGCACTTTATAGAATCATTATGAAGGGGCTTACAGTTCATTTTATATGGGTTCCAGCACATCACGGGGTTAAGGGGAATGAAATGGCAGATAATATGGCTAGGAAGAGCACCAATAGGACAATGGTTGACATTAAGGTTTAGTGTAAAAGAAGTAAAGGGTATAATAAAACAAAAAATGGAAGAAAGGTGGCAGAGGTTATGGGAAGAAGAAAGGAATGGACGCTGGTTTTATAAAACACAAAGGAAAATTGGAGAAATGAGAAGAACAGAAAGAAACAGGAGGAAAGAGACAATTATACCACTTCTTAGAATTGGACATACTGGTTTGAACAGAACCTTATTTATAATAGGGAAACATCAGACAGGGAAATGTGAGTGTGGGGAAGATGAGACAATAGAACATATTATTTTGCATTGTAGGAAATATCAGGTCCAGAGGAATAAGTTGGTTAGGAATCTTAGTAATATGAAAATAAAATTAGACATTGTTGATTTATTGCAAAAAGATTCCGGAAACAGAGGATATCAAGTTATATTTTATTTATCAGGCTATGTTTTATTTTTCAAAACAGTGTAAGTTGTATAATAGGATTTAGTGTATGTAAGGGTATGTAGAAGTATCATAAGTATGTATAGCTGTCATGTGGTCCACATTCCTTACCAGTTGGTGGCGGTAATGCCTCCTTCAGTTGTTTGCCAACCGCCAACATAAGAAGAAGAAGAGGAGGAGGAACATTCTGCGCATATGCAGTAGCTCAACACGTGTTCACTGCGTGTGCTTGGTTACAGATTTGGATTGTCGTCTGGAGGAGCACAGCACAAGTTTTCAGCCTGTTGTTTCATCTCCAATCTTGAGCTAACATGAAGCCAGGTACAGTAACACATGTGACTATGGTTAGATCTTGTTTCATGGTGGCCTTAATGCCTTGTTTGGGTTAAGACAGAGATACAGCCGACCTACGTGGCCGCCGTAATTCTCTTTAAAAATGTGGGATTTCGTCCCTTGCTCCTCGCTGTTATGTGAATAAGGACTAAAGCTGAATGTTGTTTAGAGCTGTTAGTAAATTACAGATTGTACTTTGAGCTGGACGTTCCTCGTGTCTCTAAGCACGTGCTTGACTCACCAAGAAGTAAGGTAGCCGAGGAGAAGCAGAGAAAGAAATCTGCACGAAGATCTCCTGAAAACCGACTGCATTGTCCGGTTGGAAATGCTCGAGCATTCTGCGAAAAAGGCTACAAACAGCGTGTTGTGGCTATCTTGTTTTCAATCTGTTTAAGACGGTGTAGCCTACTCAGTGGAACCCTGTTCAAATCTTTGAATGTATTATTCAGTTAAAGCTTTTAGCTTGCTTCTTAACTAAAACCTTTTTGCTCCAAGTTAAGACATCTTACAATTTAAGCATTAATTAAACTCTTTTTAAACGGTGTTTTTAGATTTTGGAAAAGTTCTACTCTGTGGCAAGAAGCCAGGTTTTTAAATAAGACACAAAGGAATTATGCCTCTTTGTTACTTAAGGCCGAAGGGTTTCTAATCACATAATATACGAAGAAGTTACATTAGCAAACATAACGATGAAGCTCTTAATATACAGCTTGTTACAAGCTCTCAAAAATAGTTTGATTCTTACAGTATTTTTCCCTTTGAGGAAGAAATCGTTCAACCTATTAACATGTTTTGGGACAATGACACATTTCTACCCAATTATGTACAATCTATTTCACACAGTTTATTTAAATAATAGCAAAACAACTCCATCTAACAAGGGAAGATTTAAAGACAAACTAGAAAAATTTTCATTTCCTGTGAAAATGCAGTGTGAATTCTGAAAGCTGGCAGAAACAAGCTGTAATTGACTGCAGAAAATCAGCTTAAATCTGATAAATTAGTAGAAATAGCTGAAAAAGCAAAGAAAAACTGTCATCTGATCTGTTTGAGCAGGAAGACTATTAGCTATAAAACAGCTCTACTGTAAAGTTACCTCAAAACTACTTGTTGAAAGAGTTGTTGAAATGCAAGAACTGACAAAAACTTTTAAAAAGCAGGAAAGAGCTGCCATAGATGAGCTGAAAAGCATAGATTGAAGCAAAAATATAGCCTAAGAAGTTGAAGTCAGTGCTAAAATACACAAAAAATAGCATAAATTTCAGAAAAATTGATCTAACAAATGCGCTGAAGAAACACAAAAACAAACAAGAAATTGCCTAAAAAACGCAAAAGTGTTCTTAAGCTAAGAGAGAGGAGAAAGAGAAGCTAAAATGCTAACATTAGCATATTGGTTATCACTAGCATGAAGGCTGATATTAATTAAACCCATCTACCATGCAAAAGCAATATATAAGATAAATTTAGCTAAAATTCCGATGCTTACTACAGCGTATATTCAAATGTCTATGAAATTGCCATTTAAAATTATTCACTCTTCAGCATTCACACAATAATAATAATAATAAGCTAGAAAATTTCTGAAGAAATTTAGACGGGTCCTGCCTCTTGGTGCGTGCCTCTCGGACCAGAGCCAACGGTTGGGGGCTGAGGTACAAAACCAAAGCAACAGAACGGTGTGCATCATGATTGAGGGTATAAGATGTCTAACTAGACCTGTTCTTGTTTCACCAGTAATCATGTGTCCTTGCATTGCTTTGGCAGTCGCAAATAAATAAAAAGTCCAGTTTAGAGATGTGTAGGAATAGGTGTCACCAGGCAATGACATGGGAATCAGGCCACTCACTGTTCTCCCTTCATTGCTATGGCAGACCCCAACTAAGGAATGTTGAAACTTTTATTTTGTAAATATCTGTGAGTTTATTTTGAAAGGATAAAGTAGATCTCTCTCCATCACAGAGTCCCAGCAATAGTGTTTAAGACCAATGATGAATTATCGCTGTGTGAAATATGAAGACGATTATTTTGTAGGGTATGTCTAGGTGTTGTTTGAAAGTCCAGTATAGTTGTCCTTTTAGGTCTGGCGTACTTCCAACTAGATATAAGAACCTGCTTGCTATTCTACAATCATTGTGTATGTTATCAGCTTAAAAAATCAATACAAACTATGGATCGCTGAGACTTTTATTTTGAAAGTTTCAATAAGCCTTATTTCAAAGGACCAGCATAGTCGCATTTCTAACACTGGGTGAGCTCCAACAGTAGTGTGAGGCCCAGTCCTGCAATTATTTATAATTTAAAATGTTAAGGCTTTTATTTTGTAGAGCATGTTTTGTCTTGTTTTGAAAATCCAGCATGGTTGTCCTTTCAGGTCTGGGTTATTTCCATTGGTCATATAGAACCTGCTTGCTCGGCTGAAATCATTGTTTATGCTATTATCAGCTTTAAAAAAAATCATTTGTACATATGGAAGG
This sequence comes from Girardinichthys multiradiatus, assembly GCF_021462225.1. NCBI lineage: Eukaryota > Metazoa > Chordata > Actinopteri > Cyprinodontiformes > Goodeidae > Girardinichthys > Girardinichthys multiradiatus. The sequence goes on from NC_061796.1 coordinate 28,772, forward strand.
TTGATGTTCAGTGTAAAAAGAGGCTTTTATTTTGTAGCATATGTGTAGGTCTTATTTTGAAAGTCTAGTTTGGTTGTCAGCTATGACTGACTTATTGAGAACACTCATGGAAGCTTCTGGCCTGAGCTCAGCCTCAGAGCCACTCTCTGTCAGAGGTTACTTAAGTTCACTGGCAGCTGTGTTCTGTTGCTATGGTAACTAATGAGCGCCCAACAGCTGCTGTTTCTCACTCATGCAGCACCACACTTTGTGTCTCATCATGGCCTGGCTTTATAACATGGTGGCACATGCTCCCGAACTACTGCCCATAACTCTGAAACCGTAAGGGCTATCGACGTTATTCCTGGACCGTTTTTCTCAGAACGGACAGGGGAACGAGAATATTAACACTTATTCTTGAAAATATAATATTAATGGCACAACACTAGGTGAAAAGAAAGGGAAAAAATTGAGGAAAAAACACAAAAATGCCTGAACATGCTCTCGAACATCGTCTAATAACTCGGAAACTATAAGGGCTATCGTTTTGATTCATGCACCGTATGAATCAGCAGGCCTTGCTGAAACAATTATGGACAATCTCAATTTTCTACAAAAAATCGGTCTGGGAGGTGTGACCCTTGTGAAAAAGTGGATCATTTTGACCATTTTTAACCTGAGTGAAGGTGAATTTTTTCACTCTAAAACGAAATTACGTCGCAAGGGAAACGATAAAAGGTATCCAAATAATTTTTTGCATCGCTATGTACTCAGCAGGGATGGGTGAACAATCCTGGAGATTTTTCGTGTGTCTACATAAATCCGTGTAGGAGCTATGACTGTGTAGAGAAAGTGGATAATTTTGAAATTGTTAATTCAAGCAATCTTGGGAAGGACAGATTGGTACTCTAAACAACGTTTTTTATGACAAAACGATAAAAGGTATCAATAAATTCCTTCACTGTGAGCGACAGCAAGGTGTGAAGAATAATTGGTGCAAAGCTCAAGTCTCTAACTTGAACGGTTTATGAGAGACGGCGATTCGAAAACGTGTGAGTTTAAAGGATTTTTGCTCTGATTTTTTTCTGCAATTCCTATAGGTTTTTCCATTCAGGGTGTGTGACTTTGCTTTGCTCCTGGGTGTGTTGATGAAATCTGTTAGTCCCACATCAATGAGGGTGACATTTTCTGAATCGCGATAGAGCATTACTACGTTTTTGATACATAATTCGTGCCAGTAGAGTGGAAAAATTGAGCAAGAGAGGCGGTTTGTCGTTCTCTTCTCAGGTTATTCAAAAACCTAGAGCGTACACTCTACCAACCTGACGAATTCCGCCATAGGATTATAAAATCAAAAATGATGTCAAAAATCTTTGCATAAAGTTGAATCGCAATTGTAGAGGAACTGTAAAAGATATCAAAACGCTGAATCATTTGAAGATAACCTAATGTCTTGTGAACATTTTAAAAGTTGAATGGTGTTTCTAGCTGAATTTTGCAGAATTTTTAGGATTTTCCATTCATTTCAATGGGCCAAAAATCGGCACAAAAAGCTGAATATTTTAAAAAGTATTAATACCAAAAGTCATAGCTGTAATGTCCTAAATGAGCTGAACATTTTAAAAGTTGAATGGCTGAAATAGCACAACGTATGAAGGAGGAGATAGGTGCCAAAAAAAGTGTTAGATATACATAATAGTAAAGAGAAACAGGATCTCTATTGTGTGAATGCCTTCAGCATTCACACAATTACACAGCATTTCATTCCATTCTAGACTGTAGAGTCAGGTCCAGTGTATCATACAACGCTAATTAGTAAGAGAAAAGGTGTCCATTGGAACCAGAAGATTGCATTTAATCTGGACCCTGATGTGATATCCCATGCTGAGCTATAAATATAACCAGAGTAAATTCAAAAAGCTGTTTTTTTTATTTTTTTAATGAGTTTATTCATTAAGGGAAAAAAAGCTATCCAAACCATCCTGGTCTTATGTAAAAAAGTAATTGCACCCTAGACCTGATTTCTACCTGTGCCACCCTTGTCAGCAGTAGCTGACAGTAAGAGTTTGTGATAACTGACCTTGAGTCTTCAACAACACCTTTTAAAGAATTTTCCATCTTCCTTTGCAGAAATGTTTCAGTTCAGCAATGTTGGAGGGTTTAATGTCATAGCGCAGGATCTGAGTTGGATTTAACGACCAGACTTTGGCTAGGCCACACCAAAACGTCATGTCACTGTAAAATGTTTATATGAAATGGTTTAATACTGTGAAAATAGTTTTCTTTGCCTGTAAAAAAAAAAAAAATTTTAACCAAATGATTGTATTGCTGAGGGTAAAAAAAAACATAAAAAACTTGTGTGCTTTGTGTTTTCACGTGTTTCTTAGGGTTGATGCACACTCTTTGACTCTGAGCTTACAATGCAAAGTTCTATGGTTACTGCAGTAATATGAACTGTTGAAGTTTTGATTTGTACCACAAAGAAGCAAACGGCAGTAAGCAGAGCAGGCATCTTCAGCACTGAGACTTTAGTGTTGGTTGTTTTTGGTAGGGATACGTTTTGTAAGAAGGGTTAAATCATCTGAATTGACCTGCTAGGGTTTGGTAATAACTACCCTTTTTTTTTAATCACACTTCCCTTAATGAAAACCCAGGGTATATGGTATTACAGTGACAGGCTAGTGATGCTGTACATAAAAAGGGTCTTATTTAGATTGTTTTAAGGCTTACTAATAGATGTACTTTACTTTCTTGATTTAAAGATGATGTGAGCAAATAGGTAACCACTTGAAGTTCATAATGTTATATTAAGGTTAAATAACTGATGGATATGCATGTTTTTGTTGCTTATGTCAATAGTGGCCACACGAGGTCTTAGCAGGGAACACAGCAGGATGCAAAATTTCTATCTGCACATCTGATCCACAGTGTCCACAAGGATGGGGGTGTAGTTTAGCAGTAATTGTGATTTTCCTCAATGGAGGACTGCTCCACAAGATCTGCCTGTTTGTCTGTGGCCCCCTCGAGATCTCTGTAAAATGTATCAATATTTTACTTTACTGTAGGCTGTCTGCATAAGGCAGAAATTAGAATCACTTGACGCTGTACTGTGTGTGTGTGTATATGTATATATATATAGTCAGTCATTTTCTACCGCTTATTTCATAGTGGGTCACGGGGGAGCTGGTGCCTATCTCCAGCAGTCTATGGGCGAGAGGCGGGGTTCACCCTGGACAGGTTGCCAGTCCATCACAGGGCAACACACAAACAACCAAGCCCACACCCATTCACACACCTAAGGGCAATTTTAGAGTTACCAATTAACCTAACAGTCATGTCTTTGGACTGTGGGAGGAAGTTGGAGTACCCGGTGAGAACCCACGCATGCACGGGGAGAACATGCAAACTCCATGCAGAAAGACCCCAGGGTGGGAATCGAACCGAGGCCATTCTTGCTGCATTGTGTAGTCTTACAGCAGACTATAATAAGCCACATCTGTAAGTTTTGCTTGTGAAACCACTTGAAATAATCTTAATAGCTAAACAGCTGTTTTTGGCTGGTCCCTGTTACTATTTTCCAACAGAATACATGTCAACACCACTGTATAAATCTCATGTGTTTTCATCTCATTGGAACTAGCCCAGTTGTCTTTAAGGAAAAAAAAATTTATGGAAACTTTGCAAAGCTGTAATTTATATTTCCTGATTTTGTTCAAATAGTTATTTTTCTGTAGTTCTAGCTCTCTTAGACATGTTTTCCATGCAGTCGGAGTCGGTACATAATTGTGGGAAATGGAGGAAAAAGCTGTTTATGGGCGACTGGAAACGCTGGGCAACTGGCTTCCTTCGTGGTGCATTAATTTGAATCAGTTAATAAATTTCAAAGACGTCAATGTAAACACTGCTATGAAATAAAATTTGTGCTATAAATGTTGAAATTGGCGAGAAGAAGTGTGTGTGTGTGTGTGTGTGTATTTACCTAAATAAGTGTGATGGATTGTGTATTGCTGTTCCTGAAAGGAGCATTGTTTCCTGGATGTTCTCAGGTCAAATGTTTGTGTTAAAGGTTTCAGTCCACGTGGTGAGAGAGGAGGAAGAGGTGGAGGACGTGGTGGATTTAGAGGCAGTTTTGGAGACCGGGGTGGACGAGGAGGAGGAAGAGGTGAGAAAATAGTCATATAAAAAAAAATCTTATAAATTTTAACAGCATCTCATAAACAAAACAATACATAAATCTCACGAACAGAGATGGTCTTTCATGTTAAAAGAATTTGTTCAATAATTGCTCTGTTTGAACCTGGAACATCTCGAACATCTGTTGTCTCTGCTCTTAGGTGGGTACAACTTGTAACATAGGAGGCTTGGATTCAACCCCACCCACACCTCCAAATGTCAGGACCTTTCAGCTGACTAAGCCATAAGGATAATTGTATTGAATTGGTGGATTTAAAATGTGGAGCATCCTCGTGCCTTTTTGCTGCTTCAGTTTTTATCCAATGTTAATGAGCTGTGTCAACTCCCTTCTTCAAGGGCCGATGTCCTGCAACTTTAAGATACATTCTCGATCCAACACACCTGATTCAAATGGCTGAATCATGTCATGTCATCAAGTTCTACAGAGTTCTGCTAATGACTTATCGGATTCAGGTGTTGAAGTGGAGACGTATCTAAAAAGTTCAGGGCACCGGCCGTCAAGAACTGGAGTCTGACCTCCGTGACGGAAAAAAAGACAAAGTATATTAGACTTTGCATGTCTAAAATGCTGCAATCCAAAGATGCACTCTTTTTGACGTTAAGCACTAATATTTAATCATTTCAGGTGGAGGCTTTAGGTCCCCAGATGGAGGATTTCGAGGCCGCGGGGGTGGCAGAGGCACCCCAAGGGGAAGAGGAGGCAGAGGAGGGAGGGGTGGTGGCAGAGGTGGTTTTGGAGGCGGGAAAAACATCTTGATCGAGCCACACAGACATGAAGGTTTTTATCCAACACTTATATTTTCAGCTTTGTAGCTATGAAAGTCTAAAATGGTATGTTTATGTCTCCACTGAGTTCTTAATTGACATAATTTATAAACAGACAATACTCATGAAGTTATGTGTTGGTTTATGGGCTCACACATTTTCAGTTTTTAATCAGTTTTGCTTACATTTCCATGTTTTAAATTTGGATTCTGAACACAGGAAATTGTTTAAAAACACAAACAAAATGTTGTTGCATTATTTTAAAATGGTAGCGTTAAAAGAATGTGATGTATTTTGGTGTGTGAATTGGCACCAGTAAGTTGTTTTGTGTGTGTGTGTTAGGAGTCTTCATCTGCAGAGGGAAGGAGGATGCTCTGGTCACCAAAAACATGGTGGTGGGAGAATCTGTGTATGGAGAAAAGAGAATGAGTGTTGAGGTAAAGTCTGACTTTAGTGTTGACAGTGTCAGATTTAATTGCACAGATCAGTATTGATTCTTATGGTGAATTGGTGCTTTTTCTGTTAGGAAGGTGAGACGAAAATTGAGTACAGAGCCTGGAATCCTTTTCGCTCCAAGCTGGCAGCGGCAATTTTAGGAGGAATTGACCAGATTCATATCAAACCTGGATCTAAGGTCATGTACCTGGGGGCTGCCTCTGGTACTACGGTATCCCACGTTTCAGACATTGTTGGACCAGTAAGTATACCACTCCAATTGTGTACTAATGTTTTTTTTTTTTTTTTGGGCTTCACCTTTTCCATCTTTACACCTCTTTTGTGATTTCTTACTTTATCATTTCCATAATCTCTTCCACCATTTAAGCTGAAGTACATATTTCTATTTAGTCTTTTTAGGTTTGCAAACTTTAAATACACATAAAGCCAACTTTTTTATTTTTGGCTTCCAAACATTATTTTTGGTCTTGATGTTGGGTCAAGGTCACAGATCCGTTAAATGAAGCAAACTCCATGCACCCGTCTTGCTACAATTGTATTTTGAACACATCGATATATGATCATTACATAGCTGAATATTGCATATCACATATGTTTTTCACAATATACTTTATGTAATGTGCATGTTGTATGTTTGTATGCAATGTCATCGGAACAGTGACAACTTTCAGGGTAGCGGACCGCTAAATGTTCTGGCGAGAACCCTGAATTTGATAATAAAATACACCCTAAAGAATTTAATTATTTTTATTTTTTTATAGTGTATTCATCAGATTATACCATTGTAGTTGTCAATACGCTCTGTCTAGAGAAACCTGTGATGGTGTTTTAATAGCTTTAAAAAGACTTAACGTTTTTAAGCCCATAGCTGAAGACACTTTCAAGACGCCTTTAAGACTTCTTGTTACTGTCTTAGGATTTACGTAAAGAGGGGTGTTTAGGAAGGTTTTTATGTCAACTTCTAAACATTATGCCTGGTAGATGTTGTGTTCCAGTATGCCAGAGAGATGCACCACTCACTTTTGGAAGCTGGTTTTTGATAGTTGGTGCTTGTTAAGCTCTAAATTACTGTAATTTTTGTCAGAAAATGTTATCTACCTGGCCAGCTGCTGAAGCCAGAAACTTATTCCCATCAAGAGGCGACAGTGGCCCAGTAGGAAGAGTAGTCGTCTTGCAATCAGAAGGTTGTGGGTTCGATTCCAGCTTCCTCCTGCCATATGTCGATGTGCCCCTGGGCAAGGCACTTAACCTCAAGTTGCCTACCGATCTGCGTATCGGTGTATGAATGTGTGAGTGTGATTGTGGCTCTAGTGTAAAGCGCTTTGAGCGGTCTGTATGACTGGAAAGGCACTATATAAATTCAGTCCATTTACCATCACCTCACTCTCCCTGGATGTGGTCAGACACAAATAATTTAGATGCACATTGTTGTAGATATACAGTGCCTTGTAAAAGTATTTACACCCCTTGAACATTTCCAGAAATTGTCACATTACAAGAACAAACAAATATATTTTATTAGAATTTTATGTGAAAGACCAACACAAGTGGTATACAGGTCCTTCTCAAAATATTAGCATATTGTGATAAAGTTCATTATTTTCCATAATGTCATGATGAAAATTTAACATTCATATATTTTAGATTCATTGCACACTAACTGAAATATTTTCAGGTCTTTTATTGTCTTAATACGGATGATTTTGTCATACAGCTCAAAGAAAAAACCCAAAATTCCTACTCACAAAATTAGCATATCATTAAAAGGCTCTCTAAACGAGTATGAACCTAATCATCTGAATCAACGAGTTAACTCTAAACACCTGCAAAGATTCTGAGCCTTTAAAACTCCAGCCTGGTTCATCACTCAAAACCCCAATCATGGGTAAGACTGCCGACCTAACTGCTGTCCAGAAGGCCCCTATTGACACCCTCAAGCAAGAGGGTAAGACACAGAAAGAAATTTCTGAACAAATAAGCTGTTCCCAGAGTGCTGTATCAAGGCACCTCAGTGGGAAGTCTGTGGGAAGGAAAAAGTGTGGCAGAAAACGCTGCACAACGAGAAGAGGTGACCGGACCCTGAGGAAGATTGTGGAGAAGGGCCGATTCCAGACCTCGGGGGACCTGCGGAAGCAGTGGACTGAGTCTGGAGTAGAAACATCCAGAGCCACCGTGCACAGGCGTGTGCAGGAAATGGGCTACAGGTGCCGCATTCCCCAGGTCAAGCCACTTTTGAAGCAGAAACAGCGGCAGAACGCCTGACCTGGGCTACAGAGAAGCAGCACTGGACTGTTGCTCAGTGGTCCAAAGTACTTTTTTCGGATGAAAGCAAATTCTGCATGTCATTCGGAAATCAAGGTGCCAGAGTCTGGAGGAAGACTGGGGAGAAGGAAATGCCAGAATGCCAGAAGTCCAGTGTCAAGTACCCACAGTCAGTGATGGTCTGGGGTGCCGTGTCAGCTGCTGGTGTTGGTCCACTGTGTTTTATCAAGGGCAGGGTCAATGCAGCTAGCTATCAGGAGATTGTGGAGCACTTCATGCTTCCATCTGCTGAAAAGCTTTATGGAGATGAAGATTTCATTTTTCAGCACGACCTGGCACCTGCTCACTGTGCCAAAACCACTGGTAAATGGTTTACTGACCATGGTATCACTGCCAACTCTCCTGACCTGAACCCCATAGAGAATCTGTGGGATATTGTGAAGAGAACGTTGAGAGACTCAAGACCCAACACTCTGGATGAGCTAAAGGCCGCTATCGAAGCATCCTGGGCCTCCATAAGACCTCAGCAGTGCCACAGGCTGATTGCCTCCATGCCACGCCGCATTGAAGCAATCATTTCTGCCAAAGGATTCCCGACCAAGTATTGAGTGCATAACTGTACATGATTATTTGAAGGTTGACGTTTTCTGTATTAAAAACACTTTTCTTTTATTGGTCGGATGAAATATGTAATTTTGTGAGATAGGAATTTTGGGTTTTCATGAGCTGTATGCCAAAATCATCCGTATTAAGACAATAAAGACCTGAAATATTTCAGTTAGTGTGCAATGAATCTAAAATATATGAATGTTAAATTTTCATCATGACATTATGGAAAATAATGAACTTTATCACAATATGCTAATTTTTTGAGAAGGACCTGTACAGTTGTGATGTGGAAAGAAAATTGTACATGATTTAAATTTTTTACAAATAAAAAACTGAAAAGTGCGATGTGCAAAAGTATTCAGCTCCTTTACTCCGAATACAACCAATTGCTTTCAGAAGTTGCCTGATGATTGCTAATGACTAGAGTCCACCTGTGTCTAACCTAATCTCAGTACAAATACAGCTGCTCTGTGACGGCCTCAGAGGTTGATTAAGAGAATATTGGTGAGCCTTACGGCCCTCCAAAGAAATGCCGCCCCACACCATTACTGACCCACTGAAGGAGGTCATTTTGCAGGGTTCTGGCAGTGCTCCTCCTGTTCCTCCTTGCATAAAAGTGGAGGTGGTCCTTCTGCTGGGTTGTTGCCCTCGTACGGCCTCCTCCAAGTCTCCTGGTGTACTGGCCTGTCTCCTGGTAGCGCCTCCAGGCTCTGGACACTACGCTGACAGACACAACAAACCTTGCCACAGCTCACATTGATGTGCCATCCTGAGCTGCACTATCTGAGCCACTTGTGTGGGTTGTAGAGTCCGTCTCATGCTACCACGAGTGTGAAAGCACCACCAACATTCAAAAGTGACCAAAACATCAGCCAGAAAGCATAGGTACTGAGAAGTGGTCTGTGGTCCCCACCTGCAGAACCACTCCTTTATTGAGTGTCTTGCTAATCGCCAAAGATTTCCCCCTGTTGTCTAGTCCATTTGTACAACAAGATGTGAAATTGATTGTCAGTCAGTGTTGCTTCCTAAGTGGACAGTTTGATTTCACAGAAGTTTGAAGGTTGCAGGGGCAGCAGACTCAGCAGAGACACCCAGACGTCCCTCTACCCAGACACCTCCTCCAGCTCCTCCAGGGGGAGCCCAAGGCGTTCCTAGGCCAGCCGAGAGACATAGTCCCTCCAGCGTGTCCTGGGCCGTCCCCTGGCCCTCCTCCCAGTGGGACGTGCCTGGAACACCTCCCGAGGAAGGCGTCCAGGAGCCATCCAGTATAGATGACCGAGCCACCTCAACGGGCTCCTCTTGATGTGGAGGAGCAGCGGCTCTATTCCGAGCTCCTCACCCTATCTCTAAGGGAGTGCCCGGCCACCCTACGGAGGAAGCTCATTTCAGCCGCTTGTATCCGGGATCTCATTCTTTCGGTCATAACCCAAAGTTCGTGGCCATAGTTGAGGGTAGGAACGTAGACCAACCGGTAAATCGAGATCTTCGCTTTTCGGCTCATCTCTCTCTTCACCACAACGGACCGGCAGAGTGCCCCCATTACTGCGGCAGCCGCGCCGATCCGTCTGTCAATCTCCATTCTTCCCTCACTCGTGAACAAGACCCCGAGATACATGAACTCCTAAACTTGAGGCAGGAACTCCCCTCCAACCTGAAGAGGAAAAGCCACCCTTGACTTGGAGGAGCTGATCTTCGTCCCAGCTGCTTCACACTTTGCTTCAGAGACGAAATCCACTGGTCCCCAAACCAGACCCCCTAGAAGTCCTGTACATAAAAGTTATGAACAGGACCAGTGACAAAGGGCAGCCCTGCCGGAGTCCAACATGCATCGGGTACTGGTCTGACTTAGTGCCGGCAATACGGACCAAACTCCTGCTCCACTTGTACAGGGACCGGATGGCCCCTAATAAAGACCCCTGATTCCATACTGGAGCACCCCTACAGGGCATCACGAGGGACACAGTCGAATGCTTTCTCCAGGTCTGCAAAACACATGTGGACCGGTTGGGCAAACTCCCATGAACCCTCAAGTACCCTGTAGAGGGTATACAGCTGGTGGACCAGCGGCTTTTTAACCTCCTCGGTGACTTCAGCCTGGGTGATGAAAGAGTCCAACCCAGAGTCCCCAACCTCTGTTTCCACCAGGGAATGTGTGATGGCAGGATTGGGGAGATCCCACCCCCACTGTAAACAGTGTTGGCGAAGCACTGCTTCCCCCTCCTGAGGCGCCGGACAGTTTGCCAGAATCGGTTCGTGGCCAACCGGCAGTCCTTCTCCGTGACCTCACCGAACTCCTCCCAGACCAGAGTTTTTGCCTCTTCCACAGCCCGGGCCGTGGCACGCTTGGCCTCACGGTACCCGTCAGCCGCCTCAGGAGTCCCACAAGCCAGCCACAGCCGATAGGACTCCTTCAGCTTGACAGCGTCCACCACCGGGTTCTGGGATTTCCGCCGCAACAGGCACCGCCACCGCCTTCGGGCCGCAGTAGCAATCGCCATAGATGCGGTTGAGAACATGGTCCACTCGGACTCTATGTCTCCAACATCCCCCGGAATCTGGTCAAAGCTCTCCCGGAGGTGGGAGTTGAATACATCCCTGGCCGAAGGCTCCGTCAGACGTTCCCAGCAGACCCTCACTATGCCTGTCAAGTCTGTCTGGCTTTCTCCTCCTCCAACTGATCAAACTCACCACCAGGTGGTGATCAGTGGACAGCTCAGCCCCTCTCTTCATCCGAGTGTCCAAAACATGCGGCCGAAGATCTGATGATACGACAACAAAGTCGATCATTGACCTCCTGCCTAGGGTGTCCTGGTGTCAAGTGCATGAACATGGTGTTCATTATGGACAATCCGTAACTAGCACAGAATTCCAATAACAAAGCACCACTCGGATTCAGATCGGGGAGGCCATTCCTCCTGATCGCACCTCTCCAGATGTCACTGTCGTTTCCCACGTGGACGTTGAAGTTTCGCAGCAGAATAATGGAGTCCCCGAAAGGGGCACTATCCAGCACCCCCGACAGGGATGCCAAGAAGGCAGGGTAATCTGCACTACCACTCGGCCCGTAGGCTGAAATGATAGTCACTGAGATGGATGAAGACAGGACAGACTGAATGATGGCAGTGTAGAAGATGACCAGCAGTTCCTGTGGAAGGTTGAACTTCTTGAGTTCCCTCAGAAAGTACAGTCTCTGCTGGGCCTTCTTTCGAACAGTGTCTATGTGTGAAGACCATCTCAGGTCCTCAGAGATGGTGGTTCCTAAGAACTTGAAGTGGTCCACGGCCGATACAGTGTTGTTGAGGATGATGGGGGTGGTGTTCTCCGAAAGTCCACCACCATTTCCACAGTCTTGAGTGGGTTCAGTTCAAAGTAGTTCTGACCGCACCAGTGTACCAGCCAATCCACCTGCTGTCTGTATGCAGACTCATCACCATCCTGGATCAGTCCAATGACAGTGGTGTCATCTGCAAACTTAAGGAGTTTCATGGACGAGTCCGATGAGGTGCAGTCATTTGTGTACAGAGAGAAGAGGAGTGGGGATAGAACACACCCCTGGGGGGCACCAGTACTTATTGATCTGGATCGGGAGAAGATGCTCCCCAGTCTCACCTGCTGCTGTCGGTCAGTTAGGAAGCTGTTGATCCACTGACAGGTGGAGGCTGGGACGTTGAGCTGTGTGAGCTTCTGGTGGAGGATGTCTGGTATGATGGTGTTGAAGGCCGAGCTGAAGTCTACAAACAGGATCCCGGCGTACATCCCTGGACGGTCGAGGTGTTGCAGGATGAAGTGTAGACCTAAGTTAACAGCATCATCTGCCGACCTGTTTGCTCAGTAAGCAAATTGCAGGGGGCCTGTGATGTCTTTCAGGTGCTTCAACACCAGCCGCTCAAAGGACTTCATGATCACAGACGTCAGGGCAACAGGCCTGTAGTCATTTAATCCTACGATGGTGGGTTTCATGCACTGAAAGAGCCTGTTTACCTCTTCCTCTGAGATCTTTAGTGCAGGCAGAAGATCTGAAGGTAGGGGGTTGGTTGCTTTATGGGAGGAATTTGTTCCTGAATGGGATGTAGAGGGGATGATTTTGAGGTGTGAATGGCTTCTTGTCATGTCTGCAGTAGAAGCCATTCAGACAGTTGGCCAGGAGATGACTCTGTTCAGGATGGGTGGAGGGGCTCTTGTAGGGAGTCAGGTTTCTCAGACCAGTCCATACAGCTGAAGTGTCACCAGTAGAAAGGATGTTCTTCAGCTTCTCACTGTAGCTTCTCTTAGCTGCTTTGATCTCTTTTATTAGTCTGTTCCTGGCCTTTCAATATTTTGAGCAAAACTGTGCTCTTACCCTGTTAATTGAACCTTCACACTCTGTTCTTACTGGTGCAATGTGCAATCAATGAAGACTGGCTACCAGGCTGGTCCAATTTAGCCATGAAAGCTCCCAAACTAAAATGACAGGTGTTTCAGTTTCATTATACACACACACACATATATATATATACCTGCGCACTGAAACCATTAAAGTCCTGTTCTTCACCTTTACAAGTCACTCAGTTCAGCCTCTTCGTTGACGCACTTGAGCGCACCCGGTCTCCTTCGAAATGTGGTGCCTTTCGAAACTTGTTGGTGATTTTCCATGTTGATGAGGGTGAATATAAATGTCTGATTTACAATACCGGTAATTGAATTGTGAAAGTGCTCTTGATTTATCGCACAAGTTCATTGAACCTCTTTGAACTACTCATCAATTTGATTGGTCTACTGTTACCAGGCAAAATGTTTTTGGCAGCATGAAAAAAAACAATCCATTAGCCGCACCGTTGTATAGGCCACAGAGTTCAAAGTGTGTGAAAAAAGTAGTGGCTTATAATCCGGAATTCACAGTAATTTTAATCAGTGTTTGAAATTTAAGTATCATTAAACCTTAAAATGTACTTAATTTTAGAAACCAACACCGCTGGCTCCTTCCTGCTGCTACAGTTATTTGTAGAGGAAGAAGAAAGAATTCCACATCCTCCGCTCCTGCTCTGTTCTGTTCCGACTGACGGAGCAACAAAACCCCCCACCCCCACCCCAAATGGGACCGAAAGGCCGTTAATGGAAATGGCTGAGTCAAAGTAGAACCCATGAAAAAGTGGCTTTGCAGGATTTTTTTTAATAGTGGTTCCCAGTTATTATTAATTTTCATTTCCTGCTCTATATTTTACAATAAACATTTTTATTGTTTAAGACTTCTGTTAAATCAGTGGTAGCACCAAAGAGAAAGCCAGTAGTATTTACATGTTAAGTACCTTCTTAGGAGATCTTGCCTCATCACTTGAACCTGTGTTTGGTTTTCATTTTTATAATGCCCTGGCCATACCATGGAAGTTGATCACATTTATCAGCTTGAAATCAAGAATGATGCTAAATATTCAATAAAGTGATATGGTTTATTCCTCTGCTCATAACACTCAACTGTAGTGATTTGGAGATGCTTCCAGAAATATGTTTGTGATCTGCAGTACACAAAACACTTTTACACAAGATTAAAGTCTAAAATGCCTTGATTTAAGTACATGTTGCACTTTTTGGTCACAGGAGGGGCTTGTTTATGCAGTGGAGTTCTCCCATCGATCAGGTCGTGACCTTCTCAATGTGGCAAAGAAACGCACCAACATCATTCCAATCATTGAAGACGCCAGGCATCCACACAAATACCGGATGCTGGTTGGTAGGTGGTTCTGGAAGCACAACAGTAATCTCTTTTCACACTACTAGTATAAATATGGCGATAGGTCTTAGTTGTATGTAACTCTCTAAGTAATCCTGTGAAACAAAGTAAAAAGTCGCAGCATTCTAACTTGTAACATCTGAAGTTATTTAAAAACAAGTCTTTGCATGGGGACATTAGAGACAAGTCTTCTCATCTTTGATTACTTTAAATCAACAGTTACATGTGAAGATGATACCCTGTTGAATACTTTGTTGAATTTCACTTCACTTTTCTTACCAGTAGATGAAAGAGCAAATCATACATTGTATATTCAGTTTTACCCTTTTCGTTCTAGGCATGGTGGATGTGATTTTTGCTGATGTGGCCCAGCCTGACCAGACAAGGATTGTTGCTTTGAATGCTCACAACTTCCTGAAAAATGGAGGACACTTTGTCATCTCAATAAAGGTTTGTCAATAACTGTCAAAACGAACTAACTTGTGCTCAACAGAAAGCAGTGTATTGGTCGCCTTATGTTAATAAATGATGGACAACTTAAAGATTCTTTTGCATCTTTATTAATCTGAAAAAGGGGGTTTCTTTCTGTTTAAAAGGGAGTTTTTCCTCTCCACTGTCTCTACATGCTCATCCAGGAGGAGTGAATGCTGCAAGTCACTGACTGGATGCAATCTGCTGGGTTTCCTTAGATAGAAAAACTTTTTATCCAATTTGAATAAATAACTGAATCTGACTGAACTGTTCAATGGTTACGATTAATAGGAATGTATGAACCTGACTGTTGTAAAGTGCCTTGAGACAACATGTATTGTGAATTGGCTTTATATAAATAAACTGAATTGAAAAAGCACAGGTAGAAAATGGTAGTACACCTTCCACAAAACAGTCGAACATTGAAAAGGGTGTTACTGCAATAAAGTGTGAACACAATAAAACCAACTTCCATAAAAAAATATCAGTCATTAAAACCAATATAGCACAGCAAAGCCCATGTGGTCCGAAGTAAACAGGTCAACTAAAGTGTCATTGCAATAAAGTGTGAGCACAACTAAAGGCCACAGGTGTATCAGTTCTAGCAGCATCTGCAGCATTACAGAGCAAAATTATCTTAAGCATAAAGTGAGCCAATATAAATGTGCCATTGTAACATCAAAAGTCAAACTTCCATAAAAACTATCAAACATTAAAATCAACATTGCAGTGCAAAGCACCCGTGGTCTGAGATAAACTGGATCAAAGAAGTGTCAAACTTGCAGCATCTGCAGCACTAGTGAGTCAGTTACTCAGAAGCATAAAGTGAACAAATAAAAATGTGCCATTTTAACATCATATGTACTTCCATTAATAAAAAAACACAATTTATACACTTTTATTCGAAATTGCTTGTGTGTGTATAGGTAAACAAACAAGTTGGGTAATGTTACTACATGAAGCTTCTGTTTGTACGAATCAAGCCTGTTAACTGACTGTATTTTCCTGAGGTGTCGCCGTCTCAAAACGCTATTTAATTTGTTGCGGTACGGGATCTGTGACTTGTTCTGCTCACGATCCATTGTTGTTAAAGGTAGCTTCTGTTAGGGGCGTCGGTGTTGCCACTGAAAAGATGGCTGTGGCAGTCCCAGCGTACAATGTGGCGGGATGTCCATTTCCAAGCCCTATTGTATTTCCACAGCAAACACATGAAGAGCTGAGGAGACTTTGTGATATTCATTAGTGAAATCCAATATTTAAAGATTTTAAGCAGACACACTGAGGTAGCTGCTATTTAATGAAAGGTAAAGTGGATTTTAACTTGAGTGAAAGAGAAATCTGTTGTGAATGGGTGTTGGAATGACTAACGTACTAAAAACATTTTTACTAAATGGATTAAGATCTACAAACCAGGAACATTGCTTTTATGCTGCCACATCATGTTAGATGTTAGAGGTAATTGTACTTGATTTTGAACCATATGGATTTGTGAGGTTAAAGCCTTTTTGTTCATTTTGTTTTAGGCCAATTGTATAGACTCAACTGCAGCGCCAGAGGCAGTATTTGCTTCTGAGGTGAAGAAGATGAGCGGTGAGAACATGAAGCCACAAGAACAGCTCACTCTGGAGCCCTATGAGAGAGACCATGCTGTGGTGGTGGGCATCTACAGGTAAAGTAACCTCCCTGGTCTCCCTTAGCGGCTTTTCTCGGGTAATTCACATAGGCACTTCGACTGAAAGCAAATCAACAAACAACCAATTGCAAAGGTAGAGTTTTACGTTTTGAAGATGTTGTTGCTATAACTTTGTATAAACAGAACATTCCCATTAGCTCTTAATGGGTTATTCACTTGTTTTAAAGAACTGTTCATGTAAAGGCTGTTAAATGTTTAAATGGATGGGTCCACATGAACAGTGGTGCCTGTCGATTTGCTTTCAGTGTTTTTGATTTGGGTTAAGTGTGCAGACCCTATAATGACTTTGTTCTTGTGTTTTTAGACCTCCACCTAAACAGAAGAAATGATGTGTGGAAAACGGACAGAAAGCAACCAATCATCACTGTCAAGTCAAACAAAATAACTTTCAAGTTACCCCCTTTAGCAGCCTCTGTCTACCTGACGGAGGTAAATTTCTGTTGAGCTATTTCTAGCTGTCTAATTTCGTTTAGTGGGAATACCCTTGAATGTTTTGATAGTCAGCTATAGCTTTAAGTTTGTCATATGTAACACATACATTGTACATAAATTGATGTAAAATACAATTTACTCTGTCTCACTCTTAAGCTTTTTAAAAACAAAAAATTTTTACTTTTATTCATTCTTATGAATGTATAAAATACATTGGTAAATAAAAATACATTTAAACTTGAATAACATGTAATACAGTTGGACCATAAATGACAGACTTAAAATATCCAAAAACAATCCACATCTGCATTTGGTCCCAACTCTAAATGCAGCATGGTAAAAACTGAATCATTTAAGGGCTTTCCTGAAGAAACATTTGAAAAAAAAAAATCTTTTCTGGACTCTTTGCAGGTGGTTGTGTGGCTATCTTGTAGATATGGTAGTGGCAGACCCATAATTCTCAAGGCAGTTCTCATCAATAACTTATGATGTAGTTTTATTTCCAAACCAATATGCACGGAGTGAGGGTGGCTTATTTGTAAAATTGAGGGATTTAATGGGCTATTCTAACTGTTGCTGGGTCAGTTGCTAATGCTGTAAGGATGGAAGTACACAGAAGTACGAAATGAGGTTGTTTTTTTTAACAAAAGTTGCTGAAGTTGACTGCCAAATGTGGGGGTAAATTTGTTATTTCTTTGAGAGAAACTCAAATTTTACTGCAGATGATGACACTTTTGGTCAGGTTAAATATAGATGTGTACATGTAAAATATAATCTTTAGTAATGCCAACCTTTGGAATCATTCTGGAATGTTTGGTTTAACAAACTGTTAACCTGTAAAAAGGTATTTTGACAGAAATTGTACAGTTTGTTTCGCTCAAGGATTTGTCTTCAGTTAGAATTGCTTGATGTAGTGAGTCTTAAAGTGTGGCTAGTCATTTTTATTTTTACACCTGATATATTTTTTTTTATATAGAATTTATTCAAACTAATTAGTGTTTTATGTTTTCCCCATTCTGAAATCATCAAAATGACATGCCCCAATGCAGGTATTTAATGTGTATACTTTAGGATTTCTCAGTGATTGTGTTCTGATTTAACACCCACTGCAATTCAGTAAGGATTCGTTGAACTCGTTTATGGTAAGATGACATGAGACTGCAGAGGGAACTCTTGACTTGTCATTCTAAAAGTCCGTGGTTTAAACTAGAGTGAGGAAAATCTGTATTTTTTAAAGGCAAACGTGTTTAAATACATTTTTTTATGTGGTTTTGAAGACTGAATCAGTTATTTCTGTAGCATACAGACGTAATTACAGCGGACATGCTCAGTTATGTTACTTGCTAATGCTTTCGGTTCCTTCGCGGATCCATCAGTTGACAGCGAACCTATTTTTCATTAGAGATCACATTCGCAGCGAAAGCATCCAATTTTTTGTCTTTTGACTCAACTAGATGCTGTAGTAAGGCTGGATTTCAGCTTGCTCTCAAGTTTACGTTGTTCTTTTGGATCCGCATGATCCCAACATACAGCAGTGTATACGTCAGTACTAACGTTTTAATTTTAATATTACCTTTTTTTTTTTTTTCTCACTAGGACTATTGGGAAGCGTTCGTGTTAGGTTTGTTTTGGCGGCCATTTTGTGGGAAATGTCTCAGGAGCGCGCTGGATCGGGAGTGCGCGCTCAATGCAGCCCCTCTCCTTTGACCGATATTTCCATCAGAGGGGCTGGGCATACCAGGGCTAGTAGCTGTAGCTCTGCCCGTTAAACTAAAAAGTGCTATTTAATTGCCTTTACAAGGTTGGTCCGTCGGTTGATTGTTGCTGTCAAGTGTTTTGCCGTGGGCGGACCGTCTTCAAATTCCAATGGCAGTATTTTATTAAACAGCTAACAGGCTAGCTACTAGCTAGCTAGCTAATGTTAGCTTTTTTTTAAATTTAATCCATAAAGCGGGCGGGGTCATTGATCAAGATCCGTTCTAGCTATTCTTAAAAGGTGGCCGCCTTTAGGTTTAGGATTCGTTAAAGTAAATGAAGCCCACAGACTAAAAGTTGTCGGTGGTGGAGGCGGTGGGCAGCCCACCTCTGGGCACAACTAGCTGTGCGACGCCGGCAATAAGTCCATGTCAAGAGAGATTCTAAGCTCCAGCGAAAAGATAACGCACTTGTGTTGGAGACCAACATAACCAAGATCATAGCACAAATAACAGTTTTATACGATTTGGATTCTTACTGGTAAATACTAACGACTGACCCGGAGGAGGGGGCTCGGTTCGTGTGGACGAAGGGAGATAGGGGTTCCGAAGATGGCTGCTCCACCGAACTTGGTTCGACACGCTGCCTGAGGTAAGAATCTGGGGGTCATTGTACGTTTTAGATCTGTAAACCTAGTTTGTCTTAATGCAGGTCAGAGGCTGAGCAGTCAATCGGTGGTAACGAGTGGTAGGAAGAAGGAACGGTAACCCGTTCCAGCCAACCGGCCTCGTGTCACCATTCGTATGTCGCGGCAGGGTAGATGGTTTAACATGGGCATGCTTTAAAAGCACAGGCGTGTTCGGGTTGATGGACTGGTTATGCAAGATAAGTATGATCGTCTTATTGGAAATACAAATTTTGATGAGAGGCTAGTGGCATCACGGGGCTTTGCAACAATCCCCTATCTTGCATTTGCAACCCCATCCTTCTGTTTCCACTGAAAGTGGTTGGTATGACAGATGCGCCATGGTCCGAAAAGACCAGAACTATGTTCGCATTCAGCGGTGCTGCAGCTGCGACGTGCCGTCAGTTCAAGTACAGTCAGATTGAGACTGATGCCGGTGGAAGAAAAGGGAGGGCGTAAAAGAATTTGGTGCCTTTTTAACTAAGACGTGGTGACGGAAAGCAATGCATATTTGGTTTAAGATGCCCGTTTAGCCTTAAAGCAGCTAATGAACACACCTTATGTCTTGGTCCTCTGTGTATTGGAGGTCTATCATTTTATCTTCTGTAGCAGCTAACACTAGCCTTTAGCCTAGCTACTGCATCAGCCCAGCCCCTACCCTGCCCGGGAGTACTGGGAAACAGGACTGTTGCCTGGAGATGGCTTCTTCCAGTCAAAGTGCAGGACGACCAAGGACCGTCGCTGATCATCTGGAACAATCAGGGCTTGACATCTTTGGTCATATGGCTCTTTCCCTGTTTGCTGTATTTTGTTTTTTATTAACATAGTCTGACCGCCATTGACCACTTTAAAGTAAAACATTCAAGCTTTTTTTGAGTTTTAAAATGGACGATGGCTGCAGTGTTTTTCATTCATTCTTTAACAGTTTCTCTGTATCACCAGGCTGTGCTGGTTAGGTTAGTAAGATGTGGGAATTTAATTTCTTCTGTTCCTGTGAGCGTCACGGATCCCGAGCATCACTTCCACACTTAATGTTGCAGAACTACCAACAACTAACTGTGAGATACTTGGTCTTTAGTAAGTGTGCTTTGAGTAGAATAAGTTTAGAAACCTGCTTTCATAACATACACTTATCAGTGTATGTTATGTTGTGGTATAATTCACAGCAAAAGTCATCTAAGGCTACTAGTGGTGGCCGTAGATGAGTGAGGTCAAATGAAATTGAGAAAATCTGTAACTAGTCCAATTCAGTTGAATTTTTTCCATTTAGCAGGGACTGTATGGTAAAAATATACCACTTATTTTTGTAGTATGAAAACATATAAACACAATCTGCAAAAAGACGTCCATCGATACATTTTGGTGAAGGTATTACAAACCCACATTCAATTTACTGCTCAAATGAAAGCTGTGGGTTGTAAGCCGCGCCCCTTTGGAGTTCAATTCTCAACACTGTGCTTTGAAAGCACACAGCGCTTGATGGATCGACTTGTATAATGAGAAAGGCCAAAGTGATCCGTTGGCGGTTGTGGTGTCATGTTCATTGGTGAAGTTTTACCTAAAACGGTAAAAGCCATTCTAAAGCTTTTTGAAGTGAGTGTTAATATCCACAAATGGAGAAAACATGAAAAATGATGAACGTTCCTTGGAGCAGCCAGCCTACCAAGTATACAGTGGAATCTAAAATCACAAAGAGGGCGGTGTGGTACAGGGGTAAACCGTGCTACTCGTGTACGGAAGCTACAGTTCTCAATGCAGCTGTCACAGGTTTGAGTCCTGGCCTGTTAATCTTAACTGAATGTCTTCTCTCTCTCTTCACCACATTTCCTGACGATCAACTTTCAAATAGAGGCCACTAGTGCCACAAAGAAAGAAAAAATCCCATCGAAAGGCCTCACTTGCCACCACAAAAGTCAGTGTTTCCGATTCAGTAGGAAAAGAAATCAGGCAAAAATAGCACCATGGGAAAGTATGAATGTGAAAACTGCTGACCAAAAAGAATACAAACACTCCTGTCACATTTGCAGATTACCATGTTGATCATCTCCAAAACTATTGGAATATATTTTGTGGACTGATGGTCTGCCAATTCAATTCAGAAATACTTTATGAATCCGGAAGGGAAATTAATTGTTGTTGTAGCTCATATTATACGGGTGTCTTCAAAAGAACTGTTGTAGATGCTGATGGCTGTGGACAGGAAGGATCTCCTGTAGCGGTTTGACTTACAGCAGATCTGAAAAAGCCTCTGACTGAAGACACTATGTTGTAAAACAGTCTCATGAAGAGGATGATCAGGGTTCTCCATAATGTTCTTCATTTTATGAAGAATCCGTCTTTCCACAATGATCTCCAGAGGAGTCCCCAGAGCAGAACCAGTCTTCTTTATCAGCTTGTTGAGCTCTTTTAAGTCCCTGGCTCTGATGCTGCTACCCCAGCAGATGATGGCAGAAGAGATCACACTCTCCACAACTGACCTGTAGAAGATATGCAGCATCTTGCACACTGAAGGACCTAAGCTTCCTTTAGAAGTACAGTCTGCTCTGTCCCTTCTTGTAGATGGCTTCAAAGTTGCATCTCCACTCTAGTCTGTTATCCAGGTGAACACCAAGGTATTTATACTCCTCCACCACCTCCATTTCTTGTGATCCTCACAGTGCTGCTGGCTCTGTCCAGATGTCCATCGGTCCGATCTCGTTTCGGCTTGAAGCCTGTGATCTTCATCCCTGTCCACACATCTCTGATATTGTTTTGCTGGAGCTTGCTCTCCAGCTTCTTCTTGTACACCTCCTTGCTGTCTCTTATCTTGACTTTAAGTTGCTTCTGTATACTCCTCAATAAGTCCCTGTCTCCTTCTCTGAAGGCTCTGTTTTTCTTGTGAAGCAGGTCCTTCAGGTCACTGGTGATCCAGGGATTGTTATTGGGGAAGCATCTCACCGTTCTGGTGGGGGTGGTGGTGTCCACACAGAAGTTTATGTGGTCGGTGACACACTCAGTCATGGCATTGATGTCCTCTCCATGTGGCTGGCACAGTGCGTCCCAGTCTGTAGCCTCGAAGCGACCTCGTAGGGCTTCTTCAGTCCAATGAAATGAACACATTCTTCAATAGGTTCAGTTCAGAAGCAAGCTCTGAATCCCCCTCTCCTGCTCAGATTCAATCAGACATCCCAGCCTCCTTTGACCCACATCTTTCCTGTCACACCTCATATGTTTTATCTTCCATCTCAGCCATGGACTCTTCTGCTTCTACATGTTTGCCTTCAACCAAATCAGAAGATACTGATGCTCCCTTTGCCTCCAACTTCCACCTGTGTGTCTCAAGCAGTCAGGTGAAGAGACAACTGGAAGGACTGAACCGGAATAAGGCTACAGGTCCAGATGGTGTCAGCCATAGAGTCCTTGAGGCCTGTGTAGAGCACCTCTTCAACATTAGCCTGGCCCAGAAGGTTCCAGTGTTGTGGAAGGCCTCCTGTCTTTTTCCGGTACCAAAGAAAACTCACCTATCAGTCCTTAATGACTATAGACCTGTTGCCCTGACATCCCACATCACAAAGGTCCTAGAGAGACTCCTGTTGGCCCACCTGAGAAAGCAAACAAACTATCAAGGCCCTATTCAGTTTGCTTATCGCTTATTGCTTCAACAAAGCCACTGTCATCTGCATCTGGACAAAGCCAGCAGCACTGTGAGGATCACAAGAAATGGAGGTGGTGGAGGAGTATAAATACCTTGGTGTTCACCTGGATAACAGACTAGAGTGGAGATGCAACTTTGAAGCCTTCTACAAGAAGGGACAGAGCAGACTGTACAGGTCCTTCTCAAAATATTAGCATATTGTGATAAAGTTCATTATTTTTCATAATGTCATGATGAAAATTTAACATTCATATATTTTAGATTCATTGCACACTAACTGAAATATTTCAGGTCTTTTATTGTCTTAATACGAATGATTTTGGCATACAGCTCATGAAAACCCAAAATTCCTATCTCACAAAATTAGCATATTTCATCCGACCAATAAAAGAAAAGTGTTTTTAATACAAAAAACATCAACCTTCAAATAATCATGTACAGTTATGCACTCAATACTTGGTCCGGAATCCTTTGGCAGAAATGACTGCTTCAATGTGGCGTGGCATGGAGGCAATCAGCCTGTGGCACTGCTGAGGTCTTATGGAGGCCCAGGATGCTTCGATAGCGGCCTTTAGCTCATCCAGAGAGTTGGGTCTTGAGTCTCTCAATGTTCTCTTCACAATATCCCACAGATTCTCTATGGGGTTCAGGTCAGGAGAGTTGGCAGGCCAATTGAGCACAGTGATACCATGGTCAGTAAACCATTTACCAGTGGTTTTGGCACTGTGAGCAGGTGCCAGGTCGTGCTGAAAAATGAAATCTTCATCTCCATAAAGCTTTTCAGCAGATGGAAGCATGAAGTGCTCCACAATCTCCTGATAGCTAGCTGCATTGACCCTGCCCTTGATAAAACACAGTGGACCAACACCAGCAGCTGACACGGCACCCCAGACCATCACTGACTGTGGGTACTTGACACTGGACTTCTGGCATTTTGGCATTCCTTCTCCCCAGTCTTCCTCCAGACTCTGGCACCTTGATTTCCGAATGACATGCAGAATTTGCTTTCATCCGAAAACAGTACTTTGGACCACTGAGCAACAGTCCAGTGCTGCTTCTCTGTAGCCCAGGTCAGGTGCTTCTGCCGCTGTTTCTGGTTCAAAAGTGGCTTGACCTGGGGAATGCGGCACCTGTAGCCCATTTCCTGCACACGCCTGTGCACGGTGGCTCTGGATGTTTCTACTCCAGACTCAGTCCACTGCTTCCGCAGGTCCCCCAAGGTCTGGAATCGGCCCTTCTCCACAATCTTCCTCAGGGTCCGGTCACCTCTTCTCGTTGTGCAGCGTTTTCTGCCACACTTTTTCCTTCCCACCGACTTCCCACTGAGGTGCCTTGATACAGCACTCTGGGAACAGCCTATTCGTTCAGAAATTTCTTTCTGTGTCTTACCCTCTTGCTTGAGGGTGTCAATAGTGGCCTTCTGGACAGCAGTTAGGTCGGCAGTCTTACCCATGATTGGGGTTTTGAGTGATGAACCAGGCTGGGAGTTTTAAAGGCCTCAGGAATCTTTTGCAGGTGTTTAGAGTTAACTCGTTGATTCAGATGATTAGATTCGTAGCTTGTTTAGAGACCCTTTTAATGATATGCTAATTTTGTGAGATAGGAATTTTGGGTTTTCATGAGCTGTATGCCAAAATCATCCGTATTAAGACAATAAAAGACCTGAAATATTTCAGTTAGTGTGCAATGAATCTAAAATATATGAATGTTAAATTTTCATCATGACATTATGGAAAATAATGAACTTTATCACAATATGCTAATATTTTGAGAAGGACCTGTATATGTAAAGGAAGCTTAGGTCCTTCAGTGTGCAAGATGCTGCATATCTTCTACAGGTCAGTTGTGGAGAGTGTGATCTCTTCTGCCATCATCTGCTGGGGTAGCAGCATCAGAGCCAGGGACTTGAAAGAGCTCAACAAGCTGATAAAGAAGACTGGTTCTGCTCTGGGGACTCCTCTGGAGATCATTGTACAAAGAAGGATTCTTCATAAAATGAAGAACATTATGGAGAACCCTGATCATCCTCTTCATGAGGCTGTTTTACAACATAGTGTCTTCAGTCAGAGGCTTCTTCAGATCTGCTGTAAGTCAAACCGCTACAGGAGATCCTTCCTGTCCACAGCCATCAGCATCTACAACAGTTCTTTTGAAGACACCCGTATAATATGAGCTACAACAACAATTAATTTCCCTTCTGGATTCATAAAGTATTTCTGAATTGAATCGAATTACAAACCTCAACGATACTTTTCTGCCTCTTGTTACCCAAAACCAAACTGGGGCTGTTTTGAATTATCATTATGTGAAGCTGATTTCACAACCTGATTCAGGTTTTTCTGTTTAAATTTGTTGCATTTAAGAATGTGTATTTGTTGTTTCCAAGGATTAGTGGTCTTTTTAAGTGATAAATCTCAATAGATGTTCTTATTAAGTTATTAAGCAAAAATTTAGACAGCTGTCCTTAATATCAAAGCACATGTAATAACTTCTAATTTGGTGTAGAGCATTTTTTATGTCAGGCATGATGGAGTATAAGTTTTTCTAAGTAGTAATCCTGACTCATTATACAAGATGTTAAATGTATGTAAATTTTAAATAAATGTTTGTTTACATCCCCTTTCTCTATGCTCTTATTCATCATTCATCAAATCCCTGGACACCGTAGGAGTCACATTACTTTGTCACATTGTAAATTGGTGGAATAAAAGTGCACTGTAATTCATGTAGAAATTTTAAAAGCTTTTATAAAATTTGCAATTTGTCTGTACGCAGTGTTAACATTGATAGAGGCTCATGGCAATATTAAGAAAGGGATTTGTATTTTTATAGCAGCAAGGAGCAGCACCATTTGATGCTTTGTATTGACATGTTGACATAGAACCTCACTCATCGCTTTAAATCAACATAATTAATCAGCATGGGTTCTTTTGCTCTGTTCAGACCTGGAAGTAATCAATCAGTACACAGCTTTGGCATAATTCTTTACACATGTATTTAACACTGTTCAAGATCTGATCAAATTTGGTGGATGTTGGTACCAAGTCTGATTCTGACCTATTGCCACTGAAGGAACAATATCCTGCACTGACTCCACTCACCAGAAAACATGTCTGCAAGCAACCATTTTCTCATCAGAGTTTTCAGCACAGTGGGAAACATTGTAAAAGGCCCCATCAAGTCTCAACAGTGTTGATAGGCTGCTGTTCTTGACTAGCTCTAACCGCTTTAGCTGATTGTGTCCAAAAAGCTACATTTCTATTAGATATTTGTCTCATTCTGATATTTCTCTTCAGTGCCTCTTTATTATTCTATATAAGATAGCCAAAATAGACCTTTTTTTTAAAAGACTTTCTATTCTTACTTGAATGCACCAGATTCATAATACAATAGCGACCTCAGTACCTACTGAGGAAAACCACACCTCACATTTCAGCAAGTATTGTAGAGCCCTAAGTGTCGTTGGTGACCAAAGGTACTTACCTCTCACCAGTTTTTGCTTGAGGCATGGTTTTATTCTTCCTGATGGTGTACAGTATATTACAGTGGTGAGGAAGTGCCATGCCCCCTATTTGTAACATAAAATAACCGTGTTTTGTCACCTGTGGAAAAGTGAGTTCCATTTCTCTAGCTGCACCAGTTCGTTGATTACTGCCACAACTCAATCGAGTTAGCACTTAAATAGGGCCTGCCTGAAAGAGTGGACAAAAGCCTGTGTACCTACTCAGCTTAACTTCAGTAAACCTTACTTGATAGCAGCTCTTTTTTTCTACTACTTACTTGACCTGGGTTTCAAGCGAGCTGAGTTGAGCTGCAGATTTGATATCAGAATACTTTCGGTACATTCACTCCTAAGTAATCAACAGATTTTGCTTCCCACTTTATTTTCCATTTATTCAGATCTTGATTGGAGCACAGTTAAACATAAGGGTTTGAGCTTTGTTCATATTTATTTTATAGCCAGAACAATAACCAAATCTATCAAAAATCCTCATTAAATGTCCGAAAGATTCCACTGGGTTGGATAAGTATACCATTATGTCGTCTGCGAACAGACTTATAATATGCAGCTGTTGGTTGATGTCTATTCCTGATATTAGAGCACTCTGTCTTACCAATATACTTTACCAATATAGAGGGTTGAGGCAGCAGCCCTGTCTAGTCCCCCTCTCCAGCATGAATCTCTCTGTGAGGGAACCATTGATTTTAAGTCTAACCATAGGTTTAAAATAAAGGGACTTGATGCACTGAATTGATTTATTATTGAATCCAAATTTCTGTAATGTTAAATATAAAAATTCCCAGTTAATTCTATTAAATGCCTTTTTGGCATCTAAACTAATTAAGGCTGCTGGTAATTTATTTTTCTGAATCTTGTTTATAATGTGTATTCTCCTCATGTTGTCCTGTGTTTGTCAGACTTTAACAAACCCAGTCTGGTCTTCCTCTATCGGGTCTGCTGCAAAAGTTTGGAGTCTGTTTGAAGTTGTAGAGGTGTGAATTTTGTAATCAACATTTAGAATAGAAATTGGTCTGTAATTCTGGCAATATTCCTTATTCTTTGTAGTTTAGGGAGCACTGTAATATCTGCCTTCCAGGAAGGCGATGTATGTTTAGTTTCCAAAATCGAGTTGAAGGTAGAGTGAAGCAGTGGGATAAGTTCATTGCTAAATTTTTCATACCACTCCACAGGGAAGCTTTATTAGATTTCGGTTTACTAATTGCTTTTTAGTTTCATTTGTAGTAATTTCTGCTGTTATACATTCATTTAGTTTTGTTCCTATCGAGGGTAGATCTAATGGTTTTAATAATTCTTTAAATTCTTCTTGGTTTAGGGTCATTGAGTATATACGTCCTTAAAGTAGTCTGAAAATATTCCCAATTTCTTTTGGGTTAGCCTATGTTTAATTTGATTTGTTTCCAGATCTCGTAGTCTATGAACAGTTAGTTCTACCTGTCGTTTTTCGTATTTGTCTAGCTAACAGTCTTGTCTCTTTAGGGCCCGATTCATAGTAATTTTGTTTTAAATATCTTGCTTTTATGTCTGTCTCATATTAAAGTAGTTCATTAACCCCCTCTTTTATCTCTTTCATCTGTTGTCTTGTTGCTTGGTCAGCTTTGTTTCTATAATTCTGTTCCAAATCTCAGTTCTGATATAAGTTGTTCATACTGTTTTATTTGTTCGTTTTTTAGTTTACTTCAAATTGCAATTAAACTCTCCTGTATTCATTCTTTTAACGCATCCCATAGAATAGATGGGTTTGTCTCACCATTGTAGTTTACTTCCAAATAATTCTGTATATCAACCTTAATCTGTTTGATCGCTGTTTCATTGTTTAAGATTACTGCATTCAGCCTCCATATTGTATTTCTTTGTCTTTGCACTTAAGTCCAATTTTCAAATACCGTAAATAGCATCATGATCTGAGACATCAGACACTGCTATATAACAGTCTTATATTATGTTCCTATGCTCCTTCTGCATAAAAAATAGTCAATTCTTAGACAGACTGAGTGTGTTTCTGAGTAATGACTGAAACCTCTCTGCTGAGGGTGTAAATCTCTCCACACATCGATGAATCCCATCTCATTGCACGTGTCTTTCACAAATTTAGATATTGATTTTTTTTGTTTCTTTTCTGACTAGTTGTATCTAGGTTATAATCCATTTTTACATTCCAATCCCCAGCACAGATACATATACCTTCAGCTTCAATTCCAATAGTGCCAATGGATTTAAAAAAATGTCTTTGTTACTCTCAGGTGGGGCATATATGTTAATCAATGTTGTTGTTGTTTTGTCAATTAACCCTTTTTATTATAAAAACCGGCCCTCTTTATGTTTGATTTCCCTTTTACATTCAAACTCCACTGAATTAAATATCAATATTGCAAATATTGTGTTTGAATGTGACCTATAGAAACTATTCTTGTTCTTCTCAATTTTTGATGCTCTGCATTAGACAGATGGGTCTCTTGTAGGAAGTTTATTTGTGTCTTAAGTTTTACTGATCATTTTGGCTCTTTTGACTGGGTTTCCCAATCCGTGAGCGAGCTGCAGGTTCACCATTGCTTCCATGTCCTCTATTTTTGCGTTCGGTTTTTGTTGCTTACAAATCACGTCATTACTTTTTGGGCTGCCTTGCTATGACAACCCCGTCCACATTGAGGTGGCACTAAATTATATTGGAAAACAACCCGAAATAGAAACAAAGAAATTGAGATCTTTCAGTTAATACCTGCTCCTTTATGAAAAGGTTATAAAGCCCTTTCTAAAGCTGTAGGACTCCAGTGAACCACAGTGAGAGTGAGAGCCATTGTCCACAAATACCAAAATCATGGAACAATGGTGATCCTTCCCAGGAGTGGCTACCTGACCAAAATTACACGCGCACTGATGACTCATCTAAGAGGTCACCAAAGACTAGAACAACATCCAAAGAACTGCAAGCCTTACGTGCTTCAGTGAAGGTAATTCACCATCGGAATTAATGAACAGGACAAAGATGGCCTGCATGGCAGGGTTCCATGATGAAAACCAAAGCTGAGAAACAAAAAGACTTGTCTCAGTTTTGCCAGAAGACACCTTGATGATAACCAAAATACTCTGTGGACTGACGAGATAAAGGTTGAACTTGGAAGGTATGTGCCTGATTACTTCAAGCATAAAAGTAATGCAAAAATGTCAAACAAAACATACCAACAGTAATATATGGTGGTGGTAGCATGATGATATTGGGCTGTTTTGTTGCCTCAGGACCCGGAAGACTTCTTGTGGTAACTGGAACCATAAAACTTGCTGTCTACCAAAATATCCTAAGGAGAACGTATGGGAAGAAACTTGTGCCATCAGAAACTGAATTTGAATTTCTCAGACTGAATCTGTATTTGTGTAATTTGAAATTAAATGCATTGGTTTGAAAATGAATTTCACTTAATTGAGACTGAAAATGTATTTTGTTGAATTGAAAATTCAGTTTCACTATTTTTACTTTCAGTTCTAAAATTCAGTTTTTTGTGTCACACATCCGGGTCCTTGAAGCCACAGATTAATCAAACACAGATTCACATTGCGTGTCAAAATAGATTGTACTAACGGAAGCAGCAAAGCCTGGAGGGGAGGGAAAAGCTGTGAACAAAGTTGGATATATTGCGCTTTCTGTGAAACAAAATTAACTTGACTAGAATGTAGCTGTGTAAACCTGAAGTATCTGCTCGGTGTATCAAGATTTTGTTTAATTCCACACGTGTTCGGAGACGTCCGCTTCTGCTGCCGTGACACTGGGCTCACAGCCGGCTCGCCTCCCCAGCGCACAGCTGACCGGGGGGTTGAGGTGCGATGAACCCCGAGAGAACAGCAGACTCCCGGCACGTTGTTTTTAAGCTCCTGCTGGGTTTCCCCAGTGGATGGAAGTTAAACACAGATATAATTCGTCAAATGATATCTAATGTTGTTTGGTTCTTTTATTTCTATGATCTACAAATAAACTGATTTTAACGTTGTTCCTAAAGTTAATATGTTAGTGTTTAAATTGTTACATTTTTTTAAATCTATGAACATAAAACTTTACCAATTTAAATGGCTGAATCATGAACAAGATTTTAAAACAAGAAAATAAGCCATTAGGGCTCCATTTGTTCGGCTTCACAGCTCTGTGCTTCACGCTATCACTGTTGCTAGGCAACATAAATTACGCTGAGGTAAAGTCAGGGGAAACGCAGACCGACGGCACACTATGCTAATCTGGCATGTTTAGCTAATAGCTACAGATAGCATAAGTGTTGCTGTTTGACCATAATTTGTTTACATGACTTCTTATAGATGCTCATTGGACTTGACTGACATCCGCTAAGCTCATGTATGCTGCACTGCTCCAGCTCAAAATGCCGTAAAGGACGTTTAACTTGATGTGAAACGTAAATCGATGAATCTGTGATTAATCTGTGGCTATCCTCATAAAAACTGAATTTTAGGACTGAAATTGAATTTTAGAACTAAAAGTGAAAGTAGGCAAACTGAATTTTCAAAACAACGAAATACATTTAAATGCAAATAAATTCAGTTTCAAACCATTAAATTCAGTTTTCAAACCAATAAATTCAGTTTCAAACCAATAAATTCAGTTTCAAATCAATGCATTTAATTTCAAATTACACAAATGCAGATTCAGTCTGAGAAATTCAAATTCAGTTTCTGATGGCACAAGTTTCTTCCCATAAGAATGTCCGGCCCTCTGTTTGTGACCTCAAACTGAAGCATATTTGACTTCTGAATGGCTTTGTTTAAAGTTCAGACCTGAATCAGATTGAGAAATTGTGGCATGACCTTAAAAATGTGATTCATGATTAAAAACCCTGTAATGTGGCTTAATTACAAAAATTCTGCAAAGCGGAGTGGGTCCCTTCAAATTTAACACCTTCCTTTGAACACTGTTTTGTGTTTACTTGTGTTGTCTTTCTCTAATTTAAATTTGTTTCATTTGAAACATTTACATGTCAAATTGTCTTGGTCATAGCCCAAATTGAAATGGATTAAAAGCAAACCCAAAAAGAGTAGATTATGAAAATCTAATAATAAATACTACCTCAACTAAATGGCAAAAATTTAGAGTTATAGCCTAAATGTAACTTTTAAAATTATTTTATATTCACTTGGTTTTGCCCAAAACATTCACAGACCTACTCACTCCTATCTTCTTACGCTGGATCTTGCATTGACAAATAGCATTTAGTGTACAAAAACAGTATTTTTTGCTGCTCCTGACAGTTCAACCCTGTACTGTCTGAACATTACATATTAATTTTCTTGTTGATAGTGTTACTACCTTAGTGCATGTGGCATTACATAATTTAGCCTTCTTGGAAAAAAGGTTAGTAGTCAGGAGGCTAGACCTTAAACCAGATCTCTAGTTAATCAAGGAGTACATTGCACAGTACGCATCTAGGGGAATCCTCCATCTTTAAAAATACTCTATTGTATAGCATTACAAATAACTGTTGAACCTGGTCTGCGTTTACTATTTGGATCCAGTTGAGCTTTCTACATTTTCAAAAATATCTAAACCATAAATCTTTATGAAATTATTAAAGTAATTTTTCCATTTGATTACGGTCCCCCATTTTATATATGATTAGCCCATCCTTAGTAGAACAGTAATGGTGGGTTTGAAGAGTTTTTGTCAGGTTTCTAAGCCCATGGCCCTGATTAAACATCAATAATGATATTCCCAGCATTGTATTGTCTGTCTTAGTGAAATATAAACCTTGCGCTTATTATTGCTGCAATTTTCTGCTCCTCTGTGTAAAATATTGTAATTGTTTTAAACTTGTTAGTGCCCTGTTCTTTTAAATAGTTTTAAGGAGAGCTTTTACCATGACTCTAAGATCCTGTCAGGTACAACTGTTGTATTGACAGTGTGTCAATACAACTTTTGGCTAACTACAGTGTCTATGAAAGTATTCACCCCCTTGGCGTATGGTGTTTTGTAGAGCCACCTTTTGCAAGGTTTGGTGATTATGTAACCTTTTTCCAACCATTATTTTTCAGTTTAACAAATGACGATCAGCGATGTATTTGCGCAGGTGACTTTTAGAGTTTTTTGTGGGTGGAGCAATGTACATGTGCATGGACTGATTTGCCAATTTAGAACACAAATGTCCAAAAATGGAGGAACTAGTTGCCAAAAAAAATACAAAGTCGTCTATTTGGCGTTAAACCAGATGAAAGAGGTAAACCACAGGATGTAAATGAAGCAGTGTGCCCCCTGTGTAGACGTATAGTTCTATTAAGAAACTTAAGAGCAGAAAATAGTCAGGCATACTTTGAGCAGTGCAGACTTCGCACGCACTGTCCACAGACGATTGAGGGTTCATAGTTGAGCGTACCAATTTCCTAAGTTTCTGGTGACAAATTCCTACATTCCCCACCCTTTCTGCCATGGTGTCATTGTATGGGGAGGCAGAGCTAATTTGCAGTGTAGCAGTGTTGAAAAGCAAAAAGCAAATAAGGTGGAGTTAAAGGCCACTCAACCACACTAGGGACAAAGAGGGGAAATCCCAAGTCTGCGCTGAGGTCTGTGGAGTCAAGAAGGCTAGGACTGACTATGTTTTGCCCTTAACCCGTGGGCCAAAAAAAAAAAACCCACTGCTTTTACAAAAACAGCCGTTAAAGGGCTCAGCCTATCCTCAATGGTCAAAAAGGCCTAACCTTACCATTAATTTTTCCCTGGACTTGGAACAGTTTCTCTGCTGCTAAAAAATCCCCATACCATCCTACTGCTACCACCATGTTTCACTGTAAGAATGGGGTTCTGTTCTTTATGTATCTTTTCATGTATATATCTATATATTTATCTTTACATTTTTGTCTATATTTGTCATCTGTCCTCGTCTATTTGTTCATCTCCATCTTCCTTTGTTTATTTATCTGTCTTGATCCGTCTATATCTTTTCGTGCCGAGCAACTATTAAAATTCTTGGACTATCAGGACTAATTGCACTATGTGCAAAATTCTTATTAATTCAGAAGTTGTTTTTAGGGCGTGGCAGTGGCACAGGTGTAAAACACATGACCCAGGTTGGGAGGCCTTAGTCCTCGACACAGGCCGTCACGGGATTGAGTCCCGGCTCATTGACCTTTGCTGCATGTGTTTCCCCTCTCTCCAACCCTTTCCTGTCAGCTTATTGTCAAAAAAAGAGAAGGTAAAGGCCACTAGTGCCACAAAAAACTTTAAGAAAAATGTGTGTGCATTTGCACGCACACACAAGATTTAATCCTGGGTTTACTTTAAATGGCTGTTATTTGCATTTGTAGATATTTAAGACATTGAAACTGGTTACTGATGATCCTAAAGAAAAGGAACAATACACAGATGTTTAAAAATAGATTTGTAACATGTGATTTAAATGTTTGTTAAAGTCATAGATGTAGGATTCCAACCTTTTGCTGACATCTGCTGTCATGTAAGAGGAACTACAAGTTGATAAACACATTGTCTTTTAAATGTATCTTTTGTCATTTTAAAAATTAAAATTACCAAAATAGAAGCTAAGGCATAGTACAAGTCAAAACAAATAAAGAAAATACAAATACAGCAGTGGACTAAATAAAGTGTAAATAAAGAGTCTTTCTGTAGGTTTTGTAGTTATGTGTAATCAAATGCTATTATCTGTTTAAATTGATAATTAATTGCCTGTTAAAGATGACTGATGTTTTATTGTCCAAAAATAACAAGTACAGTAAGCTGAATGGCATACTAGACTTTATTGTTACCGGGTGTAATTAAGAAAGGTAGGTGCATGAACACTGCTCAAAAAAATAAGGGGAACACTTAACACAATATGACTCCCAGTAAATCAAACTTCTGTGAAATCAAACTGTCCACTTAGGAAGCAACACTGATTGACAATTAATTTCACAGCTGTTGTACAAATGGAAAAGACAACAGGAGGAAATCTTTGGCGATTAGCAAGACACTCAATAAAGGAGTGGTTCTGCAGGTGGGGACCACAGACCACCTTTCAGTACCTATGCTTTCTGGCTGATGTTTTGGTCACTTTTGAATGTTGGTGGTGCTTTCACACTCGTGGTAGCATGAGACGGACTCTACAACCCACACAAGTGGCTCAGGTAGTGCAGCTCATCCAGGATGGCACATCAATGTGAGCTGTGGCAAGAAGGTTTGCTGTGTCTGTCAGCGTAGTGTCCAGAGCCTGGAGGTGCTACCAGGAGACAGGCCAGTACACCAGGAGATGTGGAGGAGGCCGTAGGAGGGCAACAACCCAGCAGCAGGACCACTACCTCCGCCTTTGTGCAAGGAGGAACAGGAGGAGCACTGCCAGAGCCCTTCAAAATGACCTCCAGCAGGCCACAAATGTGCATGTGTCTGCACAAACGGTTAGAAACCGACTCCATGAGGATGGTATGAGGGCCCTACGTCCACAAATGGGGGTTGTGCTCACAGCCCAACACCGTGCAGGATGCTTGGCATTTGCCAGAGAACACCAGGAATGGCAAATTCACCACTGGCGCCCTGTGATCTTCACAGATGAAAGCAGGTTCACACTGAGCACATGTGACAGACATGACAGAGTCTGGAGACACCGTGGAGAGCGATCTGCTGCCTGCAACATCCTTCAGCATGACCGGTTTGGCAGTGGGTCAGTAATGGTGTGGGGTGGCATTTCTTTGGAGGGCCGCATGGCCTGACTGCCTTTAGGTACCGAGATGAGATCCTCAGACCCCTTGTGAGACCACATGCTGGTGCGGTTGGCCCTGGGTTCCTCCTAATGCAGGACAATGCTAGACCTCATGTGGCTGGAGTGTGTCAGCAGTTCCTGCAAGATGAAGACATTGAAGTTATGGACCGGCCCGCCCGTTCCCCAGACCTGAATCCGATCAGAGCACATCTGGGACATCATGTCTCGCTCCATCCACCAACGTCACGTTGCTCCACAGACTGTCCAGGAGTTGGCGGATGCTTTAGTCCAGGTCTGGGAGGAGATCCCTCAGGAGACCATCCACCGTCTCATCAGGAGCATCTCCAGGTGTTGTAGGGAGGTCATAGAGGCACGTGGAGGCCACACACAATACTGAGCCTCATTTTGACTTGTTTTAAAGGACATTATATCAAAGTTGGATCAGCCTCTAGTGTGTTTTTCCACTTTCATTTTGTGTGTCCAAATCCAGGCCTCCATTGGTTAATAAATTTGATTTCCATTAATGAGTTTTGTGTGATTTTGTTGTCAACACATTCAACTTTGTACAGAACAAAGTATTCAATGAGAATATTTCATTCATTCAGATCTAGGATGTGTTATTTGAGTGTTCCCTTTATTTGTTTGAGCAGTGTTCTTTCTGGATGATTTTTGACACTTTTAGCTTTCCATTAGTAATTTACTACATATATATTGAGGTGACTGTGGCTCAGTAGGAAGAGTAGTTGTCTTGCAATCAGAAGGTTCTGGGTTTGATTCCACATTCCTCCTGCCATATGTCAATGTGCCCCTGGGCAAGGCACTTAACTTCAAATTGCCTACTGATCTACATATCAGTGTAATGTGTGAGTGTTAGTGAGTGCAATTGGGTGAATGTGGCTCTAGTGTAAAGCGCTTTGAGTGGTCTGCATGACTGGAAAAGCGCTATATAAGTTCAGTCCATTTACATGTTGTGTCTTTTTGGAAGGGATGGGCGCAACCCTTGGATAGGAGAAAAGTTGCTTTGAATATTTTTTTATAACCCCACCCTGATTTGTTTGGAGAGCTCCTTGGTCTTGGTGAGATGCCTTGTCCTTAATGATGTTACAGTCTCTGGGGTCTTTCAGACAATGTGTGTTTATACTGACAGATCATGTGACATTTAGATTGCACACAGGTGAACTTCATTTCACAAATTTTGTGACTTTTAAAGATAATTAGTTGTACGTTTTAGGGGCTTCATAGCAAAAGGAATGGATATATACACACTACTCACTAAAAGTTAGGCATACTTGGCTTTTGGCTAAAATTTATGGAAAACATAAAAAGGTCACACTACAGTAGAGTAGGGCATTTAATTAGTATCATGCAATGGTGATTTCCTCATCTCAAACAATATTTTTAAACAAAAGCCAACAACAAAGGTGGGTATACCAGAACAGAAAATCTCAGTGTCTCAACAAAGTGTCATGTGCCCTTGAGCATCAATTACAGCTTGACAATGATGTCTCATTCTGTTCAGTAGTAGCCTTATTGTCTGCTGAGGCATGGCATTCTACTCTTTTTGAAGGGCGGCATTTGTTTTCATTTGGACTCAGGAGAAAGTGCAGGCCACGACATTCGGCTGCCCCAGTCTCCAGCATCCGTTCCCTAATCATGCGACCTCAAACAGCTGGAGAATTGTTGTCCATGAAGGTGAAATTAGGCCTGTATTGTTTATGCAGGGGCACAATGACTGGATTAATGAGGTTTATTCGGAGAGTATGGGCTTGTCACTGTACCATTCACAGTGTAGGGCAGTTTTGTATTGACTAGACATATCTGACCACACTGTAACACCACCACCAAAGGTTCATCTGTTGACCAGAGTGGCTGATGAATAATGCTCTCCTTGATATCTCCAACATCATTGGCAGCCATCATTTCTGTTCAACTTGAAGCAAGTTTGATCAGAGAGCAGCACTGAGTGGAAATGCTCCCTGGCCCTTGCTTGATAATGATGCCTGTGCCTAGTGGTGTGGTCAGGTACCCTTGCAGGTTGTCTAGCATGCAGACCACACTGATGTGAATGGTTTTAAATGATCTGATGTGACATGTAGGTGCCTCTCACCTTCCTTAAACGAGCCTGGAGTTGAGTAGCATTCATCATCCAGTTCCGCTGGGGCACTGTTAACAATGAAGCAGTCATCAGTGTGGGATGTGGCCCAAGGACGTCCACTTCTATGCCTTTCTGTGCTCCACCACTCTCTCTGTATCTCTTGCAACCTCCTGATGACACTCTGTAAACTCTAAGCTCGGAGGCATCTTCCCTCTGAGAACATCCTATTCTGAATTGGCTTAGGTCCTATCTGGCAGACAGAACAGTTTCCATAAAGTTTGAAGGGTTTGAATCATCTTCTCTGTCATGTGGGGCTCAATTTTAGGGCTTTTGCTCTTTTCTTTGTACCTCCTTCCCCTCGGGTCTATTTTAAAAAAATATGGCATCTCCTTCCATTGTTATGCTGAGGATTGCCAAATCTATGTGTCTTTAAGGCGAGGTGGGGTCTGGTCCATTAAAAAACCTCTTTTATCCTGTCTTGACAATATTAAAGCTTAGATGGCCTTAATTTGTTTTTTCATTTTAATGACAAAAAAAGACTGGTACTTGTCTCTGGACCTAGCGGGGCATGTCAGACCCCTCCTGTTAATTTTGAACCCATGGCGATGTATGTTAAGTTCACAGTTACAAGCCTTGGTTTTAAGATGAACATTGATTTCAAACTTGATAGTCAAATAATCAAGTCTAGTTTTTACCATTT
This sequence comes from Girardinichthys multiradiatus, assembly GCF_021462225.1. Taxonomy (NCBI): domain Eukaryota; kingdom Metazoa; phylum Chordata; class Actinopteri; order Cyprinodontiformes; family Goodeidae; genus Girardinichthys; species Girardinichthys multiradiatus. The sequence goes on from NC_061796.1 coordinate 66,347, forward strand.
AAGAGAAATAGTAAAGGGAAAATCTATTCTTTCAAGGCAACAGTTGGAAAAAGTAATCCATGCCTTCATTTCATCGCGACTGGGTTACTGTAATTCACTGTATCTCGAAATTAGCCAGTCCTCACACGTCTTACAGCTGGTTCAAAACACCGCTACACGCCTTTTAACAGGAGCACATAAAAGGGAGCACATTACCCATGTTCTGGCTTCCCTCCTCTGGCTGCCTGTGGATTTTAGAATCCACTTTAAAGTCCTTCTGTTTGTTTTAAGGTTTTACACAGCCTAGCCCCGCCTTATTTAACTGAGCTTCTCCACCACTACACTCCCGCTCGGTCATTTGGGTCTGCTGACCAGCTGCTTCTGGTCATTCCCAGTTCTAAGCAGAAGCTTAGAGGGGATATGGCCTTCTCTATTGGGGGCCCCTAGGTTATGGAATGACTTACCTTTGCATATTCGACAGGGCCTTCATTTTTAAAATGTGTCTAAAAACAGATTTTTACTCATTGGTCTTCAAAACGGTGTGCAAAAGTATTCAGCCCCTTTACTCCGAGTGCAACCAATTGCTTTCAGAAATTGCCTGATGATTGCTAATGACTAGAGTCCACCTGTGTCTAACCTAATCTCAGTACAAATACAGCTGCTCTGTGACGGCCTCAGAGGTTGATTAAGAGAATATTGGTGAGCAAACAGCACCATAAAGCCCAAAGAACACACCAGAAATGCCGGGGATAAAGTTGTGGAGAAATGTAAAGCAGGCTTAGGCTAGAAAAAGATTTCCCAAGCTTTTAACATCTCATGGAGCTCTGTTCAACCCATCATCCAGTATTGGAATGAGTACGACACAAATCTCAACCTAGCAAGACAAGAACGTCCACCTAAACTTTCAGGCCGAACAAGGAGAGCACTGATCAGAGATGCAACCAAGAGGGTAGAAAACTAACACTGCACATCACTCTGAACACACCATCCCCACTGTCAAATATGATGGTGGCAGCATCATGCTCTGGGGTTGCTTCTCTTTAGCAGGGACACGGAATGTGGTCAGGGTTGATGGGAAGATGGATGGAGCCAAATACAGGGCAATTATGGAAGAAAACCTGTTGGAGTATGCAAAACACTTGAGACTGTGGCAGAGGTTCACCTTCCAGCAGGACCACGACCCTAAACATAAAGCCAGGGCTAAAATGGAATGGTTAAAACAAAACATATTAATGTGTTAGATTGGCCCAGTCAAAGTCCAGACCTGAACCCAATTGAGAATCTGTGGCAAGATCTGAAAACTGCTGTTCATACATGCTCTCCATCTAATCTGATTGAGCTTGGATAGAATTTTCAGTCACTGGATGTGCAAAACTGGTTGAGCCATACCCTAAAAGACTTGCAGCTGTAACTGCAGCAAAAGGTGGTTCCGCAAAGTATTGACTTAGGGAGGCTGAATACTTTTGCACAATGCCTTTTTCGGTGTATGTATAATTGTCTTCATATGCTATGAACATGTATAATTTCTATTCCACCTTACAATTCTCCCCGATATTCTCCTAATCAACCTCTGAGGCCGTCACAGAGCAGCTGTATTTGTACTGAGATTAGGTTAGACACAGGTGGACTCTAGTCATTAGCAATCATCAGGCAACTTCTGAAGGAAATTGGTTGCACTCAGATTAAAGGGGGCTGAATACTTTTGCACACTGCACTTTCAGTTTTTTATGTGTAAAAAACAAAATAATAATAAATCATGTATAATTAACTTTCCTTTTCACAATTCTATACCACTGTGTTTTTTACATAAAATTCCAATTAAATATATTTATGTTTGTGGTTGTAATGTGACAATTTGTAGAAAAGTTCAAAAGGGTGTGAATACTTTTACAAGCAACTGTATGATGGGGCAGGCAGAAATGGGAAGGGGGCATCATCATGCGTACACATTATGCCCCGACATGTTTAGTGTTGTTGATTAGTGTTTTCTTTATGGGATTGTGGTAAACTGTGTTGTGCAATTTGCCAGACTGGACTGGTTTCCGCCCAGTTGGGCTGGAAAAAAATAGCTTTGGGCAGGTTGTTAAAATTTGGGCTGCTTTTCACAATATTTGAAGTGTTTTTACTAATTATTCATGGCAAAATTCTATCAAAGTAGTTGTCATTGTGTGGAAGAAAATCAGTGTGTGTCAGCAACTATGTAACCTGGAAGTGTACATTTGTAAGTGTGACAAGAACAGTAGAAGGCCTGCTATCCACAGCAACTAAGAGCAACAGGAGAATCCATGCATGCTCAAGAACATATAAACTCCATACAGAAAGATCCCAGGCTGGAATTCAAACCCAGGACCTTCTTGGCAATAACTGTGCCACCATTCAGCCCAATATTTACTTTGTAGCAGAATAAATATTTACACTGACAAGATTTGTCAGCCTTTGATTTGTATTTTTTTATTATTGGTATTCCACATATTCTGAGTCTACCTTAAAATATTTCATGCTTGCCATCTCTCCTTGCTTCCTATCACTTTGACATTAGGTGGTGGTGAGCCACTTCATAGCCCTCAGCCATTCTCTCCATGACTGAGTCTCCAGGAAAATTTGCTGATTATTATTATTTTTATTTATTTATGACATGCAGAATTCACATAATGTGTGATACAAGAAAGTCATGGAGGTGCCGTAGTCTTTGACCACATGATTTTTGAAGTCCAGCTTTCTCTTAGTGGAAAGATATGTTAAATGCCTGATCTCAGCATTATTCAACTGTATTCTATGTTTTTTGTATTCTTTGCAGAATAATGAGCCTCTGGCACTTGCTGTACTAGTTTAAAAAAAAGCATAATATATTAAATTGATACAGAAATAGCCAAACACACCCATAACGTCACTGCTGTTGTAGATGCTGTGGGCAGGAAGGATCTCCTGTAGCGCACCGTCTTACAGCAGATCTGAAGAAGCCTCTGACTGAAGACACTCGGTTGCTGTAGGACAGTCTGATGAAGAGGATACTCAGGGTTCTCCATAATGTTCTTCATTTTATGAAGAATCCTTCTTTCCACAATGATCTCCAGAGGTTCCAGAGGAGTCCCCAGAACAGAGCCAGCCTTTTTATCAGCTTGTTGAGCTTTTTTAAGTCCCTGGTTCTGATGCTGCTTCCCCAGCAGATGATGGTAGAAGAGATCACACTCTCCACAACAGATTATAGAAGATATGCAGCATCTTGCTGCAAACACCAAAGGACCTAAGCTTCCTCAAGAAGTACAGTCTGCTCTGTCCCTTCTTGTAGATGGCTTCACAGTTGCATCTCCACTCTAGTCTGTTGTCCAGGTGAACACCGAGGTATTTATACTCCTCCACCACCTCCACTTCTTCTCCCATGATAGAAATAGTTTTTTGACTTATTCCGGTTTCTCTTAAAATCTACAATCATCTCCTTTGTTTTAGTCACGTTTAAAATTAGATGATTGTTTCCACACCATGCCACAAAGCGGTCCACCACCTTCCTGTACTCATCTTCTTGTCCATCTCTGATCCACCAACGACTGCAGAATCATCTGAGTATTTCTGCAGATGACAGGAGTCTGTCTTGTACTGGAAGTCTGAGGTGTACAGAGTGAAAAGGAATGGTGAGAGTACAGTCCCTGTGGTGCTCCTGTGCTGCTGACTACCTGGTTAGACTCACAACCCTTCAGTCTCACAAACTGTGGTCAGTTTGTCAGGTAGTCTTTGATCCAGGAGATTGTTGAGGCCTCCACCTGAGTCTTCTGAGTTTCTGACAAAGCAAATCAGGTTGGATTGTATTAAATGTTCTGGAGAAATCAAAGAACATGATCCTCACAGTGCTGCTGGCTTTGTCCAGATGACAGTGGGTTTGTTGAAGCAGGTGTATGATGGCATCTTCAACTCCAACTCCACAACGATAAGCAAACTGAATAGGGTCTTGATAGTTTATTGTTTGCTTACTCAGGCGGGCCAACAGGAGTTTCTCAAGGACCTTCATGATGTGGGATGTCAGGGCAACAGGTCTATAGTCATTGATGACTGATGGGTGAGTTTTCTTTGGTACCGGAACAAGACAGGAGGTCTTCCACAACACCGGAACCTCCTTCTGGGCCAGGCTAAGGTTGAAGAGGTGCTGCAGAATCCCACAGAGCTGCTCTGCACAGGTCTTCAGGACTCTATGGCTGACACCATCTGGACCTGTAGCCTTATTCCGGTTCAGTCCTTCCAGTTGTCTCTTCACCTGACTTCTTGAGACACACAGGTGGAAGTTGGAGGCAAAGGGAGCATCAGTATCTTCTGATTTGGTTGAAGGCAAACATGTAGAAGCAGAAGAGTCCATGGCTGAGATGGAAGATAAAACATTTGAGGTGTGACAGGAAAGATGTGGGTCAAAGGAGGCTGGGATGTCTGATTGAATCTGAGCAGGAGAGGGGGATTCAGAGCTTGTTTCTGAACTGAACCTATTGAAGAATGTGTTCATTTCATTGGCTCTGTCCAGATGTCCATCGGTCTGATCTCGTTTCGGCTTGAAGCCTGTGATCTTCATCCCTGTCCACACATCTCTGATATTGTTTTGCTGGAGCTTGCTCTCCAGCTTCTTCTTGTACACCTCCTTGCTGTCTCTTATCTTGACTTTAAGTTGCTTCTGTATACTCCTCAATAAGTCCCTGTCTCCTTCTCTGAAGGCTTTTTTTTTCTTGTGAAGCAGGTCCTTCAGGTCACTGGTGATCCTGGGATTGTTATTGGGGAAGCATCTCACCGTTCTGGTGGGGGTGGTGGTGTCCACACAGAAGTTTATGTGGTCGGTTACGCATGATGATGTTGGGATCAAGGCTCTTTGGGGGCTATACCATCCCTTCCAGAAAGTCTTGTTCTTCTTTAAGGTGAAGATAGTTTTTAATGACTGGCTGTATGTTTGGGTGGTGCATCATCATTTGTTTGTCACATCATTTATATTTCTAAAAACACTCTTTGTTTACAGCACTAGATATATATATATATATATGACCATTCTCAGAAATAAAATTATATATATATATATAATTTGTTTTCCTTTTTTTTCTGAGAATGGTCTGTGTTCTGAGTCATTTATTAGTTGAACAAGCCGACTAAGTGAGAATAAAGCGGCTGGAAACGAATTAACTGCATATCTTACCAGGTGCCGCTTAGAGCACTGCTTGTTTCAGTTCAATTCAAATATCATTTATCAAAGCCAAATGGAAATAACAAAAAAACTTCCAAAAGCAACCACCTTGATCAAGACAATTTTTGAACAGAAAATTGGCTAAGTAGTTTTTCTGAGAACAAGGGGCCAGATTGTTTACACCCACAAGTATGATTGTATCATGTACAGTTAAGCCCCAAATTATTCATAACCCTGTTAGAATTAGGTTTATAGTAATCTTTTACCAACATGTTTTTTTTTTTACCAGGAGTACTTTTAACATTTTGAAGTGGCCCAACCAGAATCCCAACTTCAGTCTGATAATGTGATGTAGAGGGAGCAAAAGATTAGGGTAATGGCAAGAAGGCCTTCCAACTGCAAAGATCACAGTGTTTTTCTAAATTTTCTAAATACCAGTGAAGGTATGCAAAAACTGGTCTGGAATTATAAGGTTTGATTGCTGCAATACCAAGATGGATTTTTGAAAATTTTAAGTATTTTTTAACTATGCAGCATTAAATAAAATGTAAATGAAAATGTATTTTCTATTAGTTTTATCTTTTGAGATGTCTGCTTTATTTCCTATCAGACCCAAACTTCTTGTTTGAATTAAAATATTTTAAATCAAAATTAGCCATAGGTATGAATTGTTTTGATCTTAATTGTATATCTTTGCAAAATGGATTTGTGGTGGATCTGGGAAATAAAACCGGAGTGCTCACTGAAAGGCGAGAGGTTGCTTCTTCGGCATCAGAAGAACTGACAGATACATCCTTTAGTGTCTCCACAAAACACAGAAGCACAATGCTTTTGCATAGTTCTGTCAGAATAGACAATTAAACAGACAAAAAACACATAAAGTGTAGATGCCATTGAAAAAAAATTACAACCCATCCACACATCACACTGTGCCAGCAAAGTCGTGTTTCTTCATCTTGCAAATTTTCTATATATGGTTGGAATAAGCATTTTCACCATGCAGGTGAAAATAGACATTGTTTTAATGACAATTGACCTACATACATATGACCCACATAGAGTTTTGTGAAAAGAAATATTGGAGAACACCTTTTAAAATGCTGCCATGGACTGGCGACCTGTCCAGGGTGTACCCTGCCTCTCGCCCATAGACTGCTGGAGATAGGCACCAGCTCCCCCGCGACCCACTATGGAATAAGCGATAGAAAATGACTGACTGACTGACCTTTTAAAATGAACCCAAAAATGTATTGGATTCACTTAAATTCACATATTTTCCTTATGGGTAAATACATATCCCCATAATGAAAACAGAAGAAAATACCTTTTAAATTTTTTTCAAAATGTAATAAAATTCAGTTTCTGTAAAGAATTAATTAGGACACCTTCACATTTATTACTACTCAAAATGGCTGAAATGTACGCACACGTCACATCAGGAGCACACGATTAGAACGTTGTTACTCAGCATTTTTGAAGGTTTGCCCTGTTTAAGAACCTACATCAACAAGCTGTGCATGCAAATCCCTCAAACATATCAAAGCTGAAAGTGAGGAGTAGGATGAACTTTGTTCAGTGGTGGTGCATGGCATAGCAGTAGTTCTCGAAGCAGCCGACAGGGGTTTGATTCCACACCTTGAGACTTATGCTGTATGCCTTTTCCCGCTCACTGTCTAACAGTTTCCTATATGATTACTGTAGAAAAAATGCCCCTTGTGTTATTAAGTCTTGGAAAAAAAAAGAAATAAAACGTTCTTAGACCTGTGTCAGAGACTGGTAGATGACAAAAGGAGCTGTCTCACCAATTTTATTTATTATTAGGGGGTAGGATGTCCTAATTTTTCTTTCTCATTCAGAATTATCCTTTTTGTTCATATCTTTTGTTTAATTAAATAAACCCAGGTTTATTTTTGGTGTTTAACTGTAATTTAATTACTTAAATAAAACAAACTTACATGAAAAAAATGAATATATGTTAACATCATATATATATATATATATATATTTATTTATTTATATATACAGTACAGACCAAACGTTTGGACACACCTTCTCATTCAAAGAGTTTTCTTTATTTTCATGACTATGAATATTGTAGCTTCACACTGAAGGCATCAAAATTATGAATTAACACGTGGAATTATATACTGAACAAAAAAGTGTGAAACAACTGAAAATATGTCTTATATTCTAGGTTCTTCAAAGTAGCCACCTTTTACTTTGATTACTGCTCCACACACTCTTGGCATTCTGTTGATGAGCTTCAAGACTTAGTCACCTGAAATGGTTTTCCAACAGTCTTGAAGGAGTTCCCAGAGATGCTTAGCACTTGTTGGCCCTTTTGCTTTCACTCTGCGGTCCAGCTCACCTCAAACCATCTTTATTGGGTTCAGGTCCGGTGACTGTGGAGGCCAGGTCATCTGGCGCAGCACCCCATCACTCTCCTTCTTGGTCAAATAGTCCTTACACAGCCTGAAGGTGTGTTTGGGGTCATTGTCCTGTTGAAAAATAAATGATGGTCCAACTAAACGCAAACCGGATGGAATAGCATGCTGCTGCAAGATGCTGTGGTAGCCATGCTGGTTCAGTATGCCTTCAATTTTGAATAAATCCCCAATAGTATCACCAGCAAAGCACCCCCACACCATCACATCTCCTCCTCCATGCTTCACGGTGGGAACCAGGCATGTAGAGTCCATCCGTTCACCTCTTCTGCGCCTCACAAAGACACGGTGGTTGGAACCAAAGATCTCAAACTTGGACTCATCAGACCAAAGCACAGATTTCCACTGGTCTAATGTCCATTCCTTGTGTTCTTTAGTCCAAACAAGTCTCTTCTGCTTGTTGCCTGTCCTCAGCAGTGGTTTCCTAGCAGCTATTTTACCATGAAGGCCTGATTCACACATTCTCCTCTTAACAGTTGTTCTAGAGATGTGTCTGCTGCTAGAACTCTGTGTGGCATTGACCTGTTCTCTAATCTGAGCTGCTGTTAACCTGCGATTTCTGAGGCTGGTGACTCGGATGAACTTATCGTCCGCAGCAGAGGTGACTCTTGGTCTTCCTTTCCTGGGGTGGTCCTCATGTGAGTCAGTTTCTTTGTAGTGCTTGATGGTTTTTGCGACTGCACTTGGGGACACTTTCAAAGTTTTCCCAATTGTTCGGACTGACTGACCTTCATTTCTTAAAGTAATGATGGCCACTCGTTTTTCTTTACTTAGCTGCTTTTTTCTTGCCATAATACAAATTCTAACCCTAACCCTAACAGTAGGACTATCAGCTGTGTACTGTATCCACCTCCTGCACAACACAGCTGATGGTCCCAACCACATTTATAAGGCTTGAAATCCCACTTATTAAACCTGACAGGGCACACCTGTGAAGTGAAAACTATTTCAGGTGACTACCTGTTGAAGCTCATCAACAGAATGCCAAGAGTGTGTGGAGCAGTAATCAAAGTAAAAGGTGGCTACTTTGAAGAACCTAGAATATAAGACATATTTTCAGTTGTTTCACTCTTTTTTGTTCAGTATATAATTCCACATGTGTTAATTCATAGTTTTGATGCCTTCAGTGTGAAGCTACAATATTCATAGTCATGAAAATAAAGACAACTCTTTGAATGAGGTGTGTCCAAACTTTTGGTCTGTACTATATATATATGTATGTATATATATATATATGTCTGTATATATATATATATATATATATATATATATATATATATATATTCTGAAGGTAGCTTTCTGCTGGCAAAAAAACTGTCACCATCAATAGGCCAGTCTTTCTTAATTCCATTTGCCTGTGTCATTCTTTGCTCTTGCTTTCGGCTCTGTGGCACCACCAAGTGCTAAGAACGAGAAGGTTATCTCCGTGCGTGAAGTGTTATTCCACTTCTTGCTAAAAGCAGCCTGCAGTAGTTGCATGGTAATTCTGCTTCTCTATCTTTCCTCTGCATCATGTTTACCTAGCAACAAGCATCACCCGCGGCTGGTCGTTCTATTGGTCATTTGAAAACGCATGGGGGACCAATGACGGGCCTGTTGCCATGGTACAGTGTGTAGTTGCCGGGTGGAATTTTGCTGCAAGGCACGTGAGTCTCAGAGTATGCTTGCTTCAACTAGCGTTGTAATTTGCACTGTCTGGCCATTAGTACAGTTGAACATGATTTAATAGACAAACCCGTGAAGGAAAATAATAAACTTTATTCAGTAATTGAGCCATAGCATTGTGTTAGAGCATACCCCAAAACATGTATTAGCTCTCAAAATGTTTTAAGTAACAATAAGAAAATACAATATTTTAATGAATTTAATATAATAGAGCTACTGTAAAAGAGAATACATGTGTTAAAGAAATCACTGCTTCAAAAATCTGCTAAAGCAGAAAGGAAAATAGAACAAATTGCTGATTTTTGTTGAAGGTTTACATGGAAGAACTTTTAGACTTTACAGTTTAGTGGTTTCTTTGAAAGCTGTTTTCTAGATAACAGCTACTAGAATTACCTTTTGGGAAAACACCGATCTGTAGTTTCTTGTGAATATCAGTAACATAAACAAATACAGAACAAATTAAAATCTGCTTAAAGACTATAAATGGAATCTAATGTAAGCGTGAGGGTAGTGTATTGGAGTGTGCTTATTTAAATACCTCTTCTCATTTCTAACATGCATTGAAGCAATAGATCAGTAAGAAGCTGATGGGGAGTAGACCTGACTGCTCTCTCCTTTGGCCAGCCAGTGTACTACAGCCCAGTGAATGTTAAAACCCGCCTATGCAAACATATAGTGATACAATGCAATAATAATGAGCTTCACCTTTCTTTAATTTTTTAACATTATAAATGCACTTTATATGTGCATTAATGCATTAGTCAAATGTCCCACATTATTGTACTTTAGATAAATGCAAAAACACAAAATAGACCCCTAAAATAAAATTAATATGAAACACAATGGAAGTTGTTTGCTGTGAATAGGTTTCAATTTAGTGGATAAAAATAACGTCTTTTGGGACTGTTGTATGAATGTGTTTCCTACCTTTACATGGAAACAGTTGTTTTTAGGGGTTCTTGTTTCAGTTTCCTAATCTCTGCTTTATTTATAATCAACATATCTCTTAACCTATGGTTGTCTTGACATTTGCACTTTTGTTCTTTGAACACAGGACATCACATTTGTTCAGATCGTAATTGAACCGGTCCCCCTTCCCCCCAATACACGAGACTGAACCTTACCTACAAGTGTAGTACTTTAATTAATGTATTAAATACTTCTCATTCATATTTGTTAACTTATTGTAAGTATAGGTACTGTCATTTTAGTCACTGTGCATGTATAAATAGTATCCAGTGATACAGATCAGTTTGAATGAAAAAAAAAAACTGCTTTAATTTCTGCATACTACATATAGCTTAAAATACTCAGCCACTATTGAGTGATAAATAGTGGGCTGCTGATATAACAAGTATAATCAATATAATAATTGAGAAGAAGAGTGTAATGTAAGTCAGAAGAGTAGTGTATACTTAAGTAAAATATTTTTTAGCTCTACCAAATATGTTCTTTTTAATGCGATGGGTTTAAATATTTTTTTTACAGTCGCATTTGATTATAAATGCAACATATTTCCGAGGAAAACAAGGCTGAATATCTCTTTCAATTATTTGTTTCTGAGCGCAGGCTCAGTTGCGGTTGAGGGTGAGTTTTCCTTTAAGTAGTTGTCAGCTGGTTTATGACACTACTGAGCTGTTCCCAGGCAGCTTTGTGCCTGATTTAGATGGAATGCTCGGAGAGCAACAGTAATAACTAGCTTTGGATGGTTGACGAGGAGAAGTCAAACATCTGAGCTGTAGAGTCACTCAGGAGCATGTGGTTAAAGAAGCTTTCTGCCCTGCTCTCTCCCCCACTCGCTGGCTGATTCTCCACCCCCACCCGCGCTGTCTCCGCGTCCTTATTTCCATTTCTACCTGACATCTTCCAACTATTTCCGCGTCGCTCCTAACTCGCGCCATTAAAACAGGCATGGGGAAACTGAGCTGAGAGCTCCTCCCACAGACCTTGCCATTACCCAATTACAGTGAGGAATGGGACTTTCTGCAGCCAATTGGGTAGGAGTTGCCTTAGCGCCGGGTAGCAACAGTGCCCTGGGAGGATGCGTGGTGATTGAAGGTAGAGGCTGTATCTAGCCGAGTACATGGAAGTTAAATGCCCTTTGAAAAACTGAACAAAGTGAGACTTTGTTTGTCACCTGGATGATATCATATATTTTTCTTTTCTGTTTTGGCGGATATTTGTCCTTTTGAGATAGACTAACATAAAAACGAACGCCATTCAGTGACACAAAAGTCGGTTTTGGGGCGGGCGGTGGGGTGCTTTAAGGTTACAAAAGCATTCATGCAGAGAGCAGACTACTACATATATTTTTAGTCCAAAACTTTTCAATTTCCACTTAAGTCTATTTTAAAGAAAGAGAACCTCCTAAACTACACGTAAACTGTGTAAATGAAAACCTAATCAACGTCATATAGTAACCTTTATAGAGTTTTCTCAGAGCTGTGCTGATGATGTTGGAGTGTGAGGAAAGAAGTCGTCTATGCATGGTTGTATATAAAGTTCCAGTATATTTATCCCGCTGTTACTATAAATGGAGAGGTTTGCTCGGAGCAGACTACCGCAGCCAGAAGGGACCATACCTGCCTGTTAGCTGTGGTGTCAATGCCGCTTTATTGGTTCACATTGAAATTTGAGTTGTGTTTTGTGCGAGAATTCTGCTAATATTATTACATTTTATTTGTTGCTTGTTCGCATTTGTGTTTCATGAGTTGCCTGCTGCTAAAGCTGCTTCATATAGCGGCGCACAAACCCCTACGGTGCGCAGTGGTAGAGTCCTTTTGTAGGGTGGGAGCGCCGAATGGCAGAGGAGCACAGATTCCGTCTAAGGCGGAGCAGGGTACAGGAAACGGGCGAGAAGCATGACTCCAAATCGCCCCTGTGATGGTTTTCACCTCGAGGGAATAAAGTAACCGCCTCCGCTTTGGAGAAACACAAATATATGTGGGCACTAAGTGCAAGGAAGACCGCGGTGTTCGACAGAAGGAGGCTCGTAAAGAGGCTATCTGATGTGCTGGAGAGAAAGCTCAGGAAGTCTGGATTTGGTTTCTTTTGTTTCCCTTAACAGCTCTGACGTTTGTTTGTGAAGTTCCATGAAAATCGTGACTTTCTTGTGGATTTGTGAGATGTTTTGGTGAACTGAAAACAGCAGCAGAGTTTAGGAGACGTCACGGCACATCCCAACATACTGGAAATAAACTTTGCTCGGCTCATACATCCAGGAATACGGGTACAGTGTGCGACACCTTTTTCACGAGGATCGCGACCGTGGAAGGGAGGGGAACTCTTCGACGCTTCCCTGTGGTAGCAGCAAGTTGCATCGGATTGGTTTGTTTACACGTGTTTGTGCAACCGCCTTTCAGAGACGTACTGTTTGAAGACTACTTCTTCGGAGTCCTCCTGCGGTGTTTCAGTGTGTGACACACACACACACAGAGCTGTCTTTGAGCCGGCTTTGTCCAGCCAGCACCGCAGTGCTGTTTGGGTCATCGGATTAATCCAACCAGTAACAGAGCTCCTGCTCTGTTTAGCGACCATACTCCCAGAAAGTCCCAGTAATCAGAGCTATTTTTAGTGTAAGGGATGGGGTAAAAACAGGCAGCAGGAAATCTGACTCCCCCTTACCCTTTTCTCTTCCGAAAGCTGTTGCACTTGCACGCTCAGCCCATCTGGCAAAATGCAGGGCAAGCCTGGATAGCACTGACTTAACCTAAAGCAAGACTATTTCTCAAAAGAATAGTGAAAGAACAGCAAACTTGATCACACATCTAGTCCAGTGGTCTGCTTTTCTTTGAAAACCGTACTGTAGCCTTAGTCATGTTGAGAACTGTAGAAGAGTTGTATTCTACAGTGGACACTTAATGCCTGTTCTGGATTGATACGAAAAGATGGTTAAAGATTAACGGTATACTGTTTTAAGTCTAACCTGGACTAGATGAACATATCAGAAACATCTAGAGTCTATGCTCTTATATCTTGTTTGCTCAAACCCTTAATCACACTAGAATAGGAGAACATTGTTTTCTTGACTACCTAAAAGATAAGACACCAGCTAACTGGAAGCTCCAGCCCGCAGACAGAATGCACTAAACTGCTGAATTCACCACAAAAAGCTAAAGTTGCAAGCCAAATATTTTATTTCCTTATAGTTCCCAAACAATATATGTAGAGTGAGAGATCTATATCTATAGTGTAAATCCACATTAAACAGAGATTGCATCCTTTATATTTTTACTTCAGAGAGACAAGCTGCCTGTACACCTGTTGGTTGCCTTACAAACTAAGTCACAAACAAATTAGGAGAGGAAAAAAACAAGCCAGAGAAGAAGGTGCCTTTGGACTGGTTGGACAGTTTTCTACCATTCAAACTTCAGATGTTTAGTTGGATGTAAAGTGAACTCTGGGATTGGAAAATAGACTCCACAATCTCTGCCTGTCTGTCACAGCATTTCCATTGGCAGTATTTCTCATCTGGACTGAACATTTGCCAAGCTTTCCTATGGTTGTTACGTCATCATCAGTGGACGACAAGACTGTACCCTCTTGCAGGATGGTCCAATCAGAGCCTTGGATCACCTCAGCTCTGCTTCGTAAGAACAAAAGTTAGTACACACACAAGTAGCACGCAAACCCAGTGATGAACACCATGTTCATTTCTCTCTCCTTCAGGTCATATTTCGGTCACAGTCCAGTGCTGCCTTGTTGAGATCTTTAAATTGTGCTTTGTGTTTGAATGTTTCTGTGGTAGTGTGCCGTTTCTTAGCATAGGCTGGACTGAGGTCATTTTTGGCCATGGCAGTTTGTACCACATGTCACTGTGGTGGCCTTGGCAGGCCTTTAGTGTGTGTGTGTGTGTGGATACTGCAAGGAAGTCGACTCTTTTAAGAGTTAGATCCAATCAAAACGATTTGTACTTTGCACAGAGTGCATCATGTATGTTTGTGTGTGGAGGGATTCTAGCAGGTAACTTAAGAGAGTTAATAGTGAGGGCATGTGTGTGTTGCTGCTTCTTTGCTTGGTTACCTTTTTTAAATTATTTGTGAATATTACAAATCAGTCACAAGACATGTTTATATCACCACAAATTAACCATCAGAAAGGACAAGTATCTGATTAGCAACACTTGATGTGTTGTGAACATAACATGGATGTCCCTTCTTCAGATATGCTCCTTCTCTATTTCAAACATTCAGTACAACACTTTGACCACATCTCACCAAGAGAATCTCTTACTGTTTACCACATTTGGATCCTGTAAACAATCTCAAAATTAGGCTATTTTGATGGCCCACAGTAAAAGTCAATAAGTGGGTAATATAAAATGTTAAGTCCAATAAATATTTAAAAAAATGTGACAACCAGGTTTTGTCACATTTCACAAACATTGGTGAGCCACAGCCTAAAAGTTGATAGCTTTTTCCTGCTACACATGTCACCCATTTTAAATGTTTCAGTTCATTTTCTTCCTTCCGTACAGTGTAATTTTACAGAAAATGGAACCATTTTAAACTGTCGTTTTAAAAAGTGTTGTATGAGCCACAGATATAACATCGGTATCGGCCGGTGTTCCATTTTTAACATATCTGTATGTCTAATAGGTAAAACTGGACAGATATTAATAAGCATGTGACAGTTGTTTGGGGTGGCGGTAACAGAAACGGAGAAGCAATGTCACCAGTGTGTATACGTAGCAGACTTGGGCCATTTGTACTTATACAAGCATCATAAATAATCTTTTTAGAGGTATACACTTTAATTAAGAAACGTAATTGGTATTCATTTCTGATCTTCAGCTTCTAACTGGAACAAACCTTAGAGAAACCAGTCTCTACGTACATAAGGTTCAGTTCTGCTCAGATATCACTCACAAAGTTTTTCTGGTGATGTTATTGCAAAACTCGGTGAAGGGGAAAAATAGGGAAGATGGCTTTCATGCACTGCCGTTTTTTCGGGGTTTTTTCTTCTTTGCATAGATTGGTTAGAGCCAGTGCTTTCATGGTCCTGACCTGTACTCAATAAACCTAACCTGCTCCGGACCAGGTTAGGTTTTCAGAACAACTTACCATGGTGACAGACCCAGGTAAGAACTGAACCAGGGTTCACCCCTTTGTTCATTGGTAGAGCAAGTGCAGCAACATCAGAAGCTAAAGTTCCCTGTCCCCCTGATCAATTCCCAGCCCTGAGTCATTTGCCGCATGTCTTCCCCTTCTCTGTGGAATTTGTCTGTCCAGCTATGAATACTGAAAAGCCACTAGTGACATAAAAGACAATAAAAAAAGAACTGAAGCAGCTTTGTCATACTGCACAGAACCTGAAGTTAAACCCATAAGCCACTAATCCTGCTTTGTAGTACAGGTTTTTGTGGCCATGGTCTTACAGTATTATTGGATTAATACTTAGATACCTCGTGTTCACTGAATTAGTGTATAGGTCCTATAGGTCCTTGGTTCTAGAGAAACCCTTGTTGGCCTTCCTGAGTATTTTCAGGTCCCCCTTAGTTTGCTTATTGCTGGGAAGTTGGAGTTGAAGATGCCATCATACACCTGCTTCAACAAACCCACTGTCATCTGGACAAAACCAGCAGCACTGTGAGGATCATGTTCTTTGATTTCTCCAGTGCATTTAATACAATCCAACCTGATTTGCTTTGTCAGAAACTCCAGAAGACTCAGGTGGAGGCCTCAACAATCTCCTGGATCAAAGACTACCTGACAAACAGACCACAGTCTGTGAGACTGAAGGGTTATGAGTCTAACCAGGTAGTCAGCAGCACAGGAACACCACAGGGGACGGTACTCTCACCATTCCTTTTCACTCTGTACACCTCAGATACAAGACAGACTCCTGTCATCTGCAGAAATACTCTGATGATTCTGCAGTCGTTGGTGGATCAGAGATGGACTGGAAGATGAGTACAGGAAGGTGGTGGACCGCTTTGTGGCATGGTGTGGAAACAATCATCTCATTTTGAACGTGAATAAAACAAAGGAGATGATTGTAGATTTTAAGAGAAACAGGAATAAGTCAAAAACTATTTCTATCGTGGGAGAAGAAGTGGAGGTGGTGGAGGAGTATAAATACCTCGGTGTTCACCTGGACAACAGACTAGAGTGGAGATGCAACTGTGAAGCCATCTACAAGAAGGGACAGAGCAGACTGTACTTCTTGAGGAAGCTTAGGTCCTTTGGTGTTTGCAGCAAGATGCTGCATATCTTCTATAAGTCTGTTGTGGAGAGTGTGATCTCTTCTGTCATCATATGCTGGGGAAGCAGCATCAGAGCCAGGGACTTAAAAAAGCTCAACAAGCTGATAAAGAAGGCTGGTTCTGTTCTGGAGACTCCTCTGGAACCTCTGGAGATCATTGTGGAAAGAAGAACATTATGGAGAACCCTGAGCATCCTCTTCATGAGACTGTCCTACAGCAACAGAGTGTCTTCAGTCAGAGGCTTCTTCAGATCTGCTGTAAGTCAAACCGCTACAGGTGATCCTTCCTGCTCACAACCATCAGCATCTACAACGGTTCTTTGAAGAAACTAGGATAATACAGGTCCTTCTCAAAAAATTAGCATATTGTGATAAAGTTCATTATTTTCCATAATGTCATGATGAAAATTTAACATTCATATATTTTAGATTCATTGCACACTAACTGAAATATTTCAGGTCTTTTATTGTCTTAATACGGATGATTTTGGCATACAGCTCATGAAAACCCAAAATTCCTATCTCACAAAATTAGCATATCATTAAAAGGGTCTCTAAACGAGCTATGAACCTAATCATCTGAATCAACGAGTTAAGTCTAAACACCTGCAAAAGATTCCTGAGGCCTTTAAAACTCCCAGCCTGGTTCATCACTCAAAACCCCAATCATGGGTAAGACTGCCGACCTGACTGCTGTCCAGAAGGCCACTATTGACACCCTCAAGCAAGAGGGTAAGACACAGAAATAAATTTCTGAACGGATAGGCTGTTCCCAGAGTGCTGTATCAAGGCACCTCAGTGGGAAGTCGGTGGGAAGGAAAAGGTGTGGCAGAAAACGCTGCACAACGAGAAGAGGTGACTGGACCCTGAGGAAGATTGTGGAGAAGGGCCGATTCCAGACCTTGGGGGACCTGCGGAAGCAGTGGACTGAGTCTGGAGTAGAAACATCCAGAGCCACCGTGCACAGGCGTGTGCAGGAAATGGGCTACAGGTGCCGCATTCCCCAGATCAAGCCACTTTTGAACCAGAAACAGCGGCAGAAGCGCCTGACCTGGGCTACAGAGAAGCAGCACTGGACTGTTGCTCAATGGTCCAAAGTACTGTTTTCGGATGAAAGCAAATTCTGCATGTCATTCGGAAATCAAGGTGCTAGAGTCTGGAGGAAGACTGGGGAGAAGGAAATGCCAAAATGCCAGAAGTCCAGTGTCAAGTACCCACAGTCAGTGATGGTCTGGGGTGCCGTGTCAGCTGCTGGTGTTGGTCCACTGTGTTTTATCAAGGGCAGGGTCAATGCAGCTAGCTATCAGGAGATTTTGGAGCTTCATGCTTCCATCTGCTGAAAAGCTTTATGGAGATGAAGATTTCATTTTTTCGCACGACCTGGCACCTGCTCACAGTGCCAAAACCACTGGTAAATGGTTTACTGACCATGGTATCACTGTGCTCAATTGGCCTGCCAACTCTCCTGACCTGAACCCCATAGAGAATCTGTGGGATATTGTGAAGAGAACGTTGAGAGACTCAAGACCCAACACTCTGGATGAGCTAAAGGCCGCTATCGAAGCATCCTGGGTCTCCATAAGACCTCAGTGCCACAGGCTGATTGCCTCCATGCCACGCCGCATTGAAGCAGTCATTTCTGCCAAAGGATTCCCGACCAAGTATTGAGTGCATAACTGTACATGATTATTTGAAGGTTGACGTTTTTTGTATTAAAAACACTTTTCTTTTATTGGTCGGATGAAATATGCTAATTTTGTGAGATAGGAATTTTGGGTTTTCATGAGCTGTATGCCAAAATCATCTGTATTAAGACAATAAAAGACCTGAAATATTTCAGTTCGTGTGCAATGAATCTAAAATATATGAATGTTAAATTTTCATCATTACATTATGGAAAATAATGAACTTTATCACAATATGCTAATTTTTTTAGAAGGACCTGTATGAGCTACAACAACATTTAATATGCCTTTGGGATTAATAAAATCTATTTAAATTGGGATGCATGGTGGCGCAGTTGGCAGCACTGTTGCTGCAAGAAGGCCCTGGGATCGACTCCTGGCCGGGTTCTTTCTGCATGGAGTTTTCACCGGGTACTCTGGCTTCCCACAGTGCAAAAACATGACTGTTATGTTAACTGGCCTCTCTCCTTAGGTGTGAATGTGTGCATAGTTGTTTGTCCTGTATGTCTCGGTGTTGCCCTACGATGGACTGGCAACCTGTCCAGGGTGGACCCCGCCTCTTGCCCGTAGACTGCTGGAGATAGGCACCAGCTTCCCCCGTGACTCACTATGGAATAAGCGGTAGAAAATGACTGGATGAATTTGAATTGATTTAGAATTTTCTTCTTCTCCCTTTAGTTAAGGCCACAGGTCCTAACAAACATATAAAGCTTTCTCTCACTCCTTGTCACTTCTAGCCGTGTCATATGTTGGTGGATCAAAGAGGGAAGTTGACAAACAGTGATGCTGTGCTACAATTTGTTTCCATGTGGATGCTTTTGGTTGATTGTATAATGCCAAAATTAGTCCAGGTTGCAATGTTGGACATACAGGTGTGCAAAAATGTAATTGAAAAATTGCAGTTTTGGGTGCGGTGCTGGTGCAGCGGTAGAGCACAGCCCATGTATATAAATGCCTCGATGGGCCTTGATGCAGCTATCCACTAGTTTGAGTCCTGGCCACGGCGATCGGTGCTGCATGTCTTTCCCACTGTTCACCCCAATTCCTGTCTGCCTACTTTCAAAGATAAATGACAAAAATAAAGGCCACTAGTGCCTTTTATTTTAAATTGTTTTCTGGTAAATGGGGGTTCAGGTGCATATGTATTTCCTGGGTTTCAATCCATGCCTTATTTACATGCTCCCTTATTCACATAATAAATCCCCTTATGTTACTTGAAGTCATTGCCATTTATTCCACAGGGAAAAATGGTATTTATTGAGCAATAAGATTTCAGATTAGTGATTCTGATTTGACGTGCCATGTAAACATGAACGTGTGTGTTGAGCAGATCATTGAAAGAGGAGGCTGACAGCTTAGTTGATCTTAGGAAGCATTCATAATGTGGGATAAAAAAGCCAGGGTGAAATATCTTGGGGTTAACTGCATCAATGGAACCCTTCTAGTTCCATAAAGCCCACATGCCGTCATGTGTGAAACCTTTGTTGTTTTGACTCATGAACACACATGAGCATAATTAGTGCACCATGCAAGGTGTGTGTGCATGTTTATCTGCAGTCTCCACAGGCATTTATGATGAATAATGCCTGGATTTATAGAAATGCTTTACCAGTTGGATACTTTCTTTGGGTGTATTGGTGTTTACTTGACAAAGTGAGATTTTTAGAAAGCTTGACTTTGCTACCAGCTTTCTGTGCTAGAAACCACAGTAGAGCCATTTTTCATTTGCTTTGACCATTTAACATTGAGCATGTGCAGCAAAATGTAATAACTCCAAGGAAATAGTAACAGTGTTACAAACAACACAAGGTTCATTTGGGTAAAGAAAATAAACAAGGGCATTTCTCAGGATCCATTAGTATGTTGATCCGTGGTTATAGTGGATGTTAACATCTGCTGGAGTACGTTTTGTTTTTGCAAAACATATGAACCAGAGGGAAAATATCTCTACTAATGTTGAAAAAAAAATACACACATAAATGTGTTCTCATAGGGAAATGGTCCTTGGTAACATGAAGGCTGCAGCCATTCTTTGTTCGGAAATTTGCAGTGTAATGATTAAGTTCAGGTCCAGTTCTTGACTTTTTGAGAATTAGATCTTACATAAACAATATGATAACAAAAATATGAATAAAATGATTTGGTCATATTCTGCTTTGCAAGTATACTATGATTTGCTTTCTAAATTGCAAAAAAAAAAATAAGTGTGTTACTAGACTACATTTCTTCTTACTGATTTTAGTATCGGCCAAAATGTCCCCTGAACCTCAATAAATGAACACACTTCACCACAATTTTAGGTTGTTTTCTGCCATTGCCCAAATGAAGCAACATATCATACAGTAAGTTGTCAGTTATAGTGGCACCTTTGTGCCCACTGCCTCCTACTTAAGATCAAAGTTTAAAACAGTGTCAGTATTTCATTTTGGATTGGTCTAGTTAAACAAATCAAAAATACCACAGGCTGTTTTTTTAATCTTATTTTTTGATTTGCATTAACTTGAGACCCAGAGAAACACAGAGAGAAGGCCATGTAAGCCATGAAGAAACATATCTGAAGCAGATGTGAGAAAAACAGATTTTGTAAAAATGTAAACATTTCTACATGCTTTTTTGGTTAAAAATATTTCCATGCAGGCGCAGCGCTAGTGGTGTAGGGGGTTGAGCAAGCGACCCATATACAGAGTATATACCCCGTATATGGATTCAAGTCCCGGCCCCCATTTGCCGCATGTCTTCTCCTCTCTCTCTGCCCCCATTTCCTGGCTAACTACTGTCAAAAAAAATACTAGGAAAATTAAAGGCTGCTTGTGCTGCAAAAAAAAAATCTTAAAACAAAAAAACATTTCCATGTATACAAAGATTTTATATTTATTCCGTTTTGACAAGTTAGATTATGTTGTTTAAAGGTTTTAGTTCTGAGCAGATCTCACAAGATGTGGCTATGGTAAATGGCTTTTGTGATCTAAAATGAATGTTTCTGTTATTTCACATTTTCTAACTATTTTTCAGTTTCTCTATTTAAGGTCATTTTTAATAAACCTTTTATTTTGTGAAATGAGTCTGAGGAACATCGATAAAACATGAAGATTTTTCTGTTGGTATTTCAGCATTTATAAAGAGACAGTTTTCATGTTTAAACACCGCTAGCTTTATTCACTCCTCTCTCAAACCCGACGTCTTTTCTGGCTTGATGGTGGCTGTTAATGTCATCAAAAGGTGTCTCTTTATTCTTGAGATGCTGGTGGTCTGGGTGGGAACACGTATTTTGATTTTCAAATACTCATCCAAATTTCTGAAGATTTACATGTGATTATTGTTTGAAAAATACATTTAATATTAGATTATATATTTTTAAAACATTGGCTAATGTAACTAAGAAATGGTTGTTTAACTGTTCTTGTATAGGGGCCTTTATAAACTGCATACACCCCACCCCTAGCTGGTGTTTGGGGATTTTTCCTGTTGGTTGATCAGTTCCTGACATCATCTGCACACTTAAGTTGGAGAAAACTTGGACTGAGAAATACCCATTTAAAACACGCAAAGCATCTTGTTCATGTGATTGTCTATGATGGCAACAATATATTGGCAATATATTGAGAAATAAAACTTTGTTGTTGCAGCTTGCTTCACTTTGTAATCCTGACAAAATAAAAAATTGTAGCAGTGTTTGAGATATTATTTATTTGTATATTAATGCTCCACTGTTTTTCTCAACATCTGTGTGTGAAAGAAAGAAGCTTGTCATACGTATACTCTCAAAAGTATTGGGTCACCACCAAATCAATAACTTCTGGTGTTCCAGTATATACTGTTGTTTTGTTAATTTTTATTTACACACATATACTAATCATAATCAGAGTGTGAAATTTATATATTATGAAACCTTAAAATTTACTTTATTTTGAAAAACCAACACCACCGACTCCTTCCTGCTGCTACAGTTATTCCTAGAGGGAGAAGAAAGAATTCCACATCCACATCCTCCGTTCCTGCTCTGTTCCGACTGACGGAGCAACTCCGTTGTTATGTTAATTAATGAGAACGGTTCCACATTCTCCGTGACAACGCTGAACGTCACTGTTGACGTACCCGCTGTGCCCCATTCTCTGTCAAATTATGGAACAACTCCAATTTTCTGTTCCATAACTAATACAAACAAATAAGAAATTCTAATTTAAATTTGGTCCTTTATGAAACATGTTTTTTTCTTTCAGATCTGCATTCATATCTGAAATACATCCTATTTTTGTTTTATGTCCAATTGAGATCTACATCCAGCTATAGATCAGGAGTCATGTACTGTGTACAGTGCTTTAAAAAAGGATTTGCTCCTTACAGATTTCTTCTGTTTTGCTTTTTTTTATAACACTTTACAGATCAGTAAACATGTTTTAATTAACTGAAAAGAGTAAACATTACATAATATAAAATTGCACTTTTCAAATGATGAGTTTTCAAGTTTATTTAGGAAAATGCTGCCCAGACCAACCTGGTCATATGTGAAATTCCCATGTTAACCAAATAACTGGTTAACATCAATTGTTAGCAATAACTGGCACTTTACACCACTGTGGAGGATTTCGGCCCAATCTTCTTTGCAGAATTTAATGATTTTTCAAGCATAAATAGCCTGGTTAGGCCACCTCATCACAATCAGATTTAAGTCCACACTTTGAAGATTTTGGTGTGACCCAGTCATTGTTTTATGAGCTATTCAGAGGATCATTGTCCTGGATAACCCAAGTGCTTAATGTTCAGGGACTGATTGCTGGATATTCCCCTTTAGGATTTTCTGCTACCTGGCAGATTTAATGGTTCCATTAAGTTGTCCAGGTCCTGAAGCTGCAGAGCAGCCCCATCACACTACCAACACTATGGTTAAATGAACGCTTGTTGCCTTACCAGATACTAGCCAGCCAATCATTTTCTATACTGGTGCCTATCTCCAGCAGTCTATGGCCGGGAGGCGTGGTCCACCCAGTACCCAGTCCATCGGAGGGCAACACACAAACAACCAAGCCCACACCCATTCACACACCTAAGGGCGATTTAGAGAGACCAATTAGCCTAACAGGCATGTCTTTGGACTGTTGGAGGAAGCCGGAGTACCCGGTGAGAACCCACGCATGCACGGGGAGAACATGCAAACTCCATGCACACTCCATGAACACTAATCTTAACTGGGGCAAGTGAGGCCTGCACAGCCTTCAGTGTAGGTCTTGGTTCTTATGTGGCCTCCTGGATGAGGCCTCATACTAGATTACATTTCTTCTTACTGATTTTAGTATCGGCCAAAATGTCCCTTGAACTGTTGGAGTCTTTTTTTGTAGGCCAGGTTCACCACTGTCCCATGTGTTCTCCATTTGTGGATAATAGTTCTCATTGTTATTGGCTTGAGTCCCAAAGCCTTAGAAAGAGTTTCGTAACCCCTCCAGACAGATAGATATCACTAGCTTTGTTTCTCATATTTTTTTGGATTTCTTTAGATCACAACATGATTTTAGCCCTCTTGTTGTCAGATGGGATTCTATTTCAGTGCTTTATTGATTTCACGGGTTTTTTAGTAATTAGGCCTCAGTGTGGCTCATAAAATGATTTTTTTTTTAAATGTCATTAATCACAGTTAATTCCTGATTTATGAAAGGTAGATGGAGTGATCACCCTTTCACATGGGGACAGTTTTGTCTGGAGAGCTATTTTATTTTTAAAAACTGGATAATGTATTTTACTCAGGTGATCTTTCTGTGATAGTGAAACTTGTTTTAATATCACATTGAAGTGTGACACCAAGGCAAACACTGAAGTAATCTGTAAAGGGACTGTATGTGTGATTCGTCTGTATCTTTGGAGTCTTATTTGTGTTTAAGTTTAAGTGATGAACATAGGGACCTAGTGATCATGTCTCATGATTTTCTGAAAAGCAAAATAGTTCTCAAATGTCATTTTAACATTAATGCACATCTAAAGGGGGCATATGCTTTTAAATCCTTCCTTTTCACCCTTAAATCATTAATTTGTGGTCTATATGAATTGGAACTGCTTTGGTCTGAATCTCTTTAAATGCCGTTGAGGAGCATCACACCCCACACCCCTACAGGTCAAAGAGCATTCAAGTCCACCCTGTTTGGCCATTTTTGTAATTTGATAACAGAGATACAGTTATCTAGCAGTGCAGAAACAAGATAAAAACTGCAAAAACAATAGAAAACTGTTAATGTAATAAATATATTCAAAACACGCAGAACGTTTCTGTCCTCAAGGAGCTAAAAGCAGCACACAGTGCTAACAGCAGCAGAAGGCACAATGCTATTGCTATCAAAACAATGGCCAAGCCATCATATCAACACACGATAAATTCATGTCTAAAATAAAGTTTGTTGTCATTTTCGCGTTATTTTTAGCTTTGGCATACATGAGCTTGGACTACAAAATCACAACGAGAAAGAAAAATTGCGGATACACAAAATTGGTCTTGACCTTGTTTAGCTGTTGCATGGCACATATTAAACAAATGGATGGATGTCTGAACACAGCACAAAGTTTTCTACTTTGGGTTTGGAAGCCCCTTTAGTGCTGTAATGGCTGCAGTTTTTTAGTCCCACTGTTGGTGTCTTGGTGGTGGAAACAGCTGGTGCTAGTGCCAGAAACTTTGTCGTGGCTTTTTATTTCCAAACCAAAATAATTCCAAGAAAAAAGCCATGGGTGGCAACAGGTGGTTTAGTTTTTTGAACACACTTCCGACTTGATTGTTTAAAAAATATGTTCTTTATTTCTTGCAAAAAACAACAAAAAAATTCTTCCAACTTAGATGTAAACGAAAGTTAACTTAATCTTATCTGACAAGGTCAAGAAAGTGGTCAAAAAATCATTGCAATAAACATCCCGTCGACCCAGCAGACATTTGACAAACAAAAGGACCTTCACCACGACCCACCCCGGTGTGTTATTAATCTCTTAAATTAATGGGAGGGTTTAAAAATTACCCAAGTAATCATAATAATTCCAAACAATCTGAAGTATATTCTAACCACCTTAAAACTAAAATACAACTTGTGATTTACAAAAATTCAACATAAATGGCCAGAACAAACTTGTTTGATGGAAAGGACCCCCTGTTGCCCTCTTTTGTCGATCAGGACTTTGTTTTTGCATTACGAATGATTTTCCAGACTGAGTCCCAGCAGGCCTTTATCTGCAAAAACAAAGTTGATTTGGGGCTTAGATCCACTTTAAAGTAGTTCATGTGGACAGCTAATCACATAGGTTGGTAAGACAGCATAGGCGCAACAAAAACCCACATTTATTTCATTTGCACTCTAATAAAGTATGTTCCTTTTCTGGTCCTGCCCATTTTCATGTTCTAGAAGTTATTTTGTAGTCTGTTTCAATGTGTGGACAACTTCTATCCCCAAGGCAAATCACTCTGTAGTTCCTTCATTATCAAATATTTTATGGTTCTACTTACAATGTAGACACATTGTCAGCCAATACTTTCTCATCATCCAGAGCACCTGACTTAAATAAGCATTCAGAAAGGTTATTGCCACAGAATAATAGCATACTTTCTCCAGCTTAGACTGGTATTTCTTACTGTGTTCACTGAAAATATGTTTCATCATGCAAAGATTTTCTCTGAGTGAAACTTTGATGTAAACACATTTAAGACCTTTTAGGAGTCATCAACTCAGAAGAATCCACAATAATTCTACTTTTTCTTAAGAATAATCTTTTTATGTTTCTTTAGTTGCATTGTCGTTGTAGCATAAGATGGTCTTTATATAATCTGTATTACTCAACCACCATTTTGACTACAGATTTGTATTTGCATTCCACTGAAATAAACCTTCAAAGCAACATTGCACAACTGTTTATTCCTATAGGTGGTTTCTTGAAAATACAGCTAGCAATCAGCTTTTTATGAGCACTTCTTTCTGCCTGTACAATTTCTTGCTGTGTTGCTTGGAATGACTATTCTGTGTTGCTCTTAATTATGTATTATCACTGTGCAACAATACAAATGAATTGAAAAAAGACAATATGTCCCATACAGCATTGTACTTTTATATATACCTATAAAATTGGGCAAAGGTCTGGAGAGCAGAAAGACTGAAGCCATCAGAGGATGGGTGGAAAATACAAGCTAGATCAAAACAGGAGAAATAGAGGTAGAGAATGGGAAGGATGGGGGAGGAGAGGGTTGCTGGTAGGATGGGTTGAGTTGCTAGGGTATGTTAGACTGTTGCTGAGAGCCAGGCCTGCTATTGGAAGCTGCTTTCTTAGCAGGAGAGAAGCAGTGAAAAGGGAGAAGTAGCTAATGAGTATTGTGGCCTGGTTGCTGAGACAGCACCAGGTTTATTTATAGAGTGATGGCTAGTCAGTCCTTAGATACTAACAACGAATCAGCTGTCAGAGAAGGAGGTGCGTTTAACCAATGGCAGCGCAGGAAGAGGCATGCCAGTTTGAGGAAGTGCTGTGAATGTGCCTCAGTCTCTTAAAGAGACAGTCCAAATTTCTCAGTACTAGGCAGACATTCTCTCTCTCACTCGCTTTCTTCACCATGAATGTCTCCAAACAGAGATTACTTTCTTTGCCATATTATACAGCTGAACACATGTAAGAACTCCTGGTATGAGAGTTTTTATGTTGATAAACAGATTGCTGTGTAGCCAAGCAGCCAGATTTCTCTGCAGCTTAATAGGTCTGCTATGGGAGCAAACTGCATACAGAGGCCAGCTTTCTAAATAACTTCAAAATACAGTCTAAACTGACACTGAAATCTTATTTACAACATTTCAAATGTCTGTTGTTGATATACTTTTTTTATTATAAGTTTTTCTTTATTACTTTCATATACCTTTAACCTATATTTGGAGGCCTTTGCTTTTAGTTCCTGTGCAGGTTCAAGTGTAAGAGAAAGGGGAGAAGCAGAGAAAAATGCCCCAAATCCAAACAACATCAGCTTGTGGAGACAAACTGTGAGCAAAAACCAGTTAGCATTAAGCTTCTGGATTCTGGATATGCAGTGCCTTTTAAAAAAGGCCACTACTTTTATTTTCTCCAACTATGGTGCCTTGAAAACTCGCAATATAATTTAATTTGTATGTATTGGTGTACAGGTAAATCAGCCAATTGATTGGGACCTGTTGGAGTTGGCACATATCTAAAATGTGCGTGAAAACCAGACCCTGAGGACTGGAGTTTGATATCCCTTTGCAAGACAATTCCATGGCATTAAGATGAGGTCCATTCAATCAGTGTTGCTTTAGCACTCTTCACAGGTTTCTGTTCTGTCAAAGCTTTCCGTTATCGGATGCTGTGCAGCTGGAAGTATTTTTGCTGATACTTTTTACTTTTGGACTTTTGTTATGATGCGTCACCATGGCAATAGGGTGTTTTTTTTTTTTAAACTGGGAGCAGCTTAATAATATTCCTAAAGCTCAAATAAAATTTCAGCTACAACCCCAAATCCCTGATGAGTCGAGAAAGAGGCCCCTTTGTTGCAGAGCAGGAGCAAGGAGAAGAGAGAGAAGGAGGAAGTTCAAACCATCTCTTCCATTCATTATGATGGGCAATGTGAGATCGTTGAGAAACTATTTGGATGAACCAGGCGTTCTGACCATACAAGCAGACATGGATTTAGAGAGGAGCGGCAAACGCAAAGGATGTAGACTAGCACTACTTGTAAACAACATATGGTGTCAACTAGGACATGTTACTGTGAAGTGTTGTCTCTGCAACCCAGATATTGAACTGTTAGCAGTATGTTTTCGTCCATATTATTTACCCAAAACGTTCATCAGTGTTATTTTGGTAAAAGTATACGTTCCACCATTAGCTTTTGCCAACACTGCATGTGATGCCATCAGCTCAGTTGCTGCTAAGTTACAGACACAACACCCCAATGCGTTTGTGGCAATATCAGGTAAATTTAACCATGCTTCACTCTCTGCTACACTTTCAACGTTTCAACAATTTAACTGCTGCTCTACCAGAGGAAACAAAATGTTGGATTATTTTATGCAAATGTCAAGGACTCATACATCTCTAAAGCAAGACCTCCTCTAGGCAAATCGGATCGCAGTCCTTTTTTTCTCTGCTCAAAATATAAGCCTTTTGTTCAGAGGCAACCTCTAATAAACAGAACTGTGAGAAGATGGTCACAGGAAGCTGAAGAACCCCTGCAAGGTTGCTCTGAGACTACAGACTGGGACGCACTGTTAAATCCACATGGAGAGGACATTAATGCCATGACTGAGTGTGTGACTGACTATATAAACCTTTGTGTGGATAACACCATCCCCATCAGAATGGTGAGAGGCTTCCCCAGTAACAAACCCTAGATGACCAGTGACCTGAAGAACCTGCTTAACAAGAAAAAAAGAGCCTTCAGAGAGGGAGACAGAATTATTGAGGAGTATACTAAGCAACTTAAACTCAAGATTAGAGACAGCAAGAAGGTGGTTCAACAAACCCACTGTCATCTGGACAAAGCCAGCAGCACTGTGAATATCATGTTGTTTGATTTCGCCAGAACATTCAACGCAATTCAAACTGTTTGCTTTGTCAGAAACTCCAGAAGACTCAGGTGGAGGCCTCAACAATCTCCTGGATCAAAGACTACCTGACAAACAGACCTCAGTTTGTGAGACTGAAGGGTTGTGAGTCTAACCAGGTAGTCAGCAGCACAGGAGCACCACAGGGGACTGTACTCTCACCATTCCTTTTCACTCTGTACACCTCAGACTTCCAGTACAAGACAGACTCCTGTCATCTGCAGAAATACTCGGATGATTCTGCAGTTGTGGGGTGGATCAGGGATGGACAAGAAGATGAGTACAGGAAGGTGGGGGTCCACTTTGTTGCATGGTGTGGAAACAATCATCTCATTTTGAACGTGACTAAAACAAAGGAGATGATTGTAGATTTTAAGAGAAACAGGAATAAGTCAAAAACTATTTATATCATGGGAGAAGAAGTGGAGGTGGTGGAGGAGTATAAATACCTCTGTGTTCACCTGGACAACAGACTAG
This sequence comes from Girardinichthys multiradiatus, assembly GCF_021462225.1. Classification (NCBI taxonomy): domain Eukaryota; kingdom Metazoa; phylum Chordata; class Actinopteri; order Cyprinodontiformes; family Goodeidae; genus Girardinichthys; species Girardinichthys multiradiatus. The sequence goes on from NC_061796.1 coordinate 95,508, forward strand.
AGTGGAGATGCAACTGTGAAGCCATCTACAAGAAGGGACAGAGCAGACTGTACTTCTTGAGGAAGCTTAGGTCCTTTGGTGTTTGCAGCAAGATGCTGCTTGCTTTATTGTGCCCACTATTATTATCCTTCCTCTTCTGTGTGTTACACTTTCACTAAGATAATCTCTTTAGTGTAGATCCAAAACTAATCCAAAATTAACCCTAATACAAGCATGATGTGCTTGTATTAGGGTTAAATTACGGGATCCATTTATTGTTTGTGTCAGGACCTTTATTATTTTTGCTGCACTATTGGCCTTTATGTTTCTCTTGGTGAACTGAAAGGGTTGACAGAGCAGTGGAAGACGTGCAGCAATGGTCAACAGGCCGAGACTCGAATCCATGATGGCTGCATCGCGGACTAAGGCCTTTGTTAATGGGTTGCACGCTCATGATTTGTCTATAAATTGCAGATGTTTCCCCCACATTTCCACTGCTGATTGAATTTATCAGTGTTTCTTTCACACACCTGCATATTTCTAATCGATTTTACGATATGTTATATATTTCTGCAGGCAGTGTAAAGACACCACTCTTCATATGATTCTCCATATCTTTAAGTTTAGGGATCCATTTCTTCAGCCATCTACATGTGGCTTCTTCCTGCCCATTGTAAATCTTCCTGTCAGTAGGTGAGCTGTAATACGAGCTGTACACCAGGCCCCACATGTCCTGTTTTGGCTGCTTGCTCGCTGACCCCTTTTCAGAGTTTCAGTAGGTGCTTAGCCTTAGATGCTTTTATTTAACCTTCATCCATTCTGCTGTTGTGAAAAAACAGCTGTGTTTGACCCAGTCAATCCTTTTCCTGCTGTTTGTGCACACCTGCACTATTAACCTATTCTGAATTAGAAACTGCCTGTTTTGATAATCGGGACCCAAGAAGGGTCATATTGCCCGTAACCAATAATCACACAGTATAGATTGTGAGGTAGACATGTAAACATCTACGTAAAAGGTATATGATATTAAGTCATACAACATTGGAGTAATGTCTCAGGAAAGTTGTAGTAAAAACATTGCTGTCAATGTAAATGTGACCAGTGTTTATGAGTCATAGTTTGGCTATTGAAATAATTGTTTCATTAAGAAAATTAAGATTTTTTTATTATTCTGATCTAATCTGATAATTCAACATCAGAAACAATATATAGCCAACAAAGTCAAACGTCAACCTAAGCCAGTGTCTTAATAACCATATGTAGATTAAACGTTTTGTCAAAAGTCAGTGTAATCTGCAGAAGTGCAGTGAAACTTCTTAGGTTGCAATGTGTTGATCAGAACGTCAACACTACATTCAGTAAAATTCAGTCTGAGAAGTTCACACTTGCCATGTAATGAATGCGTCACTCATTTTTGGTGGGAGCTAATATTATCTGAAACATAGTTTAAATTCAGTTCACAGAGTCATCAGCAGAACTGCAGTGGTTCATACTGTAAAACAATGTTTTTCTGTGTGTGATGAGATCGATTTGGGTGCCGGAAGTTGCCATTCAGAAAAACACAAGTTGGTTATATTATAAGTACAAAAAAAGCAACAGCTGTTTCTCATCAAGTTATTTACATTCTGTAAGTCCTTTACTAACATTTAATGTCCTTAGAAATGAGGTTTGTATCCTTTCTCTTTAGTTTTTTCTCTTTTAGATTTTTAAGCCCTGTCTTCCTGGTCCAGATATTTTTTTAAATGTTTGAAAAGGTCTTTGACTACATGGTTTCTGGTATTACAATCAAAACAGGACCGTACAGCAATACCTGTGCTGCACCACTAAAAGGCAGTAATGTTGAGATGATCCACATAACAATTCAAAAGAACAATATGTGCATGGTTAAGGCATCTCGAGACTAAGTGTTCTCCCACAGCAGTAGTAGCTAGCTAGTGTTTTCTTTTCCACTGTTTAGCCTTTCCTCTCAGTTAAGTTAGCTTTGGAGTCGGAGCATAGCGTCTCACGTGAGGAAAACCCTAAAATGTGTTTTTTGCACAGAAAGGAGAAGGCAGTCTCTTCATTATTGTTTCGATTAGTCTCCGGATAACCTGCCAATACAAATAAACCACCAACTGAATTTTAGAAAATCTTCACTTTGGAAAGCTTTTTTATTTTGTTTTTACAATCTCAGTGTTTCTTACGTGGTTGCAGCAGAAAGTCTCAGTTTTCTAAAATATCTGTAAAAGTGTGGACAGGATCTGGATGCGCTAGATTATGTTTACATATGTATTTTAATAACATGGTCCAAATAAATCCATGTCAGGATTGTTACTAAAGGATGTAACCTTATGAACTGTCCATTGCTAAATTGCAGAGGAGAGATGCTCACTGGGAATAAAACATAAATGCACAAACAGTTTTTTCTGTATTTCTGACTGTGCTGTTGGACTGATCACTGACGACATTCTTCATAAGGTGGTTATTTTAGTGTGTAAATTCATTCCCACAAAACTAATGCTATATGAAACAATCGATAAGTAAAAATCGCAGTGCAAAGTTGCCGCAAAGATACTAGTTGTGATATAAGGCTTTGGTATTGTAATGCTGTATTTTATTTATTTCAGAAAATTGTATCATCCTGTGAAATGAGCTGTCTTCTTTTAGAGAAACTTGTTTGTGGACATTTAAAAATGTAGAAAATTCCCAAATGGAAACTCTTCGAGGATTTAAAATGAATAAAAACACAGACTAGTTAGAAGGGCATTGTAAACAACACCATGCATAGAAATATTTCCAACGCGTAATAAGAAAACCTTAATGATGAAATCTGGCCTAACTTCTGTTGGACTGTCTTCTATAATGTTTCAGAACAAATATAACCTTTACCTGTTGGAACCTTTCTTTACCACCACTCTCCATCACCTTAGTATCTTTTTGCCACTAAACATATACGTCAGCTCTAAGCTTTAAGGACAATTACAGTCCTACCAACTGTTAAAAAATATTGTTGATATGAAGGTGGACATATAATATCCTAGCAAGTATTGCATCCATGACATCTTTTGCGACTGTAATGTTGCATAAATTTCTAAGTTTCAGCTACTGGTTTATAATGTCATCAGTTTTTCTAAATTTGGAAATCAAAATTTTAACTTGTCAGGAATTCTTTGCCTGTTTTGTTTTTTCATGACAAATTCCTTCTTGTTTCTCCAAATCATCTCCAGTGTTTCTGATTACGAACTCAGCCTTAAAGATACTTTTGATTACTGATACAAACTAGGGATTTCAGGGATCAATAAGAATTGTTTAATGTGCATGTTGTTTAAACACAACATGCACATTAAAAGCACAAAGAAAAAAAATGCAGCTTTCACTCTTTCTTTCCACAGGTGCAAGCAGCTCAGGATGTCCACCCACCTCCTCCTCCTCCTCCTCCACCTCCTCCTCCTCCTCCACTGCCCAGGGCTTCTCCCTCGCTGAGCCAGCCATGACCAGCCAGCACACACACACACACCCCTCCTTCAGCTCCATCCACTCCATGGCCGAGCAGCAGCAGGTAACACACACCCATTCCTGTGATCAGCTTGATTGTAGATCCCCTGAACCATCTCTAATAACAAAGTTCCTCATGGCTAAGTTTAAAATGATGTTTACTTCCTACATTCAATTCCATTCAGTTTTATTTATATAGCGCCAATTCACAACACATGTTGTCTCAAGGTTCTTCACAACAGTCAGGTTCATACATTCCTATTAATCGTAACCATTGAACAGTTCAGTCAGATTCAGTTATTTATTCAAATTGGATAAAAAGTTTTTCTATCTAAGGAAACCCAGCAGATTGCATCCAGTCAGTGACTTGCAGCATTCACTCCTCCTGGATGAGCATGTAGAGACAGTGGACAGTCACTGGCGTTGACTTTGCAGCAATCCCTCATACTGAGCATGCATGTAGCGACAGTGGAGAGGAAAAACTCCCTTTTAACAGGAAGAAACCTCCAGCAGAACCAGAACCAGGCTCAGTGTGAGCGGCCACGACAAACTGGAGGTTAGAGAGAACAGAGCAGAGAAACAGAGAGATGTTTTTGGAAGTTCATAAAACTGGTAATAAACGTTAGCAGAACTTTTTGGCCTTTTTTCTAAACATGTTTTGGAGTCCAACATCAGGGATATAATAAGCCAGAATTCTACGCTGCTCTTTATTACATAAACATTTAAATTTGACCTCTAATGAATGTCCCATTCAGTACAGGACAGATGGACCTTCATTCCATCTCTCTGTCCAGTTGATAATGTGCAGAAATAAAATTCAATTTGTTACACCTTTAAGTCAGCAGCAGTCCCACAGCCAAATAACTGTGTCAATGTGTGTGTGTAAGGGTAGCTGTATTGATTGGACCCTTTCTCCAATCACCAGTCCCACTGACCATCTGTTGTTTTTTTTTTATTGTTATTTTGCTATTTCAAATGCCACACTGAGGTGGTGACACAGGTTCCCTAAACAGCCAAATCCTGCACTGAAGCTATGGCTTAAGACTGTTTTTTGTATTTTGTATTACAGTTTTGTAATGGGAGCTACAGGGGTTGGACAATGAAACTGAAACACCTGTCATTTTAGTGTGGGAGGTTTCATGGCTAAACTGGACCAGCCTGGTAGCCAGTCTTCATTGATTGCACATTGCACCAGTAAGAGCAGAGTGTGAAGGTTCAATTAGCAGGGTTGCTCAAAATATTGAAATGCACACAACATTATGGGTGCTAACCCGGATTGTATCCAAAAAACATAAAACCACAGCTGCCCAAATCACGGCAGAATTAAATGTCCACCTCAACTCTCCTGTTTCCACCAGAACTGTCCGTCGGGAGCTCCACAGGGTCAATATACACGGCCGGGCTGCTATAGCCAAACCTTTGGTCACTCATGCCAATGCCAAACGTCGCTTTCAATGGTGCAAGGAGCGCAAATCTTGGGCTGTGGACAATGTGAAACATGTATTGTTCTCTGATGAGTCCACCTTTACTGTTTTCCCCACATCTGGGAGAGTTACGGTGTGGAGAAGCCCCAAAGAAGCGTACCACCCAGACTGAAGCATGGGGGTGGATCAGTGATGGTTTGGGCTGCCATATCATGGCATTCCCTTGGCCCAATACTTGTGCTAGATGGGCGCATCACTGCCAAGGACTACTGAACCATTCTTGAGGACCATGTGCATCCAATGATTCAAACATTGTATCCTGAAGGCGGATGACAATGCACCAATACACACAGCAAGACTGGTGAAAGATTGGTTTGATGAACATGAAAGTGAAGTTGAACATCTCCCATGGCCTGCACAGTCACCAGATCTAAATATTATTGAACCACTTTGGGGTGTTTTGGAGGAGCGAGTCAGGAAACGTTTTCCTCCACCAGTATCACGTAGTGACCTGGCCACTATCCTGCAAGAAGAATGGCTTAAAATCCCTCTGACCACTGTGCAGGACTTGTATATGTCATTCCCAAGACGAATTGACGCTGTATTGGCTGCAAAAGGAGGCCCTACACCATACTAATAAATTATTGTGGTCTAAAACCACATGTTTCAGTTTCATTGTCCAACCCCTGTAAATGTGTGAAAGCCTTTAGTAAACACCTGGAATGGAACCATTTTCCTCTGCAGTGCCCACATCCAGCACCATACCTGCTCTCTGTTCACAGGCTGCAATGGCAAAAAACATCTAAAAACAAATAATAAACATATAGTGACCTATCCATATATACAATGTGGACTGTAGTAACCTAGTAGGTCCTGATAACTGAAAGGAATCACTTTTTTGAAAGCAGTGTCTGGTTAGATACAGATTGTAAAGAATATCCTCTTCGGGGCGTCGGGCTGGAGGGTGGCATGGAGGGGTTGCAGCATTTGGGTTGGGGGTGGTTGTGTGTGTGGTTCCCCTGCTGCTCTCCTGTGCTCTTCCCTGGAGTGGTTGCGGTAGTCTTTGGCGGTGGGCCTCCAGGGGTTCCCATGCTCTGGTGGGGGGGGCCTTTGGATGTCTGTGGCTCAGATCTCTGTATCTGTCTCGAATCCAGGGGGTCAGGTCTGTGGCTCCTCACACTCGTCATTGCATATTTTATGGAGAAACCTTATACACACATACTTACACCCACAGGTGTTTGGATTCAGGTGTTAACAGATACACAGATGTTCTTTATTAAATACATCTTGCATTTATTATTACCAAGCATTTTGCTTATAACATTGCTGCTGTTATATATATTTCTGCAGGTGTAGAAGCAGTCTTCTAGTATCTTATATTTTCTTTCTCTCTATTCTTTTCTCCTTCTCTCCCTTTTTTCTTTTTGCCCGACCTCTCTCTCTTTCCTGCTTCTATTTTTCCTTTCCTTTTTGTTTCCGTCTCTATGTCCATTGCAATTGAAATAATCCCAAAGCAGTTTCTAATAAAGTATTTTTTATGTATATCAAGCGGAGAATTAGAGCGTTAACCATAATGCCCTATTTGTGAAAGTAAATCTTCTTCTTGGCACTCAGACAATGATTCTAAGTGCTACTCTGCCAGACAGAACATGTTAAAAAAAAGATTGTAAAGAAGATAGTCTACACCAGGTTCAACATCTTTGCTCTCATCACCTGGCTTGGACAAATAAACAAGGTTCTGTGATGTGTGTCATTACAAGGTGTCTGGAAGCAACATTACTCATGCCTAGGACCAAAACAAAGAGGTCCCTAAAGCCATTCAATAAAGACAAAGTGGACAAGAGTCTTCAGGAATTCTTTTCTGCTGTGTAATGTGGTGTCAGATGCAAAAAAATCAGTACCTGTCTCAGTTCTTTGACCTAACAAATGAAGACCCATTCAGTCACATTAGAGGATCTTATGAAAATTGAGAATTTAAAGTTTAAAATTATGGTTCCAGGTAGAGCAGGATAAATATTTTTGTGGAAAATACATTTAAGTGTTTCGTTTACATTGGAGAATGTAGATTTCATGCAATAGTTTTCACTCAATAATATGTTTTTTTCCTCCTTCAAAACAGGCCATTAATGGGATGTTCATTACATCACATTGGAGTAACATTTGTTTTAAGCTGCATGAATGAAAATCAGTTGTTTTTTAAAACGGGGTCAAACCACTTCAAGCAAACTAGAGATGTTTTGGATTGTTGCCATTTCCGGAAATGTCTCCTAGGAGAAAGCCCACAGAACAAAAGTCCTGAACCAAGTGGACTGATTTCTATTGCTCATGATATGTGTGGATAACGTCCACCCTCCAGTGTTGCATTGTCATTGTACTGTTCACACTAAGCAACATGACATGCTTGTTTTCATCATCATCCAAGTCTCCCACAGGCAGGTCATCATGTTGTTTCACTGTGGTACAAGTAGCTTCCCCGTGTGTTGCTGCTCAACCACTTGCTAAGAAGACCACTATCTTTTCCCTCTACAAATTCTCTCTTTTATCAGTGTAACCACAAAATCTTTGCTTTTCTTTTGGTAATAGAATTACCAGTTAACTCAATACTCTTGGGATTCCATGCATGTATTGTCAAATGTTTCCACCTTGTTAACCGTGTTGCTGTGCTCTTTAGGTGCTGTCTGACATGACCATACTCCAGCGGAGGATCCCCCCTAGTTTCAGAGAACCTGCCAGCGCTCCATTGAGGAAACTCTCAGTTGACCTTATCAAAACTTACAAGCACATCAATGAGGTAGGATATAAGAAATATTAGATCCACCTGTGTACACTATTAAATCTTTTTTTAATTAATGATAATCTTGCTTAGAATGGTTTTTGCCTGTATTGGGGTTTTAGGGTCTGCTTCTTTGTGTGTGTGTGTGTGTGTGTGTGTGTGTGTGTGTGTGTGCGTGTGTGTGTGTGTGTGTGTGTGTGTGTGTGTGTGTGAGTGTGTCACCTGTAACTGTACAATTGTAAGTGTGGCAAGAACGTAGAAGGCCTGCAATCCACCTAAGACCAGCAAAGAGCAGCTGGACCCAGCTCCGGAAGGACGCAGCAATCCCAGGCAGACAGATATAAAGCATAACCCAGGGCAGCCATACACTCCGCACATAAGTTGGTTGCCAGCAAGGCACAGGAGCAGCCGTCCCCAGACCAAAGAGACACAGAACGAGATGCAGGGCACTGAGTCCTCCTGAAGAACAGGCGACTCTGCCCCTTCTTGTAGCGGGCCTCGGTGTTAGGGGACCAGTACAGTTTGTCATCTAGTAGAACCCCTAAGTGTTTATGTGTGCACCACCTTAATGTCATCCTCCTGGACTAAGACTGGCTGCTGTTGTTCCCTTTTCCTCCTAAGATCAAAGACCACCTCTTTGGTTTTGGCTATGTTCAGGTGAAGACAGCATTTGCTGTACCGGTCCCTGAAAGAATCCAAAATGTCACTGTAAACAGTCCTATTTACACTCCTTTAAGGAACCCTTTACGCTGTTTAGAAATTCCATGAGTTCAGTTCAGTTTGTGGCATAGACCTTGAAGCCTGCCCCCTGCACAGTTTTTACAGTCCTCCTTCTCATAGTGGTTGGGCTTACTTTCCATCTGTTGCTATGGCTGTTTGACACAATAATATGCACATATGGGTTTTAAAATGCTTGACCTTAATAACATGTGGTTGTGGTTTTTTTTGTCTGCTGTGAAAACTGACCACCTAAAATTCATAGTGGAAGGCCAAAATAATAAAGTGACCGTATTTAAGGATAATATATATGTTAGTGATGGTTCAACAAACCTAGACTAGAGGTGATGTCTAATTTCTGCTTTTACATACAGGTATACTATACGAAGAAGAAGCGGCGGGCCCAGCAAGTCCCTCCTGAGGATAGCAGCACGAAAAAGGAGAAAAAAGTTTACAATGATGGCTATGATGACGACAACTACGATTACATAGTCAAAAATGGAGAAAAGTGGCTGGACCGCTATGAGATCGACTCACTGATTGGGAAGGGCTCCTTTGGACAGGTGAGGTCATCAGTGCAAACCTTAACATGCACAGTCAAAAGTCTCTATTTACATTTTTATAAATCATGTCTTAAAAGACTGTTTGTGTCGTAGTTAAAGAACCAGTCAGCTGTATCAGGAACGAACGTGCCTTTTTCCTGAAGAAAAATTCAGGGAATGAATGTGACAGAAAACTAGGTCTCTAAAAGCCCCCGTGGTTAACTAATGCAGAAGTTTAAGAGAATAGTGTGCACCACATAGAGACAGACATGTAGCTCCAAAATTTAAACAGCTACCAGCAAGTGTTAAAAAAGCTGTGGTGATCTCCTACAGCGCTCATTTTTGCTCTGATTGAAAGTCACCCCCATGTGGCCACTTGTGGAAATGCAACTCTTGGCACTTTAGCTCAGATATCTTTTATTGGGCTCTGTATAAACCACTGTTGTCAAAACGTTTTTTAGCATTCACAGACAATGGTCTGTTTTTTCTGTCTGCAGGTAGTGAAGGCCTACGACCACCATGAGCAGGAGTGGGTTGCCATTAAAATCATTAAAAACAAAAAGGCTTTTCTAAACCAGGCACAGATTGAACTACGCCTGCTGGAGCTCATGAACAAGCATGACACCGAGATGAAATATTACATTGGTAAGAGGAACATTAACACAGTAAATGCAATACATTACCCATAGATGTGTTTTACTGTACTTTAAACAGGGTTTGTTTGTGAACACAGTGTGTGTTGACTTCTTTAACCATGCGAATATTTCAGGTGCTGCACTTATACAGAATAAAACCTCTCCGTTAGACAGAGTTTGTTTTAAAGTAATTCATTTACTAAAATATTGCAGGATCCATAGTTGTTACAGTGTTGTCACCACAGACAACCGTACCCAAAGTTCTACTAATATTCTATAGGGGACTATAGAAGAGCCCAGTCAGACTGTAAAAATTGGGGACTTCTGAAAAACAGTGCAGTGAGTTTTTTTTCACTGTATTGGTGCTTAGTTTATCTACTGCTTTTAATAACTTAGAGCTTTTGGTTTGTCATTAATACAATCTAAGGTTTCTGTAACCTGTCTATATAATAATGAGCTTTTCTCTAAGGCTCTAGCATACACTGCTCAAAAAAACAAAGGGAACGCTCAAATAACGCATCCTAGATCTGAATGAATGAAATATTCTCATTGAATACTTTGTTTTGTACAAAGTTGAATGTGCTGACAACAAAATCACACAAAACTCATCAATGGAAATCAAATTTATTAACCAATGGAGGCCTGGATTTCAATTCAGTCTATTTCTATAGCGCCAATTCACAACACACGTTGTCTCAAGGTTCTTCACAAAAGTCAGGTTCATACATTCCAATTAATCGTAATCATTGAACAGTTCAGTCAGATTCAGTTATTTATTCAAATTGGATAAAAAGTTTTTCTATCTAAGGAAACCCAGCAGATTGCATCCAGTCAGTGACTTGCAGCATTCACTCCTCCTGGATGAGCATGTAGAGACAGTGGACAGTCACTGGCGTTGACTTTGCAGCAATCCCTCATACTGAGCATGCATGTAGCGACAGCGGAGAGGAAAAACCTCCAGCAGAACCAGGCTCAGTGTGAGCGGCCATCTGCCACGACTGACTGGGGGTTTGAGAGAACAGAGCAGAGACACAAAGACAACAAAGAAGCACTGATCCAGGAGTACTTTCTATGGGAAGGAAAAGTAAATGTTAATGGATATACAGGGATTGGACAATGAAACTGAAACACCTGTCATTTTAGTGTGGGAGGTTTCATGGCTATATTGGACCAGCCTGGTAGCCAGTCTTCATTGATTGCACATTGCACCAGTAAGAGCAGAGTGTGAAGGTTCAATTAGCAGGGTAAGAGCACAGTTTTGCTCAAAATATTGAAATGCACACAACATTATGGGTGACATACCAGAGTTCAAAAGAGGACAAATTGTTGGTGCATGTCTTGCTGGCGCATCTGTGACCAAGACAGCAAGTCTTTGTGATGTATCAAGAGCCACGGTATCCAGGGTAATGTCAGCATACCACCAAGAAGGACGAACCACATCCAACAGGATTAACTGTGAACGTAAGAGGAAGCTGTCTGAAAGGGATGTTCGGGTGCTAACCCGGATTGTATCCTCGTACTCGTACTTGTCGTCTTCCACTTATCCGGGACCGGGTTGCGGGGCCAGCAGAGTCAGCAGAGACGCCCAGACGTCCCTCTCTCCAGACACCTCCTCCAGTTCCTCCAGGGGGAGCCCAAGGCGTTCCCAGGCCAGCCGAGAGACATAGTCCCTCCAGTGTGTCCTGGGCTGTCCCCTGGGCTTCCTCCCGGTGGGACGTGCCTGGAACACCTCCCGAGGAAGGCGTCCAGGAGGCATCCGGTATAGATGCCCGAGCCACCTCAACTGGCTCCTCTCGATGTGGAGGAGCAGCAGCTCTACTCCGAGCTCCTCACCCTATCTCTAAGGGAGAGCCCGGCCACCCTACGGAAGAAGCTCATTTCCGCCGCTTGTATCCGGGATCTCGTTCTTTCAGTCATGACCCAAAGTTCATGGCCATAGGTGAGGGTAGGAACGTAGACCGACCGGTAAATTGAGAGCTTCACTTTTCGGGTCTGGTCTCTCTTCACCACAACGGACCGGCACAGCGCCCCCATTACTGCGGCAGCCGCACCAATCCGTCTGTCGATCTCCTGCTCCATTTTTCCCTCACTCGTGAACAAGACCCCGAGATACTTGAACTCTTCCACTTGAGGCAGGAACTCCCCTCCAACCTGAATTGGATTGTATCCAAAAAACATAAAACCACAGCTGCCCAAATCACGGCAGAATTAAATGTGCACCTCAACTCTCCTGTTTCCACCAGAACTGTCCGTCGGGAGCTCCACAGGGTCAATATACACGGCCGGGCAGCTATAGCCAAACCATTGGTCACTCATGCCAATGCCAAACGTCGCTTTCAATGGTGCAAGGAACGCAAATCTTGGGCTGTGGACAATGTGAAACATGTATTGTTCTCTGATGAGTCCACCTTTACTGTTTTCCCCACATCTGGGAGAGTTACGGTGTGGAGAAGCCCCAAAGAAGCGTACCACCCAGACTGTTGCATGCCCAGAGTGAAGCATGGGGGTGGATCAGTGATGGTTTGGGCTGCCATATCATGGCATTCCCTTGGCCCAATACTTGTGCTAGATGGGCGCGTCACTGCCAAGGACTACTGAACCATTCTTGAGGACCATGTGCATCCAATGGTTCAAACATTGTATCCTGAAGGCGGTGCCGTGTATCAGGATGACAATGCACCAATACACACAGCAAGACTGGTGAAAGATTGGTTTGATGAACATGAAAGTGAAGTTGAACATCTCCCATGGCCTGCACAGTCACCAGATCTAAATATTATTGAACCACTTTGGGGTGTTTTGGAGGAGCGAGTCAGGAAACGTTTTCCTCCACCAGTATCACGTAGCGACCTGGCTACTATCCTGCAAGAAGAATGGCTTAAAATCCCTCTGCCCACTGTGCAGGACTTGTATATGTCATTCCCAAGACGAATTGATGCTGTATTGGCTGCAAAAGGAGGCCCTACAACATACTAATAAATTATTGTGGTCTAAAACCAGGTGTTTCAGTTTCATTGATCAACCCCTGTACCTCCTTTAGTCGTTTCACCTAGAAAGAAAGAACAGATAAACTCTGAGCCAGTTTTCAAGGTTAGAGTCTGAAAGAGAGAACATAGAGTTAGTTACAGTAGAAGCTCAGTCAGTAGCCATGTCCAGGAGAGAGAAAGGGTTAAACACTGAAAGACAGGGTCATGTGGATCATCTGTAAAAGGTGAGCATTAAGTTGTTGCCAGTAGAAGATCGGACGATGCCCCTCTCCAGAAAGGTGTCACAGGTAGACACAGAGCCAGGCCAGGTGTAGCTTCTAGGAAGAGAAAAGAGAGAACATAAAGTTAGAAGCTGAAATAACAGCAAATAATGCAAAATTGGAGAGTAGTGTGAGAATGTAGCAGAGAGGGTGAAAGTGGTCATTATGTCCTCCAGCAGCCTAAGCCTTGTCCTGTGAATACCAGCCCAGTAAGGCGATGGTATTAGGACAAAATAGAAAGGTGTGAGACGAGCTCTGACATTATTGAACAGCATAAACTCTGCACATATATGGAATGAATTCACACAGTCAGTCATTTTCTACCACTTATTCCATAGTGGGTCACGGGGGAGCTGGTGACTATCTCCAGCAGTCTATGGGCGAGAGGCGGGGTACACCCTGGACAGGTCGCCAATTCATCGCAGGGCAACACACGAACAACCATGCACACACTCATTCACACACCTAAGGGCAATTTAGAGTTACCAATTAACCTAACAGGCATGTCTTTGGACTGTGGGAGGAAGCCGGAGTACCCGGTGAGAACCCACGCATGCACGGGGAGAACATGCAAACTCCATGCAGAAAGACCCCAGGCTGGGAATCGAACCTAGGACCTTTTTGCTGCAAGGCAACAGTGCTACCAATTGGGCCACCGTGCAGCGTGCAGAATTCACACAATTTCTTAAAATACAAGTTTTATTAACAAACATAAATCAACTCAAAGTCAAACATATTTCAATCAACAAACTCTTTACTATGCTAAAACAATCCAACTAAACTACCAAGCAGAATTAAAGAATAATGAAGACTAATGGACTATGTACAATATAAACAAGTTGATTAAAGATGATTGAAACTATGACCAAAAGAGTGATGCAACATTACCATGCAATGTTTATGTTTGAGAACCAAGGATTATCTTGAAGAATCTGGAAATGACGTTAAGTTAGTCTTGGAACCAACTTAGGCAATAATCAGCAACGTTTAGACAACCATTCACAATGTAAGATCAGATAAATTATTATTTTAATAAAATAATGTTTCAAAATAATGATCTGTTGAATAAAACCAACCTTCTGGATGACCATTTCTCAATGGTGTCTAATTAGCTGCCTTTATTTATTGAAATAATATTTGAAGAAATGTTATAAAGGGAATATTTTGGAAAAGAGCCAAATCTGTCTGGAGAAATGGGGCTTAATGGTGTTTACTTAGTTATCAAATTTAGTAAAATGATGTTAGGGAACTATTATTTACTGGATCGAAAACTAAACCTTTCTGGGTAAATATTATTTAGCAGCAAGCACATGTCCTTAGCTGTTAGCAGTTAAGCTAACAAAGAAGCTGATAGCTTAGCACCATATTCAAACACACACCTTTAAAAGTACCGTTGATAAAAGGGTTAAAATGCATAAGCGCGTTATGAGCAATCTTCTGTTTAAAATCACCCTTTAATAAAGTTTGTCTTAACTTTAAAAACATACAAAGAACACAAACTGGACATGTGTGCTGCAGATAGCCTGCTAGCACCAAGATAGCTGAGTTCAACACAAACAAAACCAAACTTCATAAAATGAAAAACGTTTATAGATCATTTAAATCTAAATCACTTCTATATTATTCTGCCCAAACACTTAACGTCATGAACTGTGGTGAGGAACGTTGTCCAGGGCGGAGAAGTTTGAAGAAACGTCCACAGTCTTTAAACGGTTAGCTACAGCTAACCTCCTTAGCTGTGGGGAGTGGCGGCTGTTCTGTCGGGCGATCTGTGAACAAACGGTTAGCTTCTAGCTAACCTCCGTGGCTGTGGATGAAAGACGGCCCGTTCTGTCTGTCAACCACACTGCACGTTACCGTTACCACGGTGATGCGGTCTCGGCTGTCTTCCTTCCAGACTGGGAGACCGCTCCACTCGGCTTCATAGAGACCGCTTCTCTGTAGGGAACTTCTTTGGGACAGTTTGCTTCTGCAGGCCTCAGAGAGAAAGTAAGCAATTCTTACACCCTAATTTCCCCGTTCATGAATGAAAATACCGGATACACAGAGAGTTTTCGTTCGTACTTAACTTTGCATATGATCGATGATCGTATGACATCCTTGGATCCAGTTGAAGAGTTTATGTCTGTTTGCCAGCAAAGAGACATCAGTGCGCTTTTCTCCCCTATCCGCTCCCTTTCAAAGGCCGTGTGGAAGAGGGCGGCTTGTTGGAGAGGGGGTGCTCTTATTCAGACAGTGGCATCATGGGAGGTCTGCTGCTACCCCCTTTTCCTCAGTTGCTGGAAGTCAGTTAAATGCAATTTATTTTGAAAGTTCCAGAAGAGTTCATACTGGAGTTTAATGTCGAAATCCATGGCTGGGTCCCAACATCTGCCTCACGGACTAAAACTGGGATCTGGTTACACAGGAGAGGAGCCTGATAACTAAAAGATCTGCCTCCCATTCTACTTCTAGAGATTTGGAGTCACACACAAAATGAAAGTGGAAAAACACACTACAGGCTGATCCAACTTTGATGTAATGTCCTTAAAACAAGTCAAAATGAGGCTCAGTATTGTGTGTGACCTCCACGTGCCTGTATGACCTCCCTACAACACCTGGGCATGCTCCTGATGAGACGCAGTATGGTCTCCTGAGGGATCTCCTCCCAGACCTAGATTAAACCATCCGCCAACTCCTGGACAGTCTGCGGTGCAACGTGACGTTGGTGGATGGAGCGAGACATGATGTCCCAGATGTGCTCAATCAGATTCAGGTCTGAGGAACGGGCGGGCCAGTCCATAGCTTCAATGTCTTCATCTTGCAGGAACTGCTGACACACTCCAGCCACATGAGGTTTAGCATTGTCCTGCATTAGGAGGAACCCAGGGCCAACCGCACCAGCATATGGTCTCACAAGGGGTCTGAGGATCTAATCTCGGTACCTAATGGCAGTCAGGCCATGCGGCCCTCCAAAGAAATGCCACCCCACACCATTACTGACCCACTGCCAAACCAGTCATGCTGAAGGATGTTGCAGGCAGCAGATCGCTCTCCACGGTGTCTCCAGACTCTGTCATGTCTGTCACATGTGCTCAGTGTGAACCTGCTTTCATCTGTGAAGAGCACAGGGCGCCAGTGGCGAATTTGCCAATCCTGGTGTTCTCTGGCAAATGCCAAGCGTCCTGCACGGTGTTGGGCTGTGAGCACAACCCCCATTTGTGGACGTTGGGCCCTCATACCATCCTCATCATCAAAGGAGATGATTGTAGATTTTAAGAGAAACAGGAATAAGTCAAACACTATTTCCATCATGGGAGAAAAGGTGGAGGTGGTGGAGGAGTATAAATACCTCGGTGTTCATCAGGACAACAGACTAGAGTGGAGATGCAACTGTGAAGCCATCTACAAGAAGGGACAGAGCAGACTGTACTTCTTGAGGAAGCTTAGGTCCTTTGGTGTTTGCAGCAAGATGCTGCATATCTTCTATAATCTGTTGTGGAGAGTCTGATCTCTTCTCCATCATCTGCTGGGAAAGCAGCACCAGAACCAGGGACTTAAAAAAGCTCGACAAGCTGATAAAGAAGGCTGGTTCTGTTCTGGAGACTCCTCTGGAACCTCTGAAGATCATTGTGCAAAGACGGATTCTTCATAAAATGAAGAACATTATGGAGAACCCTGAGCATCCTCTTCATGAGACTGTCCTACAACAACAGAGTGTCTTCAGTCAGAGGCTTCTTCAGATCTGCTGTAAGACGGAGCGCTACAGGAGATCCTTCCTGTCCACAGCCATCAGCATCTACAACGGCTCTTTGAGGAAACCTTCGTAATATGAGCTACAACAACATTTAATTTCCCTTTGGGATTAATAAAGTATTTTTGAATTGAATACCATCCTCATGGAGTCGGTTTCTAACCGTTTGTGCAGACACATGCACATTTGTGGCCTGCTGGAGGTCATTTTGAAGGGCTCTGGCAGTGCTCCTCCTGTTCCTCCTTGCACAAAGTCGGAGGTAGTGGTCCTGCTGCTGGGTTGTTGCCCTCCTACGGCCTCCTCCACATCTCCTGGTGTACTGGCCTGTCTCCTGGTAGCACCTCCAGGCTCTGGACACTACGCTGACAGACACAGCAAACCTTCTTGCCACAGCTGGCATTGATGTGCCATCCTGGATGAGCTGCACTACCTGAACCACTTGTGTGGGTTGTAGAGTCCGTCTCATGCTACCACGAGTGTGAAAGCAACACCAACATTCAAAAGTGACCAAAACATCAGCCAGAAAGCATAGGTACTGAAAGGTGGTCTGCGGTCCCCACCTGCAGAACCACTCCTTTATTGAGTGTCTTGATAATCACCAAAGATTTCCTCCTGTTGTCTTTTCCATTTGTACAACAGCTGTGAAATTGATGGTCAATCAGTGTTGCTTCCTAAGTGGACAGTTTGATTTCACAGAAGTTTGATTTACTGGGAGTTGTATTGTGTTGTTCAAGTGTCCCCTTTATTTTTTTCAGCAGTATATATTACCCTTAGCTTCTTACAGCTTTTTTCGTAATCAAGCCAGATCAGAGCTTGTTGTTGAGCACCTTTTTCCTGTATAGATGATTTTTTTTTATGAATTTTGATCACTGATCCATGATGGAAGGCTCTGCCAATGACAGTGCCTCTGAAAGTGCTTTGTTTAGGTGGAGTAATGCTAAAAGTAAGTTCTTTTAGTTCTTGGATTTAAATTTTCAAAAGGTGTTTTATCAGCTTTTAGAAATGTTTATACTGAACTTCAAGTGTAAAAACATCAATAATAATAATTACACTCCACAGATTCTACCATGCCAGAATTAAGGACAAAGCCAATTTGGAAAAGGTTGATTAAAACTTAAGCACACCCCAAACTTCTAGATTCATACATAAGAAATTAAACCTGATAATTGAAAGGGTCTGTACTTTCCTTTTACCATCATTCGTGTCCCACACAGAACCTTCTGATGGCTAATTTTAGCTTTATGTAGTACTTTGACAAAAAAAAGTCCTTTAAACTGGGTGGATAAGTTCAGAGCCAACAGGTTTTTCTAGAGCGGCCACTGGCAGTAGAGCAGTATTTGAATGCTTTATTTGCAAACAGCTTGGTGCATTGCTGCCATCTTGTGGTTCCAAGGCATTACAACCAGATGCCTGTAAAATCAGAGTAGTCACTTGTTCTTTTCATGATGTAGGACTTTCAATGCAGAATTCTACAGTGCTTCCCAAATCGTCCCTACTTTTTGCGAAAGGTTTGCTCAGAGATGACACCGTTGGTGAGTTTTTGCCAGATACACGATGGCGGATAGGGAGGAATATTTTCCTTAGACGGACCTGCTTAGTCACTATTTGCTAAAGTGATAGCAACCGTTTTAGAGAATAGGGGAGGGGAGCAGATAGAGGCAGACCCAGGGCAAGAAGAATGTAGCAAACAAACGGCTCCTGAGCACAAATTATTAATTGTATCAAAGGAAGCTATAATCTGCTGGTTGTTGTGTTGGAGGCAATATTTAAAAGAAACTAATACATGTTATAGTAACTTTCTGGCAGGTTAAGACTGTTGTGTGAATAGAAATAAAGGATGAAATTCATTTAAGTACCATTTAAAAACAGCAGCTTGAGACATACTGCAAAAGGCCTTTTCTGCTGCTTCCTGCTTCTAAAAACTAGTTTTAAGGCAGTGTTTTACACATCCCTAGGCACACCTAGAAAGGCTGTGTGGAGTTTTGATAAAGTCAAAGCAATAAGCTTGTTTAGTTCACACATATGAGAAAATAATCAAAAACTATACCTGTTGTCTCTTTTCTACGTCCTTCATATTAGGAAGGTTTAAATTGAAATGCTTTTTTGTCTTAAAGGCAGTGTTAGAAAACAGCTGACCTTAAAGGATTCTCATGATGTTTATTAGTACTGCTCCACCTGATCCCTGCTTTTTTCTATTTTTTAATCTTCACCCTTGTCTCCCATCCATCTTTGTGTCTGTCTGTCAATCTGTCTCTGTGCAGTCCACCTGAAGCGTCACTTTATGTTTAGGAACCATCTTTGTTTGGTGTTTGAGTTGTTGAGCTACAACCTGTATGATCTCCTGAGAAACACCAACTTCAGAGGAGTTTCCCTCAACCTCACCAGGAAATTTGCACAGCAGCTCTGTACAGGTGGGTGGATGGAAACACAGTCAGCCATGTTCAGGCTACCAGGACCATTTTAAACTTATTACTGAAACAGAGGTAGTCCGCCTGGCTCCAGATGCGTTGTCTGCTTTAACAGTTTGTGCCCCAATTTCTTTCCCTTTCTACTATCATTTTGTACCTGTTAACAAGCCACGTCATACCCATGCACTGGTGAATAAATTATTGAGATGAATATTCAAAAATGCTTAAATACAACATATAATTTAGTTAAATTGCAGATTGTTATCTGAAAACTTTGTATTACACTCTATTCCCTTGTATTTTGGTCTTGATCCTGGTTTGAGTCCATTTAAACTTATGAATTATGGGAAATTCTGAGCGCTCATCAAACCAAAATGACTGAAAGTAAAGGTCTAAAAAGGTTCAAGATGGCAAAGGACCAGCACCCATATCTGACTGAGAACCACACCCACAGATTTCGGCACCCAATATGGTGAAAGAAAGAAAAGAATCATTATGAGAGTCTGAGGAGTCCTGCTAAGCTAGGCCGGTAGATGCATGAATAAACACATACCTGAAGAGCGAAGTCTTTGTAATAAATGTGCATAATGTTTTGTTTGGTATCCAGCATTATTATTCCTGGCCACCCCAGAGCTGTCAATCATCCACTGCGACCTGAAACCAGAGAACATCCTGCTGTGTAACCCCAAAAGATCTGCAATCAAAATAGTTGACTTTGGATCCTCCTGCCAACTGGGACAAAGGGTGAGTATTATCCTCACATTATCTCCTCTCTCTGTTAACTCCTCAAATAAAGGAATGTGTTGGGAAAGGTGGACTGAAACTTTGTGAATTATGATTTGTGACTTGAAATCAGCTGCTTTAACCTCTGCATCCTAGGAGACAGACTTTCTGGAAATCTCTTTAAAGATGTTTTGTCCATAGCACTCCAGGCTCCTGAAAAAATCTATAGCTTAGCGATATCTCAGTATAAGAAGCTGTAACTAGTGTATCTAGCGCAACTGGAAAGTATTCACAGCGCTGCACTATTTCCACATTTAATTATTTCAAATGGTATCAAATGAATCTCTTTCCTCCACATTCTACACACAATATCTAGAAGTTGCTACTTCCTTGTTGCAGGAGGCTATATCCATTCCGAATCCAGCTACTGATCGGATCAATGATAGGCCGGCGCTGGCAAATGAGGAGAGTACTCACTTGCGTTAGCTTTGTAATGGCTAGTGAGTATCATGCCTAGGCTGGTCACGAAGCTGAAGTTGGCTTCCGATTGCAGCTTCTATATCTGGAAACTGTTAAAGGGCAATTCCAGCTCATTTTTCATGACCTTTAGAATCTTTAATCTGCTCTAACTCAAAAATTACAATATTTCGACACTTCAAACCTGAAGTAGATTATTCTACAATAATATCAGGATGTTTAAAACCCAGTTTGAGATTTGTAAAAGCTTTAACTGATTTGTGAAAGTTAAAAAAGGGCCGTATTAGGGCTTTTTTTTTTGGCATATGGAATACATTTCAACTAATCCTGCTCCAAAACTACAGTATTTAGATTCTTCCATACCGTACCATAATGCACAGCCATTTTCAGATTTTACCAGAGATGTTCAATCAGATTCAAGTCTGGACTCTGGCTGGGCCGCTCCAGGACATTCACAGGGTGGTTCTAAAGCCACTCCTATCAAATCTTGGCTGTGTGCTTTGGGTCGTTGTCCTGCTGGAAAATGAACCGTCGCTCCAGTCTGAGGTCAAAAACACTCTGGAGCAGGTTTTCATCCAGGTTGTCTCTGTACATTGCTGCCTTCATCTTTCTCTCTATCCTGACTAGTCCGCCAGTTCCTGCTACTGAAAACATCCCCATAGAATGATGCTGCCACCACCATGCTTCACAGTAGGGATGGTATTAGCCTCATGATGAGCTGTGCCTGTCATTCACACCAAAGAGTTCAATCTTTGTCTCATCAGACCAGATCATTTTGTTTTTCATGGTCTGAGAGTCCATCAGGTGACTTTTGGCTACCACGTGACCCTTATTCAGGAGTGACTTTCATTTGGCCACTCTACCAAACTGGCCTGATTGGTGGATTGTTGCAGAAACGGTTGAAGATTGCTGGAGCTCTGACAGAGTGACCTTGGGGTTCTTGGTTACCTCCCTGACTACGGCTGTTCTCCCCCAATCACTCAGTTTAGATGGCCGGCCAGCTCTAGGAAGAGTCCAGGGGGTTCCAAACTTCCATTAATAAATCATGGAGGCCATTGTGCTCATTGGGACCTTCAAGGCAGCAGAAATTTTCTGTCCTTCCCCAGATTTGTGCCTCAAGACAATCCTGTCTTGGAGGTCTACAGACCTCCAGTTCCTTTGACTTCATGCTTGGTGGTTGCGCTCTGACATTCACTGTCAGCTGTGGGACTTTATATAGACCGGTGTGTGCCTTTCCTAATCATGTCCATTCTTGAGATCCTTCTACAGCTTAAATGGAGTCCACCTGTAGCAAATTCAGTTGACTGATCAGTGTAAAATGTTTGCACCTCAGCTCAATTTTGAGCTTGATGGCAAAGGCTTTAAATACTTAGGTAAATGTGATTTCTTGGTTTTCTTTTTGTAAAAACATTTCAACAATGTCAAACAAACTTCTTTCCAAACGGTCATTATGGGGTACTGTGTGTAGAATTTTGAGTAAAGATAATAATTTGATACAATTTGGAATAAGGCTGGAACATAGCTAAATGTGGAAAGAGTGCAGCACTGTGAATACTTTTGCGGTTGCACTGAACATCTGTTGTATACAGGTCCTTCTCAAAATATTAGCATATTGTGATAAAGTTAATTATTTTCCATAATATCATGATGAAAATTTAACATTCATATATTTTAGATTCATTGCACACTAACTGAAATATTTCAGGTCTTTTATTGTCTTAATACGGATGATTTTGGCATACAGCTCATGAAAACCCAAAATTCCTCAGTCATCAGTCAGTCATTTTCTACCGCTTATTCCATATTGGGTCGCGGGGGAGCTGGTGCCTATCTCCAGCAGTCTATGGGCGAGAGGCAGGGTACACCCTGGACAAGTCGCCAGTCCATCGCAGGGCAAAATTCCTATTTCACAAAATTAGCATATCATTAAAAGGGTCTCTAAACGAGCTATGAACCTAATCATCTGAATCAACGAGTTAACTCTAAACACCTGCAAAAGATTCCTGAGGCCTTTAAAACTCCCAGCCTGGTTCATCACTCAAACCCCAATCATGGGTAAGACTGCTGACCTGACTGCTGTCCAGAAGGCCACTATTGACACCCTCAAGCAAGAGGGTAAGACACAGAAAGAAATTTCTGAACGAATAGGCTGTTCCCAGAGTGCTGTATCAAGGCACTTCAGTGGGAAGTCTGTGGGAAGGAAAAAGTGTGGCAGAAAACGCTGCACAACGAGAAGAGGTGACCGGACCCTGAGGAAGATTGTGGAGAAGGGCCGATTCCAGACCCTGGGGGACCTGCGGAAG
This sequence comes from Girardinichthys multiradiatus, assembly GCF_021462225.1. Classification (NCBI taxonomy): domain Eukaryota; kingdom Metazoa; phylum Chordata; class Actinopteri; order Cyprinodontiformes; family Goodeidae; genus Girardinichthys; species Girardinichthys multiradiatus. The sequence goes on from NC_061796.1 coordinate 117,943, forward strand.
CAGTGGACTGAGTCTGGAGTAGAAACATCCAGAGCCACCGTGCACAGGCGTGTGCAGGAAATGGGCTACAGGTGCCGCATTCCCCAGGTCAAGCCACTTTTGAACCAGAAACAGTGGCAGAAGCGCCTGACCTGGGCTACAGAGAAGCAGCACTGGACTGTTGCTCAGTGGTCCAAAGTACTTTTTTCGGATGAAAGCAAATTCTGCATGTCATTCGGAAATCAAGGTGCCAGAGTCTGGAGGAAGACTGGGGAGAAGGAAATGCCAAAATGCCAGAAGTCCAGTGTCAAGTACCCACAGTCAGTGATGGTCTGGGGTGCCGTGTCAGCTGCTGGTGTTGGTCCACTGTGTTTTATCAAGGGCAGGGTCAATGCAGCTAGCTATCAGGAGATTTTGGAGCACTTCATGCTTCCATCTGCTGAAAAGCTTTATGGAGATGAAGATTTCATTTTTCAGCATGACCTGGCACCTGCTCACAGTGCCAAAACCACTGGTAAATGGTTTACTGACCATGGTATCACTGTGCTCAATTGGCCTGCCAACTCTCCTGACCTGAACCCCATAGAGAATCTGTGGGATATTGTGAAGTGAACGTTGAGAGACTCAAGACCCAACACTCTGGATGAGCTAAAGGCCGCTATCGAAGCATCCTGGGCCTCCATAAGACCTCAGTGCCCCAGGCTGATTGCCTCCATGCCACGCCACATTGAAGCAGTCATTTCTGCCAAAGGATTCCCGACCAAGTATTGAGTGCATAACTGTACATGATTATTTGAAGGTTGACGTTTTTTGTATTAAAAACACTTTTCTTTTATTGGTCGGATGAAATATGCTAATTTTGTGAGATAGGAATTTTGGGTTTTCATGAGCTGTATGCCAAAATCATCCGTATTAAGACAATAAAAGACCTGAAATATTTCAGTTAGTGTGCAATGAATCTAAAATATATGAATGTTAAATTTTCATCATTACATTATAGAAAATAATGAACTTTATCACAATATGCTAATATTTTGAGAAGGACCTGTATGTTTAATAACTATAAAAAGCAGTCTGAACTAAAGAAGAAAACACAAGCAAATATTTGTCAGAAATGTCCAGTTCCTGCAGGTATTTCAGTGTCAATCCGTCAGTGACTTGCAGCTTTGTGGTTCCTTGATGCAGTTTAAGAGATTTTTCTGTATGTAATAATCCTGACGGTTAAGGAAAGAAGCATCCAATGACTTTAATCTATGTGGAAGTTTTAAATTGTGTGTTTGAGGCTGGTTTGTGTGGTGTCCATAACCTCCACTATTATCACTCTGATAACTTCTCCCAGATCTAATGACCTCACCATGGCATAACACTTTTCTATTTGAAAGTACAACTTTGGTCTTGTCATTCCTAATTACTACTAGCCATGTTATTTAAGTACAGACCGGACTGACCGGAACACCACTGTCTGATGTAGCTACCATGAAATCACATTTTATTGTGTAACATGAAAGTTGAAACATTCAGAACCTGAGCAACAAGTTTACATGTACCTCTCCCTGTCCCCCATACTTTGAGCTTCACTGGTGTAGACAATGCCCTCTGATGGTCTGGGGACCTGTCCAGGGGGCACCCAGTGACCGCTGTCATAGCCCAGGCAAAAGTTGAATATGGACTTTTCTGCTTCCTGGGCTTTAGTTTGCATGCACCTGTAGGGCTGCTCTAAATTTAGATTCTTCAGCTATGATTGTCTTATATTCCTTGTCTGTTGATAACTGATGGAAAATATCCCACTGATCACAGGATTATTCCAGTTTCCTTCTGAGTGCATGTTTCCCACTCACCAGTTCAAACCACAGGTTAAGCTTCATCTGATGAAAGGTGCAGCTGTGAACAGTGCAGTGAGTAGGCAGGTACAGACATGTCCAAGCTTCAAACTGACATGTTTGTAGGTTTGTGATTATTGTAACCAACAAAAAGCTATTTATTCAAAAACAAAGCTCACTACATACAAAAACGAACCGCTTTGCTACTACTATCGTTAAGGATGTTGCTAACATAATCATTTCTACAGCAGCGCTGCCTGAAGGAGTAGGTCCCTGCTCGCGGGATGGGAAGGGGTTGAATATTGGGTGGGGTCAGATGTCCAACTCAACCCTCTGCTTTTACTTCTTCAGTGAAGTTAGTTTTAAGTTGGATATTCGGCAGACATTTTCTCTCCGTGGTTCACTGCAGGCAGGGATGGCTTTTCGTGCCAGCTGCTCTCGCTGGGAGAGTGGATAGCGAGAGTCCGTGTACTTGCTGCTGAATGCAGTAGTTCGCTTAGGGAGCATCAAAGAATTACGGTTGATCAGAACACATGAACAAAAAAAACCCAAAAATTAATAACTTCCATGTGACCCAAACACTCAGAATCACTGCTAATATGTGTGACAACAATAGATTGAGACACACCAGATTTCATGAGATTTTTATTGATCCATTTTAGAGTAAAATGTTTATGGAAAAAAGGATCATATTCACAACATTTCAATTCAATTCAGTTTTATTTATATAGAGCCAATTCACAACACATGTCGTCTCAAGGCTCTTCAGAAAGGGTTTGGAATGGTGTAGGGTTGTTGGGGAGGTTAGAATAAACTACTGAGTGGTAGTGTTTGGCCATTTTAGAACGGGTTATGTGTAGGGGCAATAAGTAAAATAATAAACTGATAAAGTTTATCCATCTAGAGCCCACTGATGACCATTGTTATACTAAAGACCACAAGGATTGGGATACCTCTTTCTGTCTGACTGATTATAACCATTGGAAAAGAGAATTCAGTTCAATTCAGAAATACTTTATTAATCCCAAAGAGAAATTAAATGTTGTTGTAGCTCATATTATGAAGGTTTCCTCAAAGAGCCGTTGTAGATGCTGATGGCTGTGGGCAGGAAGGATCTCCTGTAGCGCTCCGTCTTACAGCAGATCTGAAGAAGCCTCTGACTGAAGACACTCTGTTGTTGTAGGACAGTCTCATGAAGAGGATGCTCAGGGTTCTCCATAATGTTCTTCATTTTATGAAGAATCCGTCTTTCCACAATGATCTCCAGAGGTTCCTGAGGAGTCCCCAGAACAGAGCCAGCCTTTTTTTATCAGCTTGTTGAGCTTTTTTAAGTCTCTAGCTCTGATGCTGCTTCCCCAGCAGATGATGGAGAAGAGATCACACTCTCCACAACAGACTTATAGACGATATGCAGCATCTTGCTGCAAACACCAAAGGACCTAAGCTTCCTCAAGAAGTACAGTCTGCTCTGTCCCTTCTTGTAGATGGCTTCACAGTTGCATCTCCACTCTAGTCTGTTGTCCAGGTGAACACCAAGGTATTTATACTCTTCCACCACCTCCACTTCTTCTCCCATGATAGAAATAGTTTTTGACTTATTCCTGTTTCTCTTAAAATCTACAATCATCTCCTTTGTTTTAGTCACGTTTAAAATGAGATGATTTTTTCCACACCATGCCACAAAGCGGTCCACCACCATCCTGTACTCAGCTTCTTGTCTATCTCTGATCCACCCCACGACTGCAGAATCATCTGAGTATTTCTGCAGATGACAGGAGTCTGTCTGGTCCTGGAGGTCTGAGGTGTACAGAGTGAAAAGGAATGGTGAGAGTACAGTCCCCTGTGGTGCTCCTGTGCTGCTGACTACCTGGTTAGACTCACAACCCTTCAGTCTCACAAGCTGTGGTCTGTTTGTCAGGTAGTCTTTGATCCAGGAGATTGTTTGTGAGTGAGGTCTCCACCTGAGTCTTCTGGAGTTTCTGACAAAGCAAATCAGGTTGGATTGTATTAAATGTTCTGGAGAAACCAAAGAACATGATCCTCACAGTGCTGCTGGCTTTGTCCAGATGACAGTGGGTTTGTTGAAGCAGGTGTATGATTGCATCTTCAACTCCAACTCCACAGCGATAAGCAAACTGAAGGAGGTCCTGATGGTTTACTGTTTGCTTACTCAGGTGGGCCAACAGGAGTCTCTCTAGGACCTTCATGATGTGAGATGTCAGGGCAACAGGTCTATAGTCATTGAGGACTGATGGGTGAGTTTTCTTTGGTACTGGAACAACACAGGAGGTCTTCCACAACACCGGAACCATCTTCTGGGCCAGGCTAAGGTTGAAGAGGAGCTGCAGAATCCCACAGAACTGCTCTGCACAGGCCTTCAGGACTCTAGGGCCGACATGATCTGGACCTGCAGCCTTATTCCGATTCAGTCTCTCCAGTTGCATTTTCACCTGACTTCTTGAGACACACAGGAGGAAGGGGGAGGCAAAGGAAGCATCAGTATCTTCTGATTTGGTTGAAGGCAAACATGTAGAAGTAGAAGGGTCTAGGGCTGAGGTGGAAGATAAAACATTTGAGGTGTTACTGGGCAGCTATGGGTCAAAGGAAGGGGTCATACAGGTAGCAGAAATGGAGGGTGTGTTTGCACCTCAACCATAACTGAGCCGGTTTAGGCTAAACCCAACTCTCCCTTACTACATCCAACAGGGAGGGAGGAAGGCGGAGGTAAAATATAAGGAAGATAGCTCAGGATAAACTAAGCCACTCTAACTATAAGCTTTATCAAAAAGGAAAGTTTTAAGCCTAGCCTTAAAAGTAGACAGGGTGTCTGCCTCACAGACTAAAGCTGGGAGCTGGTTCCACAGGAGAGGAGCCTGATAACTAAAGGATCTGCCTCCCATTCTACTTCTAGAGACTCTAGGAACCACCAGTAAACCTGCAGTCTGAGAACAAAGTGCTCTGTTAGGAACATATGGACCAATCAGATCTCTGATGTATGATGGAGCTAGATCATTAAGGGCTTTACAGGTCCTTCTCAAAATATTAGCATATTGTGATAAAGTTAATTATTTTCCATAATGTCATGATGAAAATTTAACATTCATATATTTTAGATTCATTGCACACTAACTGAAATATTTCAGGTCTTTTATTGTCTTAATACGGATGATTTTGGCATACAGCTCAAGAAAACCCAAAATTCCTATCTCACAAAATTAGCATATCATTAAAAGGGTCTCTAAACAAGCTATGAACCTAAGGGTAAGACACAGAAAGAAATTTCTGAACGAATAGGCTGTTCCCAGAGTGCTGTATCAAGGCACCTCAGTGGGAAGTCTGTGGGAAGGAAAAAGTGTGGCAGAAAACGCTGCACAACGAGAAGAGGTGACCGGACCCTGAGGAAGATTGTGGAGAAGGGCCGATTCCAGACCTTGGGGGACCTGCGGAAGCAGTGGACTGAGTCTGGAGTAGAAACATCCAGAGCCACCGTGCACAGGCGTGTGCAGGAAATGGGCTACAGGTGCCGCATTCTCCAGGTCAAGCCACTTTTGAACCAGAAACAGCGGCAGAAGCGCCTGACCTGGGCTACAGAGAAGCAGCACTGGACTGTTGCTCAGTGGTCCAAAGTACTTTTTTCGGATGAAAGCAAATTCTGCATGTCATTCGGAGAGAAGGAAATGCCAAAATGCCAGAGGTCCAGTGTCAAGTACCCACAGTCAGTGATGGTCTGGGGTGCCGTGTCAGCTGCTGGTGTTGGTCCACTGTGTTTTATCAAGGGCAGGGTCAATGCAGCTAGCTATCAGGAGATTTTGGAGCACTTCATGCTTCCATCTGCTGAAAAGCTTTATGGAGATGAAGATTTCATTTTTCAGCATGCCCTGGCACCTGCTCACAGTGCCAAAACCACTGGTAAATGGTTTACTGACCATGGTATCACTGTGCTCAATTGGCCTGCCAACTCTCCTGACCTGAACCCCATAGAGAATCTGTGGGATATTGTGAAGAGAACGTTGAGAGACTCAAGACCCAACACTCTGGATGAGCTAAAGGCCGCTATCGAAGCATCCTGGGCCTCCATAAGACCTCAGCAGTGCCACAGGCTGATTGCCTCCATGCCACGCCGCATTGAAGCAGTCATTTCTGCAAAAGGATTCCCGACCAAGTATTGAGTGCATAACTGTACATGATTATTTGAAGGTTGACGTTTTTTGTATTAAAAACACTTTTCTTTTATTGGTCGGATGAAATATGCTAATTTTGTGAGATAGGAATTTTGGGTTTTCATGAGCTGTATGCCACAATCATCCGTATTAAGACAATAAAAGACCTGAAATATTTCAGTTAGTGTGCAATGAATCTAAAATATATGAATGTTAAATTTTCATCATGACATTATGGAAAATAATGAACTTTATCACAATATGCTAATATTGGACAGAATATTTCTAATTTTGGCAATGTTCCAGAGATGAAAGAAGGAAATCCTAGAAACCTGTTTAATATAGGATTTAAATGACATGTCCTGGTCAAAAATAACACCAAGGTTTTTTACTTTATTACTGGAGGTCAATTTAATGCCATCCAGGTTAAGTGATTGACTAAGAAGTTTCTTTTTTAAAGACTCCGGTCCAAAGACGACAACTTCTGTCTTGTCTAAATTTAGAAGCAGAAAATTTAAAGTCATCCAAGTTTTTATATCTTCAAGACATGCTTGTAGTCTATCTAACTGGTTGGGCTCATCAGGATTCATGGATAAGTAAAGCTGAGTATCATCAGCGTAACAGTGAAAATGTATCCTATGCTGCCTGATAATTTGACCTATTGGAAACATATATATAGTAAAGAGAATTGGCCCAAGTACTGAACTCTGTGGTACTCCACAATTAACCCTGTAGTTTAAAGATTATTTATCATTTACATGAATAAACTGACTGAAACTCTTCAAACAGGTCATTGCTGTGTAAATGCTCACACATTTGATTAGCAACTATTTTCTCAAGAATTTTAGATAAGAATGGAAGATTGGATATAGGTCTGTAATTTTTCAAGTCATCTCGATCAAGCGAAGGTTTCTTAAGTAAAGGTTTAATTACAGCTACCTTAAAAGCCTGTGGTTCTGATCCATTTACTAAAGATAGATTAATCATATCTAAAATGAGGCTGGTAATCAGAGGGAACACTTCCTTAAATAATTTGGTTGGGATTGAGTCTAACATACAAGTTGAAGGTTTAGATGAAGCTAATATTTCTGATAACTCAGGAAGCTCCACAGGATCAAAACAGTCCAAACACAAATCAGGTTCTACAGTTATTTCCAATGTTGTCTCACTTGCTGAGGATGAAGTAATCATCTTCGGGAGTATGTCAAAGATTTTATTTTTAATAGAATCAATTTTATTTTGGAAGAATCACATAAAGTCATGACTGCCGAGAGCTAAGGGAATGGATGGCTCAACAGAGCTATGACTCTGTGTAAGTTTAGCAACTGTACTAAAGAGAAACCTAGGATTATTCTTGTTCTCTTCTATTAATGATGAGAAATAAGCTGTTCTAGCTTGGTGAAGTGTCTTCATACAACAGTAGGCTATTTTTCCAGATTAAGTAGGAATCCTCTAGGTGTGTAGAGCGCCATTTTCTCTCCAATTTTCTAACATTGGGCTTTAAAGTACGCAGCTCTGAATTAAACCAAGGAGCTAGTCTCCTATGAATAATTACCTTCTTTTTCAGGGGGGGCTACACTGTGTAATGTACCATGCAGTGAGAAAGTAACACTATGAACAAGAGAATCAATTTGTGAAGGGGCAGAAACAGAATTATTGCCCTCCACTGTGTTTTTCTGTGATAATGAGGAAATTAAAAGTGGAACAGATTCTTTAAAGGTTGTTACAGCATCATCTGATAATGATCTACTATAATGAAATTTTCTTTCAGGTGTGGAGTACTCGGTTAAATTAAACTCAAAGGTTATTAAAAAATGGTCAGACAGGACAGGGTTATGAGAGAATATTGTTATTTATTTACACAGGTTTCAATGTGGCAAAATGTATGTCAGTCAGTCATTTTCTACCTCTTATTCCATAGTGGGTCCCCGCGACCCACCAGCAAAATTTATGATTCAATGTGATTATTTATTTTATGAAAACGTGTTTTACTGTGTTCCCTTTTATTTTGAGTTCTAATCCCTGCTCTTCCAACCGATTATGACGCTCAGAGACAACTTCACTTGATGAAAAATCTTGTGAAAGTAATATGAACACCTTTCAATAACAGACCATCAGAACAATATAGAACAATACTTTGAGTTTTAGTTGTTAAAGCTGTTACAAAACATTTTTAGGGTGGCAACATGATTGGTAGAAAATATCCCACAATAGAGAGCTCAATGAGTAAAACTGTAAAGGGACGAAAGGATTCAGAAAAATGCTCAACGTGACAAAGAGACACTTGAAAGAAGGCTCTCTTTTATTATTTTAATTTAGCCACAATGAAAGCTGCGGGGAGGGGAATATATGATTTTTTTCCCCCATAAATACATTAATTTAGAAAAGGAAAATAATAAATTGATAGAAATAGGTGTGCCTCATTAGTCTAGTATAGTAGCACGATTCAGAAGTAATTTGAAGTCGTTTATGCACAAGACCTGGAAACAATTTTCCATAAAAATGTTAATATAAAATAAGAAATCAAATCATATCTAATGATATCGTCACTGGAAATTTTTAATTTTTAGGGGGGTTTGTTCAAGTGTTTTGATCAACTGGATTTTGTTGATGGTCCCTAAGCGAACCACTGCGTTCAGCTAGAGGGTGACACGGGAGTGGATTTTCTCTCCTGTCCCATCCCAGCCCAGCATAACGAAAAAATCCTGTCCCGTCCCACTCCTGGTAAATTGACTCCCACTCCTGTGCCACTCCCATTTTTGTTTTCTTCATTTAGTCTTTTGGCAATTTCTTTCTTTGAAGGACCAGTTAGGTCCCTGTTTTTAGTTGTAGTAAAGGCCAGTTAAAGTAAAAAGAATAATAATGAAGAAATAATAAAATATCAAACAAGGAAACAGACCATGCCTATCTTAGTTTAATAAACAAAATGTACATAGTTGTATTTTACTTATTTATTAAGTGATCGTTTCCTTTGAACAATGACATCACTTTTATGTTTCAAGTTGCTGAAACGAAAGAAAAATGCACCTAGTTAGAGAACTGTACTTGTTGAACAAAAGGACAAAAAGGCAAAACCTTCATAATTTAGAAACTGTACCTCAATGGTTGACAGCCCTGGTCCTCAGGGACACCTTCCCTGCAGGTTTTAGATGTTTGTCTGCTCCAGAACACCTGATTCAAATTCTGACATGACCTCCTATACAGGCATCAAGAATGGAGGGTCAAACTGGACAAAATTAATACAATAAAATCATCATAAAATAAATAAATGTTGTGAATGTCCCATAAGCGAAGTAAATGTAACATGAAAGAAATGTGACATTAAATGTGCCATTAAATTAAAGGTACCATTTATTTATTTAATACATCATTAGAAACAATAAATGTACCATTATATCATGAAATGGACTATTATGCAATTAAATGTGCCACTGAATAATTAAGTATAATTTTAAAGACGACATGACGTAATTAGTGGTACACTTAATATTTAATGTTGTATTAAATAAATTGTACATTTAATGGTACATTCAATTTTTTTCTATTTCACAACATATTTATTTAATATCTTCCCTTGATGAAGCCTTTCTACGGAGTCCGTGAGGGGACATGGGAGAATGTTTTCTCTTTTGCGTTCCCACGCAATACTTTTTGCGTTCTCACGCAATAGTCTTTGCGTTATCTCACAATACTTTGTGGGATAGTTTCCAAACCAGATAACTGCAAAAATGAAACAAACACTACACCCGTTTTGAGATTTATTGAGTTTTATTTTGAAATCGGCCTTAAATAAAATGATCTTCAATCAGACTTAAAGACAGTTTTTATCCACAAGCTGTCAAACAATAAAACTGCACAAAACCACATCTGTGACACTTTATTAGCTTATTACTGCTGCATGATGTGTACTTTTTTTTTGTACGCCGTGTTTTTGTTTTTATCGTGATTTGAACGGTTCTTCTTATCCTAAACATTTAATTGCATTGTTTACTGCATGTTAACCTGCATATGACAAATAATCCATATCAATGCCATATCAGTGCTGTTTGTTTTATGAGCAGTTTGTCATCTGTGCTGTTGCTCCAAAATGCTGAACGCAAAAGTATTGCGTGGGGACGCAAAAGAAAAAAAAATTTCCATGTCCCCTCTCGGGTTCCGTACCTTTCCCCTCTACTGTGGCAAAGGCTCTTAAATCTTTAGAGCACATGCAGCAATTTTGTTGGTCAGATGAGACTTGACACATGATGGTACTTTTGGTTTGATGAATGAAGAGATGCAGGGTTGATTTAATCCAGAATCTGTCTTACAAGTGTCCCTTAATCACTGGTGAACTTGATTACAACTAAATACATTTTACTAGCAGCAGACTGCGTGTTAATATCAACTCTCCTGAAGTTTGGTAATATTTGCGACTTTCCTGTCAGCTCTATAAGGTTTAATAGATAAGTCTTTAATTCTGACTTTACGTTGCAAACCCAATTTTACCACGTCCAGTTTTCCACCTGCGTTTGCTCCCTCCATTCTGAACACAGGTGGAAAACATCGAGCAGACGCACTGTTGGCTTGTGGGTCATGTAGTTCGTTTGACTCGCATTATAGTATAGGCTTCTTGGAAAAAAACTACACAATGGCGGCGTCGGAGTTAGCTACACAAAAGTTAACTCCGACTGCACTGTTCAATGATTAGGATTAATTAGAATGTATGAACCTGACTGTTGTGAAGAGCCTTGAGACGACATGTGTTGTGAATTGGCGGTATATAAATAAAACTGAATGAAATTGAATCCAAGTTTTTTTTTCTTAAAGTTTATAACAAAGTCTCAGTTTTATATTTCCTAGGACAATTGATCTTAGTTTATTTTCCCTCCTATTGGTTAGCTCCCGCTCCCGTCTGCTCCCGTTCATTTTTATCCTGTACCGTCCCAATCACGTGATCTTTACTGATGCTGTCTCCCGTCCCACGGGATTCCCGAAAAAATGTCAACCTCTACGTTCAGCAGAGAGTACAGGGAGTCTCCTTATCTGCCCTCTCTGCGAAGGCAGACAGCATGAAAAGCCTTCCCTGCCAGCAGTAAACCACGGAGCGAAAATGTCTGCCGAATATTCAACTTTAAACTAACATCTAACTTAAAATTAACTTCACTGACGAAGTAAAAGTGCACATTTAGAGGGATGGAGAAGGGTTATCCAATCAAAACTGTTTGAGGGTGGAGTCGGATGTCTGACCCCTCCCCATCCAGCGAGCTGCAGAAAGGGGTTATTGGCCTGGAGTGAGGTGGATACATTTAGTATATACCTTGTGTAACGTCATTCAGCTTTTTTTTGTGCCAATTTATCCATCTGCCGCCTCCACTGTGTTTTTCACAGATCTATCAGTACATACAGAGCAGATTTTACCGCTCTCCTGAGGTTCTTTTGGGAATGCCATATGACCTGGCTATCGATATGTGGTCTCTCGGATGCATACTTGTAGAGATGCACACAGGAGAGCCTCTCTTCAGTGGCTCCAATGAGGTAACCAGATTAGAAACCAGATGAAAAGTATATAAACACCTGTTTTTACTGTTTGCATCAAGTGAGTGTGTTTCTGCCACATGATTGTACGTGTAGTATGCATTCCCATAACAATGATGACCGTGTGTGTATGCACATCTAAACAGGTTGACCAGATGAATAAGATTGTGGAGGTTTTGGGGGTTCCACCCAGCCACATGTTGGATGCAGCTCCTAAAGCCAGAAAGTACTTTGACAAGCTATCAGATGGCTTATGGACTGTGAAGAAGAACAAGGATGTCAAAAAGGTGAATATCCCTTTGATTTCCCTTTCCATCCAAAAGTCAGTTCATGTCTAGTTTTAGTTTCCTTAAAAACCTGCTGATGACATAATGCTCAATAATCTCAGCTGTTGTTTAATGATAAGGAAAATATTCTTAACAATTACTATGTTTAGCAAATTTCCAAAACTAAAATACTTTAACATTTTCCAGAATTTTACCCATCTTGCTTCACTTCACAGTTGTGTATCAAGCAAAAAGGTCATCAGCAGTTCTGTAGGGTATAGCTAATTTTAAATGGCATTGAGATTATTTCATCTTAAAAACTGGCTTAAACAGAGGGCTCCAACTCCAGTCATTGAAAACCACGATCCTGCAAAGGTCAGATGCATCCCCGCTCCAACACATTTGAATCAAATGGCTGGAAGACATCTTCAGCATGTCATGAAGTTCTGCAGAGGCCTGTTTGATTCAGTGACTCGTGAGAACTGGAGTTTAAGACCCCTGGGCCAAAGCTTAGGGTTAGTGGAGTGACACACTGTCTGGTGTACACATATAACCCTGGTGTATATAGAATCTGTCATTCTTAGTAAATTATGTTTCTTCATGCTGAACGTCCAGGCAATGGCCTTCTCCTGTATACATCACACAAACTTTAATGTGTCCATTGCAAGAGATTCTACAAACGTTAGATGAAAACATTTTGTATGCAGTTCTTGATGTAAATCTGTCAAAAATAATCATCTTCAAAATTTGGCTTATCTGTGCAGTCAAAATATTTCTGCCATTTTTCAGATTTGTGAACAAGAGATGAAATTAGGAACAAGATGTTAGGACTAACAGAAGACATTTCACCATCTAGGAGTTTAAAATTCACTTAGTTGTTTGTGAATGCAAAATATGATAATTGGATAAATGTATGTGTGCTTAAGGAATACAAGCCTCCAGCTACACGCCGTCTTCATGAGATTTTAGGCGTAGAGACTGGAGGCCCAGGGGGGCGGAGGGCAGGAGAGCCAGGACATGCCCCTTGTGACTACCTGAAGTTTAAAGGTATGTCATCGTGTCGTACTGATTCACAGGTGCAGAAAGTTTTTGAATAACTAAAAGGACAAAATACATGAAACTCTGTGTCCTTCAAGTTTTAAAGCTGTTTTCACACATGTACATCAGTCCTGATATGCTTTAGAGATGTCCTCAGAATGTGGACAAGTGCAGCATTCAGTCTGTACTTGCAGTACTTTTTAATGCACCTCTCTAGGAATCTGTCCTAGTCAACCCTAACATTGTCCCTTTGTGATATACATGCAAACAGCAACTGCAGAAAAACCATGCTTCCATCTGTTGTCCATACCTGCCTATTCGTGCTGTCCCAGGGGGATGGTGCCTATCTCTTGCTGTCACTGGGTTAGAGGTGTGCCCATCCTGCACAGGTCACCAGTTCTTTACAGGTCAACACAGAGCAAACACTCATACCTAAGGAAATTTAGGAGAGACTAATTAACCTAACAGTCATGTGTTTGGAATGTGGGGGGAAGCTGGAGTGCCCTAAAAGAACCCATGTGTGCACGGGAGAACAAGCAAATTCCATACAGAAAGGCCCCTGGACAGTATTTGAACCCAAGACCTTCTTGCTGCAAGGCAACAGCGCTAACAACCGCTCTACTATGCTCAACACCTTTCTGGTGTTCTTCCAGGAAACCTGTCAGGCTGCCACAAGAACTGCTGCTAAGACAAAAACGAACAAAATAATTTGCCCACAGTTAGGCGGCCCTGATCTGAGGAAAATATCTCCTCTAAATATGAAATAAACTGAAGCTTCTAAGTAATCTGGTTCACTACAGGCACCATAGAAACTGAATCTATTTATTAATACATACATAAGTTCAATCTTTGAAGCTGCAGGGGATGTTTATAATCTACTGAATATATCCAACAGTGGGCGTCTTTATCTGTCAGAATGCTAATCAAACTTAATATATTTTTTATTATTATTTTTATTATTATTTTTCAACAAAAGAGTCACATTTTTCTTCTTTCAGATCTGATCTTGCGCATGCTGGACTATGACCCTAAAAGCCGAATCACGCCATTTTACGCCCTGCAGCACAATTTCTTTAAGAAAACGACAGATGAAGGAACCAACACAAGCTCATCTACATCCACCTCTCCTGCCATGGACCACTCACATTCAACCTCCACAACTAGCTCTGTTTCTAGCTCTGGTAAAAGCCGACACTCCGCATGCTGTTCCTGTTGTGTCCGTTCTCTGTTTGTAGTTCATGAGTTTGCTGCCTTACATTGCATGATCAATGACAACTATATCTGTAGTAAAGCAGCTGAGAGGTGAAAGTCTGCTATGCTTTAATATGACTGAATATCCACATTTAGCAGTTCAATCCTTTGAGAGCTGACAACTGTTTAACTTTGTCTTTATGGCCATGAGTCGCTTTTACTGTCTGTCACTCAAATGGAACTCCTCCCAATGTCGTCAACCAGTTTGAACTCTTACCGGCCCAGACCTAAGTTAGGAACTTTCTCCTCATGGCCTTGTCAAATAAAGTTATGCAATTCACAAGGATCCTAACAAAAGCAGAAGGGCACACTTCAAGGCAGGGGTCCTTTTTGCTATCTCCAAGTATTTTTTAAAAAGATGGATGCGGTGAGGTGGCTAGAAGTCAGCCCACCTCTGTTATGCCCCTAACTCAACAAACATTAGTAGTCACAGAACCTGACAGAGGTCAGCTGATGCAGGGTTCACGCCGGTTTCACGGGTCGAGGTACTAATCTAGTGAAAATGTATGGTTTGTGTGACTAGCTAGCAGCAGGATAAACAAGTGTATACAAGACTCAGATTTCATTTCCGATGAGAAAAATTAAGAGGGTATGATATTTCATTTAAATCTGAAGAATTTCCTCGGCAGCAGGATCACTACACCAACTTTGTAAGCTATTATTGTTATGAAAAGAATGATTTTATGCATAGTACACTTGTCAATGCTGAAAACCACTTCCTGTCGTGCCATACTACTGGCTTAGTTTTCTACCCTCATAGATGTGTGGGATATCGCTGCCTCCCCATGTGATTCATGCACGGCTGGAAGGAGCTCAGAGGCTGCCTGTCTGCCCGGGTTTATGATGGAAATGTTTTCTGAAAGAGGCTATTGTAATTTTTCTATTAAGGTTATCAATCAACCAAAGTGAATGAAATTTTTTTTAAAAACAAGTCAGTGTAAGAAAGATAAGTATGAGACTGATATGAGTCCTATTTGTTTTCAGGTGGCTCCAGTGGTTCTTCCAATGACAACCGTAACTACCGATACAGCAACCGCTACTACAACTCCGCTGTCACCCACTCAGACTATGAGATGACCAGTCCTCAGGTACACCCTCTTCACTTCCGTTCAACTACCCCCACACAGCATAGTTCAACCAGAACTTCCTTTAAGTAGAGCAAAAATTATGTAACTAATGACTGCTTTTCTTCAACAATTACTGTAAATATTCAGGACGTTTTTACACACGTGCTGAATCCAGAATGCTGTAGTTTGTCCTGAATGTCAGAAAGCTCATGGAGAGAAATGAGATCTAACAATGAAAAAATGTAGTATCATGATTATAAATTTTTTTTAACTAACATATTTTTCTTATATTGTAAATTTGTCACGTATTAGGTCCGAGCAGCGAAAGCACTGCGAAGGCCTATTGTAATCGCTTCGTTTACTATTATTATTCATCTGCCAAATGAATTTTGGCACCAAACTTTGCTCATCTGTTAATCCTGGTGTAAGATTACGTATTTTAAGGTTTTTGCAAAATTCGCATAAAAAATAGCCCAACAGCGGCATTCTGAAATTTTTGAAACACCCTCCTCATTTAACTTACTTTATTGTAGAGTTATGAAATTTGGTACACTTGTAATACTCGATCTACATAAAGCTTTCTTGCACCCATGTTCTACAACAAAGAGGAAGTTGGCCATCTTGGATAAAATTTGCTATTTTGACGTCCATTTTGCCATTTATAGCTTCTGTATTTGATCAAATTCCTCCCAGGAATTATGATTGATCAGGTTGACATTTGGTCACTTTGCTCAGAAGGGACGGGGGATTTAAAGTTATCAAAATCCTGAGTTTTTGAGCATGCTGAGGGGGCAGAGCCAGGCCTCAAAGTTTGACTTCTCGCCATAAAAGACAAAATTGTTATTCCTTGTTTCCTACAAGGAAAGTCGCAGAGACACGAAACCTTTTGGAACTGATTCACATCAGGCCCCAAACAATATTCAGTGGTCAAAGGCTGACATCATTGAAGCCCTGCCCCCTGAGAACAGGAAGTGTCATGTTTTTCTTTGGAAGATTCATATTTGATCCCCGTCACCTAATCAACATGAATTTGTCCCCAGTGACAGATAACAAGATGGTCTAAGTTGGTCCCCAGAACTAGGAGGTTTGGCTGGAGGGTGTGGCCGAGACAGCATGGTGAAGTCCGACATCACGCCATGACCTTACATTTGGCTCTTAATTACACACGCATGGTCCGATTTACTCCATACGGAATATAGTTGATCTTTCTAAACCCCCAAACAAATCTATTGGATTACATTGGAATTTAGATCCAACGATGCCTCCTAGAAAACTTCAATCACTTTATCTCCCTCATACATCATCGGATCCACTTCAAATTTGGTATGCATCATTATGAACGAATGCTGAACACAGTCAATTGATAACATCACTTTAGCCCTGCCCACTAACAACCAAATGACAGGTTTCTTAGCTGACTGACCTTCCATGACAGTCTCCAGAAGTTTTAAACTTTGTCTAATGAGACATAATCATTTTGATGACATTCTCAAAGCACGACAGGAGGTCTTTGTTAATCCTTCACCACCAAACAGGAAGTGAGCGCAGCTTCCATCGGGAAGGTCAAATTGCGACCGTGGAAGTCCTGCTTCTCTGACGGTCGTGATTCAACCTTCCCAACATAGGCTACAATGTTGGTAGTCCAAGAAATGGGAGCAATTAGTAAAAAGTTACCAAACATACCAACCAGACTGTTCTGAAGAGAGCAAAGAATCCAGCTAAAAGTCTCCTTACTTAGCATTAGCATCTTGAGGCAGCTTAATATTCATGTTGTTTCTTTCCACATATACTGAGGACACCTATGGAATGCCTTGCTTGTACTGATATAAACTCCAAAATACAGCTACATTAAAACACTTTTGGTGTTTGCTCTTTGGTGGTTGAAATGGATAAATGTTTTTGATATTGGTGTTATTGCTTACACTTTGACAAAGTCATTTTAAAATAATATTACTGTCAGAAATTTTATCATTGTAATTGTTAAAAGTCAACATAGTTTCAACCCTAATCTGAACTGTGTCTCATCCCTTTGGTTTTGCTCCATTTGCACCACTCCCCCCTCCTCCACACCCCTGATCCTCCTCTTCCTCCCAATAGGCTCCCTCCCAACAGCAGATGAGGATGTGGCCAGGCAGTGATGGTGGAAGTGGGGGTCAGGACCCAGCATACACCCAGTTGCTGCTCCACAAACCAGCTGCCACCCAACAACACCAGCGCCACTTTTTGGACCCGCCCCACCACCCACATCCGACTTACTCTCACCATGGAAACGGTGGGCGTGGACTACGGCCAGTTGGACAGACAGGGATGGGTGGAGGTGGGGGTCAGCAGGGATCCTCTCCACAGATGAGTGACAGCATGGATGTGGGTGTGTCCCTTGGGCTGCACCACCTAGGGGCGGTGTCTTCCATGGAGGCCTCTCAGTTTGGCTCTGCATCTCTGCCCCTTGCTCTGCCAATTGGACTGTCTGCCTTCCGGACTCGGACGGCCCCCACCGCCCCAGGGCCACAAGCCCCGCCCCCAGAGGACTACTACCCTGCCTCCAACAACAATAACCCTGCTGCGGGGGCCAGAGGGAGGTCCGACTCAGACGAAGGGCCAGCCAATTCTTGATAAAACCCGAAACACGCCCTAAAGCCATACAATTTTAACTACAACTACTACAATTAAACACATACAGCCAGAGTTCAGAGACAACAGGTGAATTTTGAGCTGGAGGAGACAATATCTTCTGCATGAGAGGAGGAGAAAGGAGGAGAAGGATGCTGGGAATACTTTCCTTTTATCCTGTTTTTGTTTGTTGTTTTTACGACTGTAATTTGAAAGGAATGAGTGACAAGTGTGTTTTAACAGATATTCTCGATTAATATTAGTTGATTTTTGTAAGGTTTGAGGAGTTTTGTGTTCTATTTTGTTGTTTAGTCTGGAGAGGAGCAAGAGGATGAAGAGGGACCTTTTTTTCCGCTCTGCTCGACATTGAGGCGGGAACATTGTTTTTCTCACTATTCTGTTTTAACAGTACTATACTCAGATTTACATACCCTGTACATCAGCAGCCTTAACACCCCCCCACGCACACACACACACACACCATAGCACACACACTCGTACCTGTTTCTATCACCTGGAAAATACCCCACCGGGATATCACAATCATCCTTGCATTATAAGACACCCCTGAAATTGAACTCATTAAGTAAATGAACATCGCAATTTATATATGTATATATATATATATATATATATATATATATACATATATTATATATATATATATATATACATACATACATACATACATATACACATATATATGTATATGTATATATATTTGTATATGTATATATATGTATGTTTATAAGTATATATATGTGTGCGTGCATGCGTGCATCAGGAGAGAAGCTGGTTTGTGAGAGAGAAAAGCCCAACATACATTGTTCAGGACTCAGTTTGTTGCTCTCAGCCCAACCTTGTGGCTTGGTCTGGTGGTGACTGAGGTGGAGGTGGGCGGAGAAGGCAACAGGACAGTGATACCTTGCCAACATTCAAACGGATCTCCTTCTCTTCCTTATCCTTCCCCCACTCCCTGCAGTCTTCTTGATTCCTTCTTCTCCTGTCGTGTTTCTCCTCCAGACAGCTCCTCCTCTCTGTGCTGCTAATCACCATGACAACTGGTCTGGATTGCTGCTAAAGATCCAACACAGATCAATAAAGAAATGAAATAAAAACAGAAATGAAAAACTTTTTAACCCTTGTGCTTAAGAAAAAAGGATAAAGTAAGAACCACTGCATCTCAATGTATTTATTACTATTTAACAAGAAAAACAAACTGAAAGTAACAGTTTTTTTTCTGCTCTTCTTTGTTTGGTTGCCTTCTTTCTGCAGGTAAGCTCAGATTGGCTATTGTAACAGTGACAGTAACTGGTGACATGAGAATGTCACTGGTTGTGGGGGCTGGGTGAAGGGGAAGGGTTGGGGCAAAATAAAGTTGGATATATAATACGAATAAAGAGTATACTTTTGCACACCAAAGTCAAACAAACATCAAATCTCTGCCTTTCTTCCTACTTGTCTCAAACACTACCTTATTGAGAATGAAGTTCATACATCCTATGGCTGAAGCCATAAATTCCGAATTTGTGGCCAATTCTCTCGTGATGAGAATTGCATGATGAAAAAAGTTTGAGTATCAGTCAGTCATTTTCTACCGCTTCTTCCATAGTGGGTCACGGGGATGCTGTGCCTATTTCCAGCACTCTATGGCCGGGAGGCGGGGTACACCCTGGGCAGGTCGCCAGTCCATCGCAGGGTGACACACAAACAACCACGCACACACTAATTCACACACCTAAGGGCAATTTAGAGAGACCAATTAATGTCTTTGGACCCTGGGAGGAAGCCGGAGTACTCGGGGGGAACCCACTGATGCACAGGGAGAACATGCAAACTCCATGCAGAAAGACCCCTGGCCGGGAGTCGAACCCAGGACAACAGCAACAACTACTATCTGTGCCACCGTGCAGGCCATTTGAATATATTCGTTCAAAATAAAATTTTATTTTTCACAAACCGTAGGCATCTTGGGTAAGGTTGCTGCAAAGAAAAGATACTGACATTTAAAGGAACTGATTACAAATGAGCTTTAATGAAAAGAACCCAGCTGAAGTCATCTTCCTTTGCTTGGCTGTAATTTATATATATGGACATAAAATGGCTAATTAATCCATTTTGGTTATTTATTGTGTATACTTTGTATGAGTATGAGAAAAAGTACTGCACAAGGATACAAAAATGCCCCCATGTCCCCTCGTGGGCTCTGTAAAAAATGACCAAATTTCATTTTGAAATGTCAAACTTGAAAATCAAAAATGTATTAACAGAAACCCGGCAAGCCGTGGTAAGGCGTATTCGTCACTTCTTGTTTTCCCTGTTGCACTCGGTGGTGTGTGAAGGCTCTCTCGATTGATCTGATTTCTCTTTACTGTGGTATCTGACTTGTTCTAATTTATAAGCACATTAAAACACATTTTCTGTTTCTGCATTTAACTTTTGGGGACTCCCTGTGTCTTACACGATTTTTATAGTAGTGTTAAGGTGTTGCTAGCTTAGTGTTTAGCTCCACCATGGCTACCTGCTCTGCTGTTTCTGTCTCTGTCAGATTTTCAGTTACTCCTCGGCCTCCTTTAGTGATAATGGTATGTGTAATAAATGTAGCATTTTTGTAGCTTTGGAGGCAAGGGTGTCAAATTTGGAGGACTGCTACAGGGAGCCACGAGGGTAGCTCCCCGTAGCAGTCATTCAGCAGAGCCCGTGCAGCCGGGGCCTGAGGCATCCACAGCGCTTTGGGTAGAGCAGCTATTCTTTCTAGGAACCTGGCCGAATTTATTTGTTCTTCAAAACTCTGACAACCCGGGGTGAGACCGGGAAGCAGGGTTGTAGTTTAACACTCCTATCTGCAGCGTCTCTAACCTACTGCTACTCAGGGGCGTTTTTAGGGTCTCAAAGCAGTAGGGTTTTTAGCCTAAACCCAAAATATTTAAATTTCCACAAGGCACTTTATAAGTAATTTAAAGTTAAAATAACATAGGACATATTGCACCAGTTCTCTGTCTCGGCTGGTATTAGACGGAATGTAAGTTATTCAATTCAATTCAAAAATACTTTATTAATCCCAAAGGGAAATTAAATGTTGTTGTAGCTCATATTATGAAGGTTTCCTCAAAGAGCCGTTATAGATGCTGATGGCTGTGGGCAGGAAGGATCTCCTGTAGCGCTCCGTCTTACAGCAGATCTGAAGAAGCCTCTGACTGAAGACACTCTGTTGTTGTAGGACAGTCTCATGAAGAGGATGCTCAGGGTTCTCCATAATGTTCTTCATTTTATGAAGAATCCGTCTTTCCACAATGATCTCCAGAGGAGTCCCCAGAACAGAACCAGCCTTTTTTATCAGCTTGAGCTTTTTTAAGTCCCTGGCTCTGATGCTGCTACCCCAGCAGATGATGGAGAAGAGATCACACTTTCCACAACAGACTTATAGAAGATATGCAGCATCTTGCTGCAAACACCAAAGGACCTAAGCTTCCTCAAGAAGTACAGTCTGCTCTGTCCCTTCTTGTAGATGGCTTCACAGTTACATCTCCACTCTAGTCTGTTGTCCAGCTGAACACCGAGGTATTTATACTCCTCCACCACCTCCACCTTTTCTCCTATGATAGAAATAGTTTTTGACTTATTCCTGTTTCTCTTAAAATCTACAATCATCTCCTTTGTTTTAGTCACGTTCAAAATGAGATGATTGTTTCCACACCATGCCACAAAGCGGACCACCACCTTCCTGTACTCATCTTCTTGTCTATCTCTGATCCACCCCACAACTGCAGAATCATCCGAGTATTTCTGCAGATGACAGGAGTCTGTCTTGTACTGGAAGTCTGAGGTGTACAGAGTGAAAAGGAATGGTGAGAGTACCGTCACCTGTGGTGCTCCTGTGCTGCTGACTACCTGGTTAGACTCACAACCCTTCAGTCTCACAGACTGTGGTCTGTTTGTCAGGTAGTCTTTGATCCAGGAGATTGTTGAGGCCTCCACCTGAGTCTTCTGGAGTTTCTGACAAAGCAAATCAGGTTGGATTGTATTAAATGCACTGGAGAAATTAAAGGACATGATCCTCACAGTGCTGCTGGCTTTGTCCAGATGACAGTGGGTTTGTTGAAGCAGGTGTATGATGGCATCTTCAACTCCAACTCCACAGCGATAAGCAAACTGAAGGGGGTCCTGATGGTCTACTGTTTGCTTACTCAGGTGGGCCAACAGGAGTCTCTCTAGGACCTTCATGATGTGAGATGTCAGGGCAACAGGTCTATAGTCATTGAGGACTGATGGGTGAGTTTTCTTTGGTACTGGAACAAGACAGGAGGTCTTCCACAACACCGGAACCTTCTTCTGGGCCAGGCTAAGGTTGAAGAGGTGCTGCAGAATCCCACAGAGCTGCTCTGCACAGGCCTTCAGGACTCTAGGGCTGACATGATCTGGACCTGCAGCCTTATTCCGATTCAGTCTCTCCAGTTGTCTCTTTACCTGACTTCTTGAGACACACAGGTGGAAGGGGGAAGCAAAGGAAGCATCAGCATTTTCTGATATGTTAGAAGGCAAACATGTAGAAGCAGAAGGGTCTAGGGCTGAGGTGGAAGATAAAAAATGTGAGGTGTTACTGGACAGCTGTGGGTCCTGTGGGTCAAAGGAAGGTGGAATGTCTGTCTGGCTGTGAGCAGGAGAGGAGGATGCTGAGCTTGTTTCTGAACTGAACCTATTGAATGTGTTCAGTTCATTGGTTCTGTCCAGACCTCCATCGGTCCAATCTTCCTTCTGCTTGAAGCCTGTGATCTTCTTCATCCCTGTCCACACATCTCTGATATTGTTTTGCTGGAGCTTGCTCTCCAGCTTCTTCTTGTACACCTCCTTGCTGTCTCTTATTTTGACTTTAAGTTGCTTCTGTATAATCCTCAATAATTCTCTGTGTAGCAGAGAGTGAAGCATGGTTAAAATCACCAGAAATTGCCACAAAAGCATTGGGGTATTGTGTCTGTAGCTTAGCAACAACTGAGCTGATGGCATTACATGCAGTGTCGGCAACAGCGGAAGGTGGAACGTAAACTGTTGCCAAAATAACACTGGTGAACTCTCTGGGTAAATAATATGGACAAAAACTTACTGCCAACAGTTCAATATCTGGACTGCAGAGATGACACTTCACAGTAACATGTCCTGGATTACACCATCTGTTGTTCACAAGTACTGCCAGTCCACCTCCTTTACATTTGCCGCTCCTCTTTAAGTCTCTGTCTGCTCGTATGGTTAAAAAGCCCGGCAGAGAGACGCTGGAGTCGGGGATATGATCCTGCAGCCATGTCTCAGTAAAACACATGATACTGCATGCCCGGTACTCTGGCTGGGTCCTTTGTAGGGCTTGGAGTTCATCCAACTTGTTTCCCAACGATCTCACATTGCCCATCATAATCGACGGAAGAGATGGTTTGAACTTCCTCCTTCTCTCTCTTCTCTTAGCTCCTGCTCTGCATCCACGGCATCTCCTTTTCAACTCATCAGGGATTTGGGTTGTAGTTGAAGTATTATTTGAGCTTTTGAGATATTAATCAGCTGCTCCCAGTTGTAAGAAACAACCCCGTTGCCATGGCAATGTATCATAACAAATGTCCAAAAATAGAAAGTATTAAGAAAAATCCTCCAAGCTGCACAGCATCCGACACTGGAGTGGACAGTCATCCAAAAAAAATCAACTGTATCCACCACAAGAGGAATAGTTCCCAATAAAGAATAAATCAGAATCAAAAGTAACAGAGCTACTCCAACCTGCTGCCACCTTGAGCGGTGCAATTCTAGAAATTATTATAACAATTATTGTGAATTATTATTTTAACAATTATTGTGAATTATTGTGAATTATTATTATAACAATTATTGTGAATCAAACAAAAGGTTAACAATAATTGTACTTTTTATTTTTGATAGAAGCTGAATAAAGTATAAGGAGAAACAGAGTTTAGGACTGATGCTAATGACACATTTTGAGGTATTTAGAAAAAAACCTAATCTGAATTTTTGCTGACAAAAGTTTTTCTTAAACTCAGAGATGTTCACTATGGGCCAGATAAATGTGCTTCTTTTGTCATCTACATAAATGACCTTTTTGAACGTTACATTCTCATAAAGTTGTTCCACTCCTAAAGCTCCATTGTCTTTTTTCTTACATTTCAAAACAGGAAAGTGGTATATAGATGATATTCTTAAATCTTTGTCAAATGGTAAAATCTTAAAACACATTTATTTTAATTTTGCCGAGAACTTTCAAAACATTTTATCTAAATTGTTTTCCCCACACCTCCAGAGAGTCCAGAACAGGTATGAGTAGGCAAATTAGATTCAGTGGTGCGGTGTCCCACCCCACTGTAATAGACAGCCATGAACAATACCTGGCGGTGGACTCACTAGAAGGAAATAGTTCAAGGTTTAGAAGCGAGCAGCCTTCATACTTGACTCGCAGCATCCTCCTCTATGTTCCTTCACCTCCACCAAGGCGACATGAGAGCCGTCTCTGGGACTCAGGTGGTCCAAACCGCCCTCAACCGCTGCCCAGGACCCGAGTCCATGAAGCACAGGGCCCACCATTGTACCATGAGCAGCCTCCAGTGCCTCCCCCAAGGGTGAGGTGTGATGCCGTGACACATGACGGATGCAGCAGGGGTGAAACTTCAGATGAGGACTCAAATGGGCCAGCACCAATCACGGAGAGTGGATCGTGTACACGCCAACTTGAGTCTCTTGCCCAAGACATAGAACTTTTCGACTCTAAAAATGCGGAATCAAACATTGGCTATGTTGGGGCCATCCATTTTGGTCGCACATTTTGACACACGCAGCTCAACAGATGTCGCAGCTCTGACGTCACTGGGAGCATAAACCGGCTGAGATGCAGAGTTTCGTTGCCATTTCCTGCCTATCTCACAGGACAGCGCAACGGAGGCGCATATCTGGAGAGACAAAAGCTCGCAGGTGAACTTTTGCTCCACAAGGCCATTCCTGGAAGAGCTTGAAAGCTGGAAATCTGTCTGATACAAAAAGATCAGGAGTTTTATTTACCAATCGAAGACCATGCCTACACCCGGCGCAGGTGGAATGCAGTCGACTAACAGTTCATCTTTTCCCCTCCTGGACAGATGAGAAATTACCGTTTTTTTTCTTTAATTTGATCACGGACCCGTGGTCCCCCTCCCCTCTTTTTTCTTCAGACCTGACCCATCCTCAACTGGTGGAGAGCAGAAATCAACCTCAAAGTAATTTCGTTCTTTTCATTTTAAACCGGATAGGTGCATTTACAGGTCTGGGAAAGATGAGGCAGTTAAGGTGATTTAGAATCAACAGTAGTTAATTTCAGGTATTGACTTGTTGCATGCAATACCGATTGAATTATGTTATGCTGAGCTGTGTTTTGATTTGGTGCGCAGTCGACTAACGGTTCATCATTTCCCCTCCTGGACGGATGAGAAATTACCGTTTTTTGTTCTTGATTTGATCACGGATGCGTTGTCCCCCTCCCCTCATTTTTCTTCAGACCTGATCCTCAACTGGTGGAGAGCAGAAATCAACGTCAGCGTAATTTCGTTCTTTTCATATTAAACCGGATAGGTGCATTTAGAGGTCAGGGCAGGATGAGGCATAATGAAAGGGATTTAGAATCAATTCAATTCAGTTTTATTTATATAGCGCCAATTCACAACACATGTTGTTTCAAGGCTCTTCACAAATTTCAGGTACATTCATTCCATTTAATCCTAATCATTAAACAGTGCAGTCGGATTCAGTTATTTATTCAAATTGGATAAAATGTTTTTCTGTCTAAGGAAACCCAGCAGATTGCATCCAGTCAGTGACTTGCACCATTCACTCCTCCTGGATGAGCATGTAGAGACAGTGGACAGTCACTGGCGTTGACTTTGCAGCAATCCCTCATACTGAGCATGCATGTAGCGACAGTGGAGAGGAAAAACTCCCTTTTAACAGGAAGAAACCTCCAGCAGAACCAGAACCAGGCTCAGTGTGAGCGGCCATCTGCCACGACCAACTGGGGGTTTGAGAGAACAGAGCAGAGACACAAAGAGAACAAAGAAGCACTGATCCAGGAGTACTTTCTATAAGGAAAAGTAAATGTTAATGGATGTAGCTCCTTTAGTCGTTTCATCTAGAAAGAAAGAACAGATAAACTCTGAGCCAGTTTTCAAGGTTAGAGTCTGAAAGAGAGCACACAGAGTTAGTAACAGTAGAAGCTCAGTCAATTGCCATGTTTAGGAGAGAGAAAGGGTTAAACACTAAAAGACAGGGCCATGTGGATCATCGGTAGAGAGTGAGCATTAAGTTGTTGCCAGCAGAAGCTCGGACGATGCCCCTCTCCAGAAAGGTGTCACAGGTAGACACAGAGTCAGGCCAGGTGTAGCTTCTAGGAAGAGAAAAGAGAGAGAACATAAAGTTAAAAGCTGAAATAACAGCAAATAATGCAAAATTGGAGAGTAGTGTGAGAATGTAGCGAAGAGGGTGAAAGTGGTCATTATGTCCTCCAGCAGCCTAAGCCTATAGCAGCATAACTACACAGATAGTTTCAGTTCAGATTATTTAATTAAACGGCGCTTATTTACAACAATGTCGTCTCAAGGAACCCCACAAAGGGTCCCACTGATGGTCATTGTTATACTAAAAACCACAAGGATTGGGATACCTCTCTCTGTCAGACTGATCACAACCATTGGAAAAGAGAAGGGGTCACACAGGTAGCAGAAATGGAGGGTGTGTTTGCACCTCAACCATAACTGAGCCGGTTTAGGATAAACCGACTCCCCCTTACTACATCCAACAGGGAGGGAGGAAGGCGTAGGTAAAATATAAGGAAGATAGCCCAAGCCACTCTAACTATAAGCTTTATCAAAAAGGAAAGTTTTAAGCCTAGCCTTAAAAGTAGACAGGGTGTCTGCCTCACGGACTAAAACTGGGAGCTGGTTCCACAAGAGGAGCCTGATAACTAAAGGATCTGCCTCCCATTCTACTTCTAGAGACTCTAGGAACCACCACTAAACCTGCAGTCCGAGAGCGAAGTGCTCTGGTAGGAACATATGGACCAATCAGATCTCTGATGTATGATGGAGCTAGATCATTAAGGGCTTTATATGTGAGGAGGAGAATTTTAAATTCTATTCTGGATTTAACAGGGAGCCAATGAAGGGAAGCTAAAATAGGAGAAATATGATCTCTCTTTTTAATTTTCATGAGAACTCTAGTTGCAGCAATTTGAATCAGCTGAAGGCTTTTAACTGCATTTTGTGGACATCCTGATAGTAAAGAATTACAATAGTCCAGCCTTGAAGTAACAAATGCATGGACTAGTTTTTCAGCGTCGCTCCTGGACAGGATATTTTTAATTTAGGCAATGTTCCAGAGATGAAAGAAGGAAATCCTAGAAACCTGTTTAATATGGGATTTAAATGACATGTC
Organism: Girardinichthys multiradiatus; assembly: GCF_021462225.1. NCBI lineage: Eukaryota > Metazoa > Chordata > Actinopteri > Cyprinodontiformes > Goodeidae > Girardinichthys > Girardinichthys multiradiatus. Next base: position 145,095 of record NC_061796.1, read on the forward strand.
CTGGTCAGAAATAACACCAAGGTTTTTAACTTTATTACCGGAGGTCAATTTAATGCCATCCAGGTTAAGTGATTGACTAAGCAGTTTCTTTTTTAAAGACTCCGGTCCAAAGACGGCAACTTCTGTCTTGTCTGAATTTAGAAGCAGAAAATTAAAAGTCATGCAAGTTTTTATGTCTTCAAGACATGCTTGTAGTCTATCTAACTGGTTGGGCTCATCAGGATTTATTTATAAGTAAAGCTGAGTATCATCAACGTAACAGTGAAAATTTATCCTATGCTGCCTGATAATTTGACCTATTGGAAGCATATTTATATATAGTAAAGAGAATTGGCCCAAGTACTGAACCCTGTGGTACTCCACAATTAACCCTGGAGTTTAAAGATGATTTATCACTTACATGAACAACCTGGAATCTGTCAGACAGATAAGATTTAAACCAGCCTAGCGCTGTTCCCCTGATCCCTACAGCATATTCCAGCCTTTCTAAGAGAATATTATGGTCGACTGGATCAATTGCAGCACTGAGATCTAACAGAACCAGTACAGACACAAGTCCATTATCTGAGTCCATAAGAATATCATTAGTGACTTTCAGCAGAGCTGTTTCAGTGCTATGATGAGCTCTGAAACCTGACTGAAACTCTTCAAACAGGTCATTGCTGTGTAAATGCTCACACATTTGATTAGCAACTATTTTCTCAAGAATTTTAGATAAGAATGGAAGATTGGATATAGGTCTGTAATTTTTCAAGTAATCTCAAAGATTTTATTCTTAATAGAATCAATTTTATTTAAGAAGAATCCCATAAAGTCATGGCTGCTGAGAGCTAAGGGAATGGATGGCTCAACAGAGCTATGACTCTGTGTAAGTTTAGCAACTGTACTAAAGAGAAACCTAGGATTATTCTTGTTCTCTTCTATTAATGATGAGAAATAATCTGTTCTAGCTTGGTGAAGTGTCTTTTTATACAACAGTAGGCTATTTTTCCAGATTAAGTAGGAATCTACTAGGTGTGTAGAGCACCATTTTCTCTCCAATTTTCTAACATTGTGCTTTAAAGTACATAGTTCTGAATTAAACCAGGGAGCTAGTCTCCTATGAATAATTACCTTCTTTTTCAAGGGGGCTGCATTGTCTAATGCACCACGCAATGATGAAGTAACTCTATGAACAAGAGAATCAATTTGTGAAGGGGCAGAAACAAAATGATTGCCCTCCACTGTGGTTTTCTGTGATAATGAGGAAATCAAAAGTGGAACAGATTCTTTAAAGGTTGTTACAGCATCGCCTGATAATGATCTACTATAATGAAATTTTCTTTCAGGTGTGGAGTACTCGGTTAAATTAAACTCAAAGGTTAATAAAAATGGTCAGACAGGACTGAGTTATGAGAAAATATTGTTATGTCAATGCCATATGTCAGCACAATGTCCAGAGAATGAAGACAAAGGTGGGTAGGTTTACTAATGTTTTGAGCAAAGCCAATTGAGTCTAAGATAGCATTAAATGCTATATTTCAGTGTCAACATGAATGTTAAAATCCCCCACTATAATACCCTTATCTGTATTAGTTAGTCTCAGGTATTAACTTGTTGCAAGAAATACTGATTGGGGCCTGCAATGCAAAGCATGCAGACACCTATTGTTATTCACCTGATCAAAACCTATCCACTTTAATGCAGCCCGCACCGTAGCGCGCACCCCCACAATATATATATCAAAACGTCCGGCTCGGTCCCGGGAGGTGTGCTATTACTTTTATTGGCGTTTCGAGTTACCATGGCGACGTAATTAACGAAAAACCACCACCCCAAAATCCCATAGGAATGAATGGAGTCAGGGGAGGAAGAAATCCTCAAAATTCACTGTTTTTGAGGCTTTGCTGTATCGCCATACTTTCACCGTGCAACCCCACAATATAGCTGCGTGACGCTGACACCCCACCCACTTGAAAAATTCCAGCAAATAGACAGAATGGTTAGTGCTTCGTTTGAGCAGGTTTGTGCTGTTGAAATTTTTGTTTGTGCTGTTTTGGTTTCTGAGATATTAAAGATTATTTTTTAGGTCATCCAGAGGTCACCATCCCCCCATTTTACTCCGAATTGAACCGGAGTGGGCTCATTTTTTAGTGCTTCGTTTGTGCAGGTTTGTGCCGTTAAAATTTTTGTTTGTGCTGTTTTAATTTCTGAGATATTATAAGGTTTAATTTCGCTATCGAAGCATCCTGGGCCTCCATAAGTCCTCAGCAGTGCCACAGGCTGATTGCCTCCATGCCACGCCGCATTGAAGCAGTCATTTCTGCCAAAGGATTCCCGACCAAGTATTGAGTGCATAACTGTACATGATTATTTGAAGGTTGACGTTTTTTGTATTAAAAACACTTTTCTTTCTTTGGTCGGATGAAATATGCTAATTTTGTGAGATAGGAATTTTGGGTTTTCATGAGCTGTATGCCAAAATCATCCGTATTAAGACAATAAAAGACCTGAAATATTTCAGTTAGTGTGCAATGAATCTAAAATATATGAATGTAAAATTTTCATCATGACATTATGGAAAATAATGAACTTTATCACAATATGCTAATATTTTGAGAAGGACTTGTATATGCAAGGCATGCAACCATGAATCCCTCTCTTCTAATCAGGGGCTGGTTTGCAGTGGCAACAGTGTTTTATCTAAAACCTAAACATTATTATTTTACTTACCTTGTACAAGTGTAGTAAAAAGTTTAAATTACCGCCAAAACAAGGTCAGTGGTGGGGGTCAGTACGTGGGTGGATCCAATCCCTATGACATTGCGTGAGAACTTAGTATATCAAAGTTGCCAATCGCTTTTAAAAATTCTTACATTTAATGTCAGAAATTAGAAATTAATGCTTGACGCATTTTAAAATTTTATTTAAACAAAAAGTAAATTACTTGGTTATGAACTTTGAGCCAATGACCTACTCGCACTTCCGCTTTTGTCCAGCGTACACGAGCTGAATTAGATTATTAAAACCACAACAGTAACACAGAACAGTTATTGAAATTATAAACATTACATCATAGTGGTCGCAGACCATGTCAGGTTTTGGGCAAGGAATGTGTAAGCTGCAGCTGGTGGATTTTTCCCCATTTGTGAGAGGATAATATTGAATTACTGTGTAGAAAGATAAATGTATTGGTGACTTAGTAGACATATTTAAAGCAAATTTCTTTGAGACCAAAAACATTTTCATAATCTTTATTAAGGAATAAAGTGCAAAACACTATAACAAGGCATACATTTTACAACATCGGATAAAAACACAATTTAACTTGCATGATGAAAGAAAAACACGAAATTAATAACTGCTTGCTTTGTGGTGATGATGTTCAGCGCAGGCCATAGACATCATCGATTTAAGTCGTCAGTGATCGCCTGAAAGAAAATTATATAGCTTGTACATAAAAGCGGCACAAACAGCATTAAAAAGGTAGACCACTTCGGTTCAATTTGGAGCAAAATGGGGGGATGGTGACCACTGGATGACCTAAAAAAATATATTCTTTAATATCTCATAAACCAAAACAGCACAAACGAAAATTTTAACGGCACAAACCTGCACAAACGAAGCACTAAAAAATGAGCCCACTCCGGTTCAATTCGGAGTAAAATGGGGGGATGGTGACCTCTGGATGACCTAAAAAATAATCTTTAATATCTCAGAAACCAAAACAGCACAAACAAAAATTTAAACGGCACAAACCTGCACAAACGAAGCACTAACCATTCTGTCTATTTGCTGGAATTTTTCAAGTGGGTGGGGTGTCAGCTTCACGCAGCTCCACAATATATATATCAAAACGTCCGGCTTGGTCCCGGGAGGTGTGCTATTACTTTTATTGGCGTTTCGAGTTACCATGGCGACGTAATTAACGAAACCCCCCCCCCAAAACGTGCGGCTTGGACGGGAGAGGAGTGCTATTTGGTTTCAGTGTGAGTTACAATGTTGAAGTAGTTCCCCATGAAACGAAGCCTAAAAATGCCATAGGAATTCATAGGAAAATGAAACACTGATCTAAGTTTTGTCAAACAAAGTCCTCTTACTGGCCCATTTTGCACACTTCACATATCAACTAAAGATCTAAATAAAGGACAATCTGTCCTCTATCATTTAGTGTGACTTTCCTGGGTTTAAGCCCAACAGAAATTTAACTACATCCCTCAGAAGCTAGAGAATGTTAGTCATTTTGCTTCCTCCCATAGGTAAACTATCTGATAAGACATCTGTCATGGTCCAACAGTCATGTCCACATTTTAGATGCTGGGACACAATTACCTGCATGTATTTTTCCTTTTGAATCTCGTGTGCCAAGCTGCCTTAAAACTATTCTCATTGGCCTTATGTATTTTGTATAATAAGGTCAAGTTTGATGGCATGCTTGAACCTTACATAATAACTCTGGATGCAGTTTTTAGCATATAGGCATACCTCCTTCGTCATTTTCAAAACACTGGTACCTATACTCACATAACTTTACAGTTCTTTTAAGCTCTTCAAGGCTCTGCCATGATTCCTGATGCGAGATAAGCTTAACTCGGCCACAGTTTGGCTCTGGTCGGAGCAAAACGCACCAAGAGGCAGGCCCCGTCTAAATTTCTTCCGAAATTTTCTAGTTGAATTATGTAATGCTGAGCTGTGTTTTGATTTGCTGTGGAAGCGCTGCTGAATCATGTGTGTTCATGTTTTGTCCGGCTGATCTCAAATCAATCAGGAGTTAGAAGTTTGACTTTTAAAAGTTTTTCATTCAAGGCAGCTGCGGTCTGGGCCTCACCTGACCACTCTTTGTTCCAGTTTTATTACTGGAGATTTTCCACTGGGTTCCCGCCTCAAGAGTTTATGACCCTTTGTCAAGATTTGGAGCGATCAGCTGGTTGTGGCTAAAGGGGCGTGGCCTCACCGTTTATCAGCTGATCGCTGATCGAGACATCAACACGACAGGAGGATTTCTTTCCATTTCAATAAATCTTCATATATATAATTAAGAGAAGCGTTTGTGTTTATTTCGTGCAAGAATGATTTATCTGTCAAGACAAGGTCGAAGTTCCCCCACCTTCAGTGAAGCGGTTGAATAAACAGTGACAGTTTGTGGTTTTGATGAATAATCATCAATTATTAATGACAAATGACTAATTGTAATTATTAAGCGCTTTGAACCTATAATCACAACACCAGAAGACATTTCTGATTTCTATTCGCAAGTAATGATGTTTTGGTTTAGAAATTATTTCCCTGAATTATGATTTTTAATTATGATTGTTGATAAATATTAATTAATCAATAATCATAATCATTACCTTATGTATGTCTCACCTTCACTAAAATTGTATCCTTGTTTAATTAGTTTAGTTTATATAATATTACATGTGTAATTCAGAAAAATCTAATAGTTTACTAATTAATGGTCCACCTGTGATTAATTGCTATGATTTATTTATTAATTATCCTGCATCTTTAAAGCCAGAGCTTTATGTTTAGAATCAGCACAGAAGATATGAAAGAGAAGAGGGAGGCTTACTTTCTACTACGTCTTACTGGCACCAGGAGATATTTTCCTGGATTATTCCTGGAGCAACACTTTTTTCGGTCTACATGTAAAACTGTAATCAGATTTTTTCAATTGTGTTCCATATGATCACCTGTCACTCCACCTAACCTGGCAATAAGTTAAAAGAAGAAGACAAAAAAATACTCATTCGCTGCCTGGTGCATGGTGTCGAGGTAGGAAAACTTTACTGGCCGTCCGTTAACTCTTACATTACTTCTCACCTCTCATCAACTCTTTTTATTTGGCACCCCAAAAGACAATCCTCAGTCAGAGATCAGTTGTAGTTTCCACAAGTTTATTAAAACCAGTCTGAATTCAGGGATGGAGACATCACACTTACACTGCTACCTGGAAACGTCTGTGTTGTCTCACTGGGGGCTGCGTTACATTACATTTTATACCCCATGCTGCTGTGCAGTACACATACACAATCATTCTGTCTGTGGATGTCTCCCCAGCAACAGTATTAAAGAAACAGAGATACATTTCATCATTTAATAAAGAATTGTTTCCCACACATCTTCAGTAATCTTCAAGGAGAGGAGTACCATGCCTCCCTAATATACTGCCAGCTTCTCACGATACAGACAGAAAACACCTGCAACCTTTAACCTTGAATAATAAACACTCATTGTGTGACCACACTAGAAGCTACTGTTTAAGAATTTTTCTAACTCTCAAAAGCATAACTAAAAACTCCTAATAAAAATCAATCTATAAACAGCAAAATCCCAAATATATCTTAGTCTTAGCTACTAATAATAATGCATTTATATTTCCACACTACTAATAATAAGGCATGTATATCTCCACAATTCCCCCTTTTGATCTCCACCAGGAGATCACTCCACATAGGGTGCAGCCAGCTCCAGTCCCCGAAGTCCGTCCGTCAAATCACACATCTGATAAGTAGGAGGTTTAGATTCAGCACTCCCCTTCTTAATTGTGGCAGTGACGAAGCGAACCATCAGAGCCCTGATGCATGGTACACAGCAACAACCACAGGTAACAATAATGGCAACAAAAATAGCAATAGAAATCATTAATGACATGACTAAACCTTTCCATTTCCATCATTGTCAATCCCTGAATGCTCGTGCATAGTTTTACTCAGAGTTCTCAATCCTTCTAAGGCTCGGGTTACAGATCCGTGATGTTATTGGGGATAAAAGTACAACACATATCTCCAAACATGGCACAGACACCCCCTTTTTCAGCTAGCAACATATCCAACGCCATTCTGTTTTGTATGGCCATGAGAGAGGTGGGGGCTAGTTGTTCTGAGAGACCTTCAACAGGTTAAGTTGGCCAGTTGTAGTACATTGTGATGAATATAATTAATGCAGTCTACATTCTTGTTAGGAGTTATTGGAATAAACGCTGAGATTATGGGGATATTTTCAAAGCCGGCTGCTACGTGGTTCGCTAATTTATACACATCTGGCACTCCTCTAGGCACTCCAATTGCATCAATATAGGTGGGAGAGTTCGGCTTGAGGTCAAAGGAGTAGTTGCGCGCTTCCTTAACACATGTCTGCGCCTCCGAGCTGTTAGGACAGAGGGTAGATGAGTGTTATTAGTTCTTTTTATGACTTCACCAATTAACATCAGTGGTGCCTGTAATCTGACCATAGCACATACTCCCCAGGCTTCCTGAGGGATCCTAATCAAAAGTCTCCTGTCACCACAATAATAGTATAAACCAGCTCTTGCCCACCTTCCAATGTTTGAACCAGGTTCAGTTCTGTTACACCAATCCTGTGGGATTTCACCTAGAAGCACAATAGAATTTGGAGAGGTAAAATTGAAACATGTGTAGCTTCCATTGCCTTTATAAGGGGTAAATGGTCCAGCGAGAGTTTTATTGTTAATGGGTGGAAAAATAGTAGCCAGTGTGGTACAGTTAGTGGGTGTAGCTGCCTTGGTTAGATTTTGCATACAATTATAACCCCAAGTATCAGAGGGGTACAGAGGAGCAGGTTCAGTGTAAAGGAAGGGTCTTGCAGCTGCACAGGCTACACAGTCAGACATATGATTTTCTTGCGCAGTCTCAGCCATCCATTCTAGCCATAGGTTAGCTTCAGTAAATCCTGTTTCCAATGTTATAAGGTCCTTCACAGTATGTACATCTACATAATGGACGAGGGACGGCCCAGGACCGGGAGTAGGTGATGATAGTTGTACCTTAATAATGCCTTTAGAGTCTTTTCCTGATTTGTCGACACCTATAATGAAATAATACCCATTACTTGTCTTAAGAGATCGTGGGATGAGTTGGACATATGTCAGATATCGAGTGGTGAATATGAGGGGGTTCGCAGGTCCACCAGGTGTTGGTGTGGCTCTAATCAAGGATATATTCCTTTGCAGCTGTCCTAAGTTGTTCCTGCGGTCATAACGATGAGTGTAACTGCTTGGTCCAGTGTTCCACAATACCTGATCCCAACCTCCACACGGATTCCGAGACAATTCACTGGTGTGGCCTCTCAGCACACACATATAGATGTCATAACCATGCCAACCCACTTATATAGATGTCATAACCTGGCCAACCCACCTGGTTGGTTCCACAATTAATAATGTTACATAAGTCAAGTTGTGCTACCGTGATTCCTTTAGTATTAGCGTGAATGGTCAATTTGGTGCCATAAGGGTCAGACGGGCTGCGCATAACTATAGAAGGGGGCTGTTTAGTTTCGGTGCTCCCACCGGTGCCCTCCGTTTTGGTTATTAGTGCGACCGCTAGTACTGTAATTAAGCATGCCTGGAACTGACAATGCAATGGAACTCGCTGAAATGTAATCATCCTGTGAACTTTAATTAATCCATTCAGAGAGAAGATAAAATGAATTAAACCAATATCAATATACACCTCTTACTCCAGAGGGGACAGAAGGATTCTTTTACATGAACTATGCTTTAGGCCCTGCTGCCTCTGCCTCACCTTTTGCCTGAGGACTAGTGCATTTCCTGCTTCTTTAGTCTCAGGGTGCTTAAAACCTTCTGATCCTCAGCAGGGATGTCTTGACCCCTTCTAAGTGGAGGATGTCTTCTCAGTCCTATTAATTAATCGCGTTTCTAAATGAAAAACAAACAATTACTGGGTTCAATCACTACAATCCTTATGGCCCCTGAACAGTAAGCACAACAATAGGTGAATATAATAAAAGAGTAAAAATGTAATAACATATAAAATATAACTTTTGTTAAGTAAAAACCAGAAATTGAAAATGTTATTTTATTTAATTTATTTTTTCTTGTCTTATCTTGTCCTCCGGGTGGCGCAGTCTCGCTGTTCGTTGGTCCCTTATACAGGTGACATCTTGTGCGTTGTTGGTCTTCTTTCTTCAACAACTAAGGTAGACTGCCTAGTTGTCTGACAGCTCAAGGGATTATTCTGCCCCTTGTGATTGAGCTGAGAGACTAAAGTACACCCTTCAATCAAACTTTTTGACAGGTGACCTTTGACCTTAAGGGGGGTCATGGCACCATGGGGGCAAGGAGGTCATTGGGTCAACAGGGAGTGTGTCTGAGGGGCGTAACCGTGGATGCTGATTGGTTGTCGTCATTAGGGGCGAAACCTTAAATGAGCCAATGAAAACACAGGGGGTGTGTTTAAGGGTGTTACGGGGAAGGGCTTAAATGAGCCAATGAAAACACAGGGGGTGTGTTTAAGGGCGTTACGGGGAAGGCCTTAAATGAACCAATTAAAACACAGGAGTGTGTTTGTTATAAATAGAACAAGACAAATATGGTATTATCAGAAACTGTATGGCATCAACACCAATTAAAAATAGAGGGTGTGTGTTTTTAAGCCTCGTTAAACCTTGAATAACCCAATGAAAACAATGGGGCGTGTTTTAGTGTTTACTTTAAATACAGGGATAAAACTCTGCACTTTACATGCAGCATTCGTTGGAAAAGAACACCCGTTCAGCAATGGCTAGAGTTAAGAGAGTTAATCGTCAAGTGGAGGAGAAATGCAACGCGTTCCAAGATGATGTTGAACAAGCAACTGCATCATCTATATCATCTACTTCCTCATCTGAGATACCTATCGGAATTCCCGTCATAACATACTCTACCGATGATGAGGATCCAACATCAACCTCAACAACCACGGTTGAAAATCAGACCTCGGGTCGGCCAAGAAGTACGTCAGTTCTGTGCGAAACCCCAGTGACCGTCTACCAGCATTCATCCCGTGAATTGAATGCTCCTAAGAAATCAACATACTACATCTGCAGGGTACAAAGACCCCCGTTCAACACTCTGCAGAAAGAATGGTCTTTGGAGCCATATGGCCTGAGTGGTACCTGGGGTTATATTTTCATGTATGAAATAGGAGAGCTTTGCCTGTATCAATTGGATCAAGACGAGGTATTTAATGGATCATTGGCTCTGTGTACTCTCACCCACAGTGACTGGGCTGAGTTAAGGCTTGCAATCCCGCACCTTAATGATAGCCCTGAAACAGTCTCAATGCAGGAGAGGGAAGAAGAAGAAGAAAACGAACTGTCTCCTCGACCTGCAAAACGGGCGAGAATGTTTCATATACCATCCCCAGTCTTCCTCCAGACTCTGGCACCTTGATTTCCGAATGACATGCAGAATTTGCTTTCATCCGAAAAAAGTACTTTGGACCACTGAGCAACAGTCCAGTGCTGCTTCTCTGTAGCCCAGGTCAGGCGCTTCTGCCGCTGTTTCTGGTTCAAAAGTGGCTTGACCTGGGGAATGCGGCACCTGTAGCCCATTTCCTGCACACGCCTGTGCACGGTGGCTCTGGATGTTTCTACACCAGACTCAGTCCACTGCTTCCGCAGGTCCCCCAAGGTCTGGAATCGGCCCTTCTCCACAATCTTCCTCAGGGTCCGGTCACCTCTTCTTGTTGTGCAGCGTTTTCTGCCACACTTTTTCCTTCCCACAGACTTCCCACTGAGGTGCCTTGATACAGCACTCTGGAAACAGCCTATTCGTTCAGAAATGTCTTTCTGTGTCTTACCCTCTTGCTTGAGGGTGTCAATAGTGGCCTTCTGGACAGCAGTCAGGTCGGCAGTCTTACCCATGATTGGGGTTTTGAGTGATGAACCAGGCTGGGAGTTTTAAAGGCCTCAGGAATCTTTTGCAGGTGTTTAGAGTTAACCCGTTGATTCAGATGATTAGGTTCATAGCTCGTTTAGAGACCCTTTTAATGATATGCTAATTTTATGAGATAGGAATTTTGGGTTTTCATGAGCTGTATGCCAAAATCATCCATATTAAGACAATAAAAGACCTGAAATATTTCAGTTGGTGTGCAATGAATCTAAAATATATGAATGTTAAATTTTCATCATGACATTATGGAAAACTGAACTGTATCACAATATGCTAATATTTTGAGAAGGACCTGTATTTCAGCACATGTGCGGCAGAGAGTGAACACAAGTTTACCTTGGGATGTTCTGTAAGGCAAAACAGGGAAAAAGAGACCTCGTGGTGGGTAGACCACAGCTCTGATTATTCCGAAGTAGCTGCTGGGGTCATCAAAATTTTTGCATATGATGGTGGGGTGCCCGAGGGGAAAAACGCAGTTGGCATTTACATAAGGATACAGAGATGTGTAATCCACATAGTGTACAGTTTCACCCGGCCCCGCTGTGTACCTCAACCTCATAGGGCAGGTGCGTCCACCATACAGAGCATCCCGTGGTGATAACGGTTCGGGTGCATTAACTTTCTCAAGAAAGCTGATCACCCCTGGGTCTGATTTTTTCATTTCAGTCCACTCATGCTCCCAGATGAACTCGAGACAAAGGCCGTACACAGTTTGTAGCACCTTGCTTCTCTCAACAGTGGCTGCATAAAACTGTTCAAATGCGACCCCTCTCAACGGACACTTGTCATGAGGCATGTAACACTTTTTACAGCCGTGGAAAAAACAGCCGTAAAATTCAAACGCAACTTTGACACCGTTAATCTCTGCATACCCATCCACAGAATATGGGCCGATTTTCTTTTCACCCCTATTTAAAGCATGCTCGATAAATATGGTTCTGCTGTCTGCAATCCAGCCGAGCCATTGAATGGACGCGCTGGAGAACGTTTTACTGCTACGTCTGTAGTCCAGAGGTGATGGAATGGCTAAGGTTTGAGGAGGAAGGAAATTGATTACAAAAACCTTCATGCAGGCTGATGCTATTGTGATACTTTTAAACGGATCCACACTTGTCTCCTTAAAGAACTTGTCTCTGAATTTTAAGCATCCTTGAGAAAGAATTTCAACGTCATTTTTACAATAACAAATAGCTTCTTTCTTAAAGTCAAAGACCTCTTTGCTCGCTTTTCTGTACCAGCTGTTAAGCACCTGTTGTTCTTGAAGACTCATGCGTTCTACCGCGTAGGAGGATGAAGCAGGATATGACCCCACGTACCGGAGGCGCTCTTCGAAGGAGAATAGGTTGGGGAAAAAACCCTTGCTTTGATCAGTAAAGCCTGACGCTTTCGGCATGGCGCTCAGCTTCATACACATGAAGGACAGGCTATCAATTTATTTTAACCTGTAATCAGGGTCGGTTAAACAGAGAACTTTACTTCCTAGCATGATGAGATGACGTTTAATACCTAACTGCAGCATAGCTGTGAGAATCAGGTAGCTGTCATACCCACGCGTGTTATGAGCTATTAAGGTGAAGCCTCTATACATTGGCCTCCTTAAATGTAGAAGAAATTTTTGGGTGCAGTCTAACCCATAAGCGTACCATTCATCACCTTTCAACGTTTTAGCACAGACCAGAAAGGGGGTATGCACGCCGCTCTCATTGATGAGGCATTCGAAATCATAAAAAATCAGTTTATCATCAAGCTGATTAATTGCACTGCAAGGCTGAATGTAACACTTATGATCATTGCATGTAATGTCTAGGCTGGGGGGTACATTTTCACCGCAAATACAGCATTTTACATTACACACGTGTGGTTTATTCGGTTTACTGATTGGAATAACCTATATCCTTTTGCATACTTTACACAGTTTTACCAACTCACAGTCACTCATAGGTCTGTCAGCATTATTTCTGTTGCGGGGTTCTCTGTGTCTGCTGAAACATGATGAATTGACAGCCTGCACAGGTTACAGGATTGCTAATTTCTTGCATACATTTATATGTCTGACACACTGAACAATAACCTTCACAATGGTGTGTGTTTGCATTCTCATAGCTTGTGTAACAGTAACCACAGACATATCTGCACCCTATAAAACCTTTGAGATGTTTTATCCCATACTAATGACCTTGAAATAACAGCATAAACAGAGGGTTTGAACGATCAGGATAACTGGTCTCAAATTTACACAGAGCAGTAGAGCCCGTGGTTCTGTGAAACACTACAATTTTTCTCTTTAGAATGTTTTCAAATTTATCAATATCACTAAAAGTAACAGCTGTTTGCTCATCGAGGCCAGCTTGGTCCTGCCATTTCCTCCCCACTTCTACAGCACGGTCATCAGTAAGCTCAGGATCAGAGACGTGTGCGAGGCAGATTGCAAAGCATAACTGATTACCGGTATTATCTTCAACATACAGGTGACGCATTTTCTTATTAATCAGTTCAGTCTAACGTTCCTGTAGCCTTACGTTTAGATCCTCCAGTTGGATTATTAACTACCTGAAGAACAAATTCCAGGTTATTATCTGCAGGTACATCTGCATTCGATTGTATTAAATCATCTAGAAAGTTCTCAAAAGCAGGCAGGATCATATTTCCATCATCTGTAACAGTAAATGTGACGTGACGATTGAGATTTTCACCCACTAATTCCAGCTGCACAACGTCATTACGTCTGGTTAAATTCAATGAGAATATGCATGATGTTTGTATAGAATGCTGCTAGATCTGGAACGTTCCCTGAACAGGGCAGCGGGATGGTAAAAGGTCTCCTTATTTCATGGTTGTTAAAACGTTCACGTTCAACCACCGCTGGAGGATCTCGCCCTATTTCATCAGAACTGACCGCTATCTCCTGATTGAAATGACCCCCATGCTGCCCAGTATGATCAGCGGCGTGTGACGTTGAAGGATTTTGTAAGTCAGCTGATTCATTTTGCTGAAAGCTGAGTGGAGATGGTGCTCTATTTAAATCTTCAACAGCCTGTTCTAATAAGTTTAAATTTTGGTCAGTTGGTAACGGCCTATTTAAATCTTCAAGAGCCTGATTGATTAAGTTTAAAAAGTCATCGTGCTGATCTTCATTATGGTTGTTAACAAGGGATGATTCATCCTCTAAAACATGTGCAGGTATAGGGATTTCGTCAAGCTCATTTACTAAATTTCTTATTTCATCCAGGGCAAGTCTGATTCAGTTATCCATTTATATGAGCATAAGAAAAATCAAACAAACCAAGCGAAACCCCCCCCCAAAAAAAACCAAAAAAAAAACACAGTGATCACTTCAGTTTAAAATCACCATGATGTCACCAAACTGCTTCTGCAACAAAATCTCACATGCCACGAGAAGCGTTAAAGATGAGGCCTTATTTCGACGATTCCGTGCGGCTGTAGAAACTTTCTTTCTGCGCTGTCCAGGTTTGGAGCCAATCTGTCCTACCATCAACGTTACCTCTGTAAGGAGAATGAACAACAAAAAAAAATAAATATATATATGTATATTGAAATAAACACATTAAAGCTGAAAAGAAAAGGGGAATTCAAATTAATTAATTCAGTAGGTATGAATTAAAACGTACCGCTCATTAAACCTCTCACGAGGGTCGCTCTGGTATGCAGCGCAGAGATTCGCTGTCTTTTGGCCGGGGTTAAATATTCTGTAAAAACAGAATAAAATAAAGTTACCTTACGCTGCGCAGCACAGCGTTCATAAATAAACGATAATAGTTTTTAAAATAAACAAGTTTTTTAAGGGGGAAGTGAACCTTTCTAACTTTATTACTTGTAGGCTTATAAACGAATTTTTATCTTACTCCGCCGAGTCTGTGCGATAAATCCTCCAGATTTCGATTCTTGTTGTACTGGACTGATGCTCTTGTGTTGAACGCTGTCCTGATCTTTGAAAAGTGACCTTCTGGTGGACGGCCTCAGTGTCGCATCTTTGGGTGTATCTGTAAACAGATTTATGTGATATTTTATTGAACTATGCTTAAAATACATATATATATATATATATATATATATATATATATATATAGTTGTTTTTTATTTATTTTTACACACCTTGCTGCTCTTTAGTTGGCTTGATCAGATCAGCTGGTGCTGCTGTGTCTTCCAGAGGTACACTCACCGTCGAATCTGTAAACAGTTTTATCCGAGGTTTAAAACAAGTCTCTAATAACACATAAATAAATACATTCACTCTCAAAGAAAACAAATAGTTTTTAGGGCTTACTTTCTGGCCCGGGAGCTGCTGGTAACTTATCCGGTGTGTCTTCAGGGGAAATGATGATAATTTGCGGAGGAGTATTTAACAATTCAGATTTTAATTCTTTGTTAGAAGAAAGTTCCGATGTTGTTGGGGGTTTTTCTTGTCTGGAAATAATTCGCCCTCTCAATTTTGACTGTCGATTCCAGCCGCTGATCCCTTCAACTTGATCATTCGGGTTTACCTCTCTCATCAAATCTATAAATTGAAACATTGTCAAGGGTTAACTATAAAATATATATATATATATTTTATTTTATTTTTTTTGCATTTAACATTTACTTACCATATTCTGATTGTGTCAAGATGAAATCCTCAAGGTCATCAGTGGTGGATTCTATGACAAAGAAACAATATATATATATATATATATATATATATATATATATAAAACAATATTAGAGAACATTCACATGCATTTAATGATTTCTTAAAGATGAATACTTACTTACTTACTTTTAAAGATGTCATTGTACTTCTGTGAATCATTAGAAGCAGATGGAGCAATTTCCTGGTTTCCTGAAATATTTACCGACATTTTTCTTGTCAGTACTGGTATTTTTCAATGTAACAAGTTTAAACCTTTTTTAGCTGTAGCAGACCTGACGATGATGTACACAGCCCTGAGGTCTCTGTGACTACTGTGAAACTAAACCTGTTTTTATTGCCAGCACACTGAAATGCAAAAAGAGGCCCAATTATCATATTGGCTATTCATTGCACTGTTTTCTTGTAGACATAAGCCAGTGATGTCTGACATGGAGACGCTGTGTCTGTAAACAAAAACTAGAAGCACGTATTAGCAATGAGAAAAAAAACTTAACCCTAACCCTAACCCTAAGTCTCTCAATAACATTTGCTCTAAGATGAAAAGAAAATGTTTTAGAAAAGCTACAGGTAACTAAAATTATCATTTCTTTTCCTAAAATGGAGTCTCTCATGATTCAAAACAAACACATCATTGCTAGAGTCAATTTATAACTTGGAAACAGTATACTGTTTTTTTTTTCTGTTAATCTCATATTTGTCTTACCTCTTTCTCCTGCTTTCCAGTCTGTTGACGCAGAAGTGGAAGGTTTTGCTCATTCCATCGATGTAGGGAAGCACAATCTTTTATTTACTTTTTAGGTCTTTTCTATTTTGAACTGATTTAGACTGGCTCATATATTCAGCTAATAGGTCCTGCTGTAAAGCAAAATGAACTTACAATTCTGTCAGGTTACACAGTTCATTTATTAGGATTTCATGTGACAGGTTAATATTAAGTTGATTATACCTTTAAAATATAAAAAGGATGCATGTCTTTTTTTTATTTTTTAGATGTATTAAAACCTGAAAAACATACAGATTATTAATAACACCCTTAAACACACCCCTGTATTATTATTGGCTCATTCAAGGCATTCCCCGTAACGCCCTTAAACACACCCCCTGTATTTTCATTGGCTCATTTAAGGTTTCGCCCTAATGACGACAACCAATCAGCATCCACGGTTGCGCCCCTTGGACACACCCCCTGTTGACCCCATGACCTCCCCGCCCCCATGGCGACATGACCCCCCTTAAGGTCAAAGGTCACCTGTCAAAAAGTTTGATTGAAGGGGGTACTTTAGTCTCTCTGAGCTGTGTTTCCTCCAATTTCCTCCAGGCGTCTCCCTGGTTCCGGTGCCTCGGCACACTGGCTCCAATGAAACCATGTGTCTCCTTTACCCTTCAGCCTCACTGCGTGGGATGTCCTCTCGGTCCCCTGGTACGGTCCTGTGAATTTTGGCTCCACCCACTTTCGCTTGATGACCTTCAACCACGCCCACTTGACCTGGGGTGTAGTTGGCTCTCCTGTAGATCACTCAGCTCCCAGAACCTTGTTGTAGGTTT
This sequence comes from Girardinichthys multiradiatus, assembly GCF_021462225.1. Classification (NCBI taxonomy): domain Eukaryota; kingdom Metazoa; phylum Chordata; class Actinopteri; order Cyprinodontiformes; family Goodeidae; genus Girardinichthys; species Girardinichthys multiradiatus. The sequence continues at coordinate 161,966 of NC_061796.1, forward strand.
CCACCACCGTCTGTAGCTGAGAAAAACAATCTTTGTGTGACAGATTCTGTATATCACCTGTAGATGTCAGAACTGCTCCTCATGGTCCTGGAAAACTCCTTCCGGTTTCCAGCTCGTATGGAGTGTATCCTGTGGTTGAGTTCACTGAACACCTGATTGACATCAAAGCAAGAGGTGATGCATCAACCCATGATAATTTAGTCTGTGCACAGATTGTAGCCAATTTGTTTTTCAGGTTTTGATTCATTCTTTCAACTTTTCCTTGGGACTGAGGGTGATACACCGAGCCACACCTGTGTTTCAGCCCCAAATTGGACTCCACCTGTTGCAGCTCCTGGTTCTTAAAATGTGTTCCATTGTCAGTCTTTATCTTTCAGGAAACCCATGTCTGGGAATGTAATGGTTAATGAGACATTTAACCACAGCTTTACTATCTTCCTTTTTTGCTGGCCATGCTTCTGGCCATCCTGTGAAAGCATCCACACACACAAGCAGATATTTGAAACCTCTTACTGACTGCACCATGTCTGTGTAGTCAATAATTATTTCCACTACTCTCTCTAAGGTCAACTGTTCTCTCATTTCCTCCTCTTCAGCCACCATCATCATCTGAGCAATATAACCTCCTGTTATTTTGGCAGAATGGTCAGCAGCCCGATTCCCTCTTGCTACATCTGAATCACTGCTGTCATGTCCTTTACATTTGATCACTGCTACTTTTGCTGGTAACAACAAGGCTTCTGCTAGCTCTTTCATTTCTGCTTCATGTTTTATAGTTTTTCCTCCAGCTGTCAAAAATCCTGCTCTCAACCACTGACAGAGTTCCAGATGAACGGCTCCTGCTGAGTAAGCTGAGTCTGTGTATACATTCACTTCCTGGCCCTCTGTCAGTCTGAGCGCAGCTATTACTGCCAGAACTTCTGCTCTCTGTGCTGATTGGGATCGTAGAACAGAGTGACATGGGGTGGATCAGGCGGAGATGTGTAGGGGCAGAGACTTTGAATCCAGGGTTTCCACAGCTGATACACAGAGAAGATTCTGCTTGGAGAAGAAGGTGCGGTCAGCAGTCCCCAGTAGATGTCAGCATATTCCTCTGCAACTGGCTGTAAAAATATTGTCCATGCTGAAGCATTTGTCCACATGCCAAAGAGGAACCATCTGGAAAAGTTACTGTTAACCCATCAGTACCACACAACACTGATGCTCCCAGCTTCACTAATAAGTCTCTGCCCAGCAAATGAACAGGTGTGCTGGGTGAACACACAAAAGAGTGAGTTACTCTCTGAGTCCCAATCTGAACAGGAAGTGGTACAGTCACAGGCAGAATTTGTGCAGCCCCTGAGAAGCCCATCACAGAAACAGTCTTAGTAGAGAGCAGTGGTTTAGGAGGTTGCTGTGTTACGGTGGAATAAGTAGCTCCAGTGTCCACTAAAAAATTCAGACAGTTCTCTCCCACCTTTGCAGGCAACATGGGGTCTGCTGTGCCCACGCTGCCTTGGTCCTCCTCAGGGGCGTCAGTATGGGCTGTAAGACGGGTGTCCACCCATCTGTGGATACTGGCCCTGCTGGGGTGGTAGAGGTGCCATACCTGCATTAGGAGGGACCGTTACTCCCTGCTGTTACCCCAGGTGGGGCCGGTGCGTGCCCAATGTCCAGACTGACTGCAGTTGTAGCACACATCTCCCAGTGCCCTGCTGGCTCCACCCCTTCCTCTGGGTGCTCCACACCATCTACTACGACCAGCTGACCACCAACATGCCATCTGCCTCCACGACCGGGGACACTGTACCTGTAATTATAAAATAGATAGGGTGGAGGGAAGGGGAAATCCCCCTCCTGGCCACTGATCAGTCACAGACATTGGGGTCTGTGCTGCAGGAGATGCAAATGCAGCCGAAAGAACAGCTTGAGCTGCAGCTAACATTACATTTTCAGTTACATCACTTTTTCTCTTATTTAATTTTCTCTTTGGCCTCTTGCAGTTGTAATTTAAGGAGCTGATTCTGTAGGTTCTCTTTCTCCTCTTTTCTTTTTCTCTGCCTCCTGAGCTGTATGTAAATGGTGAATTAAATATTTTTCCCACTTTGTGAAGTCTGTTCCCTGCAAATCAGGATTATTTTTCATCTTTTGACACATGTCAACAGGAACTCCTTTTAATATGACTTCTCTAAACAGCTCTCCCATTCCTGTCCCGTCACCCTTGGGATTAACTCCTGTTTGTCTCATCCATGTGTCCACTGCAGCACTAATGTGCTCTTTAGGATGCTGATTGGGGTCCCAATCGAATTGAGGGACTGCAACGGGAGCGTTGTAGGGGCCTCTGCAGCTCTCTCTATTCGGTCAGAGAAAGGCTCATAACAGGCAGGTCCTCCCACTTATGGTGTGTATACTTTTGACGGTTCAGGGACAAACGGGTTGTAATGTGCATGTGTTAGGTATTATTTAGTCAACTCAGAGGGAAGAACGATACAGAGTCAGTTTTACTTGTAACAAGGGTAGCCCACTTTGCAGTGCAACTACAAAGTTTTGACACCTATCTCTTTATTTATATGCTGTGGTCCAAACACAGTTCAACAGACAGTTCAGACAGGGTGTGTGTGTGTGTGAGAGACTGAAAGGAGGCTGGTTCTCACGGGCCTCTGGTGTGTGTGTGTGTGTACAAATAGATAACGGAATCCCACACACCAGGGAGGACTGCACACAGGGAGAGCTGCATTCCAGAGCATGAGTGCAGGTGCATTACAGCACAAAGTTTTTACATGAGTGATAACAAGTCCTCGCACCCATCCAACAGTCCCTCCTTTTATCACAAGTAAAAACATTTAATATAAAAACGAATAAGAAAAATACTCTGTATGAGCGAAAACCCACGGACGGTAAACAGATTATATTTTGTGGAAAATACTCATACGGCCCTGCCGCTCTCGGCGACCATTAAAAGTTAAATGTTGGTTATATTTGAAAACATAAAAATAAAAGAATAATAAAAATAAAAGAATAATACTTGAAAACATAAAAATAAAGGAATAATACTTGATGAAAACAGTGAAACATAATAAAAGAATTAAAAAATCTGCCCTGTTTATGTCATCATTGTATTTTTTCTCATTTCACTTAAACAACAACTTCTTTCGATTTTCTGCTGTAAGGTCATTTTATGAAATACAATGTATGAGTACACTCAGGCTTTTGATGTGATTTATTTACAACATGTCATCATAATCGTCCCCTTCATTTTCGTGCATTTCTACCTGGTTCAGTGTTGCATATGCCACCGTGACTGACTGAGTTACTATTCTTTGTACCATGCATTTGCAACATGGGATAATACATATTGACAGGAGACACAGAAAGCCAATGCATGCTATTACTGCAACTAAGAGAACCTTAAACAGATTTATCCATCCCCCTGTGAGCATCCAATCTAACCAAGTACCAGTAATTTTGCAGAAATGGGTGTGCGTCGTGTCCTTCCGTCAGTGGTCTGAGATGGGTCTCGTCTGTTGTCCACCTTTTCTGCGGTGTCCTCTCCCCTGGGTACTGTAGTGATAGAAGAATAAGTACTGCTGCCAGTACAAAGCTCAGGCTTATCAGTCCTGTCCACATGTTACAGAGAGCCATTTTATAATTGGGCGCAGATCAGCTGTTTTCTTCACCGGTTTGAGACACTGGGCCCTATGGGTCCTCCAGTCCCTTTTTACCCGGGCTTCCTCTGCTACCTCGTCGGTTGGTTTGGCTCCTGTAATGGCAAAACTGGCTTACAGTGGCTTTTATGGATCCAGGAAGGCCTCTCTGCTATTTTCAGAGCTGTGGGTGTTGTCAGGAGTATTTGAAACGGCCCTTTCCACCAAGGAGTGCTCCAATCCTTCCTGTGGAGTGTCTTAATCAGGACCAGGTCTCCAGGCCTCAGGTCGTTCTGTGGGATAGGAGCAGAGATTATCGGCAGACCACTGGACATTTGTGTGTCTTTTGTCTGCAACATTTTATTCATCCACTCAGCTAATGAAGGTTCCTGTTGTGCTTTCTCTATTTCATTCATGTCAGAGGGCAGAGAAAACGGTCTGCCATGTACTATTTCTTTGAGAATACAAATTTACATCAGCAACTTGGTGCCACGTGATCTCAGGCTCAGAATATAGTGGGTGGAGTTATACAATGATGTACAGTAGGTGGCAAATGGAGTAAGACCAGTTTGATTTGGAGTTATTCTCATCCATAATTTAACCTTGACTGTTCGATGAAATCCATATGTATGGTATGAAATGGGTGTGCTGCAGCTGGGAGCTGTCCTCTTTTGGGCCTCAGGTTGCCTTGTGAGTTATGTTTGCAACAAATTATGCATGATCTGCAAAAATTCTTTGAATAGTCAGAAAAATGTATAGTGTAGAATTGATGTTTTACCAGATGTGACATATTCCCCCCTTGACACGTGGGTCTTCCAAATGTGTCACTGTAGCCGCTGTGTTGTATAAATGTTTTTGGGAGGATTGGTTTATCTTCTATCTGATAGATGTCATCTTTTTTCTGTGCTCCTCTCTTTAGCCAGGCCTTTTTTTCTGTCTTGGGTGCTGACTGTTGGGCGTCTTTCAGCACGTCTGTGTCTATAAATAGCAGATCTGACATTTTCTCTTTAATAGGTTGAAATGAGTTAGTTCTGTCCCTGATGATGTTTTAAAACCTCTATTTTGCCAAATCTTAGCATGGTGATGTACTGATCCAAAAACGTATTGGCTGTCTGTGTATATAGTAAGTATTTGTCCCTCATGTAATTCACATGCTCTTACTACAGCATATAATTCTGCTGTTTGGGCTGAGCATGTATTGGGTAGAGATTTAGCTTCTATTATCCTGTCGATGGTTGTTATTGCATAACCAACTTTATTCTTTCCATATTCATCTTTAGATGCTGAGCCATCTACAAACACAACACATGAATCTGGTATAAGGGGTTGAGAAATGTCTTGTCTGGGTTTTGTGTCTTCTTCAACTTTTGCTTTATAAGAATGTGGTTTTCCATCTTCTGCAGTAGGTATTAAAATACTTGGATTTAAGGGGCACATCTTTTTAGAGTTATGTTTGGCTGTGATAATAATAGCGATGTCAGTGTGATATGCCTTGCATGTAGCTCAGGTGCTTCTCTTAATATTCCTGACTTCAACATATCTTGTATTACTGGCTTAGTACCTTCTTCAGCTTCTGGCTTTAAGGGGTATTGGTGGAATAATGGCCTTTTTTCAGATATTAGTTTAACCTTGTATGGTGGGAACCCCTTTATAAGTCCTACATCAGTTGATGATTGGGACCACAGTTCAGGTGGGACAGCAGCTAGAGCAGGATGCATGTTGCTCTCTTTGCTCTCAGCTAAGCCCTGTATTTGTCCCTCTGCCTCATCTAAATGTGTCCTTGGATGGACTTTGACTGTCCATCCTAGAATGAGCTTCCAGATTTCTGTATTAGGATCCACTTTTGACAGTGTCAGTGCTGTTCCTGCAGAGGTTTATAGCCTCTGTTTTTCCAAATTCTTATTATTCTTTTTTATCATATTTTATAAAGTAAGTCCTTATTACATTTAAAAATGAGATCAATATTTTTGGTAGTTGCTATTATTTTAAATAATGCTTGGTTTAGTTCTTATTAAAAATAAAAAATTAAAACTCACTCACTGATGAACACAAAAAATGAAGGGCATATTATATCTTATAATCTTAGTTTGTTTTACCCTGTTTTATAGATACAACATACAGTTTCAGTCAGCTTTGTATTTAGTTCAAGTTTATTTCAATTAACTCAAGTTTTCTCTATTTCAGTCCAGTCCAGTAATTCTGTTAAGGTTCATTTCATCTTATGTTAAGTTTGAGTGTAATTCAATCATTTTGAACCTGACTGGAAAAAGTCTGAACATCTATTAAAATCTTTTTGTTTTACCATAGAGAACTGACCTAATATTATTATGGTAATGTTGAGGACTCTAATTTTTACATAACATGAATCAAACATTTATTTCACAAAAACAGAAAGTCAAATACAGACATTTGGCCACATTAAAGTTTAAATAACCTGTTTGTAAAAGAATTGTGAAAAATTGAAGACGGGTCTATGAACTTTCTTATGGTTATCAGTATTTTCAATACAGGTAGAACCTTTGCCATCTTTATATGATTTTTCGAAAAAGATTCTGGAAACCTTATTAAGATATAAATTTGGCAATGATCATCAGAACATCAGACCTTTATTAGCGCTTTTAAGGTCCCTCAAAGATGCATTACAATGAAATCAGTCATTCCCATTCACACACATTCACACACTACTTACTTATTTCTCTGTCAGAGTCATTTTATTTGCAAAAATTTGAACATAATTTGACTTCTATTATTCTTAAAATGCACATTGTTTCCTCATAACCCCTTTTGTTTCCACTAGGTCTGTTTTGGATGCTTCAATTCTTTTTTATTCACCAAGAATCAATAAGGTGGTCTTAGTGGGGACCTCCTTAAAGGTGTTATCTGTTAGGTGTCATGTTATCATTATCAGGTCAGTGAGGTTCATAAGTCAGTCAGAACCTTGGTCATTTGGTCTGTGCTCATAATGTTTCATAGATCCAGCCTATGATTAGTCAGCAAAACTTCCACCTATAGGAGAAAAATTGATTGTTAATGAATGAGCTGCATTTCCTAGGAACACTGTCTTCCTCCTGGATGAGCATCACCTGTTGAAAAACTTTCATCATTATTTGTTTCACATATTCAATCAGATCTTTATATTATACCAGTAGGTGAAGTTGTTAGTATCTCATGTAGACTGACATATACTGTTGCATTTGGAGAAGATCTCAGATTAAATAAACATAGTTAGAGCTTCAATCCAAGTTCATTTTTGTGTCTGCAGACTTTAGCCAATTGTTTTTTTTTTTATACATAAAGAGCAAGATTCAAAACATTTTCAAAAGGCAGATTGTGGCAGAATGTAGACAAAACTGCTTATTGATTGATAAGATAACATTCAAGCACACAATCACCATATCAAAGGCTCTACTTCTAGAGAATCACTAAACTTCTGGGGTCCGGTTTTGGCCCGCGGACCTTGAGTTTGACACATGCAGGGTAGAGTTACAATTTTTTTCAGACCTTTCAGCAGAGACAGGCTTCTGCTGTTTGCAGAAGTTTTATCTTTGTTTTCAGGCAGCTGCATCTCTTTGTCAAGGTCGTTTCACAGAGCTGAAATTTAACTTCTCTCAAAGAGGAGAGAATCAAGAATGCACACAATCTGAGCCAAATATGGAATTATCGTACTCGTACTCGTCGTCTTCCGCTTATCCGGGACCGGATTGCGGGGGCCGCAGACTCAACAGAGACGCCCAGATGTCCCTCTCTCCAGACACCTCCTCCAGTTCCTCCAGAGGGAGCCCAAGGCGTTCCCAGGCCAGCCAAGAGACATAGTCCCTCCAGCGTGTCCTGGGCCATCCCCTGGGCCTCCTCCCGGTGGGACGTGCCTGGAACACCTCCCGAGGAAGGCGTCCAGGAGGCATCCGGTATAGATGCCCGAGCCACCTCAACTGGCTCCTCTCGATGTGGAGGAGCAGCGGCTCTACTCCGAGCCCCTCCCGGATGGCCGAGCTCCTCACCCTATCTCTAAGGGAGTGCCCGGCCACCCTACGGAGGAAGCTCATTTCAGCCGCTTGTATCCGGGATCTCGTTCTTTCGGTCATGACCCAAAGTTCATGGCCATAGGTGAGGGTAGGAACGTAGACCGACCAGTAAATTGAGAGCTTTGCTTTTCGGCTCAGCTCTCTCTTCACCAGAACGGACCGGCACAGCGCCCCCATTACTGTGGCAGCTGCACCGATCCGTCTGTCGATCTCCCGCTCCATTCTTCCCTCACTCGTGAACAAGACCCCGAGATACTTGAACTCCTCCACTTGAGGCAGGAACTCCCCTCCAACCTGAAGAGGACAAGCCACCCTTTTCCGGTCGAGTTCCATGGCCTCGGACTTGGAGGAGCTGATCCTCATCCCAGCCGCTTCACACTCGGCTGCGAACCGCCACAGCGCATGCTGTAGGTCTTGGCTAGAGGGGGCCAGCAGGACCACGTCATCTGCAAAAAGAAGAGACAAAATCCAATGGTCCCCAAACCCGACCCCCTCCGGCCCTTGGCTGCGTCTAGAAATCCTGTCCATAAAAGTTATGAACAGGACCGGTGACAAAGGGCAGCCCTGCCGGAGTCCAACATGCACTGGGAACAGGTCCGACTTAGTGCCGGCAATGCGGACCAAACTCCTGCTCCGCTCGTACAGGGACCGGATGGCCCCTAATAAAGGGCCCCCGATTCCATACTCCTGGAGCACCCCCCACAGGGCATCACGAGGGACACAGTCGAATGCCTTCTCCAGGTCCACAAAACACATGTGAACCGGTTGGGCAAACTGCCATGAACCCTCGAGCACCCTGTAGAGGGTATAGAGCTGGTCCAGTGTTCCACGGCCGGGAAGAAAACCACACTGCTCCTCCTGAAGCCGAGGTTCGACTATCGGTCGGACTCTCCTCTCCAATACCCTGGCGTAGGCCTTACCAGGGAGGCTGAGGAGTGTGATCCCCCTGTAGTTGGAACACACCCTCCGGTCCACCACCACCCCAGTCTGCCAGTCCAGAGGCACTGTCCCCGACCGCCACGCAATGTTGAAGAGACGTGTCAACCATGACAGCCCTACAACATCCAGAGACTTGAGGTACTCAGGCGGATCTCATCCATCCCCGAAGCCTTGCCACCGCGGAGCTTTTTAACCACCTCGGTGACTTCAGCCTGGGTGATGAAAGAGTCCAACCCTGAGTCCCCAGCCTCTGTTTCCACCATAGAATGCGTGATGGCAGGATTGAGGAGATCCTCGAAGTACTCCTTCCACCGCCTGATAATGTCCTCAGTCGAGGTCAGCAGTCTCCCGCCCCCTCTATAAACAGTGTTGGCGAAGCACTGCTTCCCCCTCCTGAAGCGACGGACGGTTTGCCAGAATCGCTTCGAGGTAGTCCTTCTCCATGGCCTCACCGAACTCCTCCCAGGCCCAAGTTTTTGCCTCTGCCACAGCCCGGGCCACAGCACGCTTGGCCTCACGGTACCCGTCAGCCGCCTCAGGAGTCCCACAAGCCAACCACAGCCGATAGGACTCCTTCTTCAGCTTAACAGCATCCCTTACTGCCGGTGTCCACCACCGGGTTCTGGGATTGCCGCCGCGACAGGCACTGCAGACCTTACGGCCACAGCTACGGGCTGCAGCATCGACAATAGATGCGGAGAACATGGTTCACTCGGACTCTATGTCTCCAACATCCCCCGGGATCTGGTCGAAGCTCTCCCGGAGGTGGGAGTTGAATACATCCCTGGCCGAGGGCTCTGCCAGGCATTCCCAGCAGACCCTCACTATGCGCTTGGGCCTGCCAAGTCTGTCCGGCTTTCACCTCCTCCAGCGGATCCAACTCACCACCAGGTGATGATCAGTGGACAGCTCAGCCCCTCTCTTCACCCGAGTGTCCAAAACATGCGGCCAAAGGTCTGATGATACGACAACAAAGTCGATCATCAACCTCCTGCCTAGGGTGTCCTGGTGCCAAGTCCACTGACGGACACCCTTATGTTTGAACATGGTGTTCGTTATGGACAATCCGTGACTAGCACAGAAGTCCAATAACAAAACACCACTCGGATTCAGATCGGGGAGGCCATTCCTCCCCACGTGGGCGTTGAAGTCCCCCAGCAGAATAATGGAGTCCCCAGGAGGGGCACTATCCTGCACCCCCGACAGGGACGCCACGAAGGCCGAGTACTCTGCACTACCACTCGGCCCGTAGGCTGAAATGATAGTCAGAGAACTCTCCCCAACCCGAAGGCGCAAGGATACGACCCTCTCATCCACTGGGGTAAACCCCAACACAAGACGGCTGAGCTGGGGGGCAACAAGCAAACCCACACCAGCCCGCCGCCTCTCCCTGTGGGCCACTCCAGAGTAGAACAGAGTCCAACCCCTCTCAAGGAGAATGGTTCCAGAGCCCACGCTGTGCGTGGAGGCGAGCCCGACTATTTCTAGTCGATATCTCTCGACCTCCCGCACAAGCTCAGGCTCCTTCCCCCCCAGCGAGGTGACATTCCACCGTCCCTAGAGCCAGCCTAAGCATCCGGGGATCGGGCCGCTGAGGTCTCCACCCAATCCTCTTTGCACCGGTCCCTCACGGTTCCCCCAGCAGGTGGTGGGCCCACTGGGGGATGGCCTCGCGTCTCTCGTTCGGGCTTGGCCTGGCCGGGTCCCGCGAGGAGCAACCCGGCCACCAGGCGCTCTCTGACGAGTCCCGACCCCAGGCCTGGCTCCAGGGTGGGACCCCGGCTCCGCCGTACCGGGCGACGTCACGTGCCTCAATATTTTGTTCTTCATGAGGGATTCTTGAACCACTCTTTGTCTGACCCATCACCTAGAGCCTGTTTGCCATGGGAGACCCTACCAGGGGCATTTAGGCCCCAGACAACATAGCCTCTAGGATCATTTGAGCACTCAAACCCCTCCACCACGTTAAGGTGGTGGTTCCCTGTAAAATTTGTCTTTTGCATTTTATCATGGTATTGTTGGTAGAATAACACCATTATAATTTGGGGCTACCTTGGTATTCTAAACTGGGATGGGTGGCGGTCCACCCCCCTTATTTGTTTTCAGTTAAGATGAAAGTTTTTTCCTGTGCTTTTCTTAAGGCCTCAGTATTATGGCTATGTCAGTTAAAGCCTGCTCTTGTTGTTTTTTTAATTCATCTTTTTGTTTTAATCTGTTTATCAACTGTGTGCACTCAGGGACTGAAAGGTCCCCTTTGAAATTATAATCCGGCAAGGTTTTTTATTGTCTCTTGAAACTTTTGAATGCATAATCTCCAGTTTAAGATCCCCGTGTAGTTTTAGGATTTCAGTGATAATTAAGTTACCTGAAAATCCGTATTTTTATGCCATCGTGTACATATTTCTGTTAAATCAGTTTTTTCTCTGTCCCTTCCCCATTGTTCTTTGTTATTTTTCTTCAAACTATGAATGTCCCATGTTGGATGGGTGCAAAAACTTATCACTCATGTAAAAACCTTGTGTTGCAAGGCACCTGCACTATGCCTTCCTCCCTGTGTGTGTGAGATCATTGTTATCCCTGTGTGAACCAGCCTCCTTTCTGTCTCACATACATACACCCTGTCTGAACTGTCTGTTGAACTGTGCATATAAATAAAGAGATAGGGTGTCAAAAACTTTGTAGTTTCACTGCAAAGTGGGCTACCCTTGTCACAAGTAACTGACTGTATCGTTCTTACCTCTGAGTTGACTAAAGAATACCTAACATTTGTTGGTCCTTCGAAGCCGGATTAATTCAATAACCTTATTTCTCTTTGCTTTAACAGTGACTCTGGGATCCGTGGGGGAAGCCTGACGTAGAGCGAAGCACCGCTGCACAGCTTCCACTAGCCGGAGTGGCTGAAAGTCCCGGTGTGTGTGAATTCACACCTGACCAGTGGGTTATCGCCTTCCTCGGCGCGGGGTGACTCTCACAGAGAGTCACCAAGAAGTCAACTCCGAGGTGAGACAGTTTTAAAATACAGTTCATAGGAAAAGTACTTAACAGTCGTTGGTAGTGCGTCGCCGGTAAGGACGCTGCATTCGAATGGTTTTATTCCACCGTGAAAGGGATAGTGACAAATTTGGTACAATCCCGCCGTGAAGGGGATTAAAGAAAACGACTGAGGATTATTCTCCTGAGAGGGAATAGAGTAAGCGCTATATAAATAAAAGAAGAAAAGTACTTAACAGTCGTTGGTAGTGCGTTGCCGGTAAGGATGCTGCATTGGGATGGTTTTATTCCACCGTGAAAGGAATAGTGTCAAATTAAGGTAGGGCCCCGCCAAGAAGGGGGCCAAATAAAACGACTAAGGGTTATTCCCCTGCGAGGGAATAGAATAAGCGCTATAAAAGTAAAAAGAACGGAGTAAATTGAGCTCATAAAATAACACCAAGTTAACTTAGAAAAAATTACAAGGTACCTGAAACTAACTGTGTGACTGTGTTGTGTGTGTATGGAGGACTAAGCATTTTAATAGAATCATAGCAGGATTCTGCTAGTCCTGTGTTTTCTTTTGCCCAGATTAAAACTACGTACTGGTGACTTTGGAGATTCAGGTCGGATTTCATTCCAGAAAATTAACACCGCTGCGAATTAGTTGCAGTAGAAGGGCGTGTTAATGTCCTCTCCTTAAAGTCTCATGCCAGTGACCTTTTATCTGGGACATTTATACTACAATTAAACTAACATAAAACATAATGGGGAAGAAACAAAGTAAACTAATTGACTTAGAAGGGGAGGTAAAGTTTATGGAGAACTATGTAAAAGGAGCAGGTATGATCTGTCATAGATGGAATAAAAAATAAAAAACATGGGTTTTTGGGCAAATTAGATACAAAGGATGTCTTAAAATTACAAGGGGATCTAAAATTAGAAATAATGAAAACTAAAAAGAGAAAAATAACAAAGAACAATGGGGAAAGAACAGAGAAAAATCTCTGATTTAACAGAAATATGTACACGATGGCATAAAAATACGGATTTTCAGGTAACTTAATTATCACTGAAATCCTAAAACTACACGGGGATCTTAAACTGGAGATTATGCATTCAAAAGATTCAAGAGACAATAAAAAACCCTGCCAGATTATAATTTCAATGGGGACTTTTCAGTCCCTGAGTGCTCACAGTTGATAAACAGATTAAAACAAAAAGATGAATTAAAAAAACAACAATAAGAGCAGCTTTTAACTGACATAGCCATAATACTGAGGCCTTAAGAAAAGCACAGGAAAAAACTTTCAGCTTAACTGAAAACAAATAAAGGGGGGCGGACTGCCACCCATCCCAGGTTAGAATACCAAGGTAGCCCCAAATTATAAAGACTAAGAGGTGGTTTCAGAGGACGTGGTAAAATAAGTTAAAAGAGGAGGTGACAATGTGGACAACATGGAAACTGTCCAACTGGACAACCCAGTGAACAATGACTAGAGAAGGGAGAACATAATGTTGTTAAAGAAGTAATCTGAGAGTAAAAGATCTTGTAGGCAAGCATTAGTGAGAAACAGGTGCTTTAAAAATCATTCTATGGTGTTATACTACCAACAATATCATGATAAAATGCAAAAGATTCATTTTACAGGGAAATAATTCCATATTTGGCTCAGATTGTGTGCATTCTTGATTTTTCCTCTTTGAGAGAAGTTAAATTTCAGCTCTGTGAAACGACCTTGACAAAGAGATGCAGCTGCCTGAAAACAAAGATAAAACTTCTGCAAACAGCAGAAGTCTGTCTCTGCTGAAAGGTCTGAAAAAAAAAAAAAAATTGTAACTCTACCTCTGCATGTGTCAAACTCAAGGTCCGCGGGCCAAAACCGGACCCCAGAAGTTTAGTGATTCTCTAGAAGTAGAGCCTTTTAATATGGTGATTGTGTGCTTGAATGTTATTTTGTCAATCAATAAGCAGTTTTGTCTACATTCTGCCACAATCTGCCTTTTGAAAATGTTTTGAATCTTGCTCTTTATGTATAAAAAAAAAAAGAAAGAAAAGAAAAATTGGCTAAAGTCTGCAGACACAAAATGAACCTGGATTGAAGCTCTAACTAAATTTATTTAATCTGAGATCTTCTCCAAATGCAACAGTATATGTCAGTCTACATGAGATACTAACAACTTCACCTACTGGTATAATATAAAGATCTGATTGAATATGTGAAACAAATAATGAAAGTTTTTCAACAAGTGATGCTCATCCAGGAGGAAGACAGTGTTCCTAGGAAATGCAGCTCATTCATTGACAATCAATTTTTCTCCTATAGGTGGAAGTTTTGGCTGACTAATCATAGGCTGGATCTATGAAACATTATGTGCACAGAACAAATGACCAAGGTTCTGACTGACTTATGAACCTCACTGACCTGACAATGATAACATGACACCCAACAGACAACACCTTTAAGGTGGACCCACTAAGACCACCTTATTGATTCTTGGTGAATAAAAAAAAAAGAATTGAAGCGTTCAAAACAGACCTAGTGGAAACAAAAGGGGTTATGAGGAAACAATGTGCATTTTAAGAATAATAGAAGTCAAATTATGTTCAAATTTTTGCAAATAAAAATTACTCTGACAGAAAAATAAGTAAGTAGTGTGTGAATGTGTGTGAATGAGAATGACTGATTTCATTGTAATGCATCTTTGAGGGACCTTAAAAGCGCTAATAAAGGTCTGATGTTCTGATGATCTTTGCCAAACTTATATCTTAATAAGGTTTCCAGAATCTTTTTCGAAAAATCATATAAAGATGGCAAAGGTTCTACCTGTATTGAAAATACTGATAACCATAAGAAAGTTCATAGACCTGTCTTCAATTTTTCACAATTCTTGTACAAACAGGTTATTTAAACTTTCATGTGGCCAAATGTCTGTGTTTGACTTTCTGTTTTTGTGAAATAAATGTCTGTTTCATGTTATGTAAAAATTAGAGTCCTCAACATTACCATAATAATATTAGGTCAGTTCTCTATGGTAAAACAAAAAGATTTTAACAGATGTTTAGACTTTTTCCAGTCAGGTTCAAAATGATTGAATTAGACTCAAACTTAACATAAGATGAAATTAACCTTAACAGAATTACTGAACTGGACTGAAATAGATAAAACTTTAGTTAATTGAAACAAACTTTAGTTACTTGAACTAAATACAAAGCTGACTGAAACTGTATGTTGTACCTATAAAACTGGGTAAGATAAACTAAGATTATAAGATATAATATGCCCTTCATTTTTTGTGTTCATCAGTGAGTGAGTTTTTATTTTTTATTTTTAATAAGAACTAAACCAAGCATTATTTATAATAATAGCAACTACCAAAAATAGTGATCTCATTTTTAAATGTAATAAGGACTTACTTTATAAAATATGGTAAAAAAGAATAATAAGAATTTGGAAAAACAGAGGCTTTAAACCTCTGCAGGAACAGCACTGACACTGTCGAAAGTAGATCCTAATACAGAAATCTGGAAGCTCATTCTGGCGTGGATAGTCAAAGTCCATCCAAGGATACATTTAGATGAGGCAGAGGGACAAATACAGGGCTTAGCTGAGAGCAACATGCATCCTGCCCTATCTGCTGTCCCACCTGAACTGTGGTCCCAATCATCAACTGATGTAGGGCTTATAAAGGGGTTCCCACCATACAAGGTTAAACTAATATCTGAAAAAAGGCCATTAGTCCGCCAATACCCCTTAAAGCCAGAAGCTGAAGAAGGTACTAAGCCAGTAATACAAGATATGTTGAAGTCAGGAATATTAAGAGAAGCACCTGACGCTACATGCAAGGCATATCACACTGACATCGCTATTATTATCACAGCCAAACATAACTCTAAAAAGATGTGCCCTTTAAATCCAAGTACTCTAATACCTACTGCAGAAGATGGAAAACCACATTCTTATAAAGCAAAAGTTGAAGAAGACACAAAACCCAGACAAGACATTTCTCAAACCCTTATACCAGATTCATGTGTTGTGTTTGTAGATGGCTCAGCATCTAAAGATGAATATGGAAAGAATAGAGTTGATTATGCAATAACAACCATCGATAGGATAATAGAAGCTAAATCTCTACCCAATACATGCTCAGCCCAAACAGCAGAATTATATGCTGTAGTAAGAGCATGTGAATTACATGAGGGACAAATACTTACTATATACACAGACAGCCAATACGTTTTTGGATCAGTACATCACCATGCTAAGATTTGGCAAAATAGAGGTTTTAAAACATCATCAGGGACAGAACTAACTCATTTCAACCTATTAAAGAGAAAATGTCAGATCTGCTATTTATAGACACAGACGTGCTGAAAGACGCCCAACAGTCAGCAACCAAGACAGAAATAAAGGCCTGGCTAAAGAGAGGAGCACATAAAAAAGATGACATCTATCTGATAGAAGATAAACCAATCCTCCCAAAAAAGTTATACAACACAGCGGCTACAGTGACACATTGGGAAGACCCACGTGTCAAGGGGGGAATATGTCACATCTGGTAAAGCATTAATGCTACACTATAAATATTTCTGACTATGCAAATCATTTTTGCAGATCATGCATAATTTGTTGCAAACACGGGGGAAGAAATATTGCCTAGTTGTAATAGATGAACCTAGTGACACATTTCTTCCCCACATATGGTATCCCACAGATTATAAGGTCAGATAATGGAACTCATTTTGTAAATAAATTAATAGAACTAAGTTCTAATGCATTAGGGTTTCAGTTAAAGATTAAGGAAAACAATGGAAGAAACAGGGAGGCCATGGCCCGGATGCCTATCCCTGGTTAAATTATGGATGAGAATAACTCCAAATCAAACTGGTCTTACTCCATTTGCCACCTACTGTACATCATTGTATGGCTCCACCCACTATATTCTGAGTCTGAGATCACGTGACACCAAGTTGCTGATGTGAATTTGTATTCTCAAAGAAATAGTACATGGCAGACCGTTTTCTCTGCCCTCTGACATGAATGAAATAGAGAAAGCACAACAGGAAACTTAATTAGCTGAGTGGATGAATAAAATGTTACAGACAAAAGACACACAAATGTCCAGTGGTCTGCCGATAATCTCTGCTCCTATCCCACAGAATGAGGCCTGGAGACCTGGTCCTGATTAAGACACTCCACCGGAAGGATTGGAGCACTCCTTGGTGGAAAGGGCCGTTTCAAGTACTCCTGACAACGCCCACAGCTCTGAAAATAGCAGAGAGGCCTTCCTGGATCCATAAAAGCCACTGTAAGCCAGTTTTGCCGTTACAGGAGCCAGATCAACCGACGGGGTAGCAGAGGACGTCCGGGTTCAAAGATGGCCCAGCGTCTCAAACCGGTGAAGAAAACAGCTGATCTGCACCCAATTATAAAATGGCTCTCTGTAACATGTGGACAGGACTGATAAGCCTGAGCTTAATTCTGGTAGCAGGACTCTTTCTCTATCTAAAGCAGGATCCACAGGAGGTGATACCGAACCAGAAGAGATGGACATCAGACGGGACCCATCTCAGAACACTGACGGAAGAACATGACGCACATCCATTCCTACAGAATTTCTGGTATCGTTCATGGTAGCATATGCAACACTGAACTAGGTAGAAATGCACGAAAATGAAGGGGACGATTATGATGACATGTTGTAAAATAAATCACATCAAAAGCCTGAGTGTACTCATACATTGTATTTCATAAAATGACCTTACAGCAGAAAATCGAAAGAAGTTGTTGCTTAAGTGAAATGAGAAAAAGTACAATGATGACATAAACAGGGCAGATTTTTTAATTCCTTTATTCTGTTTCACTGTTTTCATTAAGTATTATTCTTTTATTTTTATGATTTCAAGTATTATTCTTTTATTTTTATGATTTCAAGTATTATTCTTTTATTTTTATGATTTCAAGTATTATTCTTTTATTTTTATGATTTCAAGTATTATTCTTTTATTTTTATGATTTCAAGTATTATTCTTTTATTTTTATGATTTCAAGTATTATTCTTTTATTTTTATGATTTCAAGTATTATTCTTTTATTTTTATGATTTCAAGTATTAATCAACATTTAACTTTTAATGGTCGCCGAGGGCGGCGGGGCCGTATGAGTATTTCCCACAAAATATAATCTGTTTACCGTCCGTGGGTTTTCGCTCATACAAAGTATTTTTCTTACTCGTTTTTATATTAAATGTTTTTACTTGTGATAAAAGGAGGGACTGTTGGATGGGTGCAAAAACTTATCACTCATGTAAAAACCTTGTGTTGCAAGGCACCTGCACTATGCCTTCCTCCCTGTGTGTGTGAGATCATTGTTATCTCTGTGTGAACCAGCCTCCTTTCTGTCTCACATACATACACCCTGTCTGAACTGTCTGTTGAACTGTGCATATAAATAAAGAGATAGGGTGTCAAAAACTTTGTAGTTTCACTGCAAAGTGGGCTACCCTTGTCACAAGTAACTCTGACTGTATCGTTCTTACCTCTGAGTTGACTAAAGAATACCTAACATCCCAGATAAAAGGTCACTGGCATGAGACTTATGGAGAGGACATTAACACGCCCTTCTACTGCGACTAATTCGCAGCGGTGTTTTTTTCTGGAATGAAATCCAACCTGAATGCCCAAAGTCACCAGTACGTAGTTTTAATCTGGGCAAAAGAAAACACAGGACCAGCAGAATCTTGCTATTATTCTTCCAAAAATGCTCAGTCCTCCAAACACACACAACACTCACACAGTTAGTATTTTAACATATTTATGTCCCTTCAGCAATATGTATGGTCGACCTAGCTTAGTTTATGAGCTCCCTTATTATGCAACATCGTTTCTAATCTCCTTGCGGCGAGATCCAACCTAAATTTATCGCTTTTTCCTTGCGGCGAAATAAAACCTTCCCAATGCAGTGTCCTTACGGCGACACACTAACAACGACTTTTAATTACTTTCTTCTTTTATTTCTATAGCGCTTACTCTTATTTTATGTACTGTATTTTAAAACTATCTCACCTCGGAGTTGACTTCTTAGTGACTCTGTCGGACCTCCCAGAGTCACCCGGTGTCGAGCAAGACGATAACCCACCGGCCAGATGCGAATGTCACACACCAGGACTTTCAGCCACCAGGCCTAGGTGCGGCTGTGCGGCAGAGCTTAACTCGACGTCAGGCTGTTCCCGGAGATCCGCCAGTCACTGCAAAGAAAAATAAGATCAGTTTAGTTCTTATAATATCCGGCTCCGAAGGACCAAGTTAATGTTAGGTATTATTTAGTCAACTCAGAGGCAAGAACGATACAGAGTCAGTTTTACTTGTAACAAGGGTAGCCCACTTTGCAGTGCAACTACAAAGTTTTGACACCCTATCTCTTTATTTATATGCTGTGGTCCAAACACAGTTCAACAGACAGTTCAGACAGGGTGTGTGTGTGTGAAAGACTGAAAGGAGGCTGGTTCTCACGGGCCTCTGCTGTGTGTGTGTGTGTGTACAAATAGATAACGGAATCCCACACACCAGGGAGGACTGCACACAGGGAGAGCTGCATTCCAGAGCATGAGTGCAGGTGCATTACAGCACAAAGTTTTTACATGAGTGATAACAAGTCCTCGCACCCATCCAACAGCATGTAACTGGCCTGATTCTGTGTCTCCTCTAATATATGTTTCTCCATTTTACACATCTATCACTGGATATGTACCATGTGTGAGACTATAGGGCGGAGGGACACTTGGCGGGTGTACTGCTGTTTTTTCTGACTGCTTCTCTTGTGTTCTCTCCTTACGGCAGTGAATCAATCCCTGCCACCAAACCAACAAACGGCCCCATTCTGTCTCTCTTTTCCCTGCGTCTTTTGCTTCAACTTTACACTTTATTCCACCAAGTCGTCTTTTCTCATCAGCTTTAATCAACCAACTTTCTTTATCCTTCAGATGCCTCTTATATTCTCGTTTCAACCATCTACCTAACGGTTCCCTGTCATCCATTCCTTGTCCTCCTTCAACAATCACCTCCTTGATCTTTTCTATAGTTTTCTGAACTTCCTTCTTTGATTTTTCTCACGTTTTTCCATAAATCCTGCCAGCACAGTTACCTGATCTGACAACGATATCCAGGGACCTCTTCCCCATCCATCATCACTCTTTTCCCCATCAATTTCTCCTGCCATGTTGCTCAACTGTTGTGTTATTACACTATGTTACGCTTGTCTTCCCTTTTTATTTTTTGGCAATACAGTTTATAATAAAATCACAGTTTCTACAATCACTTCACCTGTTGTGCCTTCTTTGGCAGTACAGTTTATAATATAATCACTGCTTCTACAATCAATCACACTCAAGTGCAGCCATTCACAGCCATTCGCAGCCACTCAATTTTATTCTCTTCTCACTCGTATGCACAGTAAATCCAGTTAGACAAATACAAATACAACAAATACAACAGGATATATAGCTTGTGCACGCGGAGGGCCTCAAACCCTTCTACTCAGAGGGACTTTTTTAATCTCTCCTGGTTCGACCGCTGTGATGCCAAACCCAGTTTGACACCTAGGAATCAACCCTCCGTTGACTCCCTGGAATTCCTTTTACTTAAATTTACTCTTACAGCCTCACCATTTAAGTATCTTGACTGTCTTTCCTCACCTGCTAATTCAGGGTCTTGGGGTCCTATCCCTTGCCACTTAAGTGGGGTCCCCAGTCCCTTTTGGAGGTTCTTACTAACTCCAGCCTAAATACCCCAGTCCTTGTCAGGTCTGAGTTTGAATTGCCAAATCCGGAACTTATTTACTTCAACACTGTCACCATTCAAGTATCTTCGGTGAAAAGTACGTTACAGCCTCAACATTCAAGTATCTCGGCTAAAATTTATCTTGTGTCAATCAACAAATATTTTAACTCAATATATAATTCCTTAACCGTAATACATTATTTCAACCAACAAATATTTTTACCCAAAACTGATCAGGACTGTAAATTTAAGAGAAAACAGATATCTATTCCACAACATCACCTACACTATTAGCAGGCAAAAGGAGAATAAATATAGATCTAGGCTAGGCTTAAAACTTTCCTTTTTGATAAAGCTTATAGTTAGAGTGGCTAGAGTGGGTGGAGGACATAATGACCACTTTCACCCTCTTCGCAACATTCTCACACTACTCTCCAATTTTGCATTATTTGCTGTTATTTCAGCTTTTAACTTTGTGTTCTCTCTCTTTTGTACTTTTTTTTTCCTTTTTTTTTTTACTGTGACTAACTATATGTGCTCTCTTTCATACTCTAAACTAAAACTGTCTCAGAGTTTATCTGTTTTTTCTTCCTAGATGAAACGACTAAAGGAGCTACTACCATTAATGTTTTACCTGTCCTTCCCATAGAAAGTACTCCTGGATCAGTGCTTCTGTGTTCTTTTTGTGTCTCTGCTCTGTTCTTTCAATCCCCCAGTCGGTCGTGGCAGATGGCCGCTCACACTGAGCCTGGTTCTGGTTCTGCTGGAGGTTTCTTCCTGTTAAAAGGGAGTTTTTCCTCTCCACTGTCGCTACATGCATGCTCAGTATGAGGGATTGCTGCAAAGTCAACGCCAGTGACTGTCCACTGTCTCTACATGCTCATCAAGGAGGAGTGAATGCTGCAAGTCACTGACTGGATGCAATCTGCTGGGTTTCCTTAGATAGAACAACATTTTATCCAATTTGAATAAATAATTGAATCCGACTGAACTGTTTGATTAACTGTAATGTATGTACCTGACTTGAAATTTGTATGATTCGACTGAATTGACTTTGTGAAGTGCCTTGAGATAACATATGAATTGGCGCTATATAAATGAAACTGAATTTAATTGAAATGCTTCTGTCATTTTAAAGTCATAGCTGCATTTTTTGACTCATGAATTAAATGACTAATAGATAATCCAAACTGTGTTTTCATTTTCTTCTTCAAGACTGCTTATTGTGTGACGCAACTAAGGAGAAAGCTCAGAGAAAAAATGCTTTTTCGTTTTGATGCCCAAGAAGTGTTCCATAAATACATTTTGTTTTATTAAGCATTTCAATTAACAATGTGAATTTCAGCACAAGAAAATATAAAAAGGTAACATCACTGAAACAAAACAACTCAACAGATTACATAGTAACAACAGAAAAAGAACAAGAGAGGTATTTGTCAGATGTTTCAAACAAAAAATATTACCTTAAGACATTAAAATTTAAGGGTCTTCACTGCTTTCAGATTTGCTGAGCCTTACAGGGTTACAAAGTAGGTTTTCTGTTCACCATTAAATTGAAAAATATTGGGTTTTGTATTGGACCATTTACATTTATGAATATAGAATTTTCCAAACAAAATCAAGAAATTCCAAATAGAGGAATGAGACTTGAAGTATTTCCTCTCCCTAAAGAAGATAATGTCCTTATTTTGTAACTTATAATGTAGCTGGAATGCCACATTATAATTGAAACAAGTGTTCAATTTCAGTCCAAATTTCTTTTTACATAAATACAGTCTTAGAAAAGATGGGCAATTATTTCACAAAGTGTTTTACAAAAGGTACAAGAATAAATTGATTTGTTGGATATATCTGGCGAATTATTTTAAAATTTACTTCCTCTACCTTATTGCAAACCAAATATTTGTTGACATAAGTCCAAATGAATGGCCCGTTCACATTGAAAAAGTACTTTTATAGAAAAGGTTACACCTAAAGAGTTTGTTTACATCTTTTGTCCAAAATACTGATATCGTTTATGAGAATATCCTTTTTCAGTGGTGCCTGTGTATTTGATCCATTTCTGTTTTGTGACAGCCTAACAAAACCCGTAGAACTTCCAGCATGCATTTTTCACAGCTCCTTCTATCCTGTCCCATACTGCCCTTTTTACGTCTCCGTCCGGCCTCCCCCCCACCCCCCACTCTTACATTTCTTAAAGCTATTTTACAAAATGAGCAAAAAAAGCTTCATTCCAGAATGCCGAAAAGAGGTTTTTGATTTTCATGATCACTGTGAAGATGGGGGTCTCCTCAGAGAGCACCAAAAAAAAGGTTGTCTCCCCAAATAAAACTGCACCATCTCCTAAAAAAGATCCTGAGATGCATGACACTCTGAATACCCTGGTGAATACTTTCTCCAAACTCTCAGACAAGGTTGATACTCCTGGCTCACAGATGCAGCAGAATATCGGCTATGTTAGCTTCCATCGCTAAATCCGTACAATTCAATGTGGTAGAAATCAAAGATTGTAAAGCGCAGCTGCAGGTTAACCTCCATGAAGTATCTGCTCTTAAGGGGGACAAGAAACAGATGATGGAACGTCTTCTGGAACTTGAGCGATACAAACACAGATGGAAACTTAGGCTCAAAGGAGTAAAAGAAAAAGGAGAAAACACACATAACCTTGTTGTTGATCTGCTTCCAAAGATTATTCCTGAATGGTCCTCAAACATTAACGTTATCATCGACACGGTTCACTGCGTTGGCCGCCGGGCGGAGAATAGAACGAGGCTAATCATCATCCAGTTCACACAGAGGGTACCAAAATCTCCTCTGGAGGAAGGCAAAGGAATCGACAATTTGTAGGAAGATCGGAAGCTGCACTGTGGCCAAAAATTCAACAGGCAAGAGCCACAGGGAAAAGAGCCTACCGTGGTGGAGACGGATTCATCGACAGTCAAAGCATCACCAGATGATATGGCCAAGGTATAGAGGGGGTTACATTTCCATATGTTCGCAGTCATGTGCTGCTGTTTAAGTAATACCTCCGGTTGGATGGATTATTCTGTGAATGTTTATAAAGGGACGGTTGATGTTTGAACTTCCTACATTTTTTCTAATTAGCAGTCACTGGTTAGTTGAGTTTTGGCTGCTTTTTCTTGTTTTTCTATAAATGCTAGGTGTTATATATAAAAAGAAGGTCGGTTTTTTTATTCTGTAAGGGCAACAATGACAATTGAATTTTTTTGCAAGAAACACACTCTACAACTCTGGATGAAAAGTTTTGGATTAATCAGTGGGGTGATAAAATGTTATTTGACCATGGTTCTTCTTCATCTGCAGGGGTCAACTCACTTGGTAGAGTAACTGTGGAAGCATAAAGCTTTGTTTAATTAGATGAAAAAGTGTTATTATTGTTTTTACCATTATAAGATGAATTCTGTGAAGAATTGTTCACCCTGAGTAAACATGCAAGCCTTCTGATAATAGATTACATCGGGGAAAAGTTCTTGGCGTGAGAAAGGATTAATGGGTCTGTTGTTGCAGTCCAGACAGGAAATCTTGTGGTACGCTGACCCCTGCCAGGTCAGCGTGACATCAATTCAGCAGTCCAGTTTTGCTTAGCAATGAGGAGTTGATCAAAATCATGAGAATGTTAATGTAGACTGTCACGTAGGCCAACTTGATGTTTTCCAGATGTCTGGCTGGAGTGTATTCCTGGAAAAGTACAGACAAGCAATTTTGTAGGTGCCAAGATGTCACAGTCTGTTGTTCAACTTGCCTGCTACTAACGTTCTCTCACCCCTAAGAGGCGCTGGAGCTGCAGACCGGAGTTTTGACAGCTGTACGTCGTTGCTTCATCAGCTGGAGGACTATGTGAGGGTGGTTCGCTGGCTTTTCTACGCCTGAGTGTTTTGCCTACCGTGGTAGTGTTTACCTGGCCAGCATCTTCTGAATTCTGGAAGCTCCACTTGTTTTTTTTGAGCCTTGATTAACTTTCTGTCTCTTCCCTTCGTCATAGGCTGTTCACGCCAAGCTGGGTTTCCCCCTCCTGAACTCACCTCCCGTCAAGATTGGAATCTGCTGCATCTGGCAGCTGCCCTTGCGAGTCCTCCAGCTGAAAGCGCTACCTGTCCACCCACCTTGCTACCTGGAACATCAGAGCGCTCCAACCATTTCCGCGCAGGCTCACACCCTAGACCTGAACCCGCTCTTTCCCCCTGGCGGATCGATCGCCTCCCGAAAACCTGACTCCTGATCATTCTGCTCACCTTGTTCCTGAGACTGACAAGAAATAAAAACAAGAAGGTTTACGTAAATGAGTATTGCAATTGGTCAAGATGCAATACAATACACACCAATGCTTTGTATCTGTATAAAAACTGCCCTGTAAAGACTGAAGGGAGGGAGACTTCTGGAATTTTTGATGAAGATGATTCTGTGCGCTTTTGGAAGAATAAAAGTTCCCCCCATGGAGAGACTGGGAATAGAGATTTCTCTGAGTTCTGTGTTAATTATTTTAGCTCAGTGATAAGACCGCACTCTCCTACATAACTTCATTCAGTTCAAATGAAGATGGTCACTGGCTCTCATGTGTCTTAGATCTAGATGGTCAGTTTTACATTTTAATAAAAATGTACGGTTTCAATAATGCCTCCTTAAAAAAAGCTTTGATGTCAACAATTTCTGAAATACTTTTAGATTTAAACTTGTCCTTCCCAAATGCATAAATAGTTATTGGAGGGGATTTTGATATGGTTTTTGATGAATATTTGGATAGATTTCCATCAAAATATCAGGACAGTTTTATCAATCCCATTGTTACTGACTTTTGCTCTGTACATAATTTGTTAGATCCATGACGCTGCAAATACCCTGACACTGTAGAATACTCGTGGTTCAAGCCAAACAACACTATTAAATCCAGAATAGACTTCTGGTTGATCTCGCCCTTTATGATGAGTAATGTTCAGGACTGCTGTATGTCCACAACTCCCCTTACTGATCACTCAGCTACAAGAATAGTTTTTAAACTATCTGGTGACATCCCAAGAAACAAAGGCTATTGGAAATTCAATTCTAGTTTAATTAAGTCACCACTTTTCTGTTGTCAAATCAGAACTTTAACCTCTAATGTCAGGAATAATGAGTCAATACCATCCTATATTTCTAAGTGGGAGTTTTTAAAATACAAAATCCGTCAACACTCCATTAAATGTGGAAAAGCTCAGAATAAGGCTTCCCAAATCATTGAACAGAATACAATAAAATAAATTAACCTCCTCCACAATAAAAATGATCCTTCTGAGAATAATAATAAGAAATTACTAGCTTTGTCAACTAAACTAAATGGTATTTATCTAAAGAAAGACAAAGGGCGTATATAAGATCCAGGGCTAAATGGATAGAGGAGGGAGAAAGAAGTTCTGCTTACTTTTGGGGCTTAGAAAAACAGAGGCAGAAAAGGAACTCCATTAAGACTTTAGTTATAACTGATGTAACTGATGTTGCTCTATCTGACCACTTTTCTGTTATTTTTGAAAGCATCATCTGCAATGACTCAGTTTGCCAAAGAGACATGATAAGAAAACGCATCTTTAAGGACGGTGCTGCTGAAACCTTTAACCAGATTTACTCTTCTAACTCCACTTTGCCCTGTAACACTGTAGATGAGCTGGTAGATAACTTTCATTCTAAAATCTCAGACATCATTGATTCAATTGCTCCAATTAAAGTGAAAGTCATTTCTGGGAAGAAAATGTCTCCATGGAGAAGTGCTCCACCAGTCAGAAGTGAAAAAAATGATTGTTGAAAAGCTGAACGCAGGTGGAGAAAAACTGGACTCCAGGTTCACTATATTAACTATAAAGAGAGACTATACAGATATAACCTACAACTGAAAAATGCAAGGGAATCTTTCTTTTCTGAGATCATCAGCAAAAACATTAACAATGCTCGTCCATTATTTGCCACGGTTGACAGGTTAACAAACCCTCCTGTAACTGTAGCATCTGAACTCCACTCTACCAGGGCCTGCAATGAATTTGCTAATTTCTTCACTGAAAAAACCCAAAAGATCAGAGAGGCAGTCAGCACATCCACATCAACTCCAGTACCAAAGTTGTCTCCAACTAGAACTGATATTAACAAAATTTTCCAATTTCACCAAATAAACTGAAGAAATCGTACAGCAACTAAGTTCTTCTTCCTGCTGTCTCGATCTTTTACACACAGCTTTCCTTCAGAAAGCTTCGCCTGTAATAACATCTGATTTAACACAAATAATAAACAGGTCCCTTTTGTCAGGTGTTTTCCTCCAGGCCCTGAAAACAGCTATTATCAAACCTCTATTGAAAAAGAGCAACTTGGACAAGCTGCTACTACAGAACTACAGGCCTATATCAAACCTCCCCTTCATCAGTAAGAGTATTGAAAAAACTGTGTTTCAGCAGTTAAACAACTTTCTAACAACAACCAACCGCTTCGAGGTCTTCTAGTCAGGCTTCCTGCTCACCACAGTACAGAGACTGCTCTTGTCAAGGTGTTCAATGACATCCGTATAAATGCAGACTGTGGAAGAACCACAGTGCTGGTATTATTGGACCTTAGTGCAGCATTCGACACTGTTGATCACTCCATTTTATTAGAGCGCCTGGAAAACTGGGTCGGCCTTTCTGGTACAGCACTCAACTGGTTTAAATCCTACTTGAAGGACAGGGACTTTTTAGTGTCAGTAGGTAACTTTACATCAGAGAGCACAAAAATCACATGTGGCGTTCCTCAAGGGTCCATCTTAGGGCCCCTCCTATTCAATATCTACATGCTCCCCCTATCTCAGATTTTAATAAACAACAACGTGAGTTATCATAACTATGCAGACGACACACAGCTATACGTTACGTTGTCACCAGGTGACTATGAACCCATTCAAGTGCTGGGTAAATGCTTAGAAGAAATCAATGCATGGATGGGCCTAAATTGTCTTCAGCTGAATCAAAACAAAACTGAAGTAATAATCTTTGGACCAAAGGAAGAGTGTTTAAAAGTTAGCACACAGCTTCAGTTAATACATCTAGAAACTACCAATCAGGCTCGAAACCTGGGTGTAGTGATGGACTCAGACCCGAACCTTCAGAGGAACATACAGACAGTAACAAGGTCGGCCTTCTATCACCTAAAGAACATCTCCAGGATTAAACGACTAATGTCTCAGCAGGACCTTGAAAAACGAATTCATGCGTTCATCTTTAGTAGAATTGATTACTGCAACGGTGTCTTCACAGGTCTGCCTAAAAAGTGGATCAGACAGCTGCAGTTGATCCAGAACGCTGCTGCCCGCGTTCTAACTAGAACTAAGAAAGTGGAGAACATCAGCCCGGTTCTAAAGTCCTTACACTGGCTCCCTGTAGCTCAGAGAATAGAGTTTAAAATACTTCTGTTAGTCTATAAATTACTGAATGGCTTGGCACCAAAATACTTTACAGACTTGTTGTCAGTGGATCAACCAGCCAGACCTCTCAGGTCTTCTAGCTCAAATCTACTCTGCAGAACCGGAACCAGAACAAAACATGGAGAAGCAGCTTTTATTTCTTAAGCTCCACTAATCTGGAATAAACTGCCAGAAAACTGTAAAACGCCGAAACGCTTAGTTGCTTTAAATCAAGATTAAAAACTTGTTTGTTTACATTGCCCTTTGACAGGGCCATTTAGGCATGATTAGTTAGTTAGTTTCAGTCCAATTTTCCTTTCATTTTCTTGTCCATCATTCTATTCTCTTTATTTTATTTTCAATTTTTTTTAATTACCTCTGTTGCTTGATTTTATCATTTGATTTGTTTTTCTGTGTCTGTATTTGTGTTTATGTTCTTTGTGATTGTATTGTAATTGTATGTACAGCGCTTTGAGTGTCTCGTTGCTGAAAACCGTTATACAAATAAACTTAGCTTACCTTACCTTACCTTATAAATGGGCAAATTACAACTAATCCTTCTGGAATTGCAAACGGAATATATACCTTCTATTCCAAACTATTCTCTTCAACCTTTTCTTTTAATGACACTCTGAACTGATGTCTATTCATCCCACTCATCTCACTGAAATTTACAACATCCCAATAAAAATATTTGGGTATATTTATTTCTAAAAATCTGGATGAAAACCAAAATATATGGTAGGTAATTGAGGTGATTGAGAAATGTCAATCTAGACAAAATTTATGGTTATTAAGGGACATTATTTTATTTGGTAGAATATATTTGACCAAAATGGAATCCTTCTCTAGATGTATTTATCCAGCGTACTCCCTCTCAATCCCTAATAAAGCCATTAAAAATATAAACCAGATTAATTATGACTATATTTGGAAGAAAAACATACACTACATTAAGAAAACAAATATGACCAAATGGAGGGTCTGGAGGACTTCAGTCTATCGATTTTGATTTCATGAATGGTACTCTTAAAATAAATTGGTTAAAATCGTGTCTTAATTCTATTAGTCTATGGTTTCATTTTCCCAGGTCTGTATTTGATAAAATGGGTGGTGTCAAATTTATCCTGAAGTGTGATTTTATGATTCATCGTCTTCCTATCAAACTTTCGCAGTTTCACCAGTAAGTGTTGTTGTATTGGAAAATTTTGCACAATCATAATTTTACACCACACGATTCACCCATATGAAATAACCGCTATATCACTGTAAAATACTGGTCGTTGTTTAATAAGGACTAGATGGAAAAGGTGTTTGGTCGATACTACATTTAGTTGACAGATATGGCCATGTTTTTTCTTGTTATGATTTTTGTTGTAAATACAATTTACAAACGACCCAAAATAATCTTAAACGTATTATTAATGCCCTTCCTAAAGCTGTGTTATGTTTGGTTGCAGGTACTTTGGCTCTGTCTAATACTGTTCCTTGTTTACCACAATGTCTGAATGGAAAATATTCCTTTAAGGACTCTAGCTTATCTAATAAAATCATCAGACTCACACTGGATAATATTTTGTATCCAGCTATTCCATTTAAAAATTCCATACGTCAATTCTACCAACTACAAGCGATTCATAAATTGCGCACCAAATACCTCAAATATCCAATTGCTCCAAAAGCTAAAGAGATGCACTTTAAAACATTAAATGGAATTTATCCATCCAGTGACTTCATTCAAAAATGATTTGGTATTGAAACCAGAAATTGTGTTTTCTGTGATGCAGTTGAAACAACTGAGCATCTATTTTTTTCAGTGTATTTATGTTGAGGCTTTGTGAGATGATGTTTTTGACTGGTTATTCTGGTTATTCCCTAAAATTCCCTCTCTCAATATGTTCTCTGTCAGAGACATAATATATGGCCTTATTTTGGACAATCCAAACAATTACTTTCTTATCAACACTATTGTTATCCTTGGGATGTTTCATTCATAAGGCAAAATACCTTAAAATCCAACCAAAGTTTTATGCATTTCATAATGACTTTCTGTTATATCTCAAAGCTCTTAGTAGAATGCAAATTACTCTCTTTAACTGAAGAATATGATTTAAAAGCTAAACCCTAGCCTTTTATTTTATTTCATATTTTTTTATTTGTATTGTCCTATATTTTAATATATATTTTTAATTGTATCCTTTAAGTACTTGAACTTTATTATATTTGTATTATGCCTTTTTGTTTGTAAATGAACCAAATGTTTCTGCTCTACAAAAAGTTTGTAGGAATTGCGTCATCCATAAATCATCTATAAATTTGACTTCGCAATTCCAGGTGGCGCATCCTTCAAATCAGGCAAAAGAAGAATACATTTGTCAGCCGGGGGGTTGTTCCAAGATGGCAACGAGACCAGACCTACATTAACATGAGAACCACAACTATCTGCACAACGAACTCAGGAAGATGTTCATTGTAACCAGCAATCATTAGGGCAACAAAAAAAAACTTTGAGTAATCTCCCCCGCGGAAGATTTCAAGCAATTTGATAAATTTATAACACTACAGAGGCTAGTTACATCACCCCAAACCCACTAGCTAGGAGCTAAATGGTATCTCGACTAAAGTGAAAAATGGCTAAACTGAAGAATTCTTATTTGGTTTAACTTGAAGACATGGAGACCGAAACAACAAAAGAGAAAAGAACTGTTAAAGAAAAGCATTCTTACGCTTGTCCGATTGGGAATAATGGTGAATGTAATTCGACACCGAACACACCAGCCAAACAGAAAGCGAAGAAAGCTAGGAATGAGCCGACAACTCAACATGATGAACCGACGTTATCAGAGGTACAGAACACCATAATCACGGCAGTCATTGAGAAGATTAATGAAAGAGCAGACAAAACCAACAAGGCTGTACATTATAACACTTCCCAAATTGATGACTTAAAAAAGTCACTGGAATTCTGCCACAGAAAAATAATGGATTTGAAAAAACAAAATACCACACTATAAGAATGCTGCAAGGTCCTGGATCAGAAAGTATTGAAACTGGAGATCAGAATTAATGATGCGGATCGTTATAACCGCCTACTTAACCTACGACTGTATGGTGTCCCTGAAGACAATAAAGACAATAATATAAAAAAAAACTGTCCAAGATATATGTCAAGGTGTGCTGCCAGAGACTGAAGTAGGAATGGTGCTTTCAGCAAAGGACGTTGTCCATTGGATAGGCAGTCCTGGACAACGTGACGGGAAAACCAAAGCTCTTCCGTGACCGGCGATCATCAGATTCCAGAGCAGAACAGCTAGAGATGTGCTATGGAAGGGGTCCAAGAACAGCAGCTACCTCAAACGCAACAAGCTCAGCTTTAAAGAAGACCTGACCGCTGCAGATAAAGAAATACGAGGCAAGCTGTGGCCAGCGGTGGAGGAAGCCAGGAAGGCCACATAGCATATTTTGTTGGAAATAGAGCTTTTGTTGAGGGGACATAAATTAAAATATGACCAAGGAAAATATGATAGTTTTGCATTGTGCTCTTGATAAGATAAAACCTCCATACTAATCTGAGAAGGATGAGGCGAAAGTCATTCTGTTGAAGTGTAGATATACAAACAATAATCAGTTACTTGCTAACTTATACAGCTGAGCTGTAGTTTTTTGTTATCATTTAGTCTACCATTGTTCGTGTTTGCTTATGTCTATCTCTGTTTGCTCTGTTAGGGGTATGAGGACCCAACTTAAAAGAAAAGCTTTTTTTTATACTGTCTTAACAGAAATGCTGATTTTTATTGTTTTCAGGAGACCCATGGTATAGAAACTGATGTGATGTTTTGGAAAAGTCAGTGGGGTTGACAGATATGGTTTTCTTTTGGTAACAACCAATCAGCAGGTGTAGCTATTCTACTAGGCAAATTTAAAGGGACAGTTCTAAAACAAGCACCAGATCCTGAAGGCCGTTTTTATACTTTTGACTGAAACTGATCAATCACATTTTTTTATCATTAATACATATGGCTACAATGATAAACAACAAAACAGTTATTTTCTACCTTTGAAGAAAAAAGTTCAAAATTTTTACTTTTACTTCCCACTGCTAAAATCATATGGAGAGGTGACTTTAAGACAGTGATGAATGATAACTTGGACAGATGGCCTGCCAAGAACCAGACTTCATCTGAATTACATGTTATCTGTGACAGATTAGGAATAATTGACATCTGGAGATTCAGACATTTAGACAAAATCTCCTACACATGGAACAACAAAGACAGGACTCAACAGTCATGCATAGATTTCTGGCTGATTTCCTGAGACTTAGAAGACAAAGTGATAGATACTTCTATAGAACCAACAATATTAACAGATCACAAAACTATCACAATTAAAATAGATGTAAACACTAACAGACAGGGTCAAAAAAAAGGTTACTGGAAATTGAAGAACTCCTTAGTAAAAAATTAAGAATTCAAATTTGAAGTATCTAGACTAATTAATAAATACTGGATTCAAGCAACTCTAACCAATTGTTTTGGTAAAAACTGGGAACTGTTTAAATTTGAGATTAGAAATGTGGCAATTAGAAAAAGTAAAAAACTTGCTCAAAAGAAAAAAGAAAAAGAATCTTAAATAATTTGTGATATTTTAAGAATATCAGAGAAAACCAGTATTTCTGAAGAAGACTCAGAGAAACTTTCAACTTTACAACTAGCACTCAATAAGCTCTATGAGGACAAAGCCAGGGGAGCATTGGTGAGATCCACAAGAAAATGGTTAGAACAAGGAGAAAAGTGCTCCAAATAGTTTTTTTTAATTTAGAAAAGAGAAACTTCGAGCAATCATTTATTGGTAAGCTTCAAATGAACAATGTGATTTGTGAAAATGAATATGTCATTTCAAAGTATGTTCCAGACTTTTATCAAAATTTATATGTAGCCAATTCAGAAGATGAAGAAAGAATGGACACATTTCAGAGGGAATATGAAGTGGATACCAACAAGATTGATGACGACTTCATGAGAACTTGTGATAGAGTAATTAATCTAAAAGAAGTTCAAGACTCTATTTGTTCTCTCAAAGATAATAAATCCCCTGGTAATGACAGCATAAGCTGTGAATTCTATAAACAATTTGCAAAGGAATTGGCCCCTTTTTAAAAAAAAACACGTTTGAAGAATCAATACTAAGAGGTGAATTACCTCCAACTCTCTGACAAGGATTGATTAAACTCATCCCAAAATTAAAAAAAGATAAACTGAATATTGAAAATTGGAGACCAATTAGTCTTCTATATAATGATGCTAAAATATTTGCAGTTATCTTTGCCTAACAACTGAAATTAGGCATAAGTGACATTATCAGTGAAGAGCAATCAGGATGTATGCCTGGAAGGAACATTAGCAACAATATGTGACTAATACTGGACATGATTGACTATAATGAATTTATACTTGATGACAGCTATATTCTGTTTATTGATTTCTATAAGGCATTTGATACCATAAGTCATACATTTATGTTTAAAGCTATGAAATATTTTGGATTTGGAGACTATTTCTTGAAAGGTATGTAACAGCTCAGTCAAACTGGCGCATGGGACGACGAAAAGATTTAACATTAATCGGGAAATTAGACAAGGTTGTCCACTAAGCCCATTCTTATTTCTATTACACAGATTATGTCTGTCCATATTGAAAAAAGTCAGTTTCATGGTATTTCAGCTTTAGACAAACACTTCAAATTATAACAGCTGGCTGATGATACAACTATATTTATTTCTAATGTACATGAGGTGAGTAATGCTATTAATTGTTTCCAAGAATTCTCTGCAGTGTCCGGCTTAAAATGAACATTAAAAAGTCTGTTTTATTCCCACTTGAAGATTCCATTCTGACTGAAGTTAATGGTATCCCTGTTAAGGAAAAATTTACTTACTTAGGAGTGATTATTGAAAAAAAAAACAAGATTTACGTAGCACTTCAAATTTTGACCCCATTATAGAACAAATAACAACTAAATTTAACATGTGGCTGATGAGAGACCTGTCATGAAAAGGAAGAATACTACTGTCCAAAGTTGAGGGAATCTCCAGATCTGTATATACATCCTTATCACTAGAAATACTAAAGAAGGTATGCAAAACGTTAGGTAAATTCTATTTGACTTTATATGGAAACATAAATATCATCACTTAAAAAGAGATATTCTTTGCAATAACAAAACTTTTGGTGGATCAGATGTTCTGAAATTTGAAATGCTAAATAATTCCTTTAAAATTCAACGGTTAACCAACCTACTTAAAGGGAATGATAAGGTTT
Source organism: Girardinichthys multiradiatus (assembly GCF_021462225.1). Taxonomy (NCBI): domain Eukaryota; kingdom Metazoa; phylum Chordata; class Actinopteri; order Cyprinodontiformes; family Goodeidae; genus Girardinichthys; species Girardinichthys multiradiatus. Next base: position 196,029 of record NC_061796.1, read on the forward strand.
AGAATACTTTCCCAAACCATATTTTTAATCAGATGGATGGACTCCAATTCTTATTGAAATGTGATTACAAAATTGAAAAGTTACCTATTAAGTTATCCAGGTTTCATCAACAAGCTCTCCTTGCTTGGAGACTTGCTTACAAGCATAATTTCTCTCCAAATACTTATTACATTTGGAACAATGGAAATAAGAAGGCCAGAAATTTCACTTTGCCGATCGAAGACGAGAGCTTAACACGTAACCAAAAAAAAAACCCCACGGAGTTTCAAGGAGACGAATCGCCACCTTGTTTTGGTCCTAGTCGACTGCTGATGGTCAGCTCATATTTTTCCTTTTTGCCAAGGAGGACAAGGGACGAAGATTGACCGCTTTTCCTGAAGTTAAATTAAAGAAGCCATTACCTCCAGAGGGAAACTGCAACCAAGAACTGGTTTAATCATCGAAAGTTCGGAGCATCAGTATTTGTCACTTAAAGGAAGAAACCTGAGGATCAAGTCCTATTTCCTTCAAGAAATCACTCGTTGTTACCAGAAGGAATCATTCGGTCTATGGAAGAATCTCCGTCTTCAAAGCCTCTCAAACCCACTAGTTTCGGCTTCAGGGAAAGACAGGTTGAGTTGATTAATTTGTTTTTATTATCGTTGAAATAATCATTCTTGCTGAATTTAAGCTGTTACTTGCTCCTGCCAAAGCTCTACTAATTAAAGAAAGCATATAAAATTCTAGTTAAGTTGTGGACAATCAATTATTTAAGTCACAGTACTGTTGGTTTTTCATTGGTGGTAAAAAGTCTTGATGTTTGGTCCTAATAGATTATAGGAGGTTTTTAACAGTTGCCTTAGTCAAATAAGTTAAAACAGCGCCCTTGAAGCTCGTGCCGAGCTACTAAAATGATCCTAGTCCATATACCAAGTGCCAGTTGTAAAATAGGGAATGAGCAGCTGTGAACAAAAGTGACTGTGGAAGGTGAGGATGACCACGAAGGGCTACTCGGTCACCCGGGCCTCCAGTTGAAGAAGGGCGAGACTTTTGGATGAAGGCTGTCAGAGGCTAGGCGAGTCATTTCCCAACACCAGCTTAAACAGAACTTTCAGTAAGCCTGTTAGGCAAGATCCTTCAGGTTTAGGGAAGTCCGGACCCGTTGGATGGAGAGCTGGTTTGAGCAATACCTCTGAGAAAAGGGAAGTAAGTGGGAGGGGTTAGCTCATCGGACAACGAAAGTGGACGCACATTAAATTCCAACTTTCCCCTTTCTCTCTCAACTCCACTCAGAAGGAAGGCTTCAACAAAGTAAAGCACATCCTTTTATTAATATTTTTTATTTCTTTATTAGGAAATAGGTAGACGAGATTTTTAGTGCGATTAGAGTTGCAGTTAGAGTCTAATGTGTTCGGAATTGTATGTGCATGCCATTGTTTTGAAACTCGCTGGTACTTCTGGAGACCGCCGAGTCTCGCAAGTGTGTCTTTACCGTGGAAACACCTGTGTGCAGGTGCGCTGTGTAACTGGACTGTTAAAATAACCTCATGGTGAAATTCACCATTTTCTTTGTCTTCAACCTTACTGCTTACTAGCTTGCCGCCAAAAGTTTTATAACTCTTTTTGTGCTCAGCTCGCAGAGTTGGGAGAGGTTTTATGACTGAGTAGAACTGAGTTACAGTTTGAGCTGCACCCCAACCTCCACTCACCACCACATCCCTTTTGTCATATTATCATTTTTGCCATAACTGCTGGTTTGACCCCAGTCGCACCCACTGCTGTTTTGCTTTATTTTGTTTAGTTAGATATTTTACCCCTTTGTGTGTAGAACTTTGCATGTTTGTGTAGGTGAAGATTATTAAATCAGAAGAACGGATTGTATCAGGCTGTGATTTAATAAATATTCACATAGATAAACAGAAGGCGTTCTGTGTTTATTTTGTGCAAGAGTGATTCGTCAGTCAAGATAATGTTGAAGTTCCACACGTTTCGGTAGAAACGGTCAATTGAACAGTGACATCTCTGGTAATAGTTATCAATTATTACTGAGTATTTAACGGTTGTAATTATCAAAGGCGTTGAGCCACAGTTACAACACCAGAAGACATCTCTGGTCTTGATTCATAAATGAGGATTTTTGGTTAAGAAATTAATTTGATTAAATTATGATTTTTTATTATAATTATTGATAAAGATTAATTGATCAATAATCATAATTCAACATCAGCAAACCAGATATTGAGCTCTCTGCAGGTGGGGTGTTGTTTAGAAGAGCGCCAGAGTTCATCCCTAAAGATTCGACCAGTAAACTGGATGATGATCTGTCGTGGGTGATTAAAGTTATTAGGACCAAGTTTGTGTACTGTGTCGAGAATCATGTCCATCTTTTCTTTCCAGTGTGGCATGATCTTCTTGATGATATCCGCAACTATCTGTCTTGTGTCTTCTTCTTTTTCCTCTTTTAAGCCGATGATGTGCAGATTCCATCTTCTTTTATAACGCTCTGACTCAGCAGTTTTCTTTCCTATATCTTCAACTTTCTTTGTCAGCTCAGTATTTATTCCTTTAAACTGTGTTATTTATTTTTCAATCTCTTGGTTTTTACTGTTACACTGCTGAATCTCAGCACTGTTGAACTCCACCACTTTAGCGATATTTGCAATAGACAACGTATTCTGTTTCATTTCTTACCCAAAGTTCATCATCATTTTTTGAAGATTTTCAACCGCTGCTAAGATTTTAGCGTTAGGAGCATCTGATCCATCTTCCTCATCTCCTTTTGTTTTCTTGTATGGTACCGGGGTTTTGTACTGTGATGTTAAGGCATTTTTGATCCCTTTGGCATCGGTATCCATATTTGAGATCCACTGTAGTCGTGTGTTAGCAGTGCTTTGCTATCTTTAGCTCTGCTGTTAGCCATTTTTATAGTTGTTTTCTTCCTATCTTTTGTTCTTTTACCTTTCAATGGGTCATGTATTAATTTCGTAGTGATCCTGCTGTATTTGCTGGGTGGTTTTCCAGGGTGGTCATGTCATATTTGAAAAACACAAGTCTAAGAAAGAATTGATTTTCCTGTTCACACTCCAGTCCAGTTGGTGGCGGTAATGTGCCCTATAGTTGGTGTGCCAACTGTCAGAAAACATCATATGAAAAGAAGACGACGCTCTTGGTTCCATAATCGTTCGAATAGTCGTTGTCTGGTCGTGAGTCTGATTGTCCCGCTGCTGTCACACTGAAAGGTAACACGATGGCTATGTGTGTGTGTTAAAGCAAATATCTGAGCGACATGTGATGTAGTCACTGTCTGAATGACTTGTATGTTTTCAGGTGTTTCCTGATACTATCAGCTCTAACATACCGCAGTTGTTTAGTAGAGACTAAAATGTGTGTTTGCTTTGATTTATTGGTTGTTTGTCGCCGGTTTTCTCCCGTCTCTGGAACAAAAATATAACAATAAGTTGTGCACTTCAGTTGACTCAGATCAAGGGTTTTTGTGAACGTCAACAGGTTTCTCACTGCAGCTTTCATACTTCATTCTTGCTGAAGTTGGTACCCAGTTCGGTGCTTGACTAAAGGGGTATTCCGCTGCATTTAACTCTACTTTTAGGCTAATCTTCTCGTGTTTAAAATGCTCCAACCCGAACTGGTTTACTTTCTTCTCACGTAGGTCAATGTGAAACGTTTTATTCAATTTGTGAAACATTAAAAAAGGAAGATATTAATGCTTCTTTGTTTGTTTTTTAACCCTAACCATATTCAACTCGAAACCTAATCCACTACATCCTCAAATCTGCAACACAGATTATAGAAATATTTAAACGTTGGTAAACAATCTTTCCCAGTGAAAAAAATAGGCTTTTAATCACAGTTTATTAACCTTTATTAAAACAAAACAAATCAAGAAACACTCACAAGCCCTTGCAGACATATTAGAACGTTTTTTTCTGACTTAAGAGGCAAGGTCATTGAAATCAATGAATCAGCTGGCAGATACTGGACTTAAAAAAATGGATAACAAAAATATTGGAATAAAGAACCCTTTGCACCAAAAAAACAAAAAAAATAGGCAGTACGAATTGGTACTGACTCCCACTAAAATGTATACAGTTTATTCAAAAAGAAAGATTTTGTGTTCTCAAAGAACTGGGTTTCTGGTCAACATGCAGATGGAAACAGGAATCTGCACTGAACATTAGCCAAATATATGCAATGAAGACACACTGAGAAAATGAAATAATCATTCAGTTAAAGTAATTAAAATCTGTTTTGCTTGTTGTTGTAGAGAAGCTGTTAATGCAAATAAGGACAGAAATGGACAAGGATAATGGAAAAACCTTTTCATTGGACTTTCACATTTGAGAATGTGCAATAAAAAACAAAACTGTGTTTTAAATTAACTAATTATTTTAGAATTAAGACCTTAGGTTTACAAGATATGGGTAAGAAGTATTATATCACACACTTTTATTGTTGATCACAAACTGCACAGCTGTCATTTTTCAATCTTATTAAACTATTTTAGGTATTTTTACATTTCCAACTAGAGGAGATCGAATGTAGTCCAGAGCCATTAAATGCAACAGAATAGCTCTTTAGTCAAGCGGTGAAAAGGATGCTGTGAATCAAATGCCAAATTCATCATCATTTTGTTTTTTCTCCGCTGATACTAGTATTACTACTACCACTTTAAACAATATTAGTTTCAATTCAATTCAGTTTATTTATATAGCGCCAATTCACAACACATGTCGTCTCAAGGCACTTCAGGTCAGTCAGGTTCATACATTCTAATTAGTCCTAATCATTGAACAGTGCAGTCAGAGTTAGTCATTTATTAAAATTGGATAAAAAGTTTTTCTGTCTAAGGAAACCCAGCAGATTGCATCCAGTCAGTGACTTGCAGCATTCACTCCTCCTGGGTTAGTTTGCCAGCAGAAGCTTGGACGATGCCCCTCTCCAGGAAGGTGTCACAGGTAGATACAGTCAGGCCAGGTGTAGCTTCTAGGAAGACAAAAGAGAGAGAACATAAAGTTAGAAGCTGAAATAACAGCAAATAATGCAAAATTGGAGAGTAGTGTGAGAATGTAGCGAAGAGGGTGAAAGTGGTCATTATGTCCTCCAACAGCCTAAGCCTATAGCAGCATAACTACAGAGATAGCTCAGGGTAACCTAAGCCACTCTAACTATAAGCTTTATCAAAAAGGAAAGTTTTAAGCCTAGCCTTAAAAGTAGACAGGGTGTCTGCCTCACGGACTAAAACTGGGAGCTGGTTCCACAGGAGAGGAGCCTGATAACTAAAGGATCTGCCTCCCATTCTACTTCTAGAGACTGTAGGAACCACCAGTAAACCTGCAGTCTGAGAACGAAGTGCTCTGTTAGGAACATATGGACCAATCAGATCTCTGATGTATGATGGATCTAGATCATTAAGGGCTTTATATGTGAGGAGGAGAATTTTAAATTCTATTCTGGATTTAACAGGGAGCCAAAATATGTGAAACATGATCACTCTATTTTCATCAGAAGTCTTGCTGCAGCATTTTGAATCAGCTGAAGGCTTTTAACTGCATTTTGATTCCTGATTAGTAAAGAATCACAATAGTGCAACCTTGATGAGATGATCTACTGTCTTAGTTCAAAGTTCCTTTTTAATGAATGCAATTGAATAACACTGCTGCCTGTAAACTAACCAAGCAGATCTGTTGCCCCCAGGCTGCATTACACATTTAATAAAGAAATCTGTCAGTATTCATGACTTATAAATTGATTCTGTGTAATCTATTTATTGATGGTGGAACTGTCAAACATAGCTAGGTTGACTTGTTCAGGTTTGGAGTCAAGGTGGAACATACTGGGGTTGGACAATGAAACTGAAACATGTGGTTTTAGACCACAATAATTTATTAGTATGGTGTAGGGCCTCCTTTTGCGGCCAATACAGCGTCAATTCGTCTTGGGAATGACATACAAGTCCTGCACAGTGGTCAGAGGGATTTTAAGCCATTCTTCTTGCAGGATAGTGGCCAGGTCACTACGTGATACTGGTGGAGGAAAACGTTTCCTGACTCGCTCCTCCAAAACACCCCAAAGTGGCAAAATAATATTTAGATCTGGTGACTGTGCAGGCCATGGGAGATGTTCAACTTCACTTTCATGTTCATCAAACCAATCTTTCACCAGTCTTGCTGTGTGTATTGGTGCATTGTTATCCTGATACACGGCACCGCCTTCAGGATACAATGTTTGAACCATTGGATGCACATGGTCCTCAAGAATGGTTCGATAGTCCTTGGCAGTGACGCGCCCATCTAGCACAAGTATCGGGCCAAGGGAATGCCATGATATGGCAGCCCAAACCATCACTGATCCACCCCCATGCTTCACTCTGGGCATGCAACAGTCTGGGTGGTACGCTTCTTTGGGGCTTCTCCACACCGTAACTCTCCTGGATGTGGGGAAAACAGTAAAGGTGGACTCATCAGAGAACAATACATGTTTCACATTGTCCACAGCCCAAGATTTGCGCTCCTTGCACCATTGAAACTGACGTTTGGCATTGGCATGAGTGACCAAAGGTTTGGCTATAACAGCCCGGCCGTGTATATTGATCCTGTGGAGCTCCTGACGGACAGTTCTGGTGGAAACAGGAGAGTTGAGGTGCACATTTAATTCTGCCGTGATTTGGACAGCCGTGGTTTTATGTTTTTTGGATACAATCTGGGTTAGCACCCGAACATCCCTTTCAGACAGCTTCATCTTGCGTCCACAGTTAATCCTGTTGGATGTGGTTCGTCCTTCTTGGTGGTATGCTGACATTACCCTGGATACCGTGGCTCTTGATACATCACAAAGACTTGCTGTCTTGGTCACAGATGCGCCAGCAAGACGTGCACCAACAATTAGTCCTCTTTTGAACTCTGGTATGTCACCCATAATGTTGTGTGCATTTCAATATTTTGAGCAAAACTGTGCTCTTACCCTGCTAATTGAACCTTCACACTCTGCTCTTACTGGTGCAATGTGCAATCAATGAAGACTGGCTACCAGGCTGCTCCAATGTAGCCATGAAACCTCCCATACTAAAATGACAGGTGTTTCACTTTCATTGTCCAACCCCTATATATTATGCAGCACATTCATTTGGCAGCTTTCTGCTGCAGAAGGTCTTACTGTATTTGTGAAGGTAGATTGGAGCAGTGGATTTGGCAACCGGTGTAAATCTGACTTCTCTCCTGTAAAATGGTAAGGCACCAGCGTGTTCTGCTGACCAAGCTACAGAACCATACTATTGCAGTGTACTACAGACAGTTTTAAGCAGTGTAAACACTGATTAATTAAAATGCAATTTATCAGACCAAGAAGCTCATAGGCCAGTGTTCATATGTACTGGCATGGATGTTTTCAAGAGCTGCTCCTATTTGTTTTCAGTGGAATTGCTCTCCAGTCTACACTGTATTGTGGCAGGTCTGTTTAAGACCCTTTGCTTTCTTACTCCTTAAAGCTCGTCCTGTGCTATGAAATCAAATTTCGGTTAAATGTTTGTAGTGGATTCCAAGCATCCACCTGCCTAAATACACTGAATGATAAAAATGAAGAAAAAAAGACTAAAACATAAAGCAGCAGAGCCCCTGAAACTTCATGTTTTGAATTCCCAGACAAGCAGTATTGTTACTGTTTATTTGTTTACTGTTTTCCATTTTCTGTCCATAACTAACTACTGGAAAAATGTAATTACACTACATTTCCAAATTTGGTAGATGTTTATATAGTAGATGTTTGCTTATAGAAGGGGTAACAACTTAATGCCCTTAATTGGTCAGCTCAACAATGATGTCAAACTGTCTTTTGCCTTATGTAAAAGTGAACAGCAGGACTGACAGTTGGGTACAAGAACCCGACCCCTGATAATCCAACTGTTTTTCATATCATTGTTAACAGGCCATTTTTAACAGACACACCCTGCCACACTAATCAGCAAGACGCTCACTGGTGGTGTCCTGTTTCTGTTTTAGAGCTCTGTTTTTATTGGATGTTGTTGTGTTTTCAGTCAGCCAATGAAAACAGTAGCAGTCCTTGGAGGAGGTATCGGGGGTTTGGCTGCATCTTTTTACCTCTGCAAGAACCCCCAGGTTACCAAGGTAACACACCAAAACACTAGTTTTAGTTCATGTCATATTTATTTGTTCACAGTCATGTTTAATTCTGAGCCAAATCAGGCAGTGTTCAAGGTTTCTTAAAACAATATTTGTGAAATTATTGATCATGTTCCGCCAGACTCATGTGAAACCTTAATGCCTTGTTAAAAAAAAAGTGCCCCCTGTTTCAGTTCTGTGGTTTTAGGTATCAATATTTTTATTGCTGTGATTTTAGAGAGGCAGTTGTTGGTGGCCATTTTCAAACTATTTAAAGTCCATCATTCTACAGACAATTATTAACAAGTGCTAAACTTGAAATTGACAAGTAGTAGTTGATAGTAGTTGAGATCTTAGCAAATTTCCCCTAAGGTCAGACCATGCAATGCTTGGAGAGATAAGTTATGAGAAAGAATAGTCTTTCTTAATAGGACATGTCAGCATTTAAAAGTGCACCACAAGACCTCTGGCATCAGGTCCTTTGAGAAGATGTTTAACAATCAAAACCCTGTTTGGAGAAAACGAAAGGCAGCCACAGTAATCATTGAATCCACAGTGTATACCTCCATATACCAAAGTATTCTAGAGTCAAATGTGAGACAATTTGTCTAAAAGCAAAAGCTTGAAGAACACTGGCTCATCAAAAAAACATCTCAAATGCATATCTCCAACAGAATTGTTGAAAACAAAAAATCAAAGGGTTGCTCAGTCAAAGTCCAGATCTCATCCTGGTTAAAATGCTGTACTGAGACCTTCAGAGAGCTATGCAGAAACAAAGGCCCACAGATCTTAATAAACTTAAGCAACTTTGGAAGGAGGAGTTGAGGTTGGAAGGCCTCGTAGACATCACCCTGAGCTGTAGCTCTCTCAATGAATTCTCTATCAGATTCAAGTCAGGATTCTTGCTAGGGCACTCCCAAACATCATTATTACTGCCAGGGTACAAATCATTGTGGGTTAACTGTCTCTATTGGTTTAGAGGAATGGCCAGTAAAGTAAACTACTGCCTTAAATAGATGATCTGATTTCTCATCAAATCCTTAACTCAGGAACTTAACTTTCATTAAGTTTATGTCTGATTTCTACAAAGCAGTATAAGTATTTCATTGCAGGTTCTTGTTCTAAACAGATTTGAAGGTTTTTATTTGTCATACTTAACTGTTTTAATTGTAGAAATAAAATTGTTTCTGCTCTAGTTTTGTTGTTTTTTGAATGTCCAGTTGTTCAGCATTAACGGCTTTAATAGTTTTAGTTCAGCTTTGACAAAGTAAACGGAGTGAAGCCTACAGGGGTTGGACACTGAAACTGAAACACCTGTCATTTTAGTGTGGGAGGTTTCATGGCTATATTGGACCAGCCTGGTAGCCAGTCTTCATTGATTGCACATTGCACCAGTAAGAGCAGAGTGTGAAGGTTCAATTAGCAGGGTAAGAGCACAGTTTTGCTCAAAATATTGAAATGCACACAACATTATAGGTGACATACCAGAGTTCAAAAGAGGACAAATTGTTGGTGCATGTCTTGCTGGCGCATCTGTGACCATGACAGCAAGTCTTTGTGATGTATCAAGAGCCACGGTATCCAGGGTAATGTCAGCATACCACCAAGAAGGACGAACCACATCCAACAGGATTAACTGTGGACGCAAGAGGAAGCTGTCTGAAAGGGATGTTCGGGTGCTAACCCGGATTGTATCCAAAAAACATAAAACCACGGCTGCCCAAATCACGGCAGAATTAAATGTGCACCTCAACTCTCCTGTTTCCACCAGAACTGTCCGTCGGGAGCTCCACAGGGTCAATATACACGGCCGGGCTGCTATAGCCAAACCTTCGGTCACTCATGCCAATGCCAAACGTCGGTTTCAATGGTGCAAGGAGCGCAAATCTTGGGCTGTGGACAATGTGAAACATGTATTGTTCTCTGATGAGTCCACCTTTACTGTTTTCCCCACATCCGGGAGAGTTACGGTGTGGAGAAGCCCCAAAGAAGCGTACCACCCAGCCTGTTGCATACCCAGAGTGAAGCATGGGGCTGGATCAGTGATGGTTTGGGCTGCCATATCATGGCATTCCCTTGGCCCAATACTTGTGTTAGATGGGCGCGTCACTGCCAAGGACTATCGAACCATTCTTGAGGACCATGTGCATCCAATGGTTCAAACATTGTATCCTGAAGGAGGTGCCATGTATCAGGATAACAATGCACCAATACACACAGCAAGACTGGTGAAAGATTGGTTTGATGAACATGAAAGTGAAGTTGAACATCTCCCATGGCCTGTACAGTCACCAGATCTAAATATTGTTGAGCCACTTTGGGGTGTTTTGGAGGAGCGAGTCAGGAAACGTTTTCCTCTACCAGTATCACGTAGTGACCTGGTCACTATCCTGCAAGAAGAATGGCTTAAAATCCCTCTGCCCACTGTGCAGGACTTGTATATGTCATTCCCAAGATGAATTGACGCTGTATTGGCCGCAAAAGGAGGCCCTACACCATACTAATAAATTATTGTGGTCTAAAACCAGGTGTTTCAGTTTCATTGTCCAACCCCTGTACATTACAAGTTTATTGGTTTAGAACATCTAAAAGCATTTACCTGACATCAATCAACAGGTAATTGTTTTGGAGTCCAGCAGTCGTTTTGGTGGTTGGCTGTGGTCACTGAGGCGATCCGATGGGGCAATCTTTGAACTGGGACCAAGGGGGATTCGACCTGCTGGGGCAGTAGGACGCAACACTCTCGATATGGTCGGTAATACCCAAAGACTGTTATGAATGGATTTGATGAATTTTGGGGTTATAAAATGATAGAGAAATACTTATTGCTGTAGTCTATTTAGTATGGATCTCAGTCCCCACACTTTAGGAGCTGGAATGATTTTATTTAGAAATGCTAATGAAATCTTCCCTCTTACTTCTCAAACACCATATGAGAGGTGAGAGGAAACTTGCAAGAGCCACTGTGACATATCACATTATAGACCCAATTTCCACAATATAGGAAACGTCTGGTCTCGTTGATGTTTAGTCGAAGGACATGATGCATGACGCTGTAACTTATTTTAGCTTAAATATACTGCCCTGTTTTTCTGTTCAGGGAGAACCCCCTGTCATCTTTTTTACTGTGTGAGATCCAGTGCACAGTTTGAAATAAAGAGAATCTGACGTTAAGATCTTTATTTTCAGTGTGGTGTTTTCTCACCCGACCAGTAAAAGCATTCCACAATGATTTATCCTGTTGATTGGACCTTCTTCGTAAAAAATTTTTGTCAGTAAGAGTTGAGCTTGTATGCAACCTGTGTGTGACCTGGGGGACATCTGTGCATGTACAATTGTGGATCTAGGGGTTGTGTTTAAAGTTATCTGTGCAAGGAAATAAGTCATAAGGAAGGAATTGAGTGCCATTGTAAAACCTGAGGGTTTTGTCTGTTACTCTCCTCTTGCAAGATAAAATTAAAATGTTTACTCTTACTCTATCTAACTGGCTATTTCACTGATTATTTAAAGCTTTTATTTCCATCACATGATGACATGTTTATGTGTTTGCAGGTGGAAGACTTGGGTCTGGAGGGAGATATTCTTCCAGTTACCTACAGTCATGTTGCCTCCCAGAACCGGTATCTATATGTCAGGGGACAGCTTCACAAGTTGCCTTCTGGAATAAGGTAAAGAGGTTAGGAGCTAAGATATCAGCAGAAAGATTTTCCAGTGGAAGAATAAAATAGATTGAAGAATGAAGTATTTGGTTTACTGCTGAACTATTATACCAGAACTGATGTTAGGATAAATTAAATCTAATTAAATAAATGACAAACTTATTATCTTGATTAAATTAACAGAAGATAAAAAATTGTCTGTCAGATGACAATTAAAACACAAATGAAACTTTTCAAACACAACTGTTCCTGTGAACAACGTGGAGGGCCGGGATATATCATCACATAGGTGAAATATAATTGTAGCAGCTTCTCAGCCTTGCGGTACTGAGTACTGTGCAGGACAGCAATAGCAGCTAAATGTTCAGTAGCCGCCCCCCCCCCCCCCCCCCCCCCCAAAGTTTTATTTATATAGTGCCAATTCACAACACATGTCATCTCAAGGCATTTACAAAGTCAATTCAATCAAATCATACAGATTTCAAGTCAGGCATATACATTCCAATTAATCCTAACTATCAAACTGTGCAGTCGGATTCAGTTTATTATTCAGATTGGCTAAAAGTTTTTCTATCTAAGGAAACCCAGCAGATTGCATGGAGTCAGTGACTTGCAGCATTGGATGGATCAGCAATTTATATGTTGAAATAATGCAAAACATTTATTTTGGTGTTTAGAGATTAATGGGTATAAAAGATAGTTTTTTGTTTTTTTTTTCAGTTTATCAGTTTAAAACAGCAGCCAGCCATCCATTCATTGTCTAACTGCTTATGCCTGCAGTGTCGCAGGGCGGCTGGTGCCCATATCTGGCGGTCATCGGGTGAGAGGTGGGGCACACCCTGGAAGGGTGCCACTTTGTATTGGTGACACCTTAATCATATTCTCTCTACCTTGTTTTTATTTTATTTCCCAGGGGAATGTTCCAGACAGTCCCTCCCTTCTCCCGCCCTCTTGTGTTTAGTCTTATCACTGAGATCCTGGTAAAAAAAGGAAAAGAAGCAGATGAGTCCATCCATTCATTTGTCTCTAGGAGGCTTGGAAAGGAGGTGAGGAGATCTCGACCACTTTTTCTTTTTGCATTACAGATCACTAAGATTGTTGTTTTTATAAAATCCTAGCTGGAAGCTAGTGTTGTGAATGAACACAAGCGTTTCCCTAACACCAGCTTTGAAAGGGCATGAAACTGTAACTAAACTTGTTTGGTGTTAATGTCCACACCTGCTGAACCATACACAGTTTCTGTAACAGCTCACAAGCTGGAGCTGATAAAAGCACCCATGTACCAAAAGGATTGAGCTAAAGTCGGCTAATGTTTTTCAGAAGACCCCTGTTATGGATAGGGTTAGGTTTGTGTGCTGATACATTGTATGACAAAACTTTGGAACTCTTTCAAACTTTTAATAGTGACATAAAGCTTGTAAGTAAAACTGATATTTCATTATTTTCCACATTCCCTAAAGAATAGCTTACTGTTGCTCACAGTTTAAAGCATTTCTAGATGTCTGTCAGTTCTGGAACTAGAACTGACAGATGAGTTTGTGGAGGCAGATTGTAGCAACCCAGACATAGGCTTTCAAGTACCCTGTATTTGCATCTGTTTTTTTTTTTTTATCAATGTAACGATAATAAAAAAATAAAGCTGCAGGATGACAATACAAAAATGATTTCCTCTAATACTTTACCTGTGTGGCATAATTTATTATGCTTCAAAGGAAACTATTTGAAACTAAATTGACTATGGGTCCAGGAGGTTGTTTTTGTATGTCCTGATGGATTTTATTTGTATTTTTAATTTCATAACTCCAAGTAAAACAAAGCGACTGCCACTCCTACCTAATATTTTAATGTAAACGTATTCTAAGGCTGATGAGTATTATTTAAGGAATATTTGGTGAGACATTAAAGTTCGATCAGATTTTGACCATGTAGGAACGTCGAGGACAGAGCTAGCTTGAATCATGGTTATTTTTGTGCAGCTGCAACCTTTCATGTTTAAGTTATGCTATTCCCTTTTCATGGGGCTGAAAAGTCGCCCCATGAATGAAGAAAACCTTGTATCTCCAACGACTTGGGAGTATTTGAAGCCAATACCTCAAAATCTTCAGAGGAGTTCATTAAAACACAACATAGGAAAAAAAGGTTTAGTATACGGCATACATCTATGAGACTTTGCTGTTGGTTCTGACAAATTCTGCACATGTAGTGGTTTTCATGGCCGTAGTTCACTTCAGGGGGCGCTTTGGAGCCATTTTAAATACCGTAATTTGTTTTTTGTACAAGTTGTCACACAACATTTTTTTATAAATGTTTTTATTTTCTCTCAACATTTGTTGAGTTTTGGGTTATTTTCAGTCCTCCAATAAGCCTATTCATTTGACGTAAGAGAATAAGAATCATTACAGTTTCATAAGAGTCTTTGAACCAACTTCAATGCTCAAGCCTAATTAAATCAATTCTATCCTCTTTACTTTCTGAAAATTCTATCAGTGCTATTAGATTGTTTTTCACTCTATGTTTAGTTGGCAGACGTAGCCATTGACAGTTTGTGTCGTGGTGTGTTTGCGGGGGACTCTAAGAAGCTGAGTGTGCGCTCCTGCTTCCCTTCACTCTTCAAGGCTGAGCGGCAGAGTGGTTCCCTGACTCTGGGCTTTCTGCTGGACTCAGGTAAACTACACCATTTTCATTTTGTTTTCCTTTCAGGTTCTAGGTTCATCTCAATAACACTTTTTACATGATATGATACCCCACAAAATTTACAGGAGTTGTTTCTAAATTCCTTCTAATCCGAATAATATTGGTAGTTAAACAGTTATTAAAACATCCTTCTCAGATAATGTCTTGTTTATTACATATTTTGAAATCATAGGCTAGTGGTAAATATGGCATTTGTCTTTACCCTTTAAGCTGCTGTTTTATGTCCAATGTCTTATGGAAGCTCAAAACTGTAAGTTACCAGTTGTCAGTGAATGCAACATAATGGCAGGTGAGTTTTTAGAACAAGTCAGATGGACAGAGTGCAGCCACACAGGATCAATCTGTAAATATGTTTTTTTTTTTTTTTTTTTGTCTTAAAGGGCAACTCTGATTGTGTAAAACCAGTTATCCACACCTCCAACCTATCATGTATATGTGTGATGGTGATTTGAAAGAGAATATTTTTTTGCTGCTTTATTAATGTAGTCTGCATAGTTTATTTTATTAAATGATACGTTTGGAAACCCACAGGTCCAGCTCCTGTGATCCCTCCTGGGCGTTTGGCTCAGAGAGCTCACAGAGAGTCCTGGGCTCAGTGGTCTCTAAGGAGAGGAGTGGAAACCTTGCCGGAATCGATCACTGAGTACTTACAACAGAGGGGCAGAGTGGAGCTTCACAAGGATGCAGCTGTTAAACAAATTATTCCCACAACATCTGGATGGAAGGTTGGTAAAAACACATTGACCTGAATTTGGTAGTGTATGCATAATGGTGCATCCACACCGAACGCGGATTCTGCGATAAGAGCGGCCAATTTACATGTTATCCCTATGTAGAGGCGCGTTCAGGAGCGGTGTGGCGCGGTGCGAAGGAGACGGTGGAAGCGGCGCGGAAGGCGCGCCGAGCGGAGCGAGAGCAATGGACGAGTTGAAAAATCTGAACTTTTTCCTAAATTCGCGTCACGTCAACCAATCAGGGACTGGATGTGGCTGTGACGTAGGGTGAAAGACCGCAGCGGAGAAGAAACATTAAAAATCGGCAGTTTTTTTATTGAGCTGAGATTTATTTACTCACCGAAGACAGAACGCGGGACAGCAGATCTCTGAACTGGGTCCTAGATAGACGGAAGTACCGCTGAAATCGACCGTCATCCAGACGCAGCTCCTGGAGTAAGTGGTGGTAATCTCCGAACTGTTCCCATCCCTGAAGAATCTGGTGAACCCAGGGACGTTGACGACGGCGGCATTTTTCGGCTCTCCACAGGTAAAACACCATAATTATCCGTGAAATCCATGTCCGCCATGTTCAGTTGAAACCAGCAAGCAGCAGATGGAAGCTCCTCCTATTTGATGACGCAGCGAAGCGTTGCCGCTTGTTGCCAAATGACAACGCGGCGTTCACACGGAATGTCAAGCGGGCAAAAGCACACAAATGACGCGAAATAGTCGCAGAATCTGCGTACTTTGCATTGATGATTAAAGATTGATAATTTACTTAGTTGAACTAAAATATTGGCGCCCTTTAATGAAACCTTGATCCCAAAAATTGGGTTTAAAAAAACCTAGCGTACTGTGCTTTTGGTTCTGTAGGATATATCAGCGATTTACCTTAAAGTTTCCAAAGACTGAATTTCACAGTTACTAAGATGTCACTACACATCTAGGGTTGCCATGATGAATGCCAGGAGATGTACTTCTGCAGCTGCACTCCAACTAGTTGGCCTTTCTAAATCACCATAAGATTGTAGGTACAGCTGGTAGATGGTTGCAGCTAGGGAAAACGTGACTTTCTTTTATTCTAAACCTAAGATACTGTGCCATCCACATTTTATGTTGGTTATCGTTCTGGAGAACCCAATGATGAGCATGTTTCTGACAGAAATAACCAGATGCTTGTTTAAAATCTCCTGGTATTTTCAAGACTTTGTGATTCTGTGCACTCTAAGAGGTTTCCTGGGCTTTTGGAATAGAAAGACTTCCACAGCATGACAGATCCTTCACCAAACCTACCAGTGGGTATTACTCCTTTGTTTGACTCAAAACCCACCTGGAGTTTTTTTTATGACAAGATGCTCTATCTCTGTCTTATCTGACCAAATCATAATGTTTCGGTTAACATACCTTTAATTCAATTCAATTAGATACTTTATTGATCCCCGAGGGGAAATTAGACAAGGGAGGGGAACGGGTCACGGAGGCTTTGCTGCCCACTCACAGGTGCTGCCCTTGTTAGATGAGAAAAGAGGCCACATTAGGTAAGTAGAGGGAAAATATCATATTTCACACTTTATCCTTAGCAGGATACAGTTTGAGATTGCAAAAAACCTCAACACAAAGAAGCAACAAGTTTACCAAACAACATGCTGGGAACAGTGAAGGTGGTGTGAGGGGTGCATATGTTTATCTTGAGCAAGTGAGTGTTTGCAAGTGAGTCCATGAAGCACTGTCCCAGAGGCCATTGTCCTTGATGGTACGTTGGAATGTTCATCAACCAGCCACAAAGTTCTGAGCAGGTCCACAGATGTCCTCAGGGAAGGGAGGGGGGCAGAGGGAGCAGAGCGTCATGTTTGCATAACTTCCAGGAGAAGTTGAAGATAACCAGCCATCAAGGCCGTGCAGAGGAGCCAGATTCAGAAAAACAATAATTATTTGGGTTAGGCTGACTCTTAATTTTCCGTCAGCCTTGAGAGTCTCGCTGGTGCTTCTCAAAGGCGAATCCAAACGGTCAAATTTCTGGTCTTTCGCCAGATCCGAGGGAACAACTTTCTCCAAGATTTATCCCATTTCACCCCTGAGTCCAGGAACCGCAACCTGCCTGCGATCCTAAGGATCACATCCAGTCTGCGATTCAGCTCAGGTTACATCTCAGTCTGAGTGCTGATCACTCTGAAGATCCCATCACACATGCCAGGCAGCCTCACAATTGCCAGAACAACTGCTGACATTGTCTGAATTTCTCAATATGCCAGGTAACCCGCTGACTCCAAACAGCAGAAATCCTGATATCAAACATCCTATTATTTACACATCTTCCACATCCTCAACTGAAACTATCGACAAACACACAATCCTCCACTTCTGCCAGGAGTCCATCGTGTATCCAGAGAAAAATGTCCCGTCTGGACAAGAGGGTCCCCTCCAGCATGTCTTCTCATCGAGAAAATTTGATCAATTGCATTGAGAGACCAGCTGACCAAATCCATAACTCCAAATTTTGGACGATATGCAAAAAGAGGCTCCAAGAAGAAAGACAAGACACAGAGCTGAAGCAGGGCAGATATGGGAGGGGGTGGGACACAGACAAAAGCGTCCTCCTCCACCGAGAGCAGAAAGAAAGAAGAGAGTTAGAGTTTAACGTTAATGTTTGTCATGGTATAATAAATAAAAATTAAAATGATTGTTAAATTTATTTTAAGCATACCAATAATTGTGCCCCTGGTTAATTTAAAATTCAACTAAAACAATTAACATGGCTTTTTTCCCACAGACAAATATAAATGCTAATTACGTAAATCATTATGTAACTTTGTATACGGCGTGTTGCGTGATCGTGGTCACTCGCCTGCAAGTTTCAAGGCTTGACGCGCGCTTTGGTCCCTCCGTTAGTCGCTATCCGCAGCCAGAATGAGACCAAGCCGAGGGGGAAAGGTGCTCTTGGGCCAGACATGTGATGTTGAAAAGTGCAGAGATTTATACTGGCCTTGGCTGGGGCCCAAACATTATGCTATTTCAATACAATTTTATTGGGTGCCAATAAATGTGGCTGGCACTGTATTTTACATTTACATTTTACATTTGTTAATGTGCATTAATTCCTGCAATTTAAGGCCGTCAAGGCCGGAGTGAGCTAGGGTGGTCACTGAGAAAAAAATTATTTGGTTCTTTCAAACAGGTTATTTCAACAAGTAATTGCAGTATGAAATGCAGTATGAAATGCAATATGAAATGCAATATGGTTGATTGATTACTTCAAAAATTTAGAGTATTTCCATTTTTTTTTCTAAAAGTTTAAGTAAATCGTAGAATTATTAAAAAATGACTATAGTATGGAAATACACAAACAGATAGCACCTTGTAAATGATTCAATTTGCAAAGAGCTGGATGTGTAAACTAGGCACCAAAGGCCATAAATGGCAGCATCTTGATTAAAGCAATAATGTTATCAGGTAGTTGGTTGGGTTGTCCAACAATCAAACAGTGAGTTAAGATCTTCTAACACATACAGTGCTTCATAGGTGCATTTGAGAGCATTGCAAGTATTTTGGAGTTTGATATGGATCATATTTTGGGCTTTGCATTTAGCTGCAAGTTGTCCAGCATGTGAGTCAACTTGATGTGAAATGACAAGACTTGTGTTCATGTACCAGTTGATGCCAACATCAGGCATCATCAGTGCGCAATTACATTTCTTTGACAAAATATCATGACATATTACAAAATAAGATTCCTCTTACAAATGCCCCTTTTAAACTGTACTTTGCCAAAAGAAGCCTTGTTATTGTCCAGAGGTTCCGAGTGGCTGGACTGTCAGTCAGTCACTAAGAGACATTCTGATTAAAAGAACCATCCAGACTGTTGTCATCAATATGTCCCTGTTGTCAGTTCAGTTCAGTTTGATTACATCGGTCAATTCTCAATAAATGTCATTTCAAGGGATCTAACAAGAAAAAAAGGGTCCAATTTATTTCCCAATGACAAACAGTCCAGTCTGACTCCAAAAGTAACAGAAGACAGTCTAATTTAGTTTATGATGCCAATTGCCTAAAAGGAATCTATGCAAGCATAGCTTTATGACCAGTTGTGCTCTGTGATGATGTGGGGTTGTCTGTGTCCTTGGCAAAGCTCATTTCTACGTCTGTGATGACAGTCTCATTTCTTTTGGTTATTAACATCACACAGTTCCAAACGCTGATTCAGGCAACAAATCTCTGATCCTGTTTATGTTGCTGGCATGTGGTCTTCAGTAGATAATGTAGCATGGAAGAGCCTAATCAGCTACACATGTTGACTTGAATTCCGTACAATTTAAAAAAACACATTTAAAAAATATCAACAAGGTTTGAAAAGCTGTTTTTTACATGACCTTTGAACTTTGTGTTTAGGTCCATATGGAAGATGGTGTAATATCTGTTGATCACATCATTTCTGCTCTACCAGCCAAAGGCAAGTGGGGAATTGTTGAGATTGTTTCAGTTATTCTTGAAGGGCTGTTGGTAAGCTCACCTTCTGTACGAACATAACAACATGGATGTTACACAGTTGAGTGCTGTCAGTCATTTTATCAAAAATTGTAAGCATCTTGTGCTTTGTTCTAAAATTTTGTACGCAATATAACCAAAGAGGAAGCAGATGTTTTACTCTCACTTCTGTCCTCCCAGCCCTTTCCTACATCATGCCGCCATCCTGCCAAAGTCTTATCCAGCAGCTGCAGGACATCTCAGCAGTAACAGTAGCTGTGGTCAGTCTGGAGTATGATGGTTCCATCCTCCCTGTAACAGTAAGGTCCTCGGTACTCACGTTACTCACTGTACGTTCAGGCATTTTCCTGCTGTCAAACACCTGGCCTAAATGAATTAGGTGATTGACAGGCTTCTGTAGCACTTGAAAGTATGTTGAGTAAGTCATGCAACCACCTGAATCATGTGTGCTGATTGGGCTGGCAGTTAAACTACATCTACAGATTAACGGATCCAACAGCTGAATTTAAGCCACAGTACACTGTGAGGCATGGAGGCTAAGGCATCATGAATGGAATACATGTTGCAGGACTTCAACAAGCTGGTGGAGCTTATCTGAGGATGAACGAGATTGTCAATGGTGATACCAGCCAGTCAGTCACTCTAGGATCAGTTTAAATATGAATACATTCAAATACATGATGTTGTCCCATGCTGAATGTCCCTCAACATGGGTGTTCTGGCCTAGATGGTGACCCCGAACACACCAACAAGATTGTGGCGATGTTATGGTGTGGTCCAGCCCAATCCAAGTGAAACTTTTTAGTGTGACATCTAAAATGCTGTTTCTGGGGAAGAAAAAAAGCAACAAATGCAGAGGAACTATGGGATGTTGTCCAATCTTCCTGGGCTGGAATACCTGTTCATATGTCCCAGATGTTAGTCGACTACATGCAACACAGATGTACAGCAGTGATTATACAACACTATATTAGTTCGGTGAATCACATAATGTATTAATCAGTTTCTACAGTAAATGTTCATCTTGGAAAGACAGTTGCAGACACTGCTGTTTTTTAACAATCCTTTTCTGCTAGAGTAAAAACAAATTGATAGTTTGTTTTCTGCAGGTTTTGATTTGGAACAGTCTGCCATGTTTTCAGTGCATTAGCATGTAATGGAATAAAGTATAACCGTAATTGTGAGCTTTACTAAACACACTGCTACCTGAACCTGACTGTATGTGTGTGTATATATATATATAATATGTTTGTTGTTGTCAGGGTTTTGGCCATCTTGTTCCTTCATGGGAGGACCCAGGTTTACTTGGGGTAGTCTATGATTCTGTTCCCTTCCCTCAGCACAACAGACCGCATGGACAGACAACAAGACTGACGGTATATACACACACACATTCTGACAGAAGTACATGTTTAATTTATGTCTGTAATTTGTTGTCTCTACTTGAAAAATGTGTCGCTGGTATTTCGAATGCATGTTTTAATATGAATGCATTGATAATTCTGTGAAAATCCGCAAAGAATTCTATGAAACACATGCACACAGGTTAACATGTGGGTCTGTATTCACTGCAGTGTAGATATGTACCCACCCTGGTTTCCACATGCCTATGGTCATGAGTGACTTTTAGTCTTTGTACATTCACATCTTCAACAAGTAGAAATGTGCCATCAAAACAGTATTTTACAGCACCTCAAGACAAGAAGAAGCTGATTGAAGTCCAGTCCCAATAAACATATATTGCACCTTCCAACAGTTTAAGGATTTCATATTTTAGGAAAACATAAGTGATCTTGTCTTCATTAGGTTCTAAAAGGATTTAAATCTACCCTCAAGTGTACAGAAAGGTGCAACTGATTCCACACAGTTATCATTTAGCAAACAAAAATGAAGCCAAAATTGAGAAACTGTATGAAAGTAACTGTTTGCAGCTTATAGAACCACCTTTAGCAACAATAACAATAAGTATTTGTTTTTTCTGACATTAATGTTATCTCACAATGTTGTGGGGGACATTTTGGCCACTCTTCTTTACAGTTTTGTTTTGGTTATTTTTTTTTGATTGTGATGAATTGATGTGAATACTTGTCTTCTTCTCCTGGGATTTAACATAACTGCCTGGTCCTACAAGCTTATACAGGGGTTGGACAATGAAAGTGAAACACCTGTCATTTTAGTGTGGGAGGTTTCATGGCTATATTGGACCAGCCTGGTAGCCAGTCTTCATTGATTGCACATTGCACCAGTAAGAGCAGAGTGTGAAGGTTCAATTAGCAGGATAAGAGCACAGTTTTACTCAAAATATTGAAATGCACACAACATTATGGGTGACATACCAGAGTTCAAAAGAGGACAAATTGTTGGTGCACGTCTTGCTGGCGCATCTGTGACCAAGACAGCAAGTCTTTGTGATGTATCAAGAGCCACGGTATCCAGGGTAATGTCAGCATACCACCAAGAAGGACGAACCACATCCAACAGGATTAACTGTGGACGCAAGAGGAAGCTGTCTGAAAGGGATGTTCGGGTGCTAACCCAGATTGTATCCAAAAACATAAAACCACGGCTGCCCAAATCACGGCAGAATTAAATGTGCACCTCAACTCTCCTGTTTCCACCAGAACTGTCCGTCGGTAGCTCCACAGGGTCAATATACACGGCGGGCTGCTAAAGCCAAACCTTTGGTCACTCATGCCAATGCCAAACGTCGGTTTCAATGGTGCAAGGAGCGCAAATCTTGGGCTGTGGACAATGTGAAACATGTATTGTTCTCTGATCAGTCCACCTTTACTGTTTTCCCCACATCCAGGAGAGTTACGGTGTGGAGAAGCCCCACAGAAGCGTACCACCCAGACTGTTGCATGTCCAGAGTGAAGCATGGGGGTGAATCAGTGATGGTTTGGGCTGCCATATCATGGCATTCCCTTGGCCCGATACTTGTGCTAGAAGGGCGCGTCACTGCCAAGGACTACCGAACCATTCTTGAGGACCATGTGCATCCAATGGTTCAAACATTGTATCCTGAAGGCGGTGCCGTGTATCAGGATGACAATGCACCAATACACACAGCAAGACTGGTGAAAGATTGGTTTGATGAACATGAAAGTGAAGTTGAACATCTCCCATGGCCTGCACAGTCACCAGATCTAAATATTATTGAGCCACTTTGGGGTGTTTTGGAGGAGCGAGTCAGGAAACGTTTTCCTCCACCAGTATCACGTAGTGACCTGGCCACTATCCTGCAAGAAGAATGGGTTAAAATCCCTCTGACCACTGTGCAGGACTTGTATATGTCATTCCCAAGATGAATTGATGCTGTATTGGCTGCAAAAGGAGGCCCTACACCATACTAATAAATTATTGTGGTCTAAAACCAGGTGTTTCACTTTCATTGTCCAACCCCTGTACATCCTTGTGAAGTGTCTTGTAACTTTTCATATTTTGTTACGTTATGTGTCAGGCCAACACAAAGCAGCTCATAATTGGGAATTAGAAGGAAAATGGTACAAGGCTTTGAAACTTTTAACAAATAAAAAAAACTGAATTAAATTTAAATTCAAAAATACTTTATTAATCCCAAAAGAAAGAGGGGGCTGCACATGGTTTAGCAATAGAGCAGGCACTCGTTATACATAGAGTATTAGTGCTCATTGCAGCGGTCTGGGGTTCTTCCCCTCTTCTCATTTCAGACCCATTTCCTTTCTTATTACTGTAAATGTGGTGCTACAAGCACCACAAAATCTTAAAAAATATTTCAATCTAAAAGATGTAGTACAACTGCCTTTTTACTCTCTGCTCTGCACTTCTAGGGACATGGTACTTAGCCCAAGCTCATTTAGATTGGATGTAGAGCATCTGTAAACATTAATTATTCAGTCTTGCCACAGATTTTAGTTGGGTGTAGGTGTGGACTTTGACTAGTCTCTTCTAACACAAATATTGTTTGATCTTAGCCATTCTATTGTAGCTCTTGCTATCCGAGATTCTCCTATTTATCACATGATTTCTCTATAAAATATGTTTTGAAAAGTACCATAAAGTTGAAACAGTTGTAGATACTTTTAACAGACACTGTATATGTATGAACATATTAAAACTTTTAAACATTTGACTGTAACAGTATGCAGAGTGACCAGTACTCTTTAGTGAATTCTTGATCTTTTCCACTCAGAAGGATCTGGTTGCATGTTGAAATCTGACTTTCTGTCTCCTAGGTCATGATGGGGGGTGCCTGGTTCCAGAATGAATTTGGGACCCCAAAGGCAGTAACAACAGAGGGCCTTTTAGCAAGAGCCACTGAGGCGGTGCGCTGCCACTTGGGAGTTAGTGTGTCACCGAGCTGGAGTAATGTGGCTCTTCACAGGGTACATCAGGACAAATGATTTATGAAAACACGAATCCTAATTTACATTCCAACACGTGATCATCTTCAATACAATTATTACTGTTCCTTGATGGTTTTCATTGCTGTTTACCTTCTCAGGATTGTATACCTCAATATTACCTTGGGCACTTTCAGAGAGTAGGTGAGTGTTGACTTTTGCTTTAAATGAATAAAATGAGTGTTCATAAATTGAAACTATAAAATCTGTTTGCCTTTTTTCAGATTGCATGCGAGGCTTTATAAAGAACAATAATCTAGCGCTATCCCTGATTGGCTCTGCATATGATGGTGTGTCTGTGAATGATGTCATCTTCAGTGGACGAACAGCTGTAGCAGAGCTGTTGGGAGGTGGAGTTTGATGCAACGAGAGCAACGGATCATATTCTCATCGGGAAATGCACGTGATTTTTTTTTTCTGAGAAATATAACTGACAACATCAATATTTTGGCCCCTTTTTACTGGAACTTATATCATTTCTAAAATATGTCTATAATAAAATAATGGGCATTGCATCAAAATTGATCTCTTTCTAAACCAATCCCATGACAGTTTTTTTAAACCGACTGATAAATAAATTATAATAATAGATTAATAGAAAACTTGCTATTATGGTATCAGAATGCAATGAACAACACTGTGCATGATTCCTATTATTCTGATGAGAAAATATGGTCATTTCATTTGACATATCACCCACACCATATTGCCAAAAATATGCACTCACCCACCTAAATCATTGTATTTGTGTTTTTCAATCATTTCCATGGCCACAGGTGTTTAAAATGAAACAACTAAGCACACAGACTTCCTAAAACATTTATGAAAGAATGTGTTGCCCTCAGTAGTTCTGTAAGTTAGCATGGTACCATGACAGGATCTGGGCAGTAAGTATGGTTATGAAATTCTGATGCTATTGAGTTGTGGCTATTGGGTAATAGCCACAACTCTTTCACAAAGTGTTAGGCCACAGAAAATCACAGAGCGAGCTGTGCATAGATAACTTAATGGAATGGGTATCATGGCTGAGCAGCTCTATCCAAGCTTTGCAATATAAAGGTCGCAGCCAGTGGAGTCTAGAACAGCGGAGATGTTGTATGGAGTGACAAGTAATACCTCTGCTTGGCAATACCATGGATGAGTCTTGGTTTTGCAGTTGCCAGGGCCCTATTTTAAGAAAACAGGGTTAACAAGCTCTAGTAGAATAGCACATAACCTATGAGTAGACCTGCTCCACTTTGGTTTCAGAACACAGGGGAACACTTGGGTTACTCAAGTTGGAGTCAAAGTCGTACGCAAGTATATAAGAAGCCCTCATCAATGGAAGGCAGATAACATGATTCACCATGGCAACGGGAGGAAATAAGAAGTCTCCAGTGCGCATTTCTCACCGATGGAATTAGGAATATTGATGACGGCATATGGAGAACATCAGCACTAGTTTAAGAAGAAAATCAATACTGTTGCTGGTGCAAAATAGACTGGCAGAGACCATGTCAATGTGTGAACGTGATTTGATGAAGACTTAAAGTGGAATCCACGACACTACACTTATCGAACGTCCAAAAAATTAATAAAGTGTAGGTGTACAATAAATGAGTGTCTAGGTGCAACCCAGCAGGCAAAAGACATGGCAGCAAACCAATATGAAATATAAAAATCCAGTTAAATCAGGTGAGGTCCAGTTATAAGCTATTGTTATTTTTAACTTTTACCAACTGAATTGCACAGGATATTCGTTCGTTCGTCGTCTTCCGCTTATCCAGGACCGGGTCGCGAGGGCAGCAGACTCAGCAGAGACGCCCAGACGTCCCTCTCTCCAGACACCTCCTCCAGCTCCTCCAGGGGGAGCCCAAGGCGTTCCCAGGCCAGCCGAGAGACATAGTCCCTCCAGCGTGTCCTGGGCCGTCCCCTGGGCCTCCTCCCGGTGGGACGTGCCTGGAACACCTCCCAAGGAAGGCGTCCAGGAGGCATCCGGTATAGATGCCCGAGCCACCTCAACTGGCTCCTCTCAATGTGGAGGAGCAGCGGCTCTACTCCGAGCTCCTCCCGGATGGCCGAGCTCCTCACCCTATCTCTAAGGGAGTGCCCGGCCACCCTACGGAGGAAGCTCATTTCAGCCGCTTGTATCCGTGATCTCGTTCTTTCGGTCATGACCCAAAGTTCATGGCCATAGGTGAGGGTAGGAACGTAGACCGACCAGTAAATTGAGAGCTTTGCTTTTCGGCTCAGCTCTCTCTTCACCACAATGGACCGGCACAGCGCCCCCATTACTGTGGCAGCTGCACCGCTCCATTCTTCCCTCACTCGTGAACAAGACCCCGAGATACTTAAACTCCTCCACTTGAGGCAGGAACTCCCCTCCAACCTGAAGAGGACAAGCCACCCTTTTCCGGTCGAGTACCATGGCCTCGGACTTGGAGGAGCTGATCCTCATCCCAGCCGCTTCACACTCGGCTGCGAACCGCCACAGCGCATGCTGTAGGTCTTGGCTAGAGGGGGCCAGCAGGACCACGTCATCTGCAAAAAGAAGAGACGAAATCCACTGGTCCCCAAACCAGACCCCCTCCGGCCCTTGGCTGCGTCTAGAAATCCTGTCCATAAAAGTTATGAACAGGACCGGCGACAAAGGGCAGCCCTGCCGGAGTCCAACATGCACTGGGAACAGGTCCGACTTAGTGCCGGCAATGCGGACCAAACTCCTGCTCCGCTCGTACAGGGACCGGATGGCCCCTAATAAAGGGCCCCCGATTCCATACTCCTGGAGCACCCCCCACAGGGCATCACGTGGGACACAGTCGAATGCCTTCTCCAGGTCCACAAACACATGTGAACCGGTTGGGCAAACTCCCATGAACCCTCGAGCACCCTGTAGAGGGTATAGAGCTGGTCCAGTGTTCCACGGCTGGGACGAAAACCACACTGTTCCTCCTGAAGCCGAGGTTCGACTATCGGTCGGACTCTCCTCTCCAATACCCTGGCGTAGGCCTTACCAGGGAGGCTGAGGAGTGTGATCCCCCTGTAGTTGGAACACACCCTCCGGTCCCCCTTCTTATAAACGGGGACCACCACCCCAGTCTGCCAGTCCAGAGGCACTGTCCCTGGCCGAGGGCTCCGCCAGGCGTTCCCAGCAGACCCTCACTATGCGCTTGGGCCTGCCGAGTCTGTCCGGCTTTCTCCTCCTCCAGCGGATCCAACTCACCACCAGGTGATGATCAGTGGACAGCTCAGCCCCTCTCTTCACCCGAGTGTCCAAAACATGCGGCCGAAGGTCTGATGATACGACAACAAAGTCGATCATCAACCTCCTGCCTAGGGTGTCCTGGTGCCAAGTGCACTGATGGACACCCTTATGTTTGAACATGGTGTTCGTTATGGACAATCCGTGACTAGCACAGAAGTCCAATAACAAAACACCACTCGGATTCAGATCGGGGAGGCCATTCCTCCCGATCACGCCTCTCCAGGTGTCACTGTCGTTCCCCACGTGGGCGTTGAAGTCCCCCAGCAGAATAATGGAGTCCCCGGGAGGGGCACTATCCAGTACCCCCGACAGGGATGCCAAGAAGGCAGGGTAATCTGCACTACCACTCGGCCCGTAGGCTGAAATGATAGTCAGAGACCTCTCCCCAACCCGAAGGCGCAGGGATACAACCCTTTCATCCACTGGGGTAAACCCCAACACGAGACGGCTGAGCTGGGGGGCAACAAGCAAACCCACACCAGCCCGCCGCCTCTCCCCGTGGGCCACTCCAGAGTAGAAGAGAGTCCAACCCCTCTCAAGGAGATGGGTTCCAGAGCCCACGCTGTGCGTGGAGGCGAGCCCGACTATTTCTAGTCGATATCTCTCGACCTCCCGCACAAGCTCAGGCTCCTTCCCCCCCAGCGAGGTGACATTCCACGTCCCTAGAGCCAGCCTAAGCATCCGCGGATCGGGCCGCTGAGGTCTCCACCTTCGTCCGCCGCCCAATCCTCTTTGCACTGGTCCCTCACGGTTCCCCCTGCAGGTGGTGGGCCCACTGGGGGATGGTCTCGCGTCTCTCGTTCAGGCTTGGCCCGGCTGGGTCCCGCGAGGAGCAACCCAGCCACCAGGCGCTCTCCGACGAGTCCCGACCCCAGGCCTGGCTCCAGGGTGGGACCCCGGTTCCGCCGTACCGGGCGACGTCACATGCCTCGATATTGTGTTCTTCATGAGGGGTTCTTGAACCATTCTTTGTCTGACCCATCACCTAGAACCTGTTTGCCATGGGAGACCCTACCAGGGGCATTTAGGCCCCAGACAACATAGCCTCTAGGATCATTTGAGCACTCAAACCCCTCCACCACGTTAAGGTGACGGTTCAAGGAGGGGATTGCTCCTTGACTGACTGACTGACTGACTGAATTGCACAGGATATACTCAATAAATGCAATTAATGATGTGTAAGAAGTTAATGGATGTCTCATGGCTTAATATGAAAAAGAGTAGACATGCAACTGAAATCGAGATCCCCCCCCCCCCCATGCTCCTAGTGAAACAGCTGTACAATGTGTACTTACAAGAAAACAGAACCATAAGATAAGACAGACTTCTTTTTTATCTCACATGGGAGAATTTAGCTTGTTCCAGCAGCGCTTGATAACACACAAGTAGGGTGCAGATAGTTATGAACAAAATGTGCAATCAAAGAAGAACAATGTAAATGTGCAAAAACACGAAGTAATAATAGAATAAAATAAACAATAAAATTACCTATGTACAGTACAAAGTGGTCATTTGTGCTAAAGTGACAATGATTGCAGGTATTTACAAATACAGAGGTTGTTGCACTAGTTATACAGTAGAACTGAACAGTCAGACAGCGGTTGGGATGAAGAACCTGCGGTAGCGCTCCTTCCTGCACTGAGGGTGTCTGAGTAAGCCATTGAAGGAGTTGCTCTGCTCCTCTACAATCCATTGCAGTGGTGAGAGGTTATGTCCATGATGGATGTGTGCTTGGCCACAATGTGGAGGTGGGTGAGGATGAGCATCTCCATGGTCTTCGTCAGGTCAAGGCGACTGGTCTGTAGTGGGTGAGGTGCCCAATTATATATATATATATATATATATATATAGTACAGACCAAAGGTTTGGACACACCTTCTCATTCAAAGAATTTTCTTTATTTTCATGACTAGGAATATTGTAGCTTCACACTGAAGGCATCAAAACTATGAATTAACACATGTGGAATTATATACTGAACAAGAAAGTGTGAAACAACTGAAAATATGTCTTATATTCTAGGTTCTTCAAAGTAGCCACCTTTTGCTTTGATTACTGCTCCGCACACTCTTGGCATTCTGTTGATGAGCTTCAAGAGGTAGTCACCTGAAATGGTTTTCACTTCACAGGTGTGCCCTGTCAGGTTTAATAAGTGGGATTTCAAGCCTTATAAATGGGGTTGGGACCATCAGTTGTGTTGTGCAGGAGGTGGATACAGTACACAGCTGATAGTCCTACTGAATAGACTGTTAGAATTTGTATTATGTCAAGAAAAAAGCAGCTAAGTAAAGAAAAACAAGTGGCCATCAGTACTTTAAGAAATGAAGGTCAGTCAGTCCGAACAATTGGGAAAACTTTGAAAGTGTCCCCAAGTGCAGTCGCAAAAACCATCAAGCACTACAAAGAAACTGGCTCACAGGAAAGGAAGACCAAGAGTCACCTCTGCTGCGGACAATAAGTTCATCCGAGTCACCAGCCTCAGAAATCGCAGGTTAACAGCAAACAGCAGCTCAGATTAGAGAACAGGTCAATGCCACACAGATTTCTAGCAGCAGACACATCTCTAGAGACTTGTTTGAGCTAAAGAACACAAGGAATGGACATTAGACCAGTGGAAATCTGTGCTTTGGTCTAATGAGTCCAAGTTTGAGATCTTTGGTTCCAACCACCGTGTCTTTGTGCAGCGCAAAAG
This sequence comes from Girardinichthys multiradiatus, assembly GCF_021462225.1. NCBI lineage: Eukaryota > Metazoa > Chordata > Actinopteri > Cyprinodontiformes > Goodeidae > Girardinichthys > Girardinichthys multiradiatus. Next base: position 226,009 of record NC_061796.1, read on the forward strand.
AGGTGAACGGATGGACTCTACATGCCTGGTTCCCACCATGAAGCATGGAGGAGGTGTGATGGTGTGGGGGTGCTTTGCTGGTGACACTGTCGGGGATTTATTAAAAATTGTAGGCATACTGAACCAGCATGGCTACCACAGCATCTTGCAGCGGCATGCTATTCCATCCGGTTTGCGTTTAGTTGGACCATCATTTATTTTTCAACAGGACAATGACCCCAAACACACCTCCAGGCTGTGTAAGGACTATTTGACCAAGAAGGAGAGTGATGGGGTGCTGCGCCAGATGACCTGGCCTTCACAGTCACCGGACCTGAACCCAATCAATATGGTTTGTGGTGAGCTGGACCGCAGAGTGAAAGCAAATGGGCCAACAGGTGCTAATCATCTCTGGGAACTCCTTCAAGACTGTTGGAAAACCATTTCAGGTGACTTAAGTCTTGAAGCTCATCAACAGAATGCCAAGAGTGTGTGGAGCAGTAATGAAAGCAAAAGGTGGCTACTTTGAAGAACCTAGAATATAAGACATATTTTCAGTTGTTTCACACTTTTTTGTTCAGTATATAATTCCACATGTGTTAATTCATAGTTTTGATGCCTTCAGTGTGAAGCTACAATATTCATAGTCATGAAAATAAAGACAACTCTTTGAATGAGAAGGTGTGTCCAAACCTTTGGTCTGTATTGTGTATATACAGGTCCTTCTCAAAATATTAGCACATTGTGATAAAGTTCATTATTTTCCATAATGTCATGATGAAAATTTAACATTCATATATTTTAGATTCATTGCACACTAACTGAAATATTTCAGGTCTTTTATTGTCTTAATACGGATGATTTTGGCATACAGCTCATGAAAACCCAAAATTCCTATCTCACAAAATTAGCATATCATTAAAAGGGTCTCTAAACGAGCTATGAACCTAATCATCTGAATCAACGAGTTAACTTTAAACACCTGCAAAAGATTCCTGAGGCCTTTAAAACTCCCAGCCTGGTTCATCACTCCAAACCCCAATTATGGGTAAGACTGCCGACCTGACTGCTGTCCAGAAGGCCACTATTGACACCCTCAAGCAAGAGGGTAAGACACAGAAAGAAATTTCTGAACGAATAGGTTGTTCCCAGAGTGCTGTATCAAGGCACCTCAGTGGGAAGGAAAAAGTGTGGCAGAAAACGCGAACGAGAAGAGGTGACCGGACCCTGAGGAAGATTGTGGAGAAGGGCCGATTCCAGACCTTGGGGGACTTGCGGAAACAGTGAACTGAGTCTGGAGTAGAAACATCCAGAGCCACCGTGCACAGGCATGTGCAGGAAATGGGCTACAGGTGCCGCATTCCCCAGGTCAAGCCACTTTTGAACCAGAAACAGCGGCAGAAGCGCCTGACCTGGGCTACAGAGAAGCAGCACTGGACTGTTGCTCAGTGGTCCAAAGTACTTTTTTCGGATGAAAGCAAATTCTGCATGTCATTCGGAAATCAAGGTGCCAGAGTCTGGAGGAAGACTGGGGAGAAGGAAATGCCAAAATGCCAGAAGTCCAGTGTCAAGTACCCACAGTCAGTGATGGTCTGGGGTGCCGTGTCAGCTGCTGGTGTCGGTCCACTGTGTTTTATCAAGGGCAGGGTCAATGCAGCTGCTATCAGGAGATTTTGGAGCACTTCATGCTTCCATCTGCTGAAAAGCTTTATGCAGATGAAGATTTCATTTTTCAGCACGACCTGGCACCTGCTCACAGTGCCAAAACCACTGGTAAATGGTTTACTGACCATGGTATCACTGTGCTCAATTGGCCTGCCAACTCTCCTGACCTGAACCCCATAGAGAAGCTGTGGGATATTGTGAAGAGAACGTTGAGAGACTCAAGACCCAACACTCTGGATGAGCTAAAGGCCGCTATCGAAGCATCCTGGGCCTCCATAAGACCTCAGCAGTGCCACAGGCTGATTGCCTCCATGCCACGCCGCATTGAAGCAGTCATTTCTGCCAAAGGATTCCCGACCAAGTATTGAGTGCATAACTGTACATGATTATTTGAAGGTTGACGTTTTTTGTATTAAAAACACTTTTCTTTTATTGGTCGTATGAAATATGCTAATTTTGTGAGATAGGAATTTTGGGTTTTCATGAGCTGTATGCCAAAATCATCCGTATTAAGACAATAAAAGACCTGAAATATTTCAGTTAGTGTGCAATGAATCTAAAATATATGAATGTTAAATTTTCATCATGACATTATGGAAAATAATGAACTTTATCACAATATGCTAATTTTTTGAGAAGGACCTGTATATATACACATGCTCACTGGCCACTTTATTTATACACCTTGTTAGTACTGGGTTGGACCCCCCTTTTGCCTTCAGAACTGCCTTAATCCTTCGTGGCGTAGATTCAACAAAGTACTGGAAACATTCCTCACAGAGTTTGGCGCATATTGACATGATAGGATCACACAGATTTGTCGGCTGCACAGCCATGATGCGAATCTCCCATTCCACCACATCCCAACAGCCATTTGAGTACAGTGAAGAAGAAGAAACCAGTCTGAGATGATTCGTGCTTTATGACATGGCGTATTATCCTGCTGGAAGTAACCATCAGAAGATCAGAATCAGAAAAGCTTTATTGCCAAGTACGTTTTTGGACATACAAGGAATTTGTTTTGGCGTAGTCGGTGCAATACAATACAAATTAAACAGTATAAACATATCTACAATATAATATAAATATATGTGCACAGTTTTAAGTGAGTGAGAGTAAGTATAGAGCAGTATAAGATGCAAGAGCAATACAACAGTGCAGGTGATCATTGTGCAAGTATGGCAGTGCAAGTAAAGCAGGAGTCCATGCTGAACGTTAATGTAATGCATAGAGTTACAGGTGTCCTGTCAGCAAAAACAGGGGGTTGTAGGGGAAAGGGAGAGTCATGGTGGTTTCCGGGCTTTGTTAACAAGGCTGGTGGCAGATGGGAAAAAACTGTTCTTGTGGCGTGAGGTTTTGGTCCGGATGGACCGCAGCCTCCTGCCAGAGGGGAGAGTCTCAAAGAGTCTGTGACCAGGGTGGGAGGGATCAGCCAGAATCTTCCCTGCCCGCTTCAGGGTCCTGGAGGTGTACAGTTCCTGGAGCGACAGTAGACTGCAGCCAATCACCTTCTCAGCAGACCGAATGACACGCTGCAGCCTGCCCTTATCCTTGGCTGTAGCAGCGGCGTACCAGATGGTGATGGAGGAGGTGAGGATGGACTCAATGATGGCTGTGTAGAAGTGCACCATCATAGTCTTTGGCAGGTTGAATTTCTTCAGCTGCTGCAGGAAGAACATCCTCTGCTGGGCTTTCTTGATGAGGGAGTTGATGTTTGGCTCCCACTTGAGATCCTGGGAGATGATGGTTCCCAGGAAGCGGAAAGATGGGTACACTGTGGTCATAAAGAGATGGACATGGTCAGCAACAATACTCAGGTAGGCTGTGGCGTTGACACGATGCTCAATTGGTACTAAGGGGCCCAAAGTGTGCCAAGAAAATATCCCCCACACCATTACACCCCCACCACCAACCTGAACCGTTGATACAAGGCATGATGGATCCATGCTTTCTTGTTGTTGACCCCAAATTCTGACCCTACCATCTGAATGTCCCAGCAGAAATCGAGACTCATCAGACCAGGTAATGTTTTTCCAATCTTCTGTTCTCCAATTTTGGTGAGCCTGTGCAAATTGTAGCCTCAGTTTCCTGTTCTTAGCTGACAGGAGTGGCACCCGGTGTGGTCTTCTGCTGCTGTAGCCCATCCGCATCAAGGTTCAACATGTGTGTTCAGAGATACTGTTCTGCATGCCTTGGTTGTAACAAGTGGTTATTTGAGTTACTGTTGCCTTTCTATCAGCTCGAACCAGTCTGGCCATTCTCCTCTGACCTATGGCATCAACAAGGCATTTGCGCCCACAGAACTGCCGCTCACTGGATATTTTGTCTTTTTTGGACCATTCTCTGTAAATCCTAGAGATGGTAGTGGGTGAAAATCCCAGTAGATCAGAAATTTCTGAAATACTCCGACCAGCCCGTCTGGCACCAACAACCATGGCATGTTCAAAGTCTCTTAAATCACCTTTCTTCCCCATTGTGATGCTTGGTTTGAACTACAGCAGATCATCTTGACCATGTCTACATGCCTAAATGATTTGAGTTGTCGCCATGTGATTGGCTGATTAGAAATTTGCGTTAACGAGCAGTGGCCGGTGAGTGTCTGTATGTATATATATATATATATACAGACACTCACGGCCACTTTATAAGGTACACCTGTCCAACTGCTCGTTAACGCAAATTTATATATATATGTATATGAATGAATGAAATATTTTCATTGAATACTTTGTTCTGTACAAAGTTGAATGTGCTGACAACAAAATCACACAAAACTCATCAATGGAAATCAAATTTATTAACCAATGGAGGCCTGGATTTGAAGTCACACACAAAATGAAAGTGGAAAAACACACTACAGGCTGATCCAACTTTGATGTAATGTCCTTAAAACAAGTCAAAATGAGGCTCAGTATTGTGTATGACCTCCCTACAACACCTGGGCATGCTCCTGATGAGACGCAGGATGGTCTCCTGAGGGATCTCCTCCCAGACCTGGACTAAAGCATCCGCCAACTCCTGGACAGTCTGTGGTGCAACGTGACGTTGGTGGATGGAGCGAGACATGATGTCCCAGATGTGCTCAATCGGATTCAGGTCTGAGGAACGGGCGGGCCAGTCCATAGCTTCAATGTCTTCATCTTGCAGGAACTGTTGACACACTCCAGCCACATGAGAGGTTTAGCATTGTCCTGCATTAGGAGGAACCCAGGGCCAACCACACCAGCATATGGTCTCACAAGGGATCTGAGGATCTCATCTCGGTACCTAATGGCAGTCAGGCTATATCTGGTGAGTACATGGAGGGCCGTGCGGCCCTCTAAAGAAATGCCACCTCACACCATTACTGACCCACTGCCAAACCGGTCATGCTGAAGGATGTTGCAGGCAGCAGATCGCTCTCCACGGTGTCTCCACACTCTGTCACGTCTGTCATATGTGCTCAGTGTGAACCTGCTTTCATTTGTGAAGAGCACAGGGCACCAGTGGCGAATTTGCCAATCCTGGTGCTCTCTGGCAAATGCCAAGCGTCCTGCATTTGAGGACGTCAGGCCCTCATACCATCCTCATGGAGTCGGTTTCTAACCGTTTGTGCAGACACATGCACATTTGTGGCCTGGAGGAGGTCATTTTGCAGGGCTCTGGCAGTGCTCCTCCTGTTCCTCCTTGCACAAAGGTGGAGGTAGCGGTCCTGCTGCTGGGTTGTTGCCCTCCTACGGCCTCCTCCACATCTCCTGGTGTACTGGCCTGTCTCCTGGTAGCGCCTCCAGGCTCTGGACACTACGCTGACAGACACAGCAAACCTTCTTGCCACAGCTCGCATTGATGTGCCATCCTGGATGAGCTGCACTACCTGAGCCACTTGTGTGGGTTGTAGAGTCCGTCTCATGCTACCACGAGTGTGAAAGCACCACCAACATTCAAAAGTGACCAAAACATCAGCCAGAAAGCATAGGTACTGAGAAGTGGTCTGTGGTCCCCACCTGTAAGTAAGTAAGTAAGTAAGTAAATAAAATTTTATTTATGTAGCACCTCTCAAGACACAGATCACAAAGTGCTTCACAACACTAATACAAAGTACAATTGGAATAATATATTTATATATGTAAATTAGAAGAAGATAAGATGAAATCAAAAATAAACTAACCAAACGCAAGCCTAAAAAGAACCACTCCTTTATTGAGTGTGGCTTGCTAATCACCAAACATTTCCCCCTGTTGTCTATTCCATTTGTACAACAGCTGTGAAATTGATTGTCAATCAGTGTTGCTTCCTAAGTGGACAGTTTGATTTCACAGAAGTTTGATTTACTGGGAGTCATATTGTGTTGTTTCAGTGTTCCCTTTATTTTTTTGAGCAGTGTATATATATATATATTGTCGCGATTGCTGGAGTGATCTTCCGGTGTATTTCCCGTGGTGCTTAGCGGTGAATGAGTGCACTGTGAATGAGATGGAAGGCCGTTGTTGTCCATTAAAGTTCATTCTACTACTCAGTTTTGAGTGTCATTATTGAACCTACCCACTTGAGGTGTCAGAAGTGGGATCTGATGGAAATGACATCTTTGAAAGACATTGAGCAGCTTCTGGCTGAACTGGAAGAAGAAAACACTCTCAGAGCTAAACGGCCTGGCTGCAGTGGGCTGAAGTAGTGGAGCAAACTGCCTTTGTTAAGGCAAACTGAAGAACGGAGCATTGAAGAGACACAAACCTGCAGCAGTCCACCTGACGGAGCAAGCACTGTCCGTGGGCAGCCTTTCTTAAGGCTGGTAGGTGACTGCATTCCAGCTTCTCAGCCTACTATGATGCGACAACACCCTGAAGAGAGGATTACAATGGTGGAGATCCCCCGACGGTGTCAACTTCCGGCTCTGCCCAAACTCCCTCGTTATAATGGGGAGACAGCACTGGATGGCTCTCTCATCCAGGTTGAGATGGTGGTCGAACTGAGTGGCTAGTCCCCAGAGAACACAGCATTACAAGTTGCCCTGAGCTTGGAGGGGGGTGCTCTCCAGGTACTGTCTGACCTATGACCAGGAGAGCGCCAAAATTGGCCATTGTTCCAGGAGGCTCTTCAGAGGCGTTTTGGAAGGAGCATCTATGCCGAGCATGCACAGGAGCAGTTGATTAGTTGCCAGCGCCTGGATGGTGAGACCCTGGGATCTTACGCAACAGACATCCTGCTACGGACTCGACAAAGTTACCCTGAAGTAGAGACAGTGGTGAAGACAAAACTGGCCGTCCAGGATTTCATCAGGGGCCTACGACCAGCCAGACTCCATGAACATATCTGTGTCCACTCTCGTGGCAACTGGTTGGCAGTCCTGACAGAGGCAGAAAGAGTGGAACCCATGCTATGCATCAAGACTAACAACACCGGCGCGAGGTTTGTATGCAGCCCAGGCTAATACAGGGAGTGATGAATAGGAGGACAGCCTGAGCAAATTGGCGGCTGCCCAACTGCAACCATCATTCCGGGGACGACCGCGACAAAGAAGGGCTACCAGTGTGGAGAACTGGGTCATCTGGCTCATGACTGCCCAGCGCCAGCCCCACATAAACAAGACTTGCCGCCCCCTTTAAACTGATTGGGGGTGGTACTGAAGGGGGCCTACCACCACCAGAAGACACCCCTGTTACAAGAAATGCATTGCGGTTGGGCCAGTTGGGTGGACCGCATGGACTATACATGAACATTATGCTCGATGATGTTCCCCTTTATGGCTTAATAGACAATGGGCCCATGGTCTCCTTGGTCCAACCAGGCACACTGCCTGACACAAAAGCACAAAGCCCCCAAGGGTGAGCTCTAACCAAGCGTTACGTCACCACTTCTATGGGCAAGCGCGTCAGGATGAAAGGTCCACGGGTCCTGGATGTAGAGGTGGATGGTGAGAGCAACCGACATTTGTTCTGGCTGGCAGACATTCAAGACCCCTGCATCATTGGATTGGACTTGTTGATGACATGAGGGGGCGTAATAGATGTTAAGGCGGCCACACTCCTATTGGGTCACAAAACCATCCAACTCTACCCCCATCAGGAAGGGGTGCGACACGCCAGTACACCAGCACTTAGAGATCATGACAGGGACCTGCCAAGACCACCTGATGACTGCATGGGGGTGGGGAGGAGACCTGCAGGGCTGCTGTTTGAGGAGGAGGAGGAGGACGCTTTTTCTCTGTCTCCCACCCCCTCCCATATCTGCCCTGCTTCAGCTCTGTGTCTTGTCTTTGGAGCCTCTTTTTGCAAATCTTCCAAATTCTTAGTTATGGATTTGGTCAGCTGGTCTCTCAATGCAATTGATCAAATTTTCTCGAGGAGAAGACAGGGTGAAGGAGAGCCCAACTTGTCCGGACTGGACGTTTTTCTCTGGATACACAATGGACTCCTGGCAGAAGTGGAGGATTGTGAGTCTGTCGATAATGTCAGTCGAGGATGCGGAAGATGTGTATATAATTGGATGTTTGATATCAGAATTTCTGCTTTTTGGAGTCAGCGGTTACCTGGAATATCGAGAATGTCAGCAGCTGTTCTGGCTATTGTAAGGCTGCCTGGCACGTGTGATGGGATCTTCAGGGCGATCAGCACTCAGACTGAGATGTTACATGAGCTGAATTGCAGACTGGATGTGATCCTTAGGATCGCAGGCAGGTTGCGGTTCCTGGACTCAGGGGTGAAATGGGATAAATCTTGGAGAAAGTTGTTCGCTCGGATCTGGCAGAAAGACCAGGAATTTGGCTGTTTGGATTCGCCTTTGAGAAGCACCAGCGAGACTCTCGAGGCTGACGGAAAATTAAGAGTCAGCCTAACCCAAATAATTATTGTTTTTCTGAATCTGGCTCCCCTGCACGGCCTTGATGTCTGGTTATCTTCAACTTCTCCTGGAAGTTATGTAAACATGACGCTCTGCTCCCTCTGCTCCCTCCGTTCCCTGAGGACACCTGTGTACCTGCTCAGAACTTTGTGGCCGGTTGATGAGCATTCCAACGTACCATCAAGGACAATGGCCTCTGGGCTGCCAAGGAGTGTTCCCGCACCAATCTCGTCCAACATGACATTGACACTGGGGAAACAAGACCCATCTGTCTGCGGCCCCATCGTCTCCCTTTCTCAAGGCGGGCTGCAACAGAGAAGTTACAGCCATGAGTTACAACAGGAAATGCGGTATGGACTTTTTCTGGAACTTTCAAAATAAATTGCATTAACCTACTTCCGGAACAACTTAGGAATTGGGGGTAACAGCAGACTTCCCATGATGCCACTGCCCGTATAAACCCCCCACCTTCCAATGGTCCGACATCTTCCATGCCGATGATCATCGGGATAGGAGGAGACAAGCGTGCTAATGTCTCTTTGCTGGCAAAAAGACATAAACTATTCAAACTGGATCCAAGGATATCATACGATCCCGCGACCATATGCATAAGTTAAGTACTGATGAATTACTGTTGAAAGAATCCGGTATTCATTCATGAAAAGGAGTAAATTAAGGTATAAGCATTGCTTACTTTCGCTCTGAGGCCTGCAGAAGCAAACTGTCCCAGAGAAGTCCCCAGTAGAGATGCTGTCTCTATAAGCCGAGTAAAACGGTTTTCCCTGCCTGAGAGAAGGACAACAGGAGCCGCATCACCGTGGTTACGGTAACGTGCAGTTTGGCCGGCCGACAGAACAGCCGCCACTCTCCACAGCTAAGGAGGTTAGCTGTAGCTAACCGTTTAAAGACTGTGGACGTTTCTTCAAACTTCGCCGCCCTGGACAACGTTCCTCACCACAGTTCATGAGATTAAGTGTTTGGGCAGAATAATATAGAAGTGATTTAGATTGAAATGATCAATAAACGTTTTTCATTTTATGAAGTTTGGCTTTGTTTGTGTTGAACTCAGCTATCTTGGTACTAGCAGGCTATCTGCGGCACACGTGTTCAGTTTGTGTTCTTTGTATGTTTTTAAAGTTAAGACAAACTTTATTAAAGGGTGATTTTAAACAGAAGATTGCTCATAACGCGCCGTCCACGCTTATGCATTTTAACCCTTTTATTAACAGTATTTTTGAAGGTGTGTGTTTGATTCTGGTGCTAAGCTATCAGCTTTTTTTGTTAGCTTCAACTGCTAACAGCTAAGAACACGCGCTTGCTACTAAAGAGTATTTAACAGAAAGGTTGTTAGTTTCAAGCTAGTAAATAATAGTCCCTAAAAATTATTTTACTAAATCTGATAACTAAGTAAACACCATTAAGCCCCATTTCTCCAGAAAGATTTGGCTCTTTTCCAAAATATTCCCTTCAATATTTTACCATTTTCTTTTATATTTCTTTAAATATTATTTTAATAAATAAAGGCAGCTAATAAGACCCTGTTAAGAAATGGTCATCCAGAAGGTTGGTTTTATTCAGTAGATCATTCTTAAAACATTATTTTATTAAAATAATATTTTATCTGATCTTGCATTGTGAATGGTTGTCTAAGTTAGTTCCAAGACTAACTTCACGTCACTTCCAGATTCTTCAAAATAATCCTTGGTTCTTAAACATAAACATTGCATGGTAATGTTGCATCACTCTTTTGGTCATAATTATCAATCATCTTTAATCAACTTGTTTATATTGCACATAGTCCATTAGTCTTCGTTATTCTTTAATTCTGCTTGGTAGTTTAGTTGGATTGTTTTAGCATAGTAAAAAGTTTGTTGATTGAAATATTTTTGACTTTGAGTTGACTTATTTTTGTTAATAAATTCTTGTATTTTAAGAAATTGTGTGAATTCATTCCATGTATGTGGAGAGTTTTTGCTGTTCAATAATGTCAGAGCTCGTCTCAAACCTTTCTATTTTGTCCTAATACCATCGCCTTACTGGGCCGGTATTCACAGGACAACCCTTAACAGACCAAAATATTATTTGATAAAATATTAATATTAAATAATATTCTCAGATTAATAATCACAACACTTAACACACCAAAATATTATTTGATAAAATATTAAAATTAAATAATATTCTCAGGTTCATAATCCTAACAGAAGAATATCAAAGATATGCTGGAGGCTGATGTCATAGAGCCTTCAAATAGCCCCTGGGTGGCACCGGTGGTCATAGTGGAAAAAAAAGACAAAGATTGGCGGTTCTGTGTTTACTTCAGGCGGTTGAATGAAAACATTCACAAGGACTCTTACTCTGTCCCACACATCGATGATACTCTGGACTACATTGCTGGGTCCAGCTGGTTCAGTTCCCTGGATCTCCGCAGCGGCTATTGGCAGGTGGAACTGGCCCCAGATGCCCCCAGATGCTATAAATGTGACAGGAAACCGGTTTAACTGTTTAACTTCCTGCTGTGATGTCCATGCCAGTAGAGGAGCTAACAACATCATGTTTGTGCTCTGAACCACTAATTTTCAGTAAACAAAAACCTCATCATCCAACCTATTGGTCTTTGAGAGTGTTTATGACAGGGCGGGTACACAACTGTTACATTGGTGCCGTGACCCTGGACTTCAATCAAGCTTGTCGAACCTGTGACCGTCCTGTCTGCCACATCGCTTCTTAAGAACATTTGTTTGCAGTGTTTGTGGATTCGAGCTCACAGCTGACATGATATCATTACGGTGCAATGTACAAATATTGCTAAATAGTGTGTCTCTGTGACACAGAGAACTTTAGTGTGCCATACCAGTGATATACCAGACAAGCTATTGATTTTATTTTCCTTGGTGTTTTGGATTTCGATATCTATGCTTTTATCGAAACATTTGAACAATGTCTACTCATGGTAATCCCTCTTGGTTTAGCACAACCTTTGGTATTGGTAGAGGCAGGGGCTTACTCGCTCCCGTTCCTTTTTCTGTTGATAGTCCTATTCTGAGTGGTGTTATGCCCTCACTAGATGAAATTCCTGGCACCACGGTCCATAATCCTGTTAACCATCATGCCAGCACTCCAATGCCTCATGTCACGCCTACATCAAATCCTACTAATGACAGTTCTGAGTGTGTAGCTGCTAAGATGAGATCTTTTATCCAAGAAATAGGACATCAGTTGGCTGACAGCATCATGTCACGTATGCAGCCGCACAACATGGTTAGTCCCAGTTCTACGGCCACACAAACTGTAGCGAGCACTGTGAGTCAGTCCAGTTATGCGTCTGATGTATCCCAGGTCCTTGTTGTCATGCAGAGAAAGGTCAAAGAACCTCCATGTTTTGCAGGTAATAGTTCAGACTCAATTACAGTGCATGACTGGGAACATCAGATGAGAACGTTCATTAAGAAAATGAAGTGAAGGTTGAAGAACAGGCTGAAGAAATCCTTATGCATTTGAGGGGTAAGGCAAAGGATGTTGTTAGGTTTAGTATTAGAAATAGCAACACTGACATCAATGCTCACCCTGATATGATTTATAGTCTCCTTAGGAAACACAGCTCTACTAAGTACTCTGCTGTCCCCTTAGCCGACTTTTACTCGACTTTGCCCAAAGACCAGGAAGACCCCTATGACTACTGGCTGAGACTGAACAGAGCATCTGACCTTACCTCTGACTGCCTGAGAGAGAAGGGCAAATCATTTGAAAACCCTCAGATGGAGGTGACTCATATGTTTATTAGGAATTGTCCCGGTAAAGACCTGGCTCTCACTTTCAGATCCAAAACTATTGACAGTTGGTCAGCGTGTGAAGTCCTGGAGGTGCTGAACGAGTACCATGCTGAGGAGAGCTGTAAAGAAACTTCCCCAGTGCAACCTAAGAAGACGGTGGACATTACTGTGCACAAAGCAGAGGTGAGCTATACCCCGGTCCCTACTCATAGCAGTCGGGAGCCCCCCCAAGCACATAGTCCACAATATTTCTCCTTGGCAGAGGTTATGTCTATGTTAGAGAAGGTTCTGCTGAGTGGAGCCTCTGCCCAGTCGCAAGGGAGAAGGCGAGCTCCACCCAGGCGACCGGTAGACAAAATCGATGGTTTCACTGGTAAACCATGCATTATTTGCCAAAGCGATGACCATAGTGCTTTGTCACATTGCCGAGAAAATAGGCTTTGTTTCAAGTGCTATGCTCCAGGTCATTCACGCCACGATTGTCCAACTAATGAGTACAATGAGTGAGTCCTCTGCTGAGTCCCTTTTACAACAGTGCCCTGATATGACAAGATATACGGCTGACGATTATGTCATTATAGGCTGTGGTGGACAACGTGTTTTCCCCAAAGACATGTATGACCTTGATGTCACGGTTTATGGATGCAGGATGATTATTCCAACGATGGTTGTTCCGGGCCAGACAGAACAGATTATCCTTGGCACCAATGCCATCAAGCACATTCTGACCCAATTAAAGAGCACTGACAGCTACTGGAGACTAGTTTCCTCACCCAACAGAGGCCGAACAGCAGACCACTGCCAATTCCTTCGGACTTCATGAATATAATCGCCTCCCTTAGGGTCTGTGCAATAGCCCGGCTACATTCATGAGGATGATGATGTCCATATTTGGTGACGAGAATTTCACGAGCTTGTTGTGCTACCTCGATGATCTGATGGTTTTTGCACCTACGGAGGAAATTGCACTGTGTCGCCTACAGATGGTTTTCTCTCGCCTCAAAGAACACAATCTTAAACTCGCACCCAAGAAGTGCTTTTTCCTCAGACGGAATGTGAAATTTCTTGCCATGTCATTCAGTGCTGATGGTGTCCGAACAGACCCTGAGAAAGTGAGAGCCGTGAACGACGTCCAAGTCAATGACCTTATGGAGTCTGATGGGAAAACGCCATGCCCTAGCAAAATTAGATCATATCTGGGCATGGTAATGTACTACCAAAGTTTCATCGAGGCATGCTCTGCAAAGGCAAAACCGCTGTTTAAGCTCACAGCTGGTCTGGGTGCTCAACAAAAGCATAAGAGGGGTCGCAAATCTGTCAAGAAGAGAGGTCAAGTAAAATTGACACCTGCCGATTGGACAGACGCTTGCCAGACCGCTTTTGAGACACTGAAACATGACCTCATGACAAGTGTTACTCTAGCCCACCCAGACTTCAAGGCCCCGTTCATTCTGGTCGTCGACGCATCCTTTGATGGGATTGGAGCTGTCCTGTCACAGCTGCCGCCTGGTGGAAAAGTAGCCAGGCCCATCGCCTTTGCGAGTAGAACCCTTTCATGCTCCCAGTTGAACTACCCTGCACACCGGCTTGAATTTCTCGCCTTGAAATGGGCGGTGTGTAACAAGTTCAGCCATTGGTTAAGGGGCAGACACTTCACCATATGGACTGATAATAATCCCTTGACGTACATTCTGACCAAGCCCAGACTTGATGCGTGTGAACAGCTCGCTGCATACGACTTAGCCTTAAAATACATCCCCGGCCCAAAGAACATCGTTATCGATGCTTTGAGCCGTGAGCCATTCGTCCAGTCGTATGTGAGTCATCGCCTTGTGAATGAGTCGTATACCTTGCTGTTGGATCAGGTCAATGGCATAAACGACAGGCTTGTGCAGGATATCTTCAGAGTGTCCAACAACTGTCAGGTGGTCTTGGATGATGGTGATGAGACAACGAATGAGCCAGTTCGAGACACAGTTCCACCATGCACAAGGGGTTCAGTCGCTGCGGAGGAAGTTGCTGCCATCCTCAAAGCTCAATCCAGTGGCAGTGTGAGCCAAGTGATGGGAACTGGGCCCAATCTTCTGATGGATGCACACCAGTTCTCAGCACTCCCACAGAGCCAGCTTGTCAGTTGGCAGGAGGCTGACGACACAATAAGCAAAGCCATGTACTTTGTACGGAGACGCAGGAGACCTACCAAGCGTGAAAGGGCTGTTTAGTCACGGAGCGTGATTGAGATGCTGAAGCATTGGACCAGACTCACCATACAGAATGACATGCTGTACAGGACAAGGAAAGATCCCCACAGGAACAAAAAGATCCTCCAGTTCATAGTGCCTGACTCAATGAAGCAGAAAGTTCTCCATGGTCTCCATGATGCAGCAGGTCATTAAGGGCAGCACCGTACTGTGTCTCTTGTGAGGCAAAGGTTCTTCTGGAGTGGCATGGGACATGATGTTATGAACTATGTTCGGTCCTGTCAGCGCTGCATAGTAGGAAAGACACCTGAGCCCCACAGCCGTGCACCACTCAAGAACATAGTCACCTCTGAGCCTATGGAGTTAGTCTGCATAGACTTTTGGACTGCTGAGCAGGGGAACATGTCTGTGGATGTTCTAGTTGTGACCGATCATTTTTCCAAGATGGCACATGCCTTCCCTTGCAAAAATCAGACTGCCAAGGAGGTTGCTCGTCATCTCTGGAATAGCTTCTTTCTCATTTATGGGTTTCCTCGCTGTATCCATTTGGACCAGGGGGCCAACTTTGCGAGCAAGCTAATCAAGGAGCTTCTAGAGATGGCTGGGGTGCAGAAATCCCATAAAACTCCTTATCACCCTATGGGAAATGGTGTCACAGAGCGATTAAACAGGACTCTGGAAGATATGATCAGGTCCCTTCCCCCTCAGCCCACAGCGAAATGGCCACAAATTCTGCAGCTGCTCACCTTGTGCTATAATTGCACGGAGCATGAGACGACAGGGTTTGCGCCATTCTACCTTGTCTTTGGAAGGATCCCTTGTCTGCCCATCGACGTCATGTTCCAGCATGCTCTCACCAATGATGCTGTTGTCGACTATTCAGACTTTGTTTCCCACCTGAAGAAAGATCTACATGAGGCTGCTCGGATTGTGTAGAGGAACAGTCCAGGGAACAGACTCGCCACGCCAAGCTGTACAACCGCAAGGTCAGGGGCTCACCTCTCGTTGTTGGAGACAGAGTACTGATTGCCAACAGAGGTGTGCCAGGGAAACGCAAGGTTGCGGACAAGTGGGAGTCTACCCCTTATGAGGTCATGTCAGTAAAGCCTGACATCAATGTCTACAGAGTAAAAGATATCCTAACAGGTAGAGAGAGTCGTCCACAGGAACCTGTTACTTTCTGTTAACTTCTTGCCCTGTGAGAGAGGTGAGGACCTTGAATCTGTACGCTCCGACAGTGATGCTGCTATTCATGGGAGTGTTCTATGTCCTGATGTACCTGATGTGGTGGAGGACAGTGTTGACCGTACGGTTAATTGGCTGATGCAGACGGGCAATGATGGACTGCATTCAGAAGATAACGACTCACTTGATCGGGCATCTGGTGTTGCCCAGTCTGACCCCCTCACAGTCGTTACACCCAGTCCAACCAGTCCCTGTCCACAATATTGCCCACTCAACTGTGGACCCCGGGGGAGATGCACAGCACCGCAAGGACATTTTGCCTCCAGACACGGATATGGCACCTTCCAGCTTTGTCTGTCCAGACATGTCCCCTCTTCACGATACCCTCACGGACTTAGCCCTCCCTGTTGACAATCCCCTAGATGTTGACGTCCCTGTGAGAGATGTTCTGGATAGTGACTGTTCAGACGCTTCCATTCCAGGCTCCTTGCCTCAGGTTGTTAGTATACAGGTCCTTCTCAAAATATTAGCATATTGTGATAAAGTTCATTATTTTCCATAATGTCATGATGAAAATGTAACATTCATATATTTTAGATTCATTGCACACTAACTGAAATATTTCAGGTCTTTTATTGTCTTAATACGGATGATTGTGGCATACAGCTCATGAAAACCCAAAATTCCTATCTCACAATATTAGCATATTTCATCCGACCAATAAAAGAAAAGTGTTTTTAATACAAAAAACGTCAACCTTCAAATAATCATGTACAGTTATGCACTCAATACTTGGTCGGGAATCCTTTTGCAGAAATGACTGCTTCAATGCAGCGTGGCATGGAGGCAATCAGCCTGTGGCACTGCTGAGGTCTTATGGAGGCCCAGGATGCTTCGATAGCGGCCTTTAGCTCATCCAGAGTGTTGGGTCTTGAGTCTCTCAACGTTCTCTTCACAATATCCCACAGATTCTCTATGGGGTTCAGGTCAGGAGAGTTGGCAGGCCAATTGAGCACAGTGATACCATGGTCAGTAAACCATTTACCAGTGGTTTTGGCACTGTGAGCAGGTGCCAGGTCGTGCTGAAAAATGAAATCTTCATCTCCATAAAGCTTTTCAGCAGATGGAAGCATGAAGTGCTCCAAAATCTCCTGATAGCTAGCTGCATTGACCCTGCCCTTGATAAAACACAGTGGACCAACACCAGCAGCTGACACGGCACCCCAGACCATCACTGACTGTGGGTACTTGACACTGGACTTTTGGCATTTTGGCATTTCCTTCTCCCCAGTCTTCCTCCAGACTCTGGCACCTTGATTTCCGAATGACATGCAGAATTTGCTTTCATCCGAAAAAAGTACTTTGGACCACTGAGCAACAGTCCAGTGCTGCTTCTCTGTAGCCCAGGTCAGGCGCTTCTGCCGCTGTTTCTGGTTCAAAAGTGGCTTGACCTGGGGAATGCGGCACCTGTAGCCCATTTCCTGCACACGCCTGTGCACGGTGGCTCTGGATGTTTCTACTCCAGACTCAGTCCACTGCTTCCGCAGGTCCCCCAAGGTCTGGAATCGGCCCTTCTCCACAATCTTCCTCAGGGTCCGGTCACCTCTTCTCGTTGTGCAGCGTTTTCTGCCACACTTTTTCCTTCCCACAGACTTCCCACTCAGGTGCCTTGATACAGCACTTTGGGAACAGCCTATTCATTCAGAAATTTCTTTCTGTGTCTTACCCTCTTGCTTGAGGGTGTCAATAGTGGCCTTCTGGACAGCAGTCAGGTCGGCAGTCTTACCCATGATTGGGGTTTTGAGTGATGAACCAGGCTGGGAGTTTTAAAGGCCTCAGGAATCTTTTGCAGGTGTTTAGAGTTAACTCGTTGATTCAGATGATTAGGTTCATAGCTCGTTTAGAGACCCTTTTAATGATATGCTAATTTTGTGAGATAGGAATTTTGGGTTTTCATGAGTTGTATGCCAAAATCATCCATATTAAGACAATAAAAGACCTGAAATATTTCAGTTAGTGTGCAATGAATCTAAAATATATGAATGTTAAATTTTCATCATGACATTATGGAAAATAATGAACTTTATCACAATATGCTAATATTTTGAGAAGGACCTGTACAGCCTAAATGTCATGTCCTTAGGGATCGTGGGTTCATCAAACCTCCCAGACGTCTTGTGAGATGAATGACCACGCAGTAGATGAGGCTTCTGTATCCACTGTGTCAGTTAGTTCACTGATTCAGTTCTTTTCAAGCACGTTTTAGGTGTAAGTAACAGGGTTATGAGAGCATTGACCATTGAAGTGCTTGAGTAGTACTCTTGGGATTACAGGAACAGTGTCTAAATTTTAGAGGTGTAATGGGCACCTTTGAGTCTGTGTTTAGTTAGGAGTTTGATTGCCTCCTTCCTCTACATACTCCCTTTTGGGAGAGTTTTGAACTGATGTATGTGTACAGTTTTGTTCCTGCTATTACAATTTTGTATGCTTTTTACTCTAGTCTATGCACCTTTTGTTTTGTTTTTTTGTCTAAGGAATTATTTTCTTCACATTTAGCAGGATTTCAAGGTGGTGTATGGACAAGTTTCACCATAGTATTTTTGTTATGTATGTGTTATACTAAATTCAGTGTTGCTTTTACATAGATGTCCATGCCAGTAGAGGAGTTCACCACATCATGTTTGTGCTCTGAACCACTCATTTTCAGTAAACAAAAACCTCATCATCCAACCTATTGGTCTTTGAGAGTGTTTATGACGGGATGGGTACACAACTGTTACACGAGTATATATATATATATATATATATATACACAGCACTCAGTCCTGCACAAACCCAGGCTTTCACAATGCTGATTATGTGGCTGGATCACGTGATCTTCTCTTCACAGTACAAAACAAAGTTTGGTTTGACATTTAACTCACTGTACTTCGTTTTTGGACAACAAAACATCCATCATCTTTAACAGGCAGTTATCAATTTTAACAGATAATAGCATTTGATCACACTTACACAACCCACAGAAAGGTTATGTTTTGGGAGTTTCATATTTGAAATGACAAGACAAATTCAAAAGACAGTGTTTATCAACTTGTAGTTCCACTTACATGACTGCAGATGTCAGCAAAAGGTTAGAATCCTACATCTAAAACTTTAACAAAAATTTTTATTTCATTTGAAATTCTGAAAAGGAAAAAAAACAAATAAAATGGACGTGAAACTTGCAGTTTTCTATTTCTTTTTTTTCTCCCAATGGTAGTTTTTCCATTCATCTTTTAATCAATTTTCTCATTTAAGGAAGAAAATACATAAATTTACTGACAATAAAAATCCATGTTTCAGTGTATGCAGTGACATTTTTATAAGCCTTTTTTTTCTGTTATGGTGGTGTATGGCCGCTACAATGAACACAGACCCTTTAAGACAACATAAGTTTTATTTGAGAGATTAAAACCACCACTGAGTCCACATATACAGAGAGACTTCTCTTGTAAAGAAACCTACTTTCATGTGCTGCTATCCTCGTGAGAACAATAAAATAAGCGTCGACTTTTCCTAACCTTTACTGACTCCACATTCCTAACCAGGAACTCTGAGATGGCTCTGTTACTCCTCAAGACTGGGTCTGATAATCTGATAAGTACACACAGGCACATCTCCAGGCGCTTAAACACTATCGGAGGCCAAGCTTCTTCTTCTCTTTCTGTTTCTTGCGGACCACTTCAATATTGCGGTCTTTCCACATACTTTTTCTCAGTTTGATAGGACGACTCCCAACATACTTCCCTGGACAAACAAAGTGAAAGAGGTTTATTCACATTTACATCCCGACTTAACACTAAAACACGTCACAACCAGTGAAGTGTATCATGAAAAGAAATCTTAACAAACAAACTAGAGGCTCTGTTGTGATAGATGAAGACAGACCGTTCATTTCTCTCATGGCTCTAACGTAGTCATTTGGATCTTTAAAGCTGACAAAGCCGTAACCTTTTGTTTTTCCAGTCCGTTTATCCCTGACGACCTGATGACAATAATCCAGATTAATTTACAAGTACAGAATATTTTTGGCAAACATTGGTGTCCATAGACATCCCATTGTCACATTCACCCTTGTGAGCACACGAAAGTTGCAAATTCATTACAAATTACAAATGGGTACACAAATTGGAATATAACATGGTTGGAAAAAAATGGAACTGAACTCACAACCTTCTGATTGCCAGACGCTCATTCTTGCCAGTGAGTCATATTTAGCTCCATTTAAAGTTGTTCTAGTATGTTAAAAGAAACACCTACTTTTGCTTTAAGGAAAGATGGATATCTGCTGAAGGCTCTGGCCAGGATGTCATCGTTGACCTCATTGCCAAGATCTCCACAGAATATACGGAAATCATCTGCAAAAGAACAGGAGGGACCAGCAACAGAAAGTCATCGAACCAGAAAGTACTGAGAGATCCTCAACACTTTTAAATGCAAGTGTTGAAGTCAACCAAGTATGCCATAATTCACATTAAAGAACCAGTTTCCTTTGCAGTTTCTTGTATGTTGCAGTTTGTAGACAGAGATTTATTTTTATACATAAAATACACCCTCCAAGTTCTCTGGACCAAGCTCCTGTTTTTACCTGACTCCCACTCTAACAAACTGGGGTCCTCCCATGTTGTTCCTGCAGCTATGCGGATGCACTTCTTCACCTTCTCGTTTTTTGCTTTCTTTTTGTCCTCTGTGACACTTTCCAGAGGCTAAAAAAAAAAACACAACCAAAAAACCAAAAACGTGAACAGGCAAAGAACATTGACTGTGCTGTCAGGATAAGATCTTACTTTTACTCTTTAATTTCTTATTCAATAACTTAATCTATATATTGGACCTTTATCTCTTTTCCATATTTCAGAGGCTGAGGCTGCGATAAAATTTATTAATTATGCCAGACCCACCCACAGAACCCTTCTGTGCAGAGAAGACAGAGACACCTACCGTTACCTCAGCGTGTGGGGGCTCAGGCTCTGGCATGCTTGGGCCAATGACAGAGCTGCTCTCATCGACCTCCTTCTTGTCAAGCAGACCTGCTGCCATCACGGCAGCCTGCTGCTTTGCCACTCGTGCTGCGAGCTCTTCCTAAAAGATCCACATAACCCAAATTGGTTGATAAACTAGCAACTCTACTTTTTTCCTATAGTACTTTACAATACTCTGATCAGTTGTTAAAATTCAAACACCATTCTGGCTTGTCTCTGGGCCTGAACATCAGGTTTTCTCTGGACAACAGGGACAGGAGGAGCCATGTACACAGTTGGTGCTGCCTGGATGATTGACGGTGTTGGTTTGACCAAAGACGGGTTTACTGGTCTTGGAGAAGAAGCGGGCACCATTGGAACATTGACCATGTCACCAACCTGAATGCAATACACCAACAAACACAAGAATGTCTAGAAAACATTCACATGCTCAGATTTTAGTAATGAGGTGACAACAGAGGAAAATTCTTTAAACAATACTCTAAAGAAACACTAACTGTCAATATGAGAGAAGCTAAGGCTTAAAACAAAATTGTCCACTGACGATGCTGCTCACTAAACGTTATTTGTTGCCTGAACATCTGACCTGAGAAGCAGCTGATATGTGCTGAATGGGCGGTGTGGCACCCTGAGGTATTGGGCCTGGCAGAGATGGTGGAACCATCATCGGAGGAGGTGGAGGAGGTCGCGGCAAAGGAGGTGCTACTGGAGGACCTCGCATCACTGGCATTCTCTGACCACCTTAACAAGGAAGTAAGATGTTTAAATGAAATATGTTTTAGAAAATCAAAATATAATCAAAAACTTCATTTGAATAAATAGAAAAAAAACAAAAACTCATTTATTTATTACACAAACACTGAAATATTTCAAGAGTGTATTTTGATGGTTATGGTTACAGCACATGAAAACCCAAAATTGAGTTTGTAAGAAATAATGATGATTTGTAATGCAGAAATGGTTATCTAATCAGGAACACAATCATGGGGAAGACAGTCCACCCGACAGTCACCGATACCCTCCACAAGGAGGGTAAACCCCTGAAGGTCTTTCCTAAAATGTAAATTAATGGAAAATGACCTGGAAAGAAAGTGTGTTTGAAAAAGGCGTACAAGTTACAAGCATAACCAGACTCTTGAGTGCAACATAAAGCAATGCCCATGAAAGAGTTTGGGGGACATTCACAAGGAATGCACTCTGGCTTCTGAGCTTCAAGGGTCACCACACACAAACATATCTAGAACATGGGCTACAACTCACATTAAGATCCAATTCAAATATACTGTATAGTGCATGTAAATGCTGTACATTGCTGAAAGTACTGGGTCACTCATCATTACGCACATGAACTTTAATGACTGATATTCCTATATTATCATCATAAACCCTAACAATTTTTCAGGGGGTGGAATTTGAACAGAAAGGCCGGTTTCAAAGTGCCTGCTCTAATATATCCCTTAGGTGTTACATTAGCCTCAAGTGAGGGAAGGGAAGAATGGAGCGGGAGATCGCCAGACAGATCAGTGCGGCTGCCGCAGTAATAAGGATGCTGTGCTGGTCCGTTGTGGTGAAGAGGAAGAGGGAGGTCTGGGAGTTTCTACTAAGTGAGCTGCCCCTGCAACCCGGTCCCTCATAAAGCGGAACGAGACGACGGGTGTTCCATCAGATTGTTGTTGACAGGCCTGCACTGAGTCCTGACCTGAAACTCACTTATCTATGTTTAAACTAATGGACTGAGCCCAACACTTTTAAGACAACCCCTTACCATAAACCCCTCTGCACCAGACTTTCCACTTGACCAAATGAAGTCGGACATATACCATTCTCTCAACTGCCAAACCCAGACTCAGCAGATTGCCAGATAGACAGGTATAATCCATCGCTCCAGAAAACAAGTCCCTATTGCTTTACAGTCCAGTGGCCGCATGCTTTTACACCATTGCATCTGCCTTGCATTGCACTAGGCAATGTAAGGCTTGGATTCAGCTGATTAGCCATAAAAACCCAGTCCATTAAGCTCTTGTGGCTGAGTTGCTGTCGTTTCCAATCACTTTTACTTTGTTATAGCACCACTAACAGTTAACCATACAGGTCCTTCTCAAAATATTAGCATATTGTGATAAAGTTCATTATTTTCCATAATGTCATGATGAAAATTTAACATTCATATATTTTAGATTCATTGCACACTAACTGAAATATTTCAGGTCTTTTATTGTCTTAATACAGATGATTTTGGCATACAGCTCATGAAAACCCAAAATTCCTATCTCACAAAACTAGCATATTTCATCCGACCAATAAAAGAAAAGTGTTTTTAATACAAAAAATGTCAACCTTCAAATAATCATGTACAGTTATGCACTCAATACTTGGTCGGGAATCCTTTGGCAGAAATGACTGCTTCAATGCGGCGTGGCATGGAGGCAATCAGCCTGTGGCACTGCTGAGGTCTTATGGAGGCCCAGGATGCTTTGATAGCAGCCTTTAGCTCATCCAGAGTGTTGGGTCTTGAGTCTCTCCACGTTCTCTTCACAATATCCCACAGATTCTCTATGGGGTTCAGGTCAGGAGAGTTGGCAGGCCAATTGAGCACAGTGATACCATGGTCAGTAAACCATTTACCAGTGGTTTTGGCACTGTGAGCAGGTGCCAGGTCGTGCTGAAAAATGAAATCTTCATCTCCATAAAGCTTTTCAGCAGATGGAAGCATGAAGTGCTCCAAAATCTCCTGATAGCTAGCTGCATTGACCCTGCCCTTGATAAAACACAGTGGACCAACACCAGCAGCTGACACGGCACCCCAGACCATCACTGACTGTGGGTACTTGACACTGGACTTCTGGCATTTTGGCATTTCCTTCTCCCCAGTCTTCCTCCAGACTCTGGCACCTTGATTTCCGAATGACATGCAGAATTTGCTTTCATCCGAAAAAAGTACTTTGGACCACTGAGCAACAGTCCAGTGCTGCTTCTCTGTAGCCCAGGTCAGGCGCTTCTGCCGCTGTTTCTGGTTCAAAAGTGGCTTGACCTGGGGAATGCGGCACCTGTAGCCCATTTCCTGCACACGCCTGTGCACGGTGGCTCTGGATGTTTCTACTCCAGACTCAGTCCACTGCTTCCGCAGGTCCCCCAAGGTCTGGAATCGGCCCTTCTCCACAATCTTCCTCAGGGTCCGGTCACCTCTTCTCGTTGTGCAGCGTTTTCTGCCACACTTTTTCCTTCCCACAGACTTCCCACTGAGGTGCCTTGATACAGCACTCTGGGAACAGCCTATTCGTTCAGAAATGTCTTTCTGTGTCTTACCCTCTTGCTTGAGGGTGTCAATAGTGGCCTTCTGGACAGCAGTCAGGTCGGCAGTCTTACCCATGATTGGGGTTTTGAGTGATGAACCAGGCTGGGAGTTTTAAAGGCCTCAGGAATCTTTTGCAGGTGTTTTGAGTTAACTCGTTGATTCAGATGATTAGGTTCATAGCTCGTTTAGAGACCCTTTTAATGATATGCTAATTTTGTGAGATAGGAATTTTGGGTTTTCATGAGCTGTATGCCAAAATCATCCGTATTAAGACAATAAAAGACCTGAAATATTTCAGTTAGTGTGCAATGAATCTAAAATATATGAATGTTAAATTTTCATCATGACATTATGGAAAATAATGAACTTTATCACAATATGCTAATATTTTGAGAAGGACCTGTAGAATATTTTGTGGCTAGAAAACTTCACAACTGGACAGATTGCATAGGTAGCTTTCTATCAGAGTACTACAGAGGAATTTATTGAGTTCCAGTGGGAACGAATATACTTCAAGCCACATTAAAAATATTTTATTGATCTGATGTTATTTAGCATTTTCATTGTCTGTGAGCCATAAATATCACAACTAGCAGAAACAAATACCTGAAATATACACCATATTGCCAAAAGTATTTGGTCACAGCACCAAATCAATGAATGATGTACAACTGTTTCTAGCTTTACTTAGTGGAAACTGGAATTTTGCTTTGTTTTAATCCTGTATTCACCTGTACAAATATAAATACACTATATTGGGTCACCACCGACTCAATGAATTCTGTTGTTCCAATTGGTTCCACGGCTGCAGGTGTATTAAGTTCGGTGTAGAGAAACTTGACTGGCCTGCAGAGAGACCTTCTTTGAATCAGAGCAGAGGATGCAGTTCTGGTTTTCTCATTTAACTACAAACACACTCCTTAACCTTGTGGAAGATGTTTACAGAATAGTTAAAGTTGCTATTGCTGACAATGGTTAGGGTCCATCAACACACTGGATCTTATAGATTAAGAATAGGATGTCATCCAAGTTTACAAACATGCAAAAGTAGACAAAAATACTTTTGGAAATGTAGTGCATCTCTCTGTGCAATACATCTACATAATAAGTGTTTCACTTTTTGAATTGGATTATTGGAACAACTTAGCTTTTTGATAATGATCTTTTTTAATAAGACGCAATTGGGAAATGGTTCCATAAGCTTTGGAAATGAAGGAACCATAGGCCCAATCACACAGAAGAGTATTATTCCTAAAACTAACCAGGTCCACATTTGTCATGAAAACAGCTGACACACAGACTCCACTCTGCTTCTGAAGCATAGAAGATGGATTTAAATTGTGTAATGAGTTCTACATGGATCCTGCTGGATTGTAGAGCACATTCCAAACTTTATGGGCCAAGTAACATCTGTTGTCAGGTGTTCCAATCCCTAAAGCACTTTTACAGTGCACCAGGGTGCATTATTTTGCCCAATTTCCTTACTTTTGGATAATGTTGCACCCAAATTGTATTAAATCAGCTCCCTAGAAAACAAAACACACAAAAAAAAACACTCAATCAGCTTCTACTTCTCTATACTCAATGAAGCATCTGATCTTCCTACTTGCTCAGTTTCTCACCAGTTTGTTATTTTCTCTATAGTTCTAACCTAACAATCATGAACAGCCGTATCCACAACCTGATGAACACACAATATTAATACTGATGTTATCAGAATATTAATACTGGGCAGGCTGTTCATTTATATTGACAGATGTTGGTTTGGTAACAACTTTCTCAGTTCAGGTTGACCGGAACCTGGAATTGAGTAGTGCAGTGGTTATCCTACCTGGTCTCTGCAGAATATGTGGGACAAAGGCTGGTCTCATAATGGGAGGTGGAGCAGGACGAACTGGAGGAACTGGGACACACAGAAGTCACACAGAGTGAGTGTAAAGTAAACCTCTGAAGGAGGCAGAATGAAACAGCCAGGACTGTAAGCTTGGCAATTATAAAGCCCATTACTATTTAACATTTCGAACAACTGCATCTGAATCACACATCGCCACTAATTAACCAACAATCTCACAGCCCCCCTGCAATACCTCAACGGGCCCACTAGGGGTAGCAACCCCAATGTTGAAGACCTCTGCACTGAACAGGTAAAATGTGTTATTTAAAAGGAACATCCATGTTTGGAGTTTAAAAAATAATTACATATTATATCCCTACAATGATTTTAGTAACAGAAGAAAGTATTGTGGAATAAAGAGATGGCATGTCTAAACAAGCACAATATTCTTATGGCCGCAGATAATGTGTCTGTTCTGGTTCTGTTAGATCTCAGTGCTGCATTTGATCCAGTCGACCATAATATTCTCTTAGAAAGCCTGGAATATGCTGTATGGATCAGGGGAACAGATTTATCTGTCTGACAGATTCCAGTTTGTTCATGTAAATGATAAATCATCTTTAAACTCCAGGGTTAATTGATGACCATTTTCCCTCTCTCTGCTACATTCTCATACTACTCTCCAATTTTGCATTATTTGCTGTTATTTCAGCTTTTAACTATGTTCTCTCTCTGTTTTTTCTCTTCCTAGAAGCTACATCTGGCCTGGCTCTGTGTTTAGCTGTGACACCTTCCTGGAGGGGGACATCGGCCAAGCTGCTGCTGCCAACAACTTAATGCTCACCTTATTCAGATGACACACTTGGCCCTGTCTTCAGTGTTTAACCCTGTCTCTCCTAGGAGCTACTGGCTGAGCTTCTACTGTGACTCTAGACTTGAAAACTGGCTCAGAGTTCATCTGCTTTGCTGTCTTTCTCTCCTAGATGAAGCCATTAATATTTCACGTTTCTTTCTCATAGAAAGGACTCCTGGATCAGTGCTTCTGTGTTCTTTTTGTGTCTCTGCTCTGTTCTCTCAAACCTCCAGTGAGTTGTGGCAGATGGCCGGTCACATTGAGCCCGGTTCTGGTTCTGCTGGAGGTTTCTTCCGTCGCTACATCCATGCTCAGTATGAGTGATTGCTGCTAAGTCAATGCAAACGACAGTTACTGTTGCTACACGCAGAATGAGCCTCCACTCCTTCATCAACAAGGAGTGGAGGCCGGGTGTCACTGACTCGATGCAACCTGCTGGGTTTCCTTTGATATAGAAAAACTTTTTAATAATAATACTACTACTACTACTACTACTACTACTACTACTACTACTACTACTACTAATAATAATAATAATACTATTTGAATAATAAGCTAAATCCGACTGCACTGTTTGATAGTTATGATTAATTGGAATGCATGTACCCGACTTGAAATCTATAAGATTCAATTGAATTGACTTTGTAAAGTGCCTATGTTGTGAATTGGCGGTGTATGGGAAAAAACTGAATTATTTCTCCAAACTGCAGTCCCATCACACTTCAAACTTAGTGAAAGACTCTTTTGTTTATGCTACATTGCTTTTAGATTGGCAGACTGATCAGATACAGATTAATTCACGACATTAAAACGTGGACCAACAGAACCCCATTTTCACAGTATTTTTCCGGGGTACCAAATGACTTCATGTCGGTATTGTCAGGTCATCAGCACAGTTGAAATCACTGTATTACTCTGAAGACCAGACTAATTTCTATAAAATAAGGGCAGATATGCTTCAAAAAATGTTTCTACCTCTGCTGGCAATAGTTACTTCGAAAGGAAAGTGTGAAACTATCAAAGTGTTGCATCAAAGGCTGTTTAACCATGTCGTAAGGATTATTATTATTAATTAATATTGATCAAAAATTATAATTTCTTAACCAAAAATCATTACTGATGAATGGAAATCAGAGCTGTCCTCTGGTGTTGTGATTATAGACTCAAAGCTCTTAATAATTAATAAATATACACAAATGCTTCTCTTATTTTATATATGTGAAAGTTTATATAAGCCATAAAGCCCTTATATAATTACTATTCTGGTGCAAAAACCTTCACCTAACTAACAAGCACCATTCTACATAAATGGGATAAAAATGATTACCTAACAAGAATAATAAAAGAATATATTTGTGCACTGAGTGTCTATGAAGATCAAACCAGCAGTTTAATGGACAAAATGTGCAATTTGTGACAACTTGGAAAGAGAAGCCCTCTTGGTGTGCTGATGCCTCCATAGCGGCGATCAGCTGGTAGATGGTGGGCTGCGCCCTTAGCCACTATCAGCTGATTGCCCCAAATCTCGAACAAAGAGTCAAAAACTCAGACGGGAACTCAGGGGAAAAACTCCAGTAATAAAACTGGAACAAAGGAATGGTCAGGCGAGGCACAGACCACAGATGCTTTGAATAGAAAAACTTTAAAAGTTCAACTTCTAACTACTTGCTGATTTGGAAGATGGTGGGATCACGTGTTCATGATCAGCTAAAAAAAACAAGAAATGGTAAACTTCTCATCTGCCTCAACGGGGAAAATATGAAGAACCGTTGCAGTCGACTGAATCACAAGGGGTCTCCTTGAAAATAAAACCTCTGTGGGATTTTCACCTGCACCAGGTGTCGATGGGGTCTTCGATCAGTATATGAATCTTCTGTCCTTCTTTTATCAGAGAGATTTCCAGTTGTCAAGCTCTTCCAGGAATGGCTGTGTGGAGGAAAAGTTTGCCTGCAAGCTTTTGTCTCTCCAGATATGCACCTTCGATGCGTCGTCCCATGAGACACGCTGGAAATGGCAACGAAAGTTTATTTTCCACGGGTTTTATAATCCCGGGTGACGTTAGAGGTGCAACTTCTGTTGAGGTGCGCATGTCGAACTGCGCAGCCCAGCCTGTCTGTTCCCCCAAAATGACCCCAACAATGTCCAGCAAGTCCCAGCATTGTAAAGCATTTCAACTCAATCCCAGTATGGAGTTCCTCCTGATCTACAGGGATGTGTTTCCTCACAAAGGAGAAGAATCAACACTGTAAATACTGAATATTTGCATTAATCTGAAGTTGTTTTTAGCTAAAAAGTAATAGCCTTTGGAAAAAAGAAAATGTTCTTCAGTATGCCACAGAAACAGGTAGAAAAATCACATCAAGAAACCTCAAAGCAACAAAATATAAGAGCGGTGTTCCTGCTTGCATCGATGACCTAACCAACACGCCTCGGAATTTAAATGCAGCCATGTCAAGCAAAACATATATCCTGTTCAACTGAGATTTATACAATCGTATCAAAGGAGTCATGAGTGTAGAACTTCTACAGCTTTAATCCTTTAATAAACCATCTTTACTTACTTAATCAGTCTAGTTAAAGTAGGAATACTACCTGGTCCCACAAATGCTGGTGGTGGAGGCCCAACAAAACTAGCTGCTCTGGCCTCTAATGTCTGCTGGACCTAAGAGTGTGGGAGAGACAGGACAACACACAGCTTAACACAGAGCTTTTGAAAAGTTTTATTTGAATGACTTTATTAATTTAGCTTGAGCTGTGTGGTTCAACTATGGTTAGCATTCATACAACCCCTGACAGAACATATGGAATCACTACTTTTGCTCAGTCAGTTTAACATTATAGTTTAAAATAGAACAAGTTTAATTCTTCAAATAAAAGAGAGTTTGCAGAAAATAAAGAGTGATTTGTAATGGAACAACAAGAAAGCTGTCAGCTTAAACAATCGGGAAAAAAATCAACAGTCTGGCAAAAGATGTTGGTTGTTCCCAATCATTTGCATCTAAACCAACCTAAAGGTTAATGATGTAAAAGGGAAACATTCAGGCAGAACTAGGAATGCAACAAGGTGTTGGGGCAGAAAACTCAGAGCAATCCGTCTTGCGTATAGAAACTTCACAGCAAAATAAAATCAGAGACCAGTGGCAGAAACTGAACTGAAAGAAAATCAGCTGAATGAAAAACATTCATAGAGTTGGATGTAAGGTAAAGGTCAGATGGAGTCATTGGCTCTACAGGAAATGCACACATTGAGTTTTTTTGTTTTGTTTTTGGAGGCGTTTAAGTCATTTTCCAGGATTGTGGTGATGATGCTTCTTGCCATGGTGAAAAGAGTGAAAATTTTCTTCAGCAAAGATGGATCAATGATTAACTCAATGAACTAGCCATCAAACAACGCGGATCTCAGTCTACCTGAACATCTAAGGTGGAAACCAAAAGAAGAAATGGCTCCATCCTGCAGAGCTGGTCTGTAAACTGCTAAATATAAATACTGGAACCTGACTGATGAAGAAGGCGTTTTTTATTAGAGTCCTTAAATAATTCAAGCTTTCATAAAAGACATAGAAGCTGTAAAGTGCAAACTGGTATGTTTTATTTTTTTGTTCAGGACTGCATCGCTTCTTTCTCTACTTCTGAAAAAAGATGCACAATGTATTAGAATGTACATCTTTCCAGGTATGTTCAGTTATTAAATAAAATAAATTTTGGTCATATCTGTAATTCATTCATTTGTTTTTGTTACAAAAAAAAACCAAGTGGCTGAACACCTACCAAGAGCAGTGGATCCATATTTATTGCCAGAGATTGTAAACCTCTGAGACAACCAAGATACAAACCTGTCTGTAGGTGTTCGTTCCTATAATGGGTCGCACTATTGACACAGCTGGGACAGCCAGGGCTACAGGTATCGGCTCAATGAAAGGAGGACTTCCTGATATTGGTACTGATCCACCAAGAACCTCCTGCTCAAAACTACAAAAAAGTCCCAGTGAATAAACAGAATCAAGAAATGACATTTATATAGCTGTTAGTAGACATATACCATTTACCAAAAGGAAAAGAAATCTCATGAAAGACTAATGATCCATTTCAGTTGAAAGCAGAAGCTCTCCCTCTCCTTGACACAAATATTATTGTGGACATCCTCTGTCGCAGAGCTGAGGAATCCTCTGCCTAAAGACACTCAGCTGGATGTTATTTAGTCTTTATTATGCTGAGCAGCAATCTTTTCTCTTTTTTTTGGGTGTACAGCCGTTATGCAAACATGTCTGTTGTTAACCTGCACAAAGTTACAAGGAATTCTGTCTTTTTCTTTAATTTAGATGTTAAATAGTTGACTATGTTGCTCACAGCAAAAGTATTTTCCCAAGTTCAGGGTGATTTTGCTGTTTTCATCACTGTCCATCTGACTCCATGGACAGAAAGACAGCAGATGTGTTCTGTGTGAGGTTTCAGAGTTCATCATAGCACTGAAACAGCAGTGGTGTAAGTCAATAATGATATTCTGATTGTTCCATATGTCCCTAACAGATCACTTATTTCTCAGACTGCAGGTTCACTTGTGGTTCCTGGAGTCTCCAGAAGTAGAATGTGAATCAGATTCTTTGGTTATCAGGCTCCTCTCCTGTGGAACCAGCTCCCCTGTCTCTCCTAGACATGGCTACTGGCTGAGCTTCTACTGTGACTAACTCTATGTGCTCTCTTTTATCCTCTAGACTTGAAAACTGGATCAAAGTTAATCTTCTCAACTGTCTTTCTCTCCTAGATGAAGCCACAAAAAAGCAATAACTATTAATGTTTTACTTTTCCTTCCCATAGAAAGAACTCCTGGATCAGTGCTTCTTTGTTCTCTTTGTGTCTCTGCTCTGTTCTCTCAAACCCCCAGTTGGTCGTGGCAGATGGCCGCTCACACTGAGCCTGGTTCTGGTTCTGCTGGAGGTTTCTTCCTGTTAAAAGGGAGTTTTTCCTCTCCACTGTCGCTACATGCATGCTCAGTATGAGGGATTGCTGCAAAGTCAACGCCAGCGACTGTCGTGTCGATTTCTGAATGTACCTTACATAGTGTGTGGTGACAGTCTTCCTAATAGAAATATAAGAGGCATATTCCCATCATTGTGATGATCAACTGAATAACAGAATCTGACTGCACTGTTCAAAGGTTACGATTAATAGGAATGTATGAACCTGACTGTTGTGAAGTGCCTTGAGACGACATGTTGTGAATTGGCGCTATATAAATAAACTGAATTGAATCAACAGTGAGCTACAATTGAGCTCAAAGCAGCTGCAAGATGGCGCTGTGTGGATTTTATGCAGACATTGTAGATCTAAACAGGTTGGACCTGATTAAACATTTTTATTTTCTGTCAGGTTAGGGTCGCTGATGTCATTCAAGAAGTTGTTGGTTTGCTGTAATCACTATAAACATCCCTATGATGTGTAGACAGTCTCTCTTAGCGCTTCTCCACCTAAAGGAACAGAGTCGGTTCTTTGAGTAACAGCACCGTTGCCATGGTTATTTGGACACGTGGTGGGTGTCTTCTGGCAATTTATACTACTTTACATATGTATTTATGGGCGGAGACTGTGCGATTCAAGCGCCAAGTTGAATCTCTCGGGGTAAGGAAGTCAATAACATGAAAAAAGTGTCACCCGTGCAACAGACTGCATGGATGCAGACAGATCAGTAGATGTAGCAGCATGAAGTTGAGAGAGGGTTATGTCAGTGACCTTGATCTGACTGACAAGAGGGGAAAACTTGAAGTTAGTTCTACTCACAGAGCCATCTCAGCCTCCATCTCCTTCAGTCGCTCATCCCCTGACTTGACCGCCATGCTGCAAAAACACAAACAATTAACATCCAGTCAGGTTTACATCAATGCAAGTCACACAACGACTCGACCCAGAGCTCGCTTTAACCACACCTGATGTTTCTGGAGCTGCTGTGCATCTCACAGACACTCGGGATTTTCATAAAATATCTTTTATTCAAAACATTCCCATGATTACTAGCATGATTAGAAATCAGCTAGTAAAGACGTCAAACAGCAAATGAAAACAAAGGTGTTCCATAAGCCCAATATACATAACAGGAAACCCTTATACTAATGAGCAGTAGTATGATAAAGGCTAGAACTGCTTCAGAAGTGAATAAACCACCAATACAGCTGGCAACTTACTTCTAGTAAGGATCTTTGATCAAACGTTCGCGTAGCGTTTCTTCTTCGACCGCTGACTCTTCTTCTTCCTCTTCTGGTGTTTTGTAGCTGCTGGCAGACCAACTATGATGCTGCATTACCGCCACCAACTGGACTGGAGTGTGGACAGTAAACAGTTTTTCTCAATTGATCAGACACATTTCTTGAAATCTGCTCTCCTTTTCTCCAAACTGTGAACACAAAACCCAATCTTCAAACTACATTCACAAAACCTCAGACTCTCAGAACCAAACTCTCACATCAAAACATTTCATGAAATCTGTAACGAAAATAGTCCACCTCCCACAACTATCAGCAACATTTTTAAGTACCTTCCCTTGAAAGGAACCTCTCAATATGGCAACACCCGCTGATTTATTATTCCCATATGACATCCAAATGTTATCTCCCCATTGAGGTTTCCGAAATGTCTGAAGCCACAGCATGTTTCTTGAAGAAAGTAAAAGTCTGTTTTACAGTTTTTGCAAAATAAAAAAAATGCCTTTCTTTTCAGCTGATCACGAATACCCCTTACATTTAACGAATAAAGAGATAAAGACATAATAAATAATAGAACAATAAACTTACTTGAGGACTGAGTGTTGGTGTGTTATGTAAAATTTTAGTGCCTTGCTTTCTTTTCTACTAGATACAAACCGGATTCCAAAAAAGTTGGGACACTAAACAAATTGTGAACAAAAATTGAATGCAATGATGTGGAGGTGCCAACATCAAATATGTTATTCAGAATAGAACACAAATCACAGATCAAAAGTTTAAACTGAGAGAATGTATCATTTTAAGGGAAAAATATGTTGTTACAAAATTACATGGCGTCAACAAATCCCAAAAAGTTGGGACAAGTAGCAATAAGTGGCTGGAAAAAGCAAATTGAGCATATAACGAACAGCTGGAAGACCAATGAACACTAATTAGGTCAATTGACAACATGATTCGGTATAAAAAGAGCTTCTCAGAGTGTCAGTGTCTCTCTGAAGCCAAGATGGTAAGAGGATCACGAATTCCACCATTGTTGCACAGAAAGATAGTGCAGCAATACCAGAATGGTGTTACCCAGCGTAAAATAGCAAAGACTTTCAAGTTATCATCATCAACCGTGCATAACATCATCAGCAGATTCAGAGAATCTGGAACAATCACTGTGTGTAAGGGTCAAGGCCATAAAACTCTACTGGATGGTCGTGATCTCCGGGCCCTTAAACGTTACTGCACCTCAAGCAGGAATGCCACTGTCAAGGAAATAACAGAATGGGCTCAGGAATACTTCCAGAAAGTATTGTCAGTGAACACAATCCACCGTGCCATCCGACGATGCCAGCTGAAACTCTACAGTGCAAAGAGGAAGCCATTTCTAAGCAAGCTCCACAAGCTCAGACGTTATCACTGGGCCAGGGGTCTTTTAAAATGGAGTGTGGCAAAATGGAAGACTGTTCTGTGGTCAGATGAGTCACAATTTGAAGTTCTTTATGGAACACTGGGACGCCATGTCATCCGGACCAGAGAGGACAAGGATAACCCAAGTTGTTATCAACGCTCCATGCATCACTGATGGTATGGGGTTGCATGAGTGCTTGTTGCATGGGCAGCTTGAATGTCTGGAAAGGTACCATTAATGCAGAGAACTACGTTCAGGTTCTAGAACAACATATGCTCCCATCTAGACGTCATCTCTTTCAGGGAAGACCCTGCATTTTTCAACAAGATAATGCCAGACCACATTCTGCCGCAATCACAACATCATGGCTACGTAGGAGAAGGATCCGGGTACTGAAATGGCCAGCCTGCAGTCCAGATCTTTCACCTATAGAGAACATTCGGGGCATCATAAAGAGGAAGGTGCAACAAAGAAGGCCCAAGACGATTGAACAGTTAGAGGCATGAATGGGAGAGCATTCCTATTTCTAAACTTGAGAAACTGGTCTCCTCTGTCCCCAGATGTCTGTTGAGTGTTGTAAGAAGAAGGGGGGATGCCACAGCCTGGTAAAAATGGCCTTGTCTCAACTTTTTTGGGATTTGCTGACGCCATGTAATTTTGAAACAACATATTTTTCCCTTAAAATGATACATTCTCTCAGTTTAAACTTTTGATCTATAATTTGTTTTCTATTCTGAATAAAATATTAGATGTTGGCACCTCCACATCATTGCATTCAATTTTTATTCACAATTTGTTTAGTGTCCCAACTTTTTTGGAATCCAGTTTGTACTCTGCAGGATCTGATAAACGTATTCAAACCCTTCTGTGTTATTCTCTTCTGCCTCCAGGGTTAGAACAGATGGTTCTGTTTAGTGTTACAGAGATGGTTTTTCCAACCGTCTCCTATTCACTTGTATGAGATAACAATAGCATTAATTGGAATGTATTGTTATGGAAATTTTTAGTGCCTTGCTTGATTTGCTCCTTGATACTCTACAGGAACTGACAAAATTATTAGAACCCCTGTGTGTTGTTCCATTCTTCTCTTATTTAGTCTTAGAGTAATGGTTTCTCAGCCTTCTGCTTGCAGCTGTGTGAGATCATATGTATGCCACACTGTTAAGATTATGTCTGGAACCTTGTCTTTCTGGGTCTCATGAGAGTTACCTTGAAAACTGTTGTAGCTTATAAGGAGAACCTTTGCTTTGTCTAGGCAGAACGATTTGGCAGCACTAGTGAGCGCATCTCCAATGCTGTAAAAAATCCTTCTCTCTTGCAAGATTATAATAAAGCTGATTCTGAGTGACAATCATCGGTCTCTGTCTTGGTAAAAACACATTTTTCTACAACAAATGGCGACGAGGATGGGATTCCTTGACTGGGTTCTTCCAAGGACGTCGGCAGGAGTGTCTGATCAACCTGGGAAGAGCTTCTGTGCCTCAAACCCTTTTAGTGTTAAGGGGAGGAGGACTTCTGACTCGTGTTCTTGGAGACTCAGCGCTGGAATCCAAAAGAACCAAAATTTGTTTCTTCCAGAGACAGTGAGAAACAATGAATCAGCATAATTTCATTATCATCAATATTAATTTGATAATTATAACCAAAGGCTTATTAATTAAATTGCAAAATATTTAAAACAAAAAGCAGAAATAGAGAAAATAATAAAAGGGTTAATAATAATAAGGACTTCTTAAATTTTAACTAAAAGGTTAAAACTAACAGTTTTCTAGGGGACAAAGGGGGTCTGGGATTTTTCCCGCCTTGGAACAAGAGCGAGGTGTACAGGTCTGTACACCTGGCTGGCGCGGTTGATGCCACGCTGTGCACGGGTGAACGGTACTTCACCAGTAGAGACCCCTGCCTGTATGGTTGAGTGAGGCTCCCCTAACCAGTAAGTTAGGGGGAAGGCGATTAGGGTGCCAGAAAGCTCTAAACTCTTGTGGAGACGTCTGCAGGTTTTAAAGGAATATTCCCCCATTTACCAGTAAGTCAAGGGTGTGGCAAGGCTGTCAGTATGGGACTAACTAACTGACTGACTGACAATACTTCTGTTTGTGCAAAATCTGAACCATGTACTAAACCTTTTTCTCTGTCTCTTATACACATACACACACATGGGGATTTGAGCGCTCCCTGGACATTAGACACCTGGCCTCCCCACGACTTCACTCCACCAGAGACGCTTCTTCAGCAGGACCTGAAAGGGAGAGGTCCTGCCCGCCTGCCTGCCTGCTGCAGATGACAGCGTGAGTTTCCACCAGAACAAAACTCAGAAGAAGTCTGTTAAAAAGCTCAAAACCCACTGAGATGGGCAACAATCCATGCTGTTTGCCAGAGCCAGAAGAGCGTTACACTGGACTCATCTTGAGAGCACATCTTATGCAGACAGAGGAGAAACAGGCTGGAGCAAAATTTTCCCTCCCTCTTGAAGAAGTTAAAGTGGACAAGGAAAGAGCAAATGTCCACCAACAGGCCAGAGGAGGGCCTGGGTTTTTGGACTGATAGGGGACTGTATGCCACAACAGTCCGACTCTGGAGCGGTCAAGAAACTGAGGAGGGTAACGTACAAACACACACATTTGCAAATATCTTTTCTGTTTTTCTGCAATGAAGAAATCTTATTAACTGCTGCTGATGTGGTTTTGACGTTGACAGACGTAACAAGAGGTTAAATGTTATTCCTGTGTTAAAGAGATTCTTTTCAAAAAGGGTCATAAAGTCATTGTTTTAGAGAAACAAGTTCTCTCTCTCATCATGGTAGATTCAGGGTAAAATATTGCTACTAAAAGTCCTTAAAAGGCAGTGGAATTTTTAAACACCTCCAAAACTCAGCGGTAACCATGTGTTTTCTATGTCAGCCTCAGGACAAATCCTACGAAGGAGCATTTTAAAGTCCATTGCATGTGTAACACCTGATGGATTCTCCTTCAGGCATTGTTTCCTGTTGTCAGAGTGTACCCCGTTAATCTAACGGGTAGAGACATCTGAGAATAGGGTTAATTTTACTACAGAGGGTCTCCCTACCGTCTGACACAGTACTTCCAGTGGGGTACAGCTTTGGCCACAAGCTTATCCTGGTGCCAATAAATTAAACTAGCTGAAAGTTCAAGATATGCCACAAATAAGGAATATATTTGATAACAAACTTGAGTCATGATCCTATACTATAATTATTGATTAGGTTCAATT
The DNA here is from genome assembly GCF_021462225.1 of Girardinichthys multiradiatus. NCBI lineage: Eukaryota > Metazoa > Chordata > Actinopteri > Cyprinodontiformes > Goodeidae > Girardinichthys > Girardinichthys multiradiatus. The sequence goes on from NC_061796.1 coordinate 263,452, forward strand.
GGTAGGATTTATGCATTAAACCTGCATGATTTAAATTTACTCATCTTAAACCAAGACAAATCAAGATGATGTGACTCATTTATAATTGAAACATTAAAATGAACTTCATAACATTTAATGTTTTATTGTTAAAACTGAGGGGACTGCAAATAGAAACAACCAGGTTGTTTTTTCCTAAGTTTATTGAGGTAAATTCACAGTGGTGAACTCTGAGACCAATTTAATTAATACTAATTCATTTGAAATGCATGATGATAAATTAATTAATTCTTAATGAATAATTCTAATGATGTCAATGGGTAAAACAGAGAGCTGACAAAAGCTATAAATATTTTAAATACATCAATCCTATGTGGTTCTAACTAGGTTAAAATTATATGTATGACTTCAAATGAAATTTAAAGGAGAATGCCACATTACCTACACAAACTGAAGCTAACGAAATTATAAAATAAACAGTCTAATAGGGAAAATAGACCTTTATATTAATGTACAAAATGAACCTTTTGAGGAGCAATCTATTGGCAAGAAGGATTACATTATATTTAATGTGGTCTTGGTTGCTAAAAGATTTTTTTCAATCATTAAAGACAAAAGACAAATGCTAAATTGACTAATGGGTTGAACCATGCGTACAAAGAGGGGATGTCAGCCTTAATAAAAAAAAAAGAAACACTGGGTTACAAAGGTTTTAGCACGTATGGGAGCAGTACTGTAACTATGGGGAAGGTTTCTCATATCTCCAGTGAGGACTTAGTGATGTTGTGAGAGAAGATCACACTTTGTGTTTTGTCTATAAAACTGGTGCCCAGCTCCCCAAGGCCTCATCCTGAGAACCTGTCTGAATGTACGGGTTAATTCCTCTAAATTAGTCAAAAGATTAATTCTCCCTTGCTGGAAATTTTTCAACGAAGATCCATGTAATTATTAAAGTAGTTTCTGCTTAATGAAAAAGGTAAAAATACAAACAAAATTATTTTAAGCTTCAGTAACTGAACCAACTGTTGGAAATAAAGGAGTTCAGACGGCAGCAGATCTAAAGTTTGACGTCGCCAAGTGATACAGTGGATAAAATGCAGACTCAGAATGGACCAGTCTTACTTATCAAAGTAAACATCCCTATTTGAAGATTTTTGAGCTTTAATATGATGCAAACTGAGTTAAGCACCTGGGCTAATAATGAACCACTGCATTTGAATTTCATGCAAAATCAGGGTAGACATAAGTTTCATTTTGTTTTGCTGCAATGAAAATACAGAGTAGTTTATTTATTCTAGAACTGTTGAAGGCCACTGAAAACAGCTATTACTGTAGAAGTTTGTCTGCAACCGTATATCGAGCCTTCTCTCCAGGTGGAGCTGTCTGCCATTAGCAGGATGCAGTCAGATTACACCAACCGCAGCAAGGGTTATTGGACCAGCCAAGGAAGAGACATCGAAGGTTCAAACGCAAACAGAGTCCATTCCAAGGTGCTGCTGGTGGCTCGAACAGTGGCTGCTTACCGCAGACGGCTTCCTAATCCACCAGACGATTCCACTCCTGAGGGACGTCGGTCCAAGCCAACGGGCTGGAGCACTAGGCCTGCTACAACCATCACAGGATGTAAAGAAAGGAAGACAGGAGATCACCCCATGAAGGACAACGGCCCACCACAAGCCAAAGAACTGTAAGCTAATCACTGGAGAGTGATTGAAGAGGTGGGTGAAGAACACTGTTTTTACAACGGGCATAATAATCCCTTGGGCAGTGCAACGTTTGCTTTAAATGAGATCAGGGATGAGAAGAAGATGTCTTTTATCTACCTCAAGTCTCCCAAATTGAAGATGTACAGAAGATGGGACTTTTTGCATGTTTGTTTTCCGTCTCTTCATCATTGTTATGTTATGTTGGTTTATTCTTTCCATGTTTTTATCAAAGCTTATCAGGTCTGACAGAGCTGTCTCCACATCAGAACCACTGAGACAGGTAACCGTAAAGGTAACCCTAAAAATACCACAGTGGCAGCAAGGATTGACCTCTGTGACGTGGTACCCCGCAGAGGTCATGACAGTTGGTTTCAGAATGCAGATGTGTACATTTGTGTCCGCACACCTTGGAGGCTAGCAATTGGAAAATGGTGTCCGGACTGGACTTATGTGTACTGGAATTCAAATCCAAAAGGTTCTGTCAACCCAAACTCTAACTATATTCCACAGGGCCTGCAGCAACACATCAGTTCGATTAGAGACAAGTCCACCCAACAAGCTGAAACCACTAGATATAATCCCCTGGTAAGAACTGTCAGAGAAATGTGGAAGAACCCCTGGCCTTCTGTTAATCATGCAGAACTTAATGAACTTGTTTTGGTTTTAGGAGCTGATGTCTCTGGAAGAGACCCACTGCGATTGTTTCAAATTCAGTTTGTTGATCAACCTAAACCTCCTGATGAAGTTCTAGATATTACTGGTGTTAGCCCTTCTCTGAGCCCAACTACATCTCCTCAAGCATTGGTCATTTACTTAAATGTCTCAGCATCTGAAGTAATATTGCAGTTTGAAACTGGATTTTCTGACAAAAACACCTGGTTAGAATGGATAACATTTACGCTAAAAGCATGACAGAGTGTATTGCCTGTTCACCAGCCAGACCACAACTTTTCACTACTCCTGCTCTCCCACGTGGTGTTAGCCAATCCTGTAGTCAATAGGTTTGAATCAATATTTCTTCAGATTACTCCTAACAAAAACGTTGATCGCATTAATTATGTCCACTACAATATGCAGCGCTTAGCAAACATCACCAGAGATGTAATGGTCGGCATAACTGACCAATTATACTCCAGTTCTCTTATGTCTTGGCAAACCAGAATGGCCTTAGACATGTCATTGGCTGAAAAGGGAGGTGTTTGTGCCATGCTTGGTCCTTTATGTTGTACTTTTATTCCAAATAACAGGTCCTGATGGTTCAGTAACCAGAGCTCTGGATGGATTATGCACCCTGGTTCCCTGGTACCATGACTCTGGTGCTGATTCTTTGTCTGATTGGTTTACTGCTACCTTTGGTAAATGGAAGGGTTTTATTATTGCAAGTGACTTCTTTTGCCACCTTCGCAGGTATCCTCATTTTTCTGTGCCCTGCTTGCGTACTCTAATTAATAGATTGATGACCTCTAGGTCATATCAGATGCCCCTCCTCACAGGTGAAGGGGAACCCTTGGATTGCTCTGATGAATCTGACGGCGACTCTCACGATGACGCTTTCTAATAAATTTACCGATATTCAATTTACATCTATTCAAATAATCCTCCTAATTCTAATGATGTAGATGTGTACCAAACACACACAGGGTAGATGAAAACTCATGATTTCATTTTGCTAGTATATTGGTGTACTAATATATTCTACTATATTTTCTTCATTTAATTTTTTTGAGTGTTTGAATTCTTTATATTATTTGTGTATTCATTTTATCTAATCATTCCTTAAAAGGTTGTTGAATGAAGAGATGTTTTTGTTTCCATCAGAATGACAAATTGTTTCCAACAAAGAGGATAACAGTAATAATAGATTTGTTGTAGTATTTAGCATAATGTTTGTGTAGTATTTGTGATATTTCATTATTCCTTTTACATTCTTTAGTCAATTTTTATTACTACTTATTTCATATAATCAATTTTTGATTTGTTTTTATTATTCATTTTAGTACTAATCAATTCACATTTTGAAATTCATTTTCTTGTACTTTCCTTCTTTGTCATTCAGTAAAAATCTTTTTGGGTGTTCGATAACATATGAAACTAGTTTCATTATAATCGAAGAGGGTGGATTGTTATAGAAATTTTTAGTGCCTTGCTTGATTTGCTCCTTGATACTCTACAGGAACTGACAAAAGTATTAGAACCCCTGTGTGTTGTTCCATTCTTCTCTTATTTAGTCTTAGAATAATGGTTTCTCAGCCTTCTACTTGCAGCTGTGTGAGATAATATGTATGCCACACTGTTAATATTATGTCTGGGACCTCGTCTTTCTGGATCTCATGAGAGTTACCTTGAAAACTGTTGTAGCTTATAAGGAGGACCTTTGCTTTGTCTAGGCAGAACGATTTGGCAGCACTACTGAGCGCATCTCCAATTCTGTAAAAAATCCTTCTCTCTTGCAAGATTATAACAAAGCTGATTCTGAGTGACAATCATCGGTCTCTGTCTTGGTAAAAACAAATTTTTCTACAACAGTATGTACCTGACTTTTGTGAAGTGCCTTGAGACGATATGTGTTGTGAATTGGCGCTATATAAATAAACTGAATTGAATTTAATGTATGCCACACTGTGTAAGGTTCCATTTCCATTGCCAACATGTCTAGGACCACTTTTTTTTTCTTCCAGAGACGGTGAGAAACAATGAATCTGCATAATTTAATTAATTATCATCAATATTAATTTGCTTAAGGGCCTGAAATTCAAATTATAAAAGATTCTAAATTTCAAAAGTTCAAATTATTCTAATAGACTAAAACTAAACGTTTAAATGAAATGCAAAAAAAAAAAAAAAAAAAAAACAACCAAAAAACAGTTTTCTACTGTGGGGACAAAGGGGATCTGGGAACAGGAGCGAGGTGCACGGACCTCGCTGGAGTGGTTGATGCTACGCTGCGCACGGGTGAACAAAATAAAAATAAAAACAAATTTTTCTACAACAGGTGAGTGTGTGAAAATGACTTTCATCACCTTGGGAATGTATCAAAAAAGTAAAAAAAAAAAGAAACAAACTAAGAGCAAACCAGTAGCTTGTGACTAAAACTAAGAGAAAGTTATCTGCCACTTTCAATTGTAAACAAGAAAGAAAAATTGCAGGGCCGGTAAAACTTGCATAAATCAGTGATACTAAGGAAAAGACACAGGATCAAAAAAATCTTTATTCCATTCTGATTTCCTTCCAACGAAGAAGGTTTTCCTCCCCTGTTTGCGTGCCTCATCAATCTGTGGCCATAATCTCCTTATCTTTGCTGGTTAGATCTTCTCCAAATTTTTTGTTTTTGTTTTGAGGAACTCTGAACCCTTCGCAGATTTCCAGATCAGATCCTTAGTTGATTTTGAGATGAATATTATCATCACAGGCCGATTCTTGTTGCTTTCATTCCGCCCGATTCGGTGGCTTACATCAATGTAGAAGGATGTATCTTGTGTAACATCTGGAACTATAGCCTTGCAGATTTCCATCACTCGCTGTTTAACCTCCTCATCTTCCTGTTTAGGCAGCCCAATTAGACAAAGGTTCCATCTTCTGTTGTAACGCTCCATGTCGTTCACCTTGTCTTCTAAAAACAAAATGGCCTTCTGGTGATCATTACTGAAATCTTTAATGGCTGTAACATCTTTTTTTCATATCTTGGAGTTCCTTGAATAAGACTTCTGAAGTGTCCTTAAGATCCTCAATGCTGTCAGCATTTCTTTTCATCATTGCGAGGTTTTCAGCACTTTTTTTTTTTTTTTTTTTCAGCTACAAGTCGCACAATATTATCCTGTAGTTCTGAGAGTGTCAGCCATATTTTCCCTTTTTTCATGGAAGGAGTGCATGGAGCCAAGTCAGGGAGCAGAGAGCACTTCGCAGCAACATAAACATATGTATGCATCTCATTTGCTTTTACAATGTCCATACCTTGTTCTTTACCTTCTTCTCTTGGTCTTTTGTCAGCCATTGAGCATTGCATTTGTATATGAACTTCCTTGTTATGATAGCATTAGCAGGTTTACTCTCTGATCTCCGTCAATATCCCGCACATCAGCTACCAAAAGTACAGTTGGGACAGTCTTTATAACATTAGGGTGCCTTGTGTCGTTAGAGCCTGAATGAACTGGTTTGCATTAATCAGAATTTGTTTTTAAGCCGTGAAAATCATTTTAAACGACTACACAGACATTTCTCTGACTTTCTCGGCCATCATCTTGCCGGGCCTCACTCCTCAGAACCAGGCAGCCATAATGAGACTGAACACCTACTTAAATAAACGGGCTCAGGGAAATCTGTTGGGTAAAAAAATACAACAGGAATATATTAGAGGAGAAAATATATCCGTGCTTAATAAGTAAAAGGACAGTAAAATAATTTGAAAAACATTAGATTTTTGAGGGAACAGAAACATGCTTTAAATATATTTGGGTGGTAATATATATGAAAAAAATGAAAGTTGCAGGAAAAATAAAACAGAAAGAAATCCACTTGTATTAAATAAACAAAGGAAAAATATAGCGTTCAGGAAAAAAAATATGATTTGAAAATTTGTGGCTTAAATAAAAAGGATGGATTAAAATAGAAATATATTTATATCTGATTAGTTGATCAATTATTGAATAAATCCCTTCTTTTTGTTATTTTGTTGCATTTAATGGTGCACTAATTTTTATTTCTAGCTACTTCTTGGCCAATAAATAATTTTATAGAGTAATTTATTTATTTCTGTATATATTCGTAATTTTGGCAAGATTGGTCCTCGGAACATATTATCCAGGTTTTTTCAAAGAACTGTTGTAAATGCTGATGGCTGTGGGCAGGAAGGATCTCCTGTAGGTATGTCTTACAGCAGATCTGAAGAAGGTTCTGACTGAAAACACTATGTTGTAAAACAGTCTCATGAAGAGGATGCTCAGGGTTCTCCATAATGTTCTTCATTTTATGAAGAATCCGTCTTTCCACAATGATCTCCAGATGAGTCTCCAGAACAGAGCCAGCCTTCTTTATCAGCTTGTTGAGCTTTTTTAAGTCCCTGGCTCTGATGCTGCTTCCCCAGCAGATGATGGAGAAGAGATCACACTCTCCACAACAGACTTATAGAAGATATGCAGCATCTTGCTGCAAACACCAAAGGACCTAAGCTTCCTCAAGAAGTACAGTCTGCTCTGTCCCTTCTTGTAGATGGCTTCACAGTTGCATCTCCACTCTAGTCTGTTGTCCAGGTGAACACCGAGGTATTTATACTCCTCCACCACCTCCACTTTTCTCCCATGATGGAAATAGTTTTTGACTTTCTCCTGTTTCTCTTAAAATCTACAATCATCTTTGTTTTAGTCACGTTTAAAATGAGATGATTGCTTCCACACCATGCCACAAAGCGGTCCACCACCTTCCTGTACTCATCTTCTTGTCCATCTCTGATCCACCAACGACTGCAGAATCATCTGAGTATTTCTGCAGATGACAGGAGTCTGTCTTGTACTGGAAGTCGGAGGTGAACAGAGTGAAAAGGAATGGTGAGAGTACAGTCCCCTGTGGTGGTCCTATGCTGCTGACTACCTGGTTAGACTCACAACCCTTCAGTCTCACAAACTGTGGTCTGTTTGTCAGGTAGTCTTTGATCCAGGAGATTGTTGAGGCCTCCACCTGAGTCTTTTGGAGTTTCTGACAAAGCAAATCAGGTTGAATTGGGTTAAATACATTGGATAAATCAAAGAGCAATCCTCACAGATAACAGTGGGTTTGTTGAAGCAGGTGTATGATGTCATCTACAACTCCACAGCGATAAGCAAACTGAATAGGGTCTTGATAGTTTATTGTTTGCTTACTCAGGCGGGCCAACAGGAGTTTCTCAAGGACCTTCATGATGTGAGATGTCAGGACAACAGGTCTATAGTCATTGAGGACTGATGGGTGAGTTTTCTTTGGTACCGGAACAAGACAGGAGGTCTTCCACAACACCGGAACCTTCTTCTGGGCCAGGCTAAGGTTGAAGAGGTGCAGCAGAATCCCACAGAGCTGCTCTGCACAGGCCTTCAGGACTCTAGGGCTGACATGATCTGGACCTGTAGCCTTGTTCTGGTTCAGTCTTTCCAGTTGTCTCTTCACCTGACTTCTTGAGACACACAGGTGGAAGGGGGAGGCAAAGGAAGCATCAGCATCTTCTGATATGGTTAAAGTCAAACATGTAGAAGCAGAAGGATCCATGGGTGAGGTGGAAGATAAAACATTTGAAGTGTGACAGGGAAGCTGTGGGTCAAAGGAGGGTGGGATATCTGTTTGGCTGTGGGCAGGATAGACAATGCTGAGCTTGTTTCTGAACTGAACCTACTGAAGAATGTGTTCAGTTCATTGGTTCTGTCCAGACCTCCATCGGTCCAATCTTCCTTCTGCTTGAAGCCTGTGATCTTCTTCATCCCTGACCACACATCTCTGATATTGTTTTGCTGGAGCTTGCTCTCCAGCTTCTTCTTGTACACCTCCTTGCTGTCTCTTATCTTGACTTTAAGTTGCTTCTGTATACTCCTCAATAAGTCCCTGTCTCCCTCTCTGAAGGCTCTTTTTTTCTTGTGAAGCAGGTCCTTCAGGTCACTGGTGATCCAAGGTTTGTTATTGGGGAAGCATCTCACCGTTCTGGTGGAGGTGGTGGTGTCCACACAGATGTTTAAGTGGTCGGTGACACACTCAGTCATGGCATTGATCTCCTCTCCATGTGGCTGGCACAGTGCGTCCCAGTCTGTAGCCTCAAAGCAACCTTGCAGAGCTTCTTCAGCTTCCTGTGACCATCTTCTCACAGTTCTTTTTATTACAGGTTGCCTCTGAAAAAGGGGCTTGTATTTTAAGCAGAGAAAAACAAGATTGTGATTTGCCTTGAGGAGGTCTTGCTTTAGAGATGAGTCCTTGACATTTGCATAAAACAAATCAAAACTTTTGTTTTCTCTAGTAGAGCAGCTGACAAACTGTTGAAACATCGGAAGTGTAGCAGAGAGTGAAGCATGGTTAAAATCACCAGATGTTGCCACAAACGCATTGGGTGTGTGTCTGTAGCTTAGTGTTGGGACCCAGCCCCGCTTTTGCAACAAGCTGACCTCTTCCACGCAGGTGCCCAGCGGAACTGGATGGAGGGACACAGCGCGCTCTCAAACTGGATCCAAGAGTGTCATACGATCACGCGATCATATGCACTAATTTAAGCAAGAATGAATTGCTGTTTGTCTATCCGGTATTCATTCATGAACGGGGGTAATTAAGGAATAAGCGTTGCTTGACTTTTCTCTCTGAGGTCTACAGAAGCAAACTGTGTTCCAGAGAGTTCCCAGAAGAGACCCTGTCTCTACGAGGCCAAGTGGAGCAGTTTTCCCGGTCTGAAGGAAGGACAAAGGGGCCACATCACCGTGGTTACAGTAGTAACGTGCTGACACAGCGAGCCGCCCCACCCCACAGCTACCGAGGTTAGTTGCAGTTAACCCTTTGTTCACTGTGGATGTTTCCTACAACTTCGTCTCTCAGACAACTTTTCCTCAACAGGGTTCACGTAATAGGTTGTGTTTTGGGCAGAGAGAAGTAGTTTAGAGTGAAATAATCTAAACATTTTTCGTTTTATGACGTTTGGTTTTGTTTATGTTGAAAACTCAGCCATTTTAGTGCTAGCAGATTATCTGCTCAGCACATGTGCTTAGTTTATGTGTTCTGTGTTTGTGTGGGGTTTTTTTGTTTTGTTTTTTTTAAAGTTAGGACAAACTTTATTTAAAGGGTGATTTTAAACATAAGATCGGCCATAACGCGCAATCCATGCTTATGCATTTTAACCCTTTTCTTAATGGTATTTTAAAGATATGTGTTTGAATCTCATGATAAGCTATAAGCTTCTTTTGTTAGCTTAAACAGCGTAGTGGCCCTAAACATTATGCTCTAACAGCTAGGAACACGTGCTTGCCTGCTAAAGATCATTTACCCAAAAAGGTTGTTAGTTTTCAATCTAGTAAAATAATATTTTCCTAGATATTATTTTACTAAAGTTGATAACTAAGTAACACAATTAAGCCAATTTCTCAAAGATTTGGTTCTTATCCAAAATAATATTTCTTTAAATATTTTAATAAATAAAGGCAGTGTTGGAAAACATTTAAAATACTTAATAGGGTCTGCATTGCTATGCTCAAGTTATGTTTAATAATGTGTGAAATAAAATGTATTGTGTAACTTAGTGGCTTGCTCAAAACAGGCCTTTGTGCGTGTGTTTGACTTAGCTATAATCTGCCTTGCAACAGTGAAGATATTTCTGTGTGTCTGCAGATTTCTGTACATGTGTGCAGATAACAGCCAAAAGTAGAATAACAGGAAACGTTGTGAAGGTCGAACAGTGCGAAGGACAGTCAGCTGAATGCCAGGTGTAAGAGTTCAACTGACACTCGATAAAATTTGTGTTTTTTCATTGCAAATGTATACACCTTGCTGTTGAATAAAAACCCTGTTCTGGGGAGAAAAGATCAGAAGTGTTCGTGGTGATGCAGCTGGAATTTCTCCCCAGCCGGGCAAAGAAACTGCGCAGTCTCTGTGTTTTCTTTTATTATTTAGTTTTACTAAAACAGTATAGCATATGACTTAGTTTTTCCAAAACAAACGAACACGCAGGAGTTCTGGGGAACAGCTCCATTAGCATCTAATTTAACAACATTGAGAATTGGTCATCCAGAAGGTTGGTTTTATTCAGCAGATCATTCTTTAAAATATTATTTTATTAAAATAATATTTTATCTGATCTTGCATTGTGAATGGTTGTCTAAAGGTATGCCAATGATTGTCTAAGTTAGTTCCAAGATTAACTTCACTTCAATTCCAGATTCTTCAAGATAATCCTTGGTTCTCAAACATAAACATTGCATGGTAATATTGCATCACTCTTTTGGTCACGATTTTCAACCATCTTTGATCAACTTGTTTATATTGTACATAGCCCATTAGTCTTCCTTATTCTTTAATTCTGCTTGGTAGTTTAGTTGGATTGTTTTAGCATAGTTGGATTGTTTTAGCAACATAAACTGTAAGCCTTTCTATTCCCCTCGTGAGTTCGCTTCGTTCATCCTGGTCGGTGTTTACATCCCGCCGCAAGCTAACGTGCAGGTCGCACAGCGCATGCTCGCCGACCAGATACTGAGTGTGGTGTGGACCAACCCGGACTCCTTAGTTATCGTTGCTGGCGACTTTAACAAAGGTAATCTCACCCACGAACTCCCCAAATATAGACAGTTTATAAAATGTCCGACCAGAGAGGACAACATTCTGGATCACTGTTACACCACCATCAGAGACACTTATCACGCCGTCTCACGTGCTGCACTGGGCCAATCCGATCACATCATGGTCCACCTGATTCCTGCATACAGGCAGAAACTAAAACTCTGCAAACCTGTTGTGAGGACGTCCAGGAAGTGGAGCAGTGAGGCTGTGGAGAATCTCCAGGCGTGTTTAGGCTGTACAGACTGGGATGTGTTCAGGACTACTACCAACAGTCTGGACGAGTACACAGAGGCTGTGACTTCCTACATCAGCTTCTGTGAGGACAGCTGTGTACCATCATGCACCAGGGTGAGTTACAACAACGACAAACCCTGGTTCACAGCCAAACTCAGAAGGTTAAGATTGGATAAGGAAGAGGCTTTCAGGAGTGGGGACAAAGACATATACAGAGAGGCAAAGTACAAGTTTGGCAAGGCAGTGAAAAAGGCCAAACGACTGTACTCTGAGAAGCTCCAAAACCAGTTCTCAGCCAACGACTCTGCGTCTGTCTGAAAAGGGCTCAAGCAAATCACCAACTACAAGCCGAAAGCCCCCCACTCCATCAACAACCGACGCCTCGCCAACGACCTGAACGAGTTCTACTGCCGCTTTGAAACACAAAGGGACAGTCCTGCAACCATCCCCACGACACCCCCTAACAGCTACCGCCTCAAGAGGGGCCTTGGCACCTCCAACCCCCACCCTGAAGTTCCCCCCCATCAGCCCTCTACCCACGCCGGGGACGGCTCTTTCCATCCAGGAGAGGGACGTCAACAAACTCTTCAGGAGACAGAACCCCCGGAAAGCTGCTGGACCGGATTCTGTCTCACCAACCAGCCTGAAGCACTACGCTGATCAGCTGTCTCCAGTCTTCACAGACATTTTTAACACCTCACTGGAGACATGTCATGTGCTAGCCTGCTTCAAGTCCTCCACCATCGACCCTGTTCACAGAAGCCAGGGACCACAGGGCTTAATGACTTCAGACCCATCGCCCTGACCTCTGTGGTAATGAAGTCCTTTGAGCGCCTTGTGCTCTCACACCTAAAAGACATCACCGACCCCCTCCTGGACCCCCTGCAGTTTGCCTACAGAGCCAACAGGTCTGTAGATGATGCAGTCAACTTAGCCCTTCACTTCATCCTCCGGCACCTGGACTCCACAGGAACCTACGCCAGGATCCTGTTTGTGGATTTCAGCTCTGCCTTCAACACTAATCTCCCAGCTCTGCTCCAGGAGAAGCTCTCCCAGCTGAGTGTGCCCGACTCCACCTGCCGGTGGATCACTGAATACCTGTCTGACAGGAAGCAGCGCGTGAGGCTGGGGAAGCACGTCTCTGACTCCCTGACCATCAGCACCGGTTCCCCCCAAGGCTGTGTTCTCTCTCCTCTGCTCTTCTCCCTGTACACCAACAGCTGCACCTCCAGTCACCAGTCTGTCAAGCTTCTGAAGTTTGCAGACGACACCACTCTGATCGGGCTCATTTCTGATGGTGACGAGTCCGTGTACAGATGGGGGGTGGACCATCTGTTGGACTGCTGCAGCCAGAACAACCTTGAGCTCAACGCTCTAAAGACAGTGGAGATGGTTGTGGACTTCAGGCAGAACCCAGCCCCACCTGCCCCCATCACCCTCTGTGACTCCACAATTGACACTGTGGAATCTTTCCGCTTCCCGGGAACCATCATCTCCCAGGATCTCAAGTGGGAGCCAAACATCAGCTCCCTCATCAAGAAAGCCCAGCACAGGATGTTCTTCCTGCGGCAGCTGAAGAAATTCAACCTGCCAAAGACTATGATGGTGCACTTCTACACAGCCATCATTGAGTCCATCCTCACCTCCTCCATCACCATCTGGTACGCCGCTGCTACAGCCAAGGATAAGGGCAGGCTGCAGCGTGTCATTCGGTCTGCTGAGAAGGTGATTGGCTGCAGTCTACTGTCGCTCCAGGAACTGTACACCTCCAGGACCCTGAAGCGAGCAAGGAAGATTCTGGCTGATCCCTCCCACCCCGGTCACAGACTCTTTGAAACTCTCCCCTCTGGCAGGAGGCTGCGGTCCATCCGGACCAAAACCTCACGCCACAAGAACAGTTTTTTCCCAATCTGCCACCAGCCTTGTTAACAAAGCCCGGAAACCACCCTGACACTCTCCCTTTCCCCCACATCCCCCTTTCTTTCTTTTTTTTTTTGCTGACAGGACACCTGTAACCTGCAACTCTATGCGTTACATTAACGCTCAGCTTGGACTCCTGCTTTACTTGCACTGCCATACTTGCACACTGATCACCTGCACAGTTTTACCGCTCTGGCATCCTATAGTGCTCTACATTTACTCTCACTCACTTAAAACTGTGCACATATATTATATTGTAGATATGTTTATACTGTTTAATTTGTATTTTATTGCACCAACTACGCCAAAACAAATTCCTTGTATGTCCAAAAACATACTTGGAAATAAAGCTTTTCTGATTCTGATTTATCAAAATCAGAATCTGATTCTGATAAAGAGTTTCTTGATTGAGATATCTTTGACTTTGAGTTGACTTATTTTTGTTAATAAATTCTTGTATTTTAACAAATTGTGTGAATTCATTCCATGTGTGCAGAGTTTTGCTGTTCAAAAATGTCAGAGCTTGGCTCATCCCTTTCAATTTGGTCCTAATACCACCACCTTATTGGGCTGGTATTCACAGGACAACCCTTAACAGACCAAAATATAATTTAATAAAATATTACAAAATTAAGATATTAATATTAAATAATATATTCATATTCATAATTACAACATTAGCAACAACTGAGTTGATGACATCGCATGCAGTGCTGACAAAATCTAAAGGTGGAATGTATACTGTTGCCAAAATAACACTGTTGAACTTTGTGGGTAAACAATCTGGACGAACACTTACTGCTAACAGTTCAATATCTGGGCTGCAGAGACAACACTTCACAGTAACATGTCCTGGATGACACCATTAATTGTTCACAAGTACTGCTAGTCCAAAATTCTAGAATTGCGCCGCTCAAGGTGGCAGCAGGTCGGAGTAGCTCTGTTACTTTTGATTCTGATTTATTCTTTTTTGGGAACTATTCCTCTTGTGGTGGATACAGTTGATTTTTTTTGGACTACTGTCCACTCCGGTGTTGGATGCTGTGCAGCTTGGAGGATTTTTCTTGATGCTTTCTATTTTTGGACATTTGTTATGATGCATTGCCATGGCAACGGGGTTGTTTCTTACAACCGGGAGCAGCTGATTAATATCTCAAAAGCTCAAATAATACTTCAACTACAACCCAAATCCCTGATGAGTTGAAAAGGAGATGCCGTGGATGCAGAGCAGGAGCTAAGAGAAGAGAGAGAAGGAGGAAGTTCAAACCATCTCTTCCATCGATTATGATGGGCAATGTGAGATCGTTGGGAAACAAGTTGGATGAACTCCAAGCCCTACAAAGGACCCAGCCAGAGTACCGGGCATGCAGTATCATGTGTTTTACTGAGACATGGCTGCAGGATCATATCCCCGACTCCAGCGTCTCTCTGCCGGGCTTTTTAACCATACGAGCAGACAGAGACTTAAAGAGGAGCGGCAAATGTAAAGGAGGTGGACTGGCAGTATTTGTGAACAACAGATGGTGTCATCCAGGACATGTTACTGTGAAGTGTCATCTCTGCAGTCCAGATATTGAACTGTTGGCAGTAAGTTTTCGTCCATATTATTTACCCAGAGAGTTCACCAATGTTATTTTGGCAACAGTTTACGTTCCACCTTCCGCTGTTGCCGACACTGCATGTGATGCCATCAGCTCAGTTGTTGCTAAGCTACAGACACAAAACCCCAATGCTTTTGTGGCAATTTCTGGTGATTTTTATCATGCTTCACTCTCTGCTACACTTCCAACGTTTCAACAGTTTGTCAGCTGCTCTACCAAAGAAAACAAAACATTGGATTTGTTTTATGCAAATGTCAAGGACTCATACATCTCTACAGCAAGACCTCCGCTAGGCAAATCAGATCACAATCTTGTTTTTCTCTGCTCGAAATATAAGCCCCTTGTTCAGAGGCAACCTGTAATAAAGAGGACTGTGAGAAAATGGTCACAGGAAGCTGAAGAAGCTCTGCAAGGTTGCTTTGAGGCTACAGACTGGGACGCACTGTGCCAGCCACATGGAGAGGACATCAATGCCATGACTGTGTGTAACCGACTATATAAACTTCTGTGTGGATAACATCATCCCCACCAGAACCGTGAGATGCTTCCCCAATAACAAACCTTGGATCACCAGTGACCTGAAGGTCCTGCTTAACAAGAAAAAAAGAGCCTTCAGAGAGGGAGACAGAGAATTATTGAGGAGTTTACAGAAGCAACTTAAAGTCAAGATAAGAGACAGCAAGGAGGTGTACAAGAAGAAGCTGGAGAGCAAGCTTCAGCAAAACAATATCAGAGATGTGTGGACAGGGATGAAGAAGATCACAGGTTTCAAGCAGAAGGATGATCAGACCGATGGACGTCTGGACAGAGCCAATGAACTGAACATATTCTTCAATAATTTCAGTTCAGAAAGAAGCTCAGCATCCTCCTCTCCTGCTCACAGCCAAACAGACATCCCACCCTCCTTTGACCCACAGGACCCACAGCTGTCCAGTAACACCTCACATTTTTTATCTTCCACCTCAGCCCTAGACCCTTCTACATGTTTGCCATCAACCATATCAGAAGATGCTGATGCTTCCTTTGCTTCCCCCTTCCACCTGTGTGTCTCAAGAAGTCAGGTGAAGAGACAACTGGAAAGACTGAACCAGAACAAGACTACAGGTCCAGATCATGTCAGCCCTAGAGTCCTGAAGGCCTGTGCAGAGCAGCTCTGTGGGATTCTGCAGCACCTCTTCAAGCTTAGCCTGGCCCAGAAGAAGGTTCCAGTGTTGTGGAAGACCTCCTGTGTTGTTCCAGTACCAAAGAAAACTCACCCATCAGTCCTCAATGACTATAGACCTGTTGCCCTGACATCTCACATCATGAAGGTCCTAGAGAGACTCCTGTTGGCCCACCTGAGTAAGCAAACAGTAAACCATCAGGACCCCCTTCAGTTTGCTTATCGCTGTGGAGTTGGAGTTGAAGATGCCATCATACACCTGCTTCAACAAACCCACTGTCATCTGGACAAAGCCAGCAGCACTGTGAGGATCATGTTCTTTGATTTCTCCAGTGCATTTAATACAATCCAACCTGATTTGCTTTGTCAGAAACTCCAGAAGACTCAAGTGGAGGCCTCAACAATCTCCTGGATTAAAGACTACCGGACAAACAGACCACAGTTTGTGAGACTGAAGGGTTGTGAGTCTAACCAGGTAGTCAGCAGCACAGGAGCACCACAGGGGACTGTACTCTCACCATTCCTTTTCACTCTGTACACCTCAGACTTCCAGTACAAGACAGACTCCTGTCATCTGTAGAAATACTCGGATGATTCTGCAGTCGTGGGGTGGATCAGAGATGGACAAGAAGCTGAGTACAGGATGGTGGTGGACCGCTTTGTGGCATGGTGTGGAAACAATCATCTCATGTTGAACGTGACTAAAACAAAGGAGATGATTGTAGATTTTAAGAGAAACAGGAATAAGTCAAAAACTATTTCTATCATGGGAGAAGAAGTGAAGGTGGTGGAGGAGTATAAATACCTCGGTGTTCACCTGGACAACAGACTAGAGTGGAGATGCAACTGTGAAACCATCTACAAGAAGGGACAGAGCAGACTGTACTTCTTGAGGAAGCTTAGGTCCTTTGGTGTTTGCAGCAAGATGCTGCATATCTTCTATAAGTCTGTTGTGGAGAGTGTGATCTCTTCTACCATCATCTGCTGGGGAAGCAGCATCAGAGCCAGGGACTTAAAAAAGCTCAACAAGCTGATAAAAAAGGCTGGCTCTGTTCTGGGGAACCTCTGGAGATCATTGTGCAAAGACGGATTCTTCATAAAATGAAGAACATTATGGAGAACCCTGAGCATCCTCTTCATGAAACTGTCCTACAGCAACAGAGTGTCTTCAGTCAGAGGCTTCTTCAGATCTGCTGTAAGACGGAGCGCTACAGGAGATCCTTCCTGCCCACAGCCATCAGCATCTACAGGTCCTTCTCAAAATATTAGCATATTGTGATAAAGTTAATTATTTTCCATAATGTCATGATGAAAATTTAACATTCATATATTTTAGATTCATTGCACACTAACTGAAATATTTCAGGTCTTTTATTGTCTTAATACGGATGATTTTGGCATACAGCTCATGAAAACCCAAAATTCCTATCTCACAAAATTAGCATATTTCATCCGACCAATAAAAGAAAAGTGTTTTTAATACAAAAAACGTCAACCTTCAAATAATCATGTACAGTTATGCACTCAATACTTGGTCGGGAATCCTTTGGCAGAAATGACTGCTTCAATGCGGCGTGGCATGGAGGCAATCAGCCTGTGGCACTGCTGAGGTCTTATGGAGGCCCAGGATGCTTCGATAGCGGCCTTTAGCTCATCCAGTGTGTTGGGTCTTGAGTCTCTCAACGTTCTCTTCACAATATCCCACAGATTCTCTATGGGGTTCAGGTCAGGAGAGTTGGCAGGCCAATTGAGCACAGTGATACCATGGTCAGTAAACCATTTACCAGTGGTTTTGGCACTGTGAGCAGGTGCCAGGTTGTGCTGAAAAATGAAATCTTCATCTCCATAAAGCTTTTCAGCAGATGGAAGCAAGTGCTCCAAAATCTCCTGATAGCTAGCTGCATTGACCCTGCCCTTGATAAAACACAGTGGACCAACACCAGCAGCTGACACGGCACCCCAGACCATCACTGACTGTGGGTACTTGACACTGGACTTCTGGCATTTTGGCATTTCCTTCTCCCCTGTCTTCCTCCAGACTCTGGCACCTTGATTTCCGAATGACATGCAGAATTTGCTTTCATCCGAAAAAAGTACTTTGGACCACTGAGCAACAGTCCAGTGCTGCTTCTCTGTAGCCCAGGTCAGGCGCTTCTGCCGCTGTTTCTGGTTCAAAAGTGGCTTGACCTGGGGAATGCGGCACCTGTAGCCCATTTCCTGCACACGCCTGTGCACGGTGGCTCTGGATGTTTCTACTCCAGACTCAGTCCACTGCTTCCGCAGGTCCCCCAAGGTCTGGAATCGGCCCTTCTCCACAATCTTCCTCAGGGTCCGGTCACCTCTTCTCGTTGTGCAGCGTTTTCTGCCACACCTTTTCCTTCCCACAGACTTCCCACTGAGGTGCCTTGATACAGCACTCTGGGAACAGCCTATTCGTTCAGAAATTTCTTTCTGTGTCTTACCCTCTTGCTGGAGGGTGTCAATAGTGGCCTTCTGGACAGCAGTCAGGTCGGCAGTCTTACCCATGATTGGGGTTTTGAGTGATGAACCAGGCTGGGAGTTTTAAAGGCCTCAGGAATCTTTTGCAGGTGTTTAGAGTTAACTCGTTGATTCAGATGATTAGGTTCATAGCTCGTTTAGAGACCCTTTTAATGATATGCTAATTGTGTGAGATAGGAATTTTGGGTTTTCATGAGCTGTATGCCAAAATCATCCGTATTAAGACAATAAAAGACCTGAAATATTTCAGTTAGTGTGCAATGAATCTAAAATATATGAATGTTAAATTTTCATCATGACATTATGGAAAATAATAAACTTTATCACAATATGCTAATATTTTGAGAAGGACCTGTACAAAGGCTCTTTGAAGAAACCTACATAATATGAGCTATAACAACATTTAATTTCCCTTTGGGATTAATAAAGTATTTTTGAATTGAATTGAATTTCCTTTACGTTTGTCGCTACGTTTTGAATCTTTGTCTGCTTGTATGGTCAGAAAGCCTGGCAGAGAGACACTGGAGTCAGGGATATGATCCTGCAGCCGTGTCTCAGTGAAACACATAATACTGCATACCTGATACTCTGGCTGGGTCCTTTGTAGGGCTTAGAGTTCATCCAACTTGCTTCCCAATGATCTCACATTGCCCATCAGGATCGACGAAAGAGATGGTTTGAACTTCCTCCTTCTCTCTCTTTTCTTTGCTCCTGCTCTGCATCCACAGCGCCTCCTTTTCAACTTATCAGGGATTTGGGGTTGTAGTTGAAGTACTATTTAATCTTTTAAGATAATAATCAGAGGCCCCCGGTTGTAAAAAAAAAAAAAAAGCACATTATTGCTATAGTGAAGCATCATAGAAAATGTCCAAAAGTAAAAATATGTCAGCAAAGCATCCAATACTGGAGAGGGTAATCGTCCATCTATCCATTTTTTATAACTGATTCTTCCGTACAGGGTTGCATGGGAGCTGGTGCATTATCTCCAGTGGTCCACAGGCGAGAGATATTCATAAAAAAAAATAAAAAATTTATTTCAATCACAAGAGGAATTAGAGTTTTTAAAAAGAATATATCAGAATGGGAGTGGGATAATGGAAAGAAGGGGTGACATCTGCATAACATTTACAGTAGGATAGCAGAGTCCAGAGTGCAGGGAGGATATAGAAAAGAAGAATCTGTTATTACAAGAATAAGGATAGGACATTGCTCACTAAATAGTACACAATACATAATAGGGAAACATGGGATGGGGAGATGTGAAGGTTGCCAGGAAGAAGAGACAGTTGAACATGTGGTTTTAAGGTGTAGAGGTTACAGTGCATATAGGCAGATTTTGAGGGAAAGGTTGAAGGAACTAGGGGTAAAGGGGTTCACTTTGAAAAGTATTTTGGGTTTGGGAAGTAAAGCACAACTTCGGGTATTGGTGTCCTTTTTAAAAGATACTGGGATCTATTGGACGGTGTGGGTAGTGGCTGACCCATACTCCAGAACAGTAGGTGGCGGTAATGCCCCATTAAGTAGGTCGCCAACCACCGTAAAACTTTAAGAAGAAGAAGAAGACTACAGAAGTCACTGCCCGTCTCCTAAAGTAAAGCGAAAATCAAATCTATAGTGAAGGAAGAAGTGAAAAAGAAATGGCAAGAAGAATGGAATACGGAGTGGAAAGGGAAACACGATTACTATATTCAAAAAAACAGTGGGTAAAATAAACGAGACATCAAGGAAAATGAAGGAAGAGCATATTATGTCAAAGGCTTAGATTTAGCCATTCAGACCTGAACAGTCTGAGCAAAATAAGAAAGCACCCTAGAACTTTGTGAGCGTGGAACATTAAGACAGTTGAACATGCACTTTTAGATTGCATAAGATATCACAGAGATATACATAGGCTATCCTTCAAAGTAAGCTTCGTGATAAAAAAAAAAGTACAATTTAATTTAGTTGAATTATTTCGTTAAAATTCCGACCATTTTAATAAGGGTTTTTAGTGTCTTGTAAGTGTGAACCAGATTTTATAAATAAAATCACGCTCCACTTCAGAAGGTGGCGGTAAGGCACACCAAAAGCTGATTGCGAACCACCAAAAAACAAGAAGCAGACGCCCGTTACCGTGATCTTACTGTGTGGTTTGCTCCGTGCAGGAAGACTCAGCATGCTCCACACCGTGCTTTCCCGGCTTGTTCCCCGCATGCCCCGGCCCTCAGTCTGTTATTATGGGACCGCTGTTCCTGTTCCGAGCACTCAGCCTGAGGTCCATTATCACAAGGTAAAGTTAGCAGCTGCTCCGTAGCTGCTGGACAGGAGCCAACCTGCTGCAAAATGCTGCGTAGTGGCCCTGAACTAGATTAAAGCGAACATAGTAACATTGTTTGCGCAGCTAAGTAAGGATTTAATTTTGCTGCAGGAAACTACATTTTCTTTGACTTGATTTAAGCAAACATTTCCAGAGAAACCTGTTGAGGGGAGAGGTCTAAGGTTCAAATTCCATTACCTGTATTTGTGGAAACGCCTACTGGAAGTAATGTTAGAGGCGGATGCACATTGCACACGTCTCTTCCATTACAGGCTTGCAGCAAGTATATAGCATCAGGTTTTACTTGTACTGCTTAGACCAGTGGTGTCCAAACTTTTTAATCACACGGGTCAAAATCGTTGACTCAAAAATAGGCTACTCGATGGACAAAAAAATAAATTCCAATACTAAAATCTGAAAAAAATATATATTGCGGATCAACAATAAACTAAGCCCACAATATTTTAAATAAATAAACTAGCCAATTGCTGGAAAAGAATTCGGTAATCGTTGTAGATCCAAAGGCTTTTTGCACCTTTGCTTTTGTTAAAAGAGAATGTCATCCGGTTTGCAAATTCTTTTTGGCTCAATTGAATAAGAATTCACGGTGGCGCAGTTGGTAGCACTGTTGCCTTGCAGCAAGAAGGTCCTGGGTTTGATTCCTGGCCGGGGGTCTTTCTGCATGGAGTTTGCATGTTCTCCCTGTGCATGCGTGGGTTCTCACTGGGTACTCCGGCTTCCTCCCACAGTCCAAAGACATGCCTGTTAGGTTAATTGGTAACTCTAAATTGCCCTGAGGTGTATGAATGGTTGTTTGTGTGTTGCCCTGCGATGGACTGGCGACCTGTCCAGGGTGTACCCTGCCTCTTGCCCATAGACTGCTGGAGATAGGCACCAGCTCCCCTGCGACCCACTATGGAATAAGCGGTAGAAAATGACTGACTGAATAAGAATTCAAAACAATTTAGTCTACTCTCATCAAGTACAGGGTTTGACTCACACTTCCCTTGAAAATACTTAATGGATTTAGCCAAATTTAACAGATGAATTGAAAGATTTGGGTGCACCTAAATCTGCTTTTGAGAAAGGTGCTGGATAAATTTAAATTGAAAAAGTCTTTATTAATCCCAAATGGAAACAAGAAAAATTAGCATTTCTTATGAAATGCTGTGTGAATGCAGTAAGCTGAAATTTTTTTTAGCTGAAAGCTGGCAGAAACAAGCTGAAGTTGATTGCATAAAATCTGGTGAAATGTAATGAATTATCAGAAAAAAGGAAATGCTAAACTCTGCTGAAACCTGGCAGAAAGAAGCTTAGGTTGACAGCAGAATGTTGGCTAGAATTCAATAAATTAGCAGGTAACAGAAGAGTTAGCAGAAATAAGCTTAAGTTGACAGAAGAAAGTCAGTTGAAATCTGATAAATTAGCAGAAACATTTGCAAAGAGCACCGGTCATCTGAACTGTTCAAGTAGGAAGACTATCAGCTTCAACACAGTTTAACAAGCTAAAGTTATCTCACGCTATTTGTTGAAACAGATTATTATAGCTGCAGTGCATACGCTAAAATTTGTCCGAGCTACCGCACCCTGTTGGCGGTCAGACGTCTCGGAGTTCCTCTGGTCATTGGTCCTCAGAAGCGATCCCACACTCTACAGACTCTTAAAGGAACGACTCTCAAACAGGTTCTAACTTTCAACTCCATTAATCTAAATTAGGCAGAGGAATTATTACAGAGATCAGCCCTGAGGCTCCCGTCTCAGACCGTCGCTGTCTGTGAAAGGATGATGAAAGAGCTTCGAAAGGTCACTTGTAGTTTTATATCTGGCACTTCAATGCAATGGATGTTCCCTCCCTCAGTGATTATCAGTAGACTATGTGTCACCATTGTGGTGTCTATCTGTTAGATTGTGTAGTAGTGGGTGTCCATAATTAATCTAAGTGTGCCGTGGCATTCTAATCAAACCTGTTATACCGGCTGCTCCACTATCAAACCCTGTGCCACAGCCTCAGGTCATTCATAGCAAACCTTGGGCCATTTATCCTTTTAATGTGTGTCGATGAGGATTCTTGCCCTATTCTAACAAACGGGAAACATTAGAACTTATGCTTTATATCACTATGGTATAAATGGGATAACAGCTATGAGTAATATTAATAAAGGTTATTCTTAACAAATTAGCTAGAAAGCAATTGCTAACTAAAATGCTATCACTAGCATGTTGGCTAATAGTAACCCACTCCATTCAATATGGTAATGTAGGCTTATAAGTGAAAATTAGCCTTAATGCTAATGTTAGCATTTAAGCTAACATTAGCATGTTGGCTAACATTAATTTAGTCCATCTATAATGCTTACAACAACCTATAGGCAAAAGTCTGTGAAATTGCCCTTTAACCCTTTATGACCTACCATAGAAAAAGTTCGCCAGAGCATATTTTTACATTTGTACATGCTGTAGAGCCATTTTTTGGAGCATTTCAATTTGCTATACATCAATACAACCCTTACATCCTAAATTTTAATATTTTGGATATAATAACTCCATATTAAGTAAGTAAATTGCAAAAAAAGTGCAATTAACCACCAGAAAGAAAGAAAAATTAAAATAGTTTTTTTTTTTGCACATATTTTCCTAAATACAGAAATATCATAGCTGTATCCCTCAAATATTGCAATATAAAAAAGTTGCACAAAACCATTTCAAACCACAGGAAATTTATTTGGAGTGTTTCCATAACTTCATTTTTGAAATACACACATTTTTATGAACAGAGACAAAAACAAACATAAAATGTACATTGTGAACAGTTTGAGAAAGGATAATATATACATCAAAATAAACTATTTACAGAAGTGTAATTAAATCCCTAAGTGTGCCAGATACCTATGAGCACACTTATATGTTGATAAGACCATCTTCAAACAATAAAAAGTGCAAAAAACAACAAAAGTGAAAGTGCGAGCAAAGTTTATTGTGAAAAAACTACAACTACTGGGACAAAAAAGACCACTCCCGGAAAAAATCACCTGGGAAATGACATCACTTCCGGTTGTTGCGGGCATTGGTGTGGAAGAAAACCATGTGATAGTTCATCTACCAATGTCATCACGCATATTCCGACGGCGAAAGTACACTGCGGTCTGGATTTTAATGTTTGTTTTTTGTGATTTTTTTTTTTTTACTGGATTTCTGCAACAGTTTCTGGAAAATAAAAACTGTGCTCTGGGACACGTGCCGAGTAGAATATTTAAGTTGAACTCTTTGGTTTCATTTGCAAAAGGGGACGGCCCAGGACACGCTGGAGGGACTATGTCTCTCGGCTGGCCTGGGAACGCCTTGGGGTCCCCCTGGAGGAGCTGGAGGAGATGTCTGGAGAGAGCTGAGTCTGCTGCCCCCGCGACCCGGTCCTGGATAAGTGGAAGACTACGAGTACGAGTATTGCTCTGGCTTATTTTTTCGCAATTCTACAGGCGTTTAAAAATAGATATGCAAATGGAAGCGCCGGCGCTAACCCCGGTCATAAAGGCTTAAGATAAACCACTGTTGTCTAAGTGTTAGAACAGCAGGACATGCTGTTTTAGTACCCAACACAAAATGGCCGCCATGTAGTTACTTCCTATGAAGTAACTACATGGGTTAGGGGTCGGATCAGGTTTAGAACATAGAAATGAATGGAAGTCAATGCAGAGTCCTCAAAAAGCTAGTAATCCATGAATGTGTGTGTTTGTGTGTGGGTCTGTGTGGGTGGGTCTGTGCCCAAGTGTGAGACAGGGAGATAATAGAGGCAGAAAGAAAGACAGAATCATATACAGACATATACAGTAGGAGATACACAGAGCTATAAATAGAACAGTGAGGAATGAATCAGCCAATCAGCAAAGAGCGTCAGTGTAACTTGACACCTGCTGTTTCTCACTCACGCAGCACCTCACTCTGTGTCTGCCCCTGGCCTGGCTTTATAACATGGAGGCGCATGCTCCCCAACTACTGGCCATAACTCGGAAACCGTAGGGGAGATCGATGTTGTTCTTGGACCGTTTTTATCAGAACAAACAGGGGAACTGTTGGTGTCATTCATTTTGGTCGGACAGACTGACTAGGCTGCGCAGGTCAACACGCGCAGCTCAACAGAAGTTGCAGCTCTGATGTCACCCTGGATTATAAAACCCTCGTTTCCATTTCCAGCGTGTCTCAGGGGACGACGCATCGGAGGCGCATATCTGGCGAGACAAAAGCTTGCAGCCGAACTTTTCCTCCACACAGCCATTCCTGGAAGAGTTTGAAAGCCGGAAATTTCTTTGATGCAAGAAGGTCAGAAGATTCATATACTGATGGAAGACCCCACACAGGTGAAAAACCCACAGAGTATTTCCAAGGAGAGGAGTTTCCCCTTGTGATTCAGTCGACTGAACGATTCTTCATGTTTGCCCCTCTTGGATGGATGAGAAGTTTACCATTTTTCAATTCAATTCAGTTTATTTATATAGCGCCAATTCACAACACGTGAGGTACAAAAGTGAGGTACATACATTCCAATTAATCCTAACCATTGAACAGTTCAGTCAGATTCAGTTATTTATTCAAATTGGATAAAAAAGTTTTTCTATCTAAGGAAACCCAGCAGATCGCATCCAGTCAGTGACTTGCAGCATTCACTCCTCCTGGATGAGTATGTAGAGACAGTGGACAGTCACTGGCGTTGACTTTGCAGCAATCCTTCATACTGAGCATGCATGTAGCGACAGTGGAGAGGAAAAACTCCCTTTTAACAGGAAGAAACCTTCAGCAGAACCAGAACCAGGCTCAGTGTGAGCGGCCATCTGCCACGACCAACTTTTCTTTTCAGTTGATCACGTGTGATCTCTCCCACCCCCCTTTTTTTTTTTTTCTTCAGCCCTGACCCATCCTCATCCGGTGGAGAGAAGAAATAAACGTCAAAGTAATTTCGTTCTTTTGGTTTTTTTCCTTATATTAAATCGGATAGGTGCATTTAGAGACTAGGCAGGGTGAAGCATAGTTAAGGTGATTTAGAACCACCACTAGTTAATCCAAGGTATCAACTTGTTGCATGCAATAGTGATTGAAGTGTTTTATGCTGAGCTGTTTTGATTTGCTGTGCAAGTGCGGCTGAATTGCAAACACAAATCATTCTAGTCAAGTCAAGTTTATTTAGATAGTGCTTTTCAGCAACAAGGCACTCAAAGCGCTGTACATGAGGAAAAACATTACAGTGATACAGCAAACATAGAAAATCAAATTAAATGACGTTAATAATCCTTGGGGTTTTAGTGGTAAGAGCTGGTTGTAATCCATTCTTTCTAATACAGGTAATTAGCTCATTAAGTCCTCTGTGGTAAGGAATTCATCCTGTGCTAGAAGAAAAATTATAATATTAATCCTTGAGGTCGCTGGAATAAGGCAGCTGTGGTCCCATCATTCAAATAGTAACAATCATGGGCACTCACTGAAGTCTAAGTAGAGAAGCTGGGTCACTGGTAGGTCCAAACTTTTTAAACACTAATAATGTTTGGCTTTCACTGGTATGAAATTGTTGTAATACAATCCTTCTAAGAAATCTAAAAATCTATGAATCCTTCTAAGAAATCTAAAAATCTCTGGTCATTGGTGTATATACTAGTAATAATTGGCTTTTGCTGGTAATCCTTCTGAGAAATCTGAAAATCTATGGAAAGTAATGAAATCCTACATTTAGGTAAAGTAAGATAGGAGGGAAAATAAATCATATTTCAGACTGTATTCTTAGCAGAACTGAGTCTGAAATAGTACAAAAAAACCTCAGCAGGGTTAAGCAACACATAAGTAAAGATTTAGCAAGGGTACGGTGGAATCTTGAGGGTGTAAATATATAAGTCTGAGTGTGTTTGCAAGAATTAGACTGTCAACACTGATAGAAGCGCCATTGTCCTTGAGAAGAGAGGTGGAAGTTTTATTAATCGGTCGCATAGTCCTATCAGCACACAGCTGGTAGGGGAGTGCTGGGGAAGAGCGTTGTGTTTATATAACATCCAGGAGATATTTTGCCGATAGCCAGTTAGCAGAAGTTGCCAAGGCCACATTGGGGTGCCGGATAGAAAAACAACATATGTTGTGGTTCAGGTAGTTGTGAATTTCCAACCACCTTAAGAGTTTTACTGATATGTCTCAATTGCAAATCCAAATAGCCGAATTTCTGGGATTTTCCGCAGATCTCGAGCGTACAACTTCTCCAAGATTATATCCTTTAACCTCTGAGTCCAACCGCTGCCAGGCTGCGGTTCTGTTCAAGAATCGTGTTCAGCTTGCGATTCTGCTCTCTTAACATTTCAGTCTGTTGATCGCTGTACAGACTCCATCCAACATCGCAGGCAGCTTTGGAAAGCTTTAAACAGCCGCCCACGTTTCGCGAATCACTCGATAAGCCAGGTAACCACCAACTCCAAAAAGCAGAAATCCTGTTATCAAAAGTCCAAATATGTACACATTCTCTACGTCCGCGACCAACATCATAGTCAGGCACACAATCTTCCATTGCTGCCAAGAATCCATTGTGTTTCCAGAGAATAACGTCCCGTCTGGACAAGAGGGTCTCCTTTACCCTGTCTTCCCGTTGAAAAGAAATTTTGATCAATTAGGTTGAGAGTCCAGCTGACCAAATCCATAATTTATAAGTTTGGAGGATATGCAAAGTGAGGCTCTGAGAAAAATACAGACAAAAAGCAGAAGCAGGAATCAGGGAGAGAAGGGAGGGAGAGAAAATGCGTGTGTCTTCCACCGAGAGCAAGAGCAGAAATTCTAGGGGCCTTAAAGGCCCGCGGGCTGCACTGTGGACACTCCTTGGTTTAGAATAATTACTCTTGATTCTTGTTAAGTTATAATATTAATGATTATGCCGTTGAGTGGAACGTAGCATGATTTTATATACAGTACAGACCAAATGGGACACACCTTCCCATTCAAAGAGTTTTCTTTATTTTCATGACTATGAATATTGGAATATTGTAGCTTCACACTGAAGGCATCAGAACTATGAATTAACACATGTGGAATTATATACTGAACAAAAAAGTGTGAAACAACTGAAAATATATCTTATATTCTAGGTTCTTCAAAGTAGCCACCTTTTGCTTTGATTACTGCTCCGCACACTCTTGGCATTCTGTTGAGGAGCTTCAAGAGGTAGTCACCTGAAATGGTTTTCCAACAGTCTTGAAGGAGTTCCCAGAGATGCTTAGCACTTGTTGGCCCTTTTGCCTTTACTCTGCGGTCCAGTTCACCTCAAACCATCTCGATTGGGTTCAGGTCCGGTGACTGTGGAGGCCAGGTCATCTGGCGCAGCACCCCATCACTCTCCTTCTTGGTCAAATAGCACTTGCACAGCCTGGAGGTGTGTTTGGGGTCATTGTCCTGTTGAAAAATAAATGATGGTCCAACTAAATGCAAAGCGGATGGAATAGCATGCTGCTGCAAGATGCTGGTTCAGTATGCCTTCAATTTTGAATAAATCCCCAACAGTGTCATCAGCAAAGCACCATCACACCTCCTCCTCCATGTTTCACGATGGGAACCAGGTAGAGTCCATCCGTTCATCTCTTCTGCACCGCACAAAGACACGGTGGTTGGAACCAAAGATCTCAAACTTGGACTCATCAGACCAAAGCACAGATTTCCACTGGTCTAATGTCCATTCCTTGTGTTCTTTAGCCCAAACAAGTCTCTTCTGCTTGTTGCCTGTCCTCAGCAGTGGTTTCCTAGCAGCTATTTTACCATGAAGGCTTGATTCACACAGTCTCCTCTTAACAGTTGTTCTAGAGATGTGTCTGCTGCTAGAAGTGTGGCATTGACACGTTCTGTAATCTGAGTTGCTGTTAACCTGCGATTTCTGAGGCTGGTGACTCGGATGAACTTTTCGTCCGCAGCAGAGGTGACTCTTGGTCTTCCTTTCCTGGGGCGGTCCTCATGTGAGCCAGTTTCTTTGTAGCACTTGATGGTTTTTGCGACCACTTGGGGACACTTTCAAAGTTTTCCCAATTGTTCGGACTGACTGACCTTCATTTCTTAAAGTACTGATGGCCACTTGTTTTTCTTTACTTAGCTGCTTTTTTCTTGACATAATACAAATTCTAAAAGTCTATTCAGTAGGACTATCAGATGTGTACTATATCCATGTCCTGCACAACACAACTGATGGTCCCAACCACATTTATAAGGCTTGAAATCCCACTTATTAAACCTGACAGGGCACACCTGTGGAGTGAAAACCATTTCAGGTGACTACCTCTTGAAGCTCCTCAACAGAATGCCAAGAGTGAGCGGAGCAGTAATGAAAGCAAAAGGTGGCTACTTTGAAGAACCTAGAATATAAGACATATTTTCAGTTGTTTCAAACTTTTTTGTTCAGTATATGATTCCACGTGCGATATTTATTAAAATGTAAAATAACGGCACGTCAATACTGTGGTTGGTTTTGTGTAAATAGCATGGCAAGTATCAGAAGCAGTTCCAAATATCAACAGCAGAAGTCACAATGAGGAACCTATTTTGAACAAAAAGTTATTAATGGACTCTAGGCACATGTCGTTTGGTTTTAATACTTATTGTGTTTATAGTGATGAACATCACGTTTGTGAACATTTAAGAACAGAAAGCAAACTGAATGCCTGCAAGCTGTCCAGCGGCTCCACGTGATCCCTGCTGATTAGGAAAAGAACTAACTCTGCAAATTAGTTGCAGTTTTTAACTAATGCCTTGTAATCATGTTTGAGGGTTGACTTTTCTCCTAGATGCTTTGTTCACTTACTGACTGTATGTGAGCTTAACCTTAAATGGTTAGATTTTTGTGCAGTGAAATAGATTACAATCATTCATTTATTCATTCACAGGATCAGCACAGTGAAATAGATTCACTGTGCTGATCCTGTGACATTCATTACATGATTAGTGCTGCTTGGGGAAGAACTGTTGTTTGCTTTGCCAATCTTAAAATGTCAATGATTTAGGAGGAGAGTATTTTAATTGGAAACACAAGGAAGGCTTATCAGCAGTTTTGGAAACCGCTGGGCTGTCATTACTCTAAATTACTGTTATTAAGAAAGTGGAGTGGAAAGCAATGACCCTGAAGTGGAAGCAGGACAAATATTGCCCCTTTTCCACTCGGCTCCACTCGGCTCGCTTCACAAGCATTTCCATTACTGTTATTTCAGTACCGGTACCTACTTTTTTGGTACCTCCTTCTTTAGCAGGGCTAAGCGAGGCCGAGTCGGTACTGTACGTGACGTGAACAAACGGCTGTTCATTGATTGGCCATGGGCGCGGCCAGCCATAAGAGTCGACCAGCATGAAAAAAACAACCAGCATTTTCAAACGTGCATTCAACCGAGTGAGAGAAACATATGGTGGAGTCCGGACAGTTATCTGGAAAAGTCACCCCTTAAATCAACGACAAGGTGCAAGCTTTTCTGGCGATCAGAGGAGACTGCAATATTCAGCGGCAGCTGAATAACTATACAGGCAACGACTATTAGAAATGAAATGGGACCTAATTCAAATCTTTCCAAGTCTCTTAAAGGGAAAGTGAAATCTTTAATAATAATATAAAAACGGATGTCAAAATCCTACTCATCAAATCTGATTGTCAGTGCAGTCAGCAGATTTAATCCCCAGACAATAGACCTGTTACTTCTTGTTTTTGTAACGCGTTTCGGGCTTTTCTTCTTTACATTGGCGGTTGGGTGTTTCATTCGCGGTTATGCAGCACGACTCATGATGCTTTAAAGCCGCGCCTCCAGGAGGTGTTCCCTTCAGCAGAGCAAAAGCGGGTCTATGGAAATGCAACACACAACGTGCAGAGCCGTGCAGAGCTGTTCCAGGCTGGCCAAATCGAGCCAGTGGAAAAGGGGCACTTCTCATGCCTTTGGTCACTTGATTTATATAAAAATTCAGCAAGAACCTAAAAAGAGTTCTTTATACACTAGTATTTTACGTCAAAACTAATAATTTGGTAGGGTTTTCATGGAGATGTATGGTAGCAGGCTCTTTAATATAAACGGGTGTATGACGACTACAAAATCGAGGAACGTGACATTGCCCGGTACGGCGGAGCCGGGGTCCCACCCTGGAGCCAGGCCTGGGGTCGGGACTCGTCGGAGAGCGCCTGGTGGCTGGGTTGCTCCTCGCGGGACCCAGCCGGGCCAAGCCTGAACGAGAGACGCGAGACCATCCCCCAGTGGGCCCACCACCTGCAGGGGGAACCGTGAGGGACCAGTGCAAAGAGGATTGGGCGGCGGACGAAGGTGGAGACCTCAGCGGCCCGATCCGCGGATGCTTAGGCTGGCTCTAGGGACGTGGAATGTCACCTCGCTGGGGGGGAAGGAGCCGGAGCTTGTGCGGGAGGTCGAGAGATATCGACTAGAAATAGTCGGGCCCGCCTCCACGCACAGCGTGGGCTCTGGAACCCATCTCCTCGAGAGGGGCTGGACTCTCTTCTACTCTGGAGTGGCCCACGGGGAGAGGCGGCGGGCTGGGGTGGGTTTGCTTGTCGCCACCCAGCTCAGCCGTCTCGTGTTGGGGTTTACCCCAGTGGATGAGAGGGTCGCATCCCTGCGCCTTCAGGTTGGGGAGAGGTCTCTTGACTATTATTTCAGAGTGGTAGTGCGGAGTACCCGGCCTTCTTGGCGTCCCTGTCAGGGGTGCTGGATAGTGCCCCTCCTGGGGACTCCATTATTCTGCTGGGGGACTTCAACGCCCACGTGGGAAACGACAGTGACACGTGGAGAGGCGTGATCGGGAGGAATGGCCTCCCCGATCTGAATCCGAGCGGTGTTTTGTTATTGTACTTCTGTGCTAGTCACGGATTGTCCATAATGAACACCATGTTCAAACATAAGAGTGTCCATCAGTGCACTTGGCACCATAATACCCTAGGCAGGAGGTCAATGATCGACTTTGTTGTCGTATCATCAGACCTTCGGCCGCATGTTTTGGACACTCGGGTGAAGAGAGGGGCTGAGCTGTCCACTGATCAGCACCTGGTGGTGAGTTGGATCCGCTGGGGGAGGAGAAAGCCGGACAGACTTGGCAGGTCCGAGTGGACCATGTTCTCCGCATCTATTGTCGATGCTGCTGCCCGCAGCTGTGGCCGTAAGGTCTGCGGTGCCTGTCGCGGTGGCAATCCCCGAACCCGGTGGTGGACACCGGCAGTAAGGGATGCTGTCAAGCTGAAGAAGGAGTCCTATCGGCTGCGGTTGGCTTGTGGGACTCTTGAGGCGGTTGACAGGTACCGTGGGGCCAAGCGTGCCGCGGCCGGGCAGTGGCAGAGGCAAAAACTCGGACCTGGGAGGAGTTCGGTGAGGCCATGGAGAAGGACTACCGGTTGGCCCCGAAGCGATTCTGGCAAACCGTCCGGCGCCTCAGGAGGGAGAAACAGCGCTTCGCCAACACTGTTTACAGTGGGGGTGGGGAGCTGCTGACCTCGACTGGGGACATTATCGGCTGGTGGAAGGAATACTTCGAGGATCTCCTCAATCCTGCCATCACGCATTCCCCGGCGGAAACAGAGGCTGGGGACTCGGGGTTGGACTCTTTCATCACCCAGGCTGAAGTCACCGAGGTGGTTAAAAAGTTCCGCGGTGGCAGGGCTTCGGGGTTGGATGAGATCCGCCCTGAGTACCTCAAGTCTTTGGATGTTGTGGGGCTGTCATGGTTGACACGCCTCTTCAACATTGCGTGGTGGACGGGGACAGTGCCTTTGGATTGGCAGACTGGGGTGGTGGTCCCCCTACATGAGAAGGGTGACTGGAGGGTGTGTTCCAACTACAGGGGGATCACACTCCTCAGCCTCCCTGGTAAGGCCTACGCCAGGGGATTGGAGAGGAGAGTCCGGCCGATAGTCGAACCCCGGCTTCAGGAGGAGCAGTGTGGTTTTCGTCCCAGCCGTGGAACACTGGACCAGCTCTATACCCTCTACAGGGTGCTCGAGGGTTCATGGGAGTTTGCCCAACCGGTTCACATGTGTTTTGTGGACCTGGAGAAAGCATTCGACTGTGTCCCTCGTGATGCCCTGTAGGGGTGCTCCAGTAGTATGGAATCGGAGGGGCCCTTTACTAGGGGCCATCCGATCTCTGTACAAGCGGAGCAGGAGTTTGGTTCGCATTTGCGGCACTAAGTCGGACCTGTTCCCGGTGCATGTTGGACTCCGGCAGGGCTGCCCTTTGTCACCGGTCCTGTTCATAACTTTTATGGACAGGATTTCTAGGCCGGAGGGGGTCTGGTTTGGGGACCAGAGGATTTTGTCTCTTCTTTTTGCAGATGACGTGGTCCTGCTGGCCCCCTCTAGCCAAGACCTACAGCATGCGCTGGGGCGGTTCGCACCCGAGTGTGAAGTGGCTGGGATGAAGATCAGCTCCTCTCGGGGTCTTGTTCACGAGTGAGGGAAGAATGGAGCGGGAAATCGACAGACGGATCGGTGCGGCTGCCACAGTAATGGGGGCGCTGTGCCGGTCCGTTGTGGTGAAGAGAGAGCTGAGCCGAAAAGCAAAGCTCTCGACTTACCGGTCGGTCTACGTTCCTACCCTCACCTATGGCCATGAATTTTGGGTCATGACCGAAAGAACGAGATCCCGGATACAAGCGGCGGAAATGAGCTTCCACCGTAGGGTGGTCGGGCACTCCCTTAGAGATAGGGCGAGGAGCTCGGCCATCCGGGAGGGGCTCGGAGTAGAGCCGCTACTCCTCCACATCGAGAGGAGCCAGTTGAGGTGGCTCGGGCATCTATACCAGATGCCTTCCTCGGGAGGTGTTCCAGGCACGTCCCACCGGGGGGATGCCCAGGGGCGGCCCAGGACACGCTGGAGGGACTATGTCTCTCGGCTGGCCTGGGAACGCCTTGGGCTCCCCACGGAGGAGCTGGAGGAGGTGTCTGGGGAGAGGGACGTCTAGGCATCTCTGCTGAGTCTGCTGCCCCCGCGACCCGGTCCCGGATAAAGCGGAAGACGACGAGTACGATAAATCTTTTTTCCTGTACCAGGTGGTTACAGATGAAAACTATGGTCCAAGAAAGGCATTGACTCTGTTTGTACTGGGATTAGACATCCATTACTGCACATCACTGCTGCTTCATGTGCTGCTTTGAGTCTGGGGCTAAAGGCTTATCTGTTGACATCCTGCTGATCAACTTTCAAATAGTTTAATATAAACTTGTCATTTTTTTCCATGGCCTTATTAGAGGATATATGGAGGTTGAGGGTTTTCTTTTATCTGCTTGATTAAACGGATATAGTTAAAATAAAAATAATTTGCAAAAACGTAAAACAAGCAGTCTGAATATTGTTATACAGGGGAACAGGAATAGAAAAATTATTTTCCTTGCTTACAGCCAACAGGAAATGTAATCCAATTATTTTTCATTATGTGTCCCTTTTTTTCCAAAGAAGATATGAAATGTTTAATTTTCCTGTTTTTGAATAATGTTTCTTTTATTCACTGTAATATTGCTTTAGCAGAGAATTAAGCTAAAATATTTAACACAATATTGTGTATTCTGTTTAAGCTGTTTATTAACAACGAATGGCAGGATGCTGTGAGTGGAAAAACCTTTTCTACAATCAATCCATCTACTGGAGAAGTTATCTGTCAAGTTGCAGAGGCTGATAAGGTAAATGCTGAGGGTTAAAACTGTACTTTGCCTGACTTACAATCTGTTTTCTGTGCAAAGGAACATATCCTTAGCCTCATAGCGTAATTGGCTTAAACATCATTTTCCAATGTTTTTCACTTTGTCGCTATTTTATTAAAATACTATTAGAATGCATAAAATTGATTGTGGAAAAAAAAAATCCCCGCTGTTGTTAACTGGGTCATTGTCTAGTATTGCTCTGTGGTTCTTTCAATCCTCTTGCATTTTTTTTGCAGAAAATGCATTAACGCATCTACTTGTATTGCTTTTCTTGGCTGAATACCAAAAATTGTCCGTTTCCAGGCAGATGTAGACAAGGCAGTGAAGGCAGCACAAAATGCCTTTAGACTGGGTTCACCTTGGCGCCGCATGGATGCATCTGATCGGGGCCTGCTCCTTTACAAATTAGCTGATGCTGTTGAAAAAGATTCTGCCTACCTCGCTGTGAGTTCATATTAAATGTCACACTGGAGTCAAACAGCATTTCAACTGCTTTGCTTTTTTAACTGTTAATTATATATAGTTTTGTTTTTTGTTTTTAATTGATTTAGATTTTGAATATAAAAGTGTTTGGATTATGAATCTGAGAATATTATTTAATATTAATATTTTATCAAATAATATTTGGGTCTGTTAAGGGTTGTCCTGTGAATACCAGCCCAGTAAGGCGATGGTATTAGGACAAAATAGAAAGGTGTGAGACGAGCTCTGACATTATTGAACAGCATAAACTCTGCACACACATGGAATGAATTCACACAATTTCTTAAAATACAAGAATTTATTAACAAACATAAGTCAACTCAAAGTCAAACGTATTTCAATCAACAAACTCTTTACTTTGCTAAAACAATCCAACTAAACTACCAAGCAGAATTAAAGAATAATGAAGACTAATGGACTATGTATAATATAAACAAGTTGATTAAAGATGATTAGAAATTATGACCAAAAAGAGTGATGCAACATTACCATGCAATGTTTATGTTTGAGAACCAAGGATTATCTTGAAGAATCTGGAAATGAAGTTAAGTTAGTCTTGGAACCAACTTAGACAATAATCAGCAAACCTTTAGACAACCATTCACAATGCAAGATCAGATTAAATATTATTTTAATAAAATAATGTTTTAAAGAATTATCTGCTGAATAAAACCAACCTTCTGGATGACCATTTCTCAACGGTGTCTCATTAGCTGCCTTTATTTGTTGAAATAATATTTGAAGACATATTATTAAGGGAGTATTTTAGACAAGAGCCTAATCTTTCTGGAGAAATGGGGCTTAATGGTGTTTACTTAGTTTTCAAATTTTGTAAAATGATGTTTAGGGACTATTATTCACTAGCTTGAAAACTAACAACCATTCTGTTAAATACTCTTTAGTAGCAAGCACGTGTTCTTACCGGTTAGCAGTTGAGCTAACAAAAGAAGCTGATAGCTTAGCACCAGAATCAAACACATACCTTTTAAAATACCAGGGTTAATAAAAGGGTTAAAATGCATAAGCGTTGACGGCGCGTTATGATCAGTATTCTGTTTAAAATTACCCTTCAAGTAAAGTTTGTCTTAACTTTAAAAACACACAAACAAAGAACACAAACTGGACATGTGTGCTGCAGATATTCTGCTAGCACCAAGATAGCTGAGTTCAACAAACAAAACCAAATTTCATAAAATGAAAAACATTTAGATCATTTCAATCTAAATCACTTCTATATTATTCTGCCTAATGAACTGTGGTGAGAACAAAAGGGGTTAGCTTCCAGCTAACCTCCATAGCTGTGGATGAAAGACGGCTCGTTGTGTCCGCCAACCACGCTGCACTTTAACATGGTGATGTGGTCTCTGCTGTCTTCCTTCCAGACTGGGAGACCGCGTCTCTGCAGGGGCTTCTCTGGAACACCGTTTGCTTCTGCAGGCCTCAGAGAGAAAGTCAGGCAATGCTTATACCTTAATTTCCCCTTTTTATGAATGAATACTGGGTACACAAACAGTTATTCACTCGTACTTAACTGGTGCATATGATTGCGTGATCTTATGGCACTCTTGGATCCAGTTGAAGAGTTATGTCTTTTTGCCAGCAAAGAGACATCAGCGTGCTTTGTCCCCCTCCTATCCCGATGAACACCGGCGTGGAAGAGATCGGCTTGTTGGACAGGAGGTGCTCTTATTCAAACAGTGGCATCATCAATTCAATTCAATTCAAAGATACTTTAATGATCCCCGAGGGGAAATTAGAATTCCAGTACAACCCATCCAAACATACATCATGACACAAGACAAGGGGGGGACGGGTCACCAAGGCTTTGCTGCCCACTCACAGGCGCTGCCCTTGCTAGATGAGAAAAGAGGCCACATTAGGTAAGTAGAGGAAAAAAAATCATATTTCACACTTTATCCTTAGCAGGATACAGTTTGAGATTGCAAAAAACCTCAGCACAAAGAAGCAACAAGTTTACAAAACAACATCATGCCGGGAACGGTGAAGGCGATGTGAGGGGGTGCATATGTTTATCTTGAGCATGTGTGTGTGTGTGCAAGTGAGTGTGTGCAAGTAAGTCCATGAAGCACTGTCACAGAGGCCATTGTCCTTGATGGTACGTTGGAATGTTCATCAACCGGCCACAAAGTTCTGGGCAGGTCCACAGATGTCCTCAGGGAAGGGAGGGGGCAGAGGGAGCAGAGCGTCATGTTTACATAACTTCCAGGAGAAGTTGAAGATAGCCAGCCATCAAGGCCGTGCAGGGGAGCCAGATTCAGAAAAACAACAATTATTTGGGTTAGGCTGACTTAATTTTCCATCAGCCTTGAGAGTCTCGCTGGTGCTTCTCAAAGGCGAATCCAAACAGCCAAATTCCTGGTCTTTCGCCAGATCCGAGCAAACAACTTTCTCCAAGATTTATCCCATTTCACCCCTGAGTCCAGGAACCGCAAACTGCGGATAACATCCAGTCTGCGATTCAGCTCACGTAACATCTCAGTCTGAGTGTTGATCGCCCTGAAGATCCCATCACACATGCCAGGCAGCCTCACAATTGCCAGAACAGCTGCTGACATTCTCCGAATTTCTCGATATGCCAGGTAACCGCTGACTCCAAAAAGCAGAAATCCTGATATCAAATATCCAATTATATACATATCTTCCACATCCTCGACTGACATTATCGACAAACACACAATCCTCCACTTCTGCCAGGAGTCCATTGTGTATCCAGAGAAAAACGTCCAGCCCAGACAAGTTGGGCTCTCCTTCAACCTGTGTTCTCGTTGAGAAAATTTGATCAATTGCATTGAGAGACCAGCTGACCAAATGGGGTGTTTTGGAGGAGCGAGTCAGAAAACGTTTTCCTCCACCAGTATTACATAGTGACCTGGCCACTATCCTCCAAGAAGATAGGCTTAAAATCCCTCTGACCACTGTGCAGGACTTGTATACAGGTCCTTCTCAAAATATTAGCATATTGTGATAAAGTTCATTATTTTCTATAATGTAATGATGAAAATTTAACATTCATATATTTTAGATTCATTGCACACTAACTGAAATATTTCAGGTCTTTTATTGTCTTAATACGGATGATTTTGGCATACAGCTCATGAAAACCCAAAATTCCTATCTCACAAAATTAGCATATCATTAAAAGGGTCTCTAAACGAGCTATGAACCTAATCATCTGAATCAACGAGTTAACTCTAAACACCTGCAAAAGATTCCTGAGGCCTTTAAAACTCCCAGCCTGGTTCATCACTCAAAACCCCAATCATGGGTAAGACTGCCAACCTGCAGAAGCAGTGGACTGAGTCTGGAGTAGAAACATCCAGAGCCACCGTGCACAGGCGTGTGCAGGAAATGGGCTACACGTGCCGCATTCCCCAGGTCTAGCCACTTTTGAACCAGAAACAGCGGCAGAAGCGCCTGACCTGGGCTACAGAGAAGCAGTACTGGACTGTTGCTCAGTGGTCCAAAGTACTTTTTTCGGATGAAAGCAAATTCTGCATGTCATTCGGAAATCAAGGTGCCAGAGTCTGGAGGAAGACTGGGGAGAAGGAAATGCCAAAATGCCAGAAGTCCAGTGTCAAGTACCCACAGTCAGTGATGGTCTGGGGTGCCGTGTCAGTTGCTGGTGTTGGTCCACTGTGTTTTATCAAGGGCAGGGTAAATGCAGCTAGCTATCAGGAGATTTTGGAGCACGTCATTCTTCCATCTGCTGAAAAGCTTTATGGAGATGAAGATTTCATTTTTCAGCACGACCTGGCACCTGCTCACAGTGCCAAAACCAGTGGTAAATGGTTTACTGACCATGGTATCACTGTGCTCAATTGGCCTGCCAACTCTCCTGACCTGAACCCCATAGAGAATCTGTGGGAAATTGTGAAGAGAACGTTGAGAGACTCAAGACCCAACACTCTGGATGAGCTAAAGGCCGCTATCGAAGCATCCTGGGCCTCCATAAGACCTCAGCAGTGCCACAGGTAGATTGCCTCCATGCCACGCCGCATTGAAGCAGTCATTTCTGCCAAAGGATTCCCGACCAACTATTGAGTGCATAACTGTACATGATTATTTGAAGGTTGACGTTTTTTGTATTAAAAACACTCTTCTTTTATTGGTCGGATGAAAAAAGCTAATTTTGTGAGATAGGAATTTTGGGAAGGACCTGTATGTCATTCCCAAGACTAATTGACGCTGTATTGGCCGCAAAAGGAGGCCCTACACTATACTAATAAATTATTGTGGTCTAAAACCAGGTGTTTCAGTTTCATTGTCCAACCCCTGTAACTCTTCAACTGGATCCGAGAGTAACATAATATCACACAATCATATGCACCAGTTAAGTACGAACGAATCCCTCTTTGTGTACCCGTTATTCATCCATAAAAGGGGGTAATTAAGGTATAAGCATTGCTTGACTTTCTCTCTGAGTTCCAGAGAATTCCTTGCAGAGACGATGTCTCTACGATGCCGAGTGGAGCGGTTTTCCCAGTATGAAAGTAGGACAACAAGAACCGCATCACCATGGTTACGGTAACTTGCAGTTTGGTGGCCTGACAGAATGAGCCACTCCCCACAGCTAAGGAGGTTAGCTGTAGCTAACCGTTTGTCGACTGTGGACATTTCTTGAAACTGCGCCGCCCGGGACTGGTTTTCCTCAGCATGGTTCAGAGGTTAGGGGTTTGGGCAGAGAGATTTAGGATGAAATAATCTAAACGTTTTCATTTTATGAAGTTTGCACGTGCTCAGTTTTGTGTTCTGTGTTTGTGTGTTTTTAAAGTTAAGACAAACTTTATTTAAAAGGTGATTTTAAACAGAAGATTGATCATAACGCCTGTCCGCGCTTATGCATTTTAACCCTTTTTTTAACGGTATTTTAAAGGTGCGTGTTTGATTCTGGTGCTAAGCTATCAGTTTCTTTTGTTAGCTTTAACTGCTAACAGCTAAGAACACGTGCTTGCATACTTAAGCCCATTTCTCCAGAAAGATTTGGTTATTTTCCAAAATACCTCCCTAAATATTTTACTATTTCTTTAATATTTCTTTAAATATTTTTTCAATAAATAAAGGCAGCTAATGAGACACCGTTGAGAATTAGTCATCCAAAAGGTTAGTTTTATTCAGCAGGTCATTCTTTAAAACATTATTTTATTAAAATAATATTTTATCTGATCTTGCATTGTGAATGGTTGTCTAAAGGTTGCTGATTATTGTCTAAGTTCCAAGTTCCAAGACTAACTTAACTTCATTTCCAGATTCTTCAAGATAATCCTTGGTTCTCAAACATAAACATTGCATGGTAATATTGCATCACTCTTTTGGTCATGGTTTTCAATCATCTTTAATCAACTTGTTTATATTGTACATAGTCCATTAGTCTTCGTCATTCTTTAATTCTGCTTGGTAGTTTAGTTGGATTGTTTTAGCATAGTAAAGAGTTTGTTGATTGAAATATGTTTGACTTTGAGTTGACTTATTTTTGTTAATAAATTCTTGTATTTTAAGAAATTGTGTGAATTCATTCCATGTGTGTGCACAGTTTATGCTGTTCAATAATGTCAGAGCTCATCTCACACCTTTCTATTTTGTCCTAATACCATCGCCTTACTGGGCTGGTATTCACAGGACAACCCTTAACAGGCCGAAATATTATTTGATAAAATATTAAAATATTAATATTAAATATTACATAATATATTCAGATTCAGGCTGCACGGTGGCACAGTTGGTAGCACTGTTGCCTTGCAGCAAGAAGGTCCTTGGTTTAATTCCCGGCCAGGGGTCTTTCTGCATGGAGTTTGCATGTTCTCCCTGTGCATGTGTGGGTTCTCACCGGGTACTCCGGCTTCCTCCCACAGTCCAAAGACATGCCTGTTAGGTTAATTGGTCACTCTAAATTGCCCTTAGGTGTGTGTTTGGTTGTTTGTGTGTTGCCCTGTGATGGACTGGCGACTTGTCCAGGGTGTACCCCGCCTCTTTCCCATAGACTGCTGGAGATAGGCACCAGCTTCCCCGCGACCCACTATGGAATAAGCGGTAGAAAATGACTGACTGACTGATATTCAGATTCATAGTCACAACAATGTTGTGGGGCTGTCATGGTTGACACGCCTCTTCATCATTGGGTGGCAGTCCGGGACAGTGGCTCTGGACTGTCAGACTGGGGTGGCGGTCGAGGGTGTGTTTCAACTACAGGGGATCACACTCCTCAGCCTCCCTGGTAAGGCCTACGCCAGAGTATTGGAGAGGAGAGTCCGGCCGATAGTCGAAACTCGGCTTCATGAGGAGCAGTGTGGTTTTCGTCTTGGTCGTGGAACACTGGACCAGCTCTATACCCTCTACAGGGTACTTGAGGGTTCATGGGAGTTTTCCCAACCGGTCCACATGTGTTTTATGGACCTGGAGAAAGCATTTCTCACAGGCGACTGTGGCTCAGTAGGAAGAGTAGTTGTCTTGCAATCAGAAGGTTGTGGGTTCGATTCCAGCTTCCTCCTGCCATATGTTGATGTGTATGAATGTGTGAGTGTTAGTGAGTGCGATTGGGTGAATGTGGCGCTAGTGTAAAGCGCTTTGAGCGGTCTGTATGACTGGAAAAGCGCTATATAAGTTCAGTCCATTTACCATTTGACTATGTCCCTTGTGATGCCCTGCGGGGGGTGCTCCAGGAGTATGGAATCGGGGACCCTTTATTAGGGGCCATCCGGTCACCATACAAGCGGAGCAGGAGTTTGGTCTGCATTGCTGGCAAGTCAGACTTGTTCCCAGTGCATGTTGGACTCCGGCAGGGCTGCCCTTTGTCACCGGTCCTGTTCATAACTTTTATGTACAGGATTTCTAGACGCAGCCAAGGGCCAGAGGGGGTCTGGTTTGGGGACCAGTGGGTTTTGTCTCTTCTTTTTGCAGATGACGTGGTCCTGCTGGCCCCCTCTAGCCAAGACCTACAGCATGCGCTGGGGCGGTTCGCACCCGAGTGTGAAGTGGCTGGGATGAAGATCACCTCCTCCAATTCAGAGGCCATGGTACTCGACCGGAAAAGGGTGGCTTGTCCTCTTCAGGTTGGAGGGGAGTTCCTGCCTCAAGTGGAGGAGTTCAAGTATCTCAGGGTCTTGTTCACGAGTGAGGGAAGAATGGAGCGGGAGATCGACAGACGGATCGGTGTGGCTGCCACAGTAATGGAGGCGATGTGCCGGTCCGTTGTGGTGACGAGAGAGCTGAGCCAAAAAGCGAAGCTCTCGATTTACCAGTCGGCCTACGTTCCTACCCTCACCTATGGCCATGAACTTTGGGTCATGACCAAAAGAACGAGATCCCGGATACAAGCGGCTGAAATGAGCTTCCTCCGTAGGGTGGCTGGGCTCTCCCTTAGAGAGTAGAGCCGCTGCTCCTCCACATCGAGAAGAGCCAGTTGAGGTGGCTCGGGCATCTATACCGGATGCCTCCTGGACGCCTTCCTCGGGAGATGTTCAAGGCACGTCCCACTGGGAGGAGGCCCAGGGGACAGCCCAGGACACGCTGGAGGGACTATGTCTCTCGGATGGCCTGGGAACGCCTTGGGCTCCCCCCGGAGGAGCTGGAGGAGGTGTCTGGGGAGAGGGACGTCTGGGTGTTTCTGTACAAGTTTTTAATTTTGTTAAGACTAAAGTCATAAATCTCAAAATCGGGGTGCCAACACAGTGTCCTTTTTATATAGTTTGTTTGTACTCACTAAGTCACCTTTGTATGTGAAACTCTGTTCTTGCCTCAGGAACTGGAGACTTTGGACAATGGGAAGCCGTATGTTGTCGCTTATAAGGCTGATTTACCCTTGGTTGTGAAATGTCTCAGGTAAGATATATATATATATATATATATATATATATATATACAGGGGTTGGACAAGGAAACTGTAACACCTGTCATTTTAGTGTGGGAAGTTTCATGGCTAAACTGGACCAGTCTGGTAGCCAGCCTTCATTTATTGCACATTGCACCAGTAAGAGCAGAGTGTGAAGGTTCAATTAACAGGGTAAGAGCACAGTTTTGCTCAAAATATTGAAATGCACACAACATTATGGGTGACATACCAGAGTTCAAAAGAGGACAAATTGTTGGTGCACGTCTTGCTGGCGCATCTGTGACCAAGACAGCAAGTCTTTGTGATGTATCAAGAGCCACGGTATCCAGGGTAATGTCAGCATACCACCAAGAAGGACGAACCACATCCAACAAGATTAACTGTGGGCGCAAGAGGAAGCTGTCTGAAAGGGATGTTCGGGTGCTAACCCGGATTGTATCCAAAAAACATAAAACCACGGCTGCCCAAATCACGGCAGAATTAAATGTGCACCTCAACTCTCCTGTTTCCACCAGAACTGTCCATCGGGAGCTCCACAGGGTCAATATACATGGCCGGGATGCTATAGCCAAACCATTGGTCACTCATGCCAATGCCAAACCTCAGTTTCAATGGTGGAAGGAGTGCAAATCTTGGGCTGTGGACAATGTGAAACATGTATTGTTCTCTGATGAGTCCACCTTTACTGTTTTCTCCACATCCGGGAGAGTTACGGTGTGGAGAAGCCCCAAAGAAGCGTACCACCCAGACTGTTGCATGCCCAGAGTGAAGCATGGGGGTGGATCAGTGATGGTTTGGGCTGCCATATCATGGCATTCCCTTGGCCCAATACTTGTGCTAGATGGGCGCGTCGCTGCCAAGGACTACCGAACCATTCTTGAGGACCATGTGCATCCAATGGTTCAAACATTGTATCCTGAAGGCAGTGCCGTGTATCAGGATGACAATGCACCAATACACACAGCAAGACTGGTGAAAGATTGGTTTGATGAACATGAAAATGAAGTTGAACATCTCCCATGGCTTGCACAGTCACCAGATCTAAATATTATTGAGCCACTTTGGGGTGTTTTGGAGGAGCGAGTCAGGAAACGTTTTCCTCCACCAGTATCACGTAGTGACCTGGCCACTATCCTGCAAGAAGATAGGCTTAAAATCCCTCTGACCACTGTGCAGGTGTTTCAGTTTCATTGTCCAACCCCTGTATATATAAATATAAATTTAATATCCACTTTCATTGTTTTGCTGATGACACCCAGCTTTTCTTATCCACTGCACCTGACTCTTTGCTCCCTCCTTCCTCTCTCACTTCCTGCTTAGCAGAAATAAAATCCTGGTTCACACCCAACGTTCTCAAATTAAACAGTGATATAACTGATTTTCCACACATTGGCACTAAATCAATTCTCTCTAAAGTCAATAACTTTTCTCTGTATTGACAGTTGTGTGGTCTCTCAAACCCTTCGGGTCAAAAGTCTGGGTGTCATTCTGGACAGCACTCCGTCTTTTAATTCTCTTGTTAATAATATTACCCGGGCTGCATATTTCCACCTTCGTAACATTAACTGACTTCGTCCATCTCTTTCACTGCACTCTGCTTCCATCCTGGTTCACTGTCTGGTCATTTCTCAAATTGAT
The DNA here is from genome assembly GCF_021462225.1 of Girardinichthys multiradiatus. NCBI lineage: Eukaryota > Metazoa > Chordata > Actinopteri > Cyprinodontiformes > Goodeidae > Girardinichthys > Girardinichthys multiradiatus. The sequence goes on from NC_061796.1 coordinate 307,752, forward strand.
TACTGTAATTCTCTTCTCGTTGGTCTGCTTCTGAAATCAATCCGTAAACTTCAACTGGTTCTAAACTCTGCTGCTCGCATCGTTACTAAAATGGGCTCATTTCATCACATTACTCCAGTTCTACAGCAACTTCACTGGCTTCCTGTTTCATTTAGAATTCAATTCCAATCCTGCTGTACACATTCAAGGCAACTCATAACCTCGCCCCTCCTTATCTGTCCGATCTTCTACACATCACCACCTATTCACGTTCCCTTCATTCTTCCTCTTCCGTCCAACTCTGTGCTCTTTGTCCGTCTCAGTACCATGGGGAAAAGAGCCTTCTGTCACTCTGCTCCCCAACTCTGGAATGCTCTTCCTCCAGACATCCGTAATATTATTTATCTTCTCTTCTTCAAAGCACAATTGAAAACTCAAGTTTGCCTTCTCACTTTAAAGGTTTTTATTTTGTGGTTTTATGTTTTTATTTTATTTTCCCCAATGTTTTGTGTTTTTAATGTAGTAAAGTGTCCTTGAGTGTTTTGAAAGGCGCTGTCAAATAAAATGCATTATTATTATTATTGTTATTATATATATATATATATATATATATATATATATATATATATATATATATATATACTCGTTCTCGTCGTCTTCCGCTTATCCGGGATCGGGTCGCGGGGGCAGCAGACTCAACAGAGACGCCCAGACGTCCCTCTCTCCAGACACCTCCTCCAGTTCCTCCAGGGGGAGCCTAAGGCGTTCCCAGGCCAGCCGAGAGACATAGTCCCTCCAGCGTGTCCTGGGCCGTCCCCTGGGCCTCCTTCCGGTGGGACGTGCCTAGAACACCTCCCGAGGAAGGCGTCCAGGATGCATCCGGTATAGATGCCCGAGCCACCTCAACTGGCTCCTCTCGATGTGGAGGAGCAGCGGCTCTACTCCGAGCCCCTCCCGGATGGCCGAGCTCCTCACCCTATCTCTAAGGGAGTGCTCTCGGAGGAAGCTCATTTCAGCCGCTTGTATCCGGGATCTCGTTCTTTCGGTCATGACCCAAAGTTCATGGTCATAGGTGAGGGTAGGAACGTAGACCGACCAGTAAATTGAGAGCTTTGCTTTTCGGCTCAGCTCTCTCTTCACCACAACGGACCGGCACAGCGCCCCCATTACTGTGGCAGCCGCACCGATCCGGAACTCCCCTCCAACCTGATGAGGACAAGCCACCCTTTTCCGGTCGAGTACCATGGCCTCGGACTTGGAGGAGCTGATCCTCATCCCAGCCGCTTCACACTCGGCTGCGAACCGCCCCAGCGCATGCTGTAGGTCTTGGCTAGAGGGGGCCAGCAGGACCACGTCATCTGCAAAAAGAAGAGATGAAATCCATATATATATATATATATATATATATATATATAATTGTTGTCCGATGAGCTAACCCCTCCCTCCTACTTCCCTATGTCTAAAGGGATTGCTCAATCCAGTTCTCCATCCAACAGGTCCGAACTTCCCTAAACCTGAAAGATCTTACTAAGCAGGTTTACTGAAAGTTCTGTTTAAGCTGGTGTCGGGAAATGACTCGCCTAGCATCTGACAGCCTTCATCCAAAAGTCTCGCCCTTCTTCAACTGGAGGTCCGGGCGACCGAGTAGCCTATCGCAGTCATCCACACCTTCGACATTCACTTTTGTTCACGGCTGCTCGTTCCCTAATTTACAACTGGCTCTTGGTATATGGGCTAGGGTAATTTTAGTAGCTCAGCACGAGCCCCAAGGGCGCTGTTTTAACAAACTTGACTAAGGCAACCTATAAAAACTTCCTAAAATATCTTGGAACCAGGCAACAAGACTTTTTACCACCAATGAAAAACCAACAATACGGTGACTAAAATAATTGAATGTCCATGATTTAACTAGAATTTTATATGCTTTCTTTAATTAGTAATGCTTTTGCAGGGGTCAATAACAGCTTCAATTCAGCAACACGTAATAATTTCAATAATAGAAATAAATCAATCAATTCAGCCTGTCCTACCCTGATGCTGAAACTAATGAGTTTGGAGAGGCTTTGAAGACGGAGGCTCATCCATGCCCCTGATGGAGAAGAATTCTTCTGGTAACAACGAGTGGTTTCTTGAAGGGAATACGACTTAATCTTCAGTTTTCTTCCTTTAAGTGGCAGGTACTGATGCTCCAGGCTTCAATGGTTAAACAGGATCTTTGTTGTCATATGTCTCAGTGGACAGTAGTTTCCAGAGGCTGAAGAGTTGAAGGAAACCCAGAGACATAAATAAGGTTGGTTCAGGACTTCCAGAAGCCTGAAACGTAGAGCAATCAGCTGTTCACCGATCAAGTTAACTTCTGTTGTCTGGATATTTCCATGGATTATTTTGACACCCCCTTCTTGAGATCACACTGTATCCATGCCCAAAGTCCCAAAAGTCAGAGAAAATCAAGGTCTTCGTGTGTTCGGCTTTTACCCTCGGGGAAGTCTCCTTTGAAGTGAGGAACACCATAAGCCTTCCAAACCCAGGGAAATGTTGGATTCAGCCATTCTTCATCTTCAGTCCAGATGGTTTTCGACCAGGAGGTTATGAAGGAGAGGTAGACTCGATGAGTGTAAAGAGGGGCTAAGGGCAGATAGTTCTGAGTGTGGCATCGAGTGAATATGTTCCAAAAACAGCTGGGCAAATGTCTGAGCTTGGTATTAATACATTCCTGCAGGGCTTCTCGATTCCGAAAAGCCAACGGGAAACTTGTACGGTTTCTGGTTGATGAAGTGTTTTTAGGCCGAGGAGTGTTAGGAAGGCGGGTGCGATTTGCGGGGATGACAAGGCCCCAGTTGGTGTGGTTGCTGGTGTGCTGGGATGCGTCTGGTTTAGTGGACACAGTCTCGTCACAATTTAACTGGTATTTTCCCCAAACTTCCCAACGGGGAAACCAGGCTGGGCAAGTCACAACTCTTGAAGGAGCCTTGTGGATAACTTCAGGCTCCCAGTAACCGTGGCCTTTAAACTGTACCAAGGGCCGACAGGCCCAGTCGCAGTGCCACTCCGGGACCCCTCGATCAGGGTGAATCCAATTGCAGCGAATTGTACGGCGGACGAGTCGGTGCAGGATTCTCACCCATATTATTACTCCTTCATCCGTGAGTTCAAGGTTGGAGATTGACCAGGTGCGATTGACAAATTGTTGGGTCGTGGAGTCGTTTATCCATGTTGGGTTTCTCTGTATAATCTTCTTTATTCTGGTGAAATTGGGTTTTTGGCTTTCACAAAAGAACACAGACTGGTTCTTTAGGGGAGGGTATTCTGTCCAAGGCAAAAAGACGTTCAGAGAGGTTGTGTTCCAGCAAGTTTGGTTAGCATATTTTGAAGGACCATGAGCGACCTTAACATGGGTTAAGTTCTATGGTCCCACTCCGGCTTGGTAAAATATAATTAACAAAAGAATAATGCCTATAAGCAAAGCAAAAAGCCTAAGAAAAGGCTTTAAACAAGACGCTTTATCCATAATCTTTATCCGTTTCCATAGCTTGGGTCGAGTAGAGGGACTGGTGTTGTCAGGGTCGTCAGGAGGTTCTTCATCTTGGGCGTTAAAAGTAGCCAAATAACTGAGAGGAATCATATCCGAATAAATCTCTGGCATGGTTGTCCTCTGGAATAGCCTGCTAATTCCAGTTGATCTGCTTCTTCAGTTCTGTCTACTCGTCCTTTGAGCAAGGTTTGATAAATAGGTGATGGTTAAGGCAATCCAGGTTCCAACCCCTTCCACACCCATGTCCACTGGTAGACTATTCAGTAGTCAGGTTGCATTTGTGGTCCTGCAAGGTTACATCCGTCTACGGCCCGCCTTTGTCTGTAGGTCTCATAAGCCAACCCTACTCACAGATTGACGTGTACAGCAGGTGGCTGTGAATCTTGAGTTCGACCCGATGGCTCGGCCGAGCCGGAATGGTACAGTGTGGATGTGGAGGGTTAGGGTAGACCGTGCTTTCTTTCACCGAAATGGGTAATTGGGTGTTGTTGAAGACATATCTACCAGGTTGGCGCTCTTTTCTCTTGACTTCTCTTGACATAGAAGGTGATATGGCCCAAATTACAGCTCCGGCCATTGAAACTTCATAATACATGCCTTGTAATGGTTCTTGATAATGTGGTCTCCATCTGATTCCCAGAACTGCTCCTTTCACTTCAAGGTGGACTGTATTGAATAACCATGGCAGGCTTTCGGGCCCTTCTGGTGAGAGTATAACTTGAGTGTCCAGCAGGTAACGCCCTTTGTTGCCAGGCGAGGACATTGTGCGATATGAGAGGAAAAAGTTACTTACACCCAAGGCAAGGTTTGGCCTTTTCCAGCATGGTCAGGCTTTTGCAGATCTGCTTTCCTCTGATACTCTATATTAGAGACAAAATAACTCTGAGTTTGGATAGAAAGGGGCAAAATCCGCTCTCGGTGTGTCCAGTAGAACTAATCCTGATGGCAATTTCAAATAGGGGATTCCATGCATCAGGCCATTCCAGGTGTTAGGCCCAATTTTAACTCTGTCATCAGTGTAGGAACCAGATGGGGAATAACATTCTTCCTTTTGTGTTTTCTTTTCCTTTGATGCTTGACAACTTTTGTCCCTATTTCCTGTCTGTCCGTCAATTCTTGTCCTTTTTTGTCCATTTACACTTCTGTGGCAAAGAGGGCCAAGGCCAGGAATGTGAGCGTTTATTCCTGTATGCTGCTGCAACTTCTGCTTTCTCAGGGTCTACGTTTTGTTGCTCTGAAATGAATGTTATTGCTCCGACGGTTTATACACCTCTAAATGGGACTACAACTATTTGCACTGCCAGTCATACTTTCTGGGTGGAGCTAAGGTCAGTGGGTGTGTCTGTCCAATGAGCCCCAGTACCTGGAATCTGTAACAACCTATCGCGATGCCAGTTTTCAGAGGTTACGATGAACTCTCCTATCTTCTGTTTGGGTCTGGCTCCATGGCTGCCCCAGGCATCTAAACTGGTGGTGTAGTAGTATAGCCCTGTACCCCTATCATCCCTTTCCTTGGGAGTGTTGGGCAAGTCTACCAGGGGGAGGTCTGGATTTGCAACAACTTCTAATATTAACTGCCCCCAGGTTGTCAACTCCCAGGGCCCAAACCATCCACTTGGCTGCGCCTGTTGTTCTTAATTGTCGTGAGGTTGTTCTAGTGCAGTGCCGACACCTTCGTGACCCTGATCTCTATACACTCGAAACACCAGGGGATTCTGTGTGGTGGTTAAAGGTGGGCGGCGCTGGTGGTGTAGAGGCGAAAGCGCGCGACCATATACAGAGTCTACAGTCCTCGAATGGCGGCTGTCCCAGGTTCGAGTCCCGGACCCGGAGACATTTACCGAATGTCTCCCCCTCTCTCTACCCCTCTTTCCTGTCCTACCTACTGTCAAAAAATGGAAAAATAAAGGCCACTAGTGCCGAAAATATCTCTTTAAAAGTGGGCGGCTTACCTGGCCAGAGGCTGGATCATAGGGCCAGGACTCCCTGATTGATGCTGTCAGCAGATCTGTTGGTCCCTCATCCAGGCCATCATTCAGGTGACCCCAACCTTCGGTTCCACACCTGGGTGGCCTGTCTATATGGTGCAGGCCTCCCTTCGTCAGGATGTGGTTTAAAGTATCTGAGTGGATCATAAAATCGCTTTACTTGCCACCCTTCTGCCTGAACCACCTGCATCAGCCTTCCTGATCTTGTCTGGGCTCCACAAGAGTCACAGTAATTAAGAAATGAACCGTCCTACAGGCAGGTACACTATCTTGGCCTTTCTTCACGCAGATCTCACTGGGTCACAAAGACCACTCTGGGGAGAGTGGTGATTTGGCACCCTCCACAAATGAAGATATCCGTTACCTTGACGGGTTTGTATGGCAGTTTGTCTAACTCGTCGCCACCAGTGTCTTGATGTAGTGGTTTCTCTCGTCCTGGTCCTTCCCAGCGGACTTTGAGCTGACTTGGGCCCGAGCAGATTGCGCAACAGTTAGTTCTTGACCTCTCGCCACCACAGCATTTAATCTTCTGTTGACAGGAATCCTTTTTTTAGCAAGTTCCAATTTCTTCAAGGCTCTTCCTGCCCAAAGCCTTGAAGTGGTTCTTCGAATGGCAACCACCCCATATACAGTGGCCAGTCTGATGTAGGGTGGCATGGTGCTTGGTTCACTGGCCATCTCTCTGGTTTCTGGTTATCCTTAGCTGAGAATTGGCTTGAGCTGTTCAACTCCTTGGATCCCTCTCTTCTGTAATAATACTGTGTTACGGTCTAATACTTGCTTCACAATGTCAGTGGTATCATACTTGGGTTTCACTGCTGTCGACACAGGGTGATCTCGTGCTCTCACCCACACTTGTTGTCCCTCACGGAATGGCACCTTAGGCGTTGGCTTCCCTGTTTTCTCATTGGAGCTCCGCCCCACTTCTTGTGAAGAAAATGGTAATTGGTTGAGTTCTGCTGCAGGGGAGGGTCTACTGACTCGAAGTCTGTCATTCAGTGCTTGCCCTATTTCTACAGCTTTGGTGCTCCAGTCACGAGAATTAGCATTTTTTGCTATCCAGTTTTTCACCAGACCTATGGTGCATTCCACCAGTCCGTTCGCTTGGGGAGTGTATGGTGGACAGTAAACTCTCATTACTCCATATCTCTGACACCAGTGATCAACCTGTGCGTTGCGAAAATGAGTCCCATTGTCCATTCGCAGTTCCTTAGGCACCCCAAGGGAACTACAGACCAGGAGGTATTTCTCACCTTTCTTCCCTGTTATCCCCATGGGGCTCGCGACATCCATGCACACGGAACCCCAGGGGATGGTGCTCTTGATGGTCAGTCCTTCCAGCCGCTGTCCACGTCGTCCTGCGTTATATTGACCACATACTTCACAGTCCCGTAGTACGCACCAGATCTATTTCATAGGGATCCAGAGCTCCTGCTCTTCCAGTTCTTTACGAGTAGGCAGCACGCCTAATCCACGTACACTTCAGGGACCGCCCGTCCTTGTGGCGTTCTGTCCCACTTCTCGATCCTGACAAAGACAACTTTTCTCTGTTGAACAAAGCGATCCACCTCATCGTTTCCACGCCAGTGAGCCCCTTGTCGGACATGGGCCCTCTGGTGTTCTACTTCCAGTTCCAGGCTCATTCTCAACTCGGCAATCTTCTTCCACAGATCATGATGGGCCACTAACGTTCCTTTGGTGCTTTCAAATCCATTTTCTTCCCAAATGGATAAGTCTTTGTTCAAGGCTTGTGCACAGTAGTGGCTGTCTGTGATTATCTTTGCTCTCTTGATTCTTCTTTTTATCAACTCCAACATTCTTTCCAGCACTGCTGTCACTTCTCCCGCCTGTGCACTACCGGGAGTTTTACCTTTCTGGCGGCAACTCTCTTGACCGTGCTGTTTGAGAATAAACCCCCAGTAGGCCATCTGATCCGGTCCTTTCTTCGACCCATCAGTGTATAGGACCCACTCTGGCGGCCTTTCTGTCACAGACGGCTCTAATGGTGTTTTCTTGTTGGCTGGTTGTGCTGGGCCAATCTCAAGGTCGGGGTCCAGCAGGATGTCTTCCCATCTTCCCCACCTTGTATTGGTTGCTTTTGTGCTTTCCATCGTCCCTTTCCTGAGATACTTGTGGACTTGGCTCTGAGTGATGATTTTAATCTGCTGTCCTTGTGTTAGGTCTTTTAAGGTGCTCCAGTATCTAGCAAGCACTGCCAACTCTTTTTCTTCTTGGGGGAATTTCTTCTCTACAGATGACAAAGTGTAACTCCACAAAGTTACTAACCCCCATTTTCATTGCTTACTTTCAGCATGGAGTCCTCATCTTCACAGCTGATCTCGGCCACCAACTTTTCAGTCGAGCTCCTCGGTTCTAATCTTACGGCTTCTTGGATCGCTTGTTTGAGCTTATCCAGGTCATTCTGGTTTGATGCAGTCCATGTCCAGTTTTTCTTTGTCATTTTTTCTTCTCCTTCTTCTTTCTTTATAAAACTGCCGGTCCAGATCATAAGAGATTACTGCTTGATCCATCTGTGGAACTGTTGTACATTGCATCAGAATTTCGGCAGAAGCGATCTCTCCTCTCCTCCCTTTGGTTACTTCTCGGAGGGACTTCACATATCTAGCTGGTGAGATTGTTTGCTTAAGAACATGCCACACCGGTGCAAGGCGCTGACCTCCATCCATGCGCAGTCTTGCTCTTCTGATCTGGGAGTTTTCATCATCCATGTCTTCCAACACCAACCTCCTATAATGGCTTTGAGCTGTTCCTTGCTTGTCTAAGGGATGGGCTGTTACATGGCTCAGCCACAATTTTTTAGTTTTGTCAATCTCAGTAGCGTTGGTAATCATCGGCCACACATCTTTGATGTAATCTTCACTACTTTCTTCTGATCTTTTCTTTCTAACTAAGGTCTTGATCTTTTTGTACTCACGAAAAACATCAGCTTCAGGGCTGGATGCCGTGGGTTGCTCAGACATTTTCCCTAAGGGCTTGCTTGTGGAGTGTGGTGCTGACGGCAGTGGAGGTTCTTCCTCTTCTTCCTCGGCTGACGGCTCATCAACCTGTCACTCGATCGCTTGTGCATACTTGTATGCAGCTTTCTTTAGTCTTCTTAACATCACATTATGCACAACTCCTACATAAGCGGTTCTGAACTTGCTGGTCAGGGGCTGATAAGTTGCTAGGGTGTGGTAGGATGGCATCATTAGGATGTTGGCCCATTCCCCAACTGTTGCTTTTACCCTGAGTTCGACTTTGTCTTCCAGGTGGTCAGCCCATACAGCCGGGATGTGGTAGTCTCTCTGTCCAGCTTCTGATATGAACGCTCGACGGCCATCATTCTCTTGAACCGGCCCCCATGTCAGGTCTCTGGCCATTCTTTCTGAGACCCGGTAGATGTCAAACACTTCCGCTGCTTTCTTTTCTCCTTTTCTCTGTCCTACTTTGAGTGGCTTGTGAGGGGTTGCCAGCTGCGCTGGGATTGAAAACAGGCTTTCACTGTCAGCACTCTCTGCTCCAGAGGTCTCATGTTCTGATGTTTCTGCTTCTTCCAAGCCACTGACTTCACTATCTTCTCTTTCTGGGTTCAGGGGCTCCATTTTGAATTTACTCAGGAGCTCATCTTTGACTGGACTTTGTTTTATCTTCTTCTTTGCTTTTAAATCTTTTGTTGGAACCAGCTCTGTTTTATCTAGATCTTCCAGGCTGCAATTAGCTAGGCTATGTTCCACAGCCTGCACAGAGGTTGAAGGGGCAGCTGCGTCTTTCTTTGCTGATTTTGGTCTTTTCTCCAGGCGGGACACTTGGTTGGTCTCACTCTTGTGCAGGTAGCATTTTTCATCAGGGTGTGGTTTGATTTCGTTCCCTTGTTGGATTCTTGGTATCTCTAAGTAAGGGGGATCTTTCAGCTTCTTCTCATCCATCCTTTCTACTAACGCCAGCTCTCTCTTCCTCCGACTCTCATGCTGGCTAAGGGAAGTAACGATGACTATTTCGGTCAGTGAGGCATCTGTCAGCAGATTCTTGACTACATGATGTGCTGTTGCAACGGCTACTTTTTCTGCCGACTCCCATGGCAGGTCATGTGATCTCAGTCTGTCTAGGCATATTGTTACCCTTCTCAGGCCGTGGTTGATGGCAGCATTCAGTCCTTCTTCCAGGACTACCTACATTTTCTCTCTATACTCTTTCAAGTCTTCTCCCTTTTTCTAAGCTGCAATGGGAGAGTGGATGACAGCATAATAAGTGAGGTCGGCCCCGCTAGTCAGATGCACTTTGCCTGCTTTGTTCTGGCTCACTTGTCTTCTCAGCTCTCGAACCTTTTTTTTTGTAATCTTCCCCTGCCTGGGCTCTTAACCTTTTCCTGAATTTGATATTGTGGATCTTAAAGTTGTCATTTGTGAAAACTAACAATCCGTCTCCCTCTATGTCCCAGGGGTCTCCGATAGCTTGGTAGAGTCGGGTCCCATTTTGCAGGGAAATTCGTCTTGCATCTAGTGGCATCGGGTCTAGGACTTTCCTCATCATGACTCTGTCTGACTTCTGACTAACCTTTCTTGGCTCTTTTTCTTGGAGATCTGTCTTTCTTGTCATTCTGAGTTGGTTACTGGTGCTGTTTTCTTTGGCTTCTTGTTCACATTGGAAGGTAAGGTCTCTTACTTTACTTTGTGTGGGGTCATGCTCCCTGTGGCTTGGGGTGTTGGCCATTCGTGGGAGTGTTTTCCTATCCACCAGCATAACCATCGACCAATGTCTTCCTTCTTCTGGACTACCTTGGGGCATGGCATCACGACCAGTCTAAATCTATGTTTTATCTCTGAACAATAGTATACTTCATCTCTTTGGAAGTGGTTAGTTAGCTGACTCACCAGTGTATCTTCTAGTTGCTCTTGGTTGAAACTCAGGAAAACTTTCTTTACTGATGAAGCCCATGTTTAATATCCGTCCCCACCTAGCAGCACCTCAGTAGGGAAGTGGTGTAGCTCTAACTGTGTTGATGTCGGTTGTTCTGTTGACCGGAGTGGTCCTTCAACTCCCCGCTCCGTCAGTTCCTGCATTTCAATCTCTTTGTCCATCGCTATGTCTTTGTCATCTCGAGTTGTCCGTCTCCAAAGCCTCTCGAGGTACCTTCGAGTAGGGATAGGTTCAGATCATTTGGCTACTAGCTTTACTGTCTGGGTCTGGTCAGTCTACCCTCAATAAAGCCCTATCCTCACCTGCACGCTATGCAGTTACTGCGAGGGTTGTGACTTATGGCCCTATCAGTCACAGACAACCTTACTCCCTTTCAGGCTGTCGGTCCAGGGTGCTCAGGCAGACACGTCTCTCTGCTGAGCATCCTTCTTCTGGGGCCCCTTTATCTCTGTCAGGGTCCCTATTCGGGCGCCACCTATTGTTGTCCGATGAGCTAACCCATCCCTCCTACATCCCCATGTCTAAAGGGATTGCTCAATCCAGCTCTCCATCTAACGGGTCCGGACTTCCCTAAACCTGAAAGATCTTACTAAGCAGGTTTACTGAAAGTTCTGTTTAAGCTGGTGTCGGGAAATGACTCGCCTAGCCTCTGACAGCCTTCATCCAAAAGTCTCGCCCTTCTTCAACTGGAGGTCCGGGCGACCGAGTAGCCTATCGCAGTCATCCACACCTTCGACAGTCACTTTTGTTCACGGCTGCTCATTCCCTAATTTACAACTGGCTCTTGGTATATGGGCTAGGTTAATTGTAGTACCTCAGCATGAGCCCCAAGGGCGCTGTTTTAACAAACTTGACTAAGGCAACCTATAAAAACCTCTTAAAATATTTTGGAACCAGGCAACAAGACTTTTTACCACCAATGAAAAACCAACAATAATAATTGAATGTCCACGATTTAACTAGAATTGTATATGCTTTCTTTAATTATTAATGCTTTTGCAGGGGTCAATAACAGCTTCAATTCGGCAACACGTAATAATTTCAATAATAGAAATAAATCAATCAATTCAGCCTGTCTTACCCTGATGCTGAAACTAATGAGTTTGGAGAGGCTTTGAAGACGGAGGCTCATCCATGCACCTGATGGAGAAGAATTATTCTGGTAACAATGAGTGGTTTCTTGAAGGGAATACGACTTAATCTTCAGTTTTCTTCCTTTAAGTGGCATGTACTCATGCTCCAGGCTTCAATGGTTACACAGGATTTTTGTTGTCATATGTCTCAGAGGACAGTAGTTTCCAGAGGCTGAAGAGTTGAAGGAAACCCAGAGACATAAATAAGGTTGGTTCAGGACTTCCAGAAGCCTGAAACTTAGAGCAATCAGCTGTTCACCGATCAAGTTCACTTCTGTTGTCTGGATAAAAAGGCTTTAGATGAAATCAGATTCTTAATCTTGAGACACAGTCCTTCTAAGGCAAACGGGTTGATCCTCTTATTAATGCAGTCGATCAGCTGGGCTGTGTCTCTGGTCCTCTGATTCATCTGTAGCATCTCTCCGATCTTGTTCGCTGGTCTTCAGCGAGGAAAACAACCAACTAGTTCCTCTATTCTTGCCCATTTTATAGAGCATTTCCACCAAACCCTTTGTGCTCATTGGCCAGTGGTTGTTGCCATGGCTGTCCCATTGGTCACCCATGACATAAGGTGATTTTCTGGAATTTCCCGAGTTGTGTCCATATCAGACATGCCATCATCACCTCAGTCCTGAGCTGTCTGCTGGCCTCTTCTTTGCCCTGCGTCCCCGCCTTAGTCATCAGTCTTGTGCTGTAAGCTGCAGTTCTCACTTCCCCAATTCCCGAACATCTGCTCTATCCCTGTCTCACTCAACGTTACACTTCCTCTTAAACAGAGGCTTTAATTCTTACATCAGTGCTGCTCAAACTTTTAGTTACAGCGTTTACTTCATTTACAATTTAAAACCATTACTTAAACTTCATCCTTTTTATTCATACACCACACAACATTATCTCTTTCATATATAGCTGATGGAAAATGTCAAACCTTAATGTTTTTTTTTTACTCTAATTCTCAGTTCTTAACCACATTTCAATCATACATCTTTTAACTTGTTAATCAAAGACTACTAATTTTATTCAATACATGTGAAAGAATATAAAATCATCATACATCATTTCTTTGGATACACTTGTTTATATTTTAGCAAAACACAAGACAGATAATATATGGCAGGAAATATTTGGCTCCACACAGGCCTCCAGGTTGTCAGTTCTAGAATATGAGAACATGCTTGTTTCACTCTCTAATGCTTCAACTGTGTATTTTAATAATTATTGCATGGATTACACAAAAGGATATTTATTGTAGTTTTTATGGATTTAACTGTAGCAGTTAATGAATGTTGCATGGATTACATGGAAAGATCTCACCTTATTTTGACAATATATATATATATATATTCACACACATATATAAAATGCACACGAACACTCAATGGGCAGTAGAGGAGAAGTTCATGAAGGCCTCTGGATCACCAAGGAAGTACTGACAAAAGCAAAACAGGGCTAATTAATGCCTGAATACCAAGTTTGAGAGAGGACACCCAGCTTCTCAAAGTAAGATAGCAGGGGGACCCATGTTATGTGGAATTTTAGGATCGATCCTCTAATGCAAAATCTTTATCTTTTCTAGCTTAAGGAATAAATTTGGGTCTTTCAACCAGCGGGAACTTTGGGTGGCAGTGCTGATTTTCCCAATTTCAAGTTTCTTCTCCGAGCAAGGAGAGTTGAGAAAGCCAGCACATTTTTTATATTATTTGGTATTGATACACCAGGTTGGATGTCCCTGCCAAAAGCTTTAGATAAAGTCTCAAATATTGTATTCCAGAAATTATGCAATTTTTTTACATGACCAAAACATGTGGGTTAGATCACCTTTAGCTGTTAGTTTCACTGACTGTAGGATAGATCCTATAGAGTCTGACTCTACTACAACCCCTGGCAAAAATTATGGAATCTCCAGCCTTGGAAGATGTTCATTCAGTTGTCTAATTTTGTTGAAAAAATTGTCCTTTAGGGTGTTTCTAACAGTCTGGTCACAAAAATTGACTCAATTTTCCTCCCATTTGTTACTCATTTGTTTTGTTGTGCGTTTTCTGTTTTCAAGGCTTATTGTTTTAAGTTTTCTGTCTTGACGTTTTGATGTCTTCCTTGGTCTACCAGTATGCTTGCCTTTAACAACCTTCCCATGTTGTTTGTACTTGGTTCAGATTTTGGACAGCCGACTGGGAACAACCAACATATTTTGCAACATTGTGTGATGATTTACTTTCTTCAGGAAGGTTTGATAATTCTGTAATTTGTTTCAGTTGACATCTCTCGTGTTGGTGCCATGATTCATTTCAGTCTACTTGGTGCAAAACCTCTCCAAGGTGTGATCACTCCTTTTTAACTGCCGACTAACAAGCAGCTCTAATCTGATGCAGGTGTTAGTTATGGGTAGGAAAATTTTCAGAGTGATTCCATATTTTATTCCCTCTGCTTGAGCTAAAAAAAGTGACTGCTGGCTCATTCTACAGAAATTTCCATTTTTCTGTCCATAATGTTTAAAGAAACATTACTTTTGAAAAAAATTTTTGTAACATTTGTTTTGTTCTTAAAATACATATTATTTGTACTATCAAACCATTTGGCACCACCAACTTGGTAATATTTGCTTTTTGATCAATTATTTAGAACTTCAACCACCGCAAAAGAGCTCGTCCCCACAGTCATTTATAGAGGGAAGTGCTTTACTTTGAGTTTAAAAAATGTGATTTTTCTGACATTCAAAATGCAAAAATGTATAAATAGCTATCAAATATATTATATAAATGACATATTAAAACAAAACGCCAAATTAATATTATAAAATATCTTCAAAGAGTAGTTGTCCCTTGCAGTAATGTCACTGGTGTTACCATGCATCAAAAGTCTTTTATTTTGGAAAAAGAAATCAAACTGATGACATCACTTGACTTCCTCTGACCTCTTTCCTAAAGATCTATGAAGAACTGCCATGGTACAAACACTGTCTATTTTCAGTTTTCAGTAATATTAACATTTATGTCATGATTTCAAATTAAGCTTTTAGTTGACGTCACTGGTGTGACCCACTTTATTGGCAGGGAATTGAAAACAAATTCAATGAAAATGTATAAAACTACATAATTTAGTGAATATATCATGATATACAACATGTGGTTTCATGCTCTGTAGCAGCCATTTTTTAAAATGCCTTTTCCATGAAAAGCGTCACTGGTGTTACCTTCGTTATGGGTAACACCAGTGACAACCAGTAAATTTAGACCAAACGCCATCAAAGACCATCACATTGGACAGTGGTGTGTTGTACATTATGATGACAAATCCTACCCTGGCATCATCCTGCAGCTGGAAGAATACAACAAAAGTCAAGTGCATGCACTGGAATGGACTTAATAAGTTCTTCTGGCCAAGCCCCAGAGATGATGTCAGCTGGTACAACAATGACCAGATCATGTGCCTGATCCCAGAGCCCTTGGCAGTCAATAAGCGTTCAGTGCAGATTGAGCAGCAGTTCTGGGAGTTCATCATGGCGAAGCTGGACAAGTGAAAAAAGTTGCCATGAACTGTAAATTGTTCCATGTTTGTTGGTGGAAACCCGACCACTTTTCTCTGTAGTAGTGAACAATTGAATCTTAATCTTAACTTTGTTAAACAGTTTAGTTGTTTGTTTATGGACTTCATGTGTTCTTAAACCTTTAATGATGTAAAAGTTTATTTGCTTTAAAATGAGAAATGAGAGAAATGAGAAATGTGTCACTGGTGTTACTCTGAGGTTTTTCTGATGTCATGTTCATAAAATGTTATATTTCACATAATTTTACATCTATACATTTTATTTCACTCATAAGTTAAGATTTTAAAGAGTGCATCATTCATTGTTTATATAAGATTTTTCCAATGGACTGAACTTATATAGCACTTTTCCAGTCATACAGACCGCTCAAAGCGCTTTACACTAGCGCCACATTCACCCAATCGCACTCACTAACACTCACACATTCATACACCAATACGCAGATCGGTAGGCAACTTGAGGTTAAGTGCCTTGCCCAGGGGCACATCGACATATGGCAGGAGGAAGCTGGAATTGAACCCACAACCTTCTGATTGCAAGATGACTACTCTTCCTACTGAGCCACAGTCACCAATATTTTCATTGTTGTAGCAAATACATGGTAGCGCAAATAAATTAAAGTTATTCAATCACACTTTTAACAAGCCTTAATACATTTTTAAATACAGTCAACTGGTTGCATTGCATTGTCACTATTCTTGTTTGACTCGTGACTTCATGTGCTGACGAGATTGAGACAATAATGTTATGAAAAAACGTATGGTAACACCAGTGACAAAAAAGTCGGTTCACATGGTATTTAGATGAATGAAATTAATTAATCTTTCCTTTGTGTATTCATAAAGTCAATGATTTATGTAACAATGTAGTCCAAGTTTAAATGTTAGAAAAATAAAAATAAAATTAAGACATCTTGCCATTCCAAACGTGGATGTTTCTGTAGAATGATCCTTCTACTGGCTACAACAATGTTTTTTTCTTGATTTCTTTTAGTGTTTCTTAAAACTGGAAAGTTGCCACTTAGAATGACTAGTTTGTGTCATGACTGTGATCTGCTTTTTTTGCCAAAATTAAACAACTCAGTTTAATATCCTTGTACATCCTCCGAGACTGGTGATTCCATCATTTTTGCCAGGGGTTGTATAATGGATTTGATGGAGAACCTTAAATTGAATTAGTCCAAGGCGAACACATGAGGTTGACCCATTTACTCTATATAGTGTACAATCCCAGGTTTCATCAGTTACTCTCAAGTTTTTGAGAGTAACTTTGAGGGATGAAGTTTTTCTAGTTATCACTAAATGAAGTTCTATGTTAGTCTTATATTTGGACTGGATAATAGGTTTTAGCCAGTGAAATTCAAAGAATCTATTTTTTAATAATGCCATATGACTACCGAAAAATTGAAAGAACTTCCTTCTTAATGCTGTGTCTCAGCTCCCTAGCTGGTTTTGAATAAGGACTTTTACCTGGATTACCTGGCAAGGGCAGAATTTACGGTTTAATTCACCATGGCAAGTCATCGAGCTTCTAAAATGTCAATCCATGTTTGACTGTGTGTATCGCACAAACCTATTATATCTTTTTTTTTGTTTATTAAAACGTATTTGGTCTAAAATATTTAGTTGTTGGAAGGGGATGAAAACAGAATAAATCTGTTTTATACACCACTGTATACTGCATTAGAATGTTTTTGTGTTTAGGTACTATGCAGGTTGGGCGGACAAGTGGGAAGGAAAGACCATCCCTGTTGATGGAGATTACTTCACCTATACCAGACATGAACCTGTTGGAGTCTGTGGACAGATCATACCTGTATGTATGTTTATACACTTTATGTATGCATAGTTACAAGTCCCTTGTGATATCCTTGTATACTCTAATCTGAGGAAGTTGATCTCAGTTTATGTTCTTTCTGTCTGACTTAGTGTTGAACGTGTCAGTGTTTTTCTCAGTTTAAATCCTTCTAATAGTGTCACTGACAAAACAATTCACACCAGATGTCTGTAAGAACCCCAATAATCCACACATACATAATACTCAACTTAAATTATTCTACAAATGAAGTTATGGGTACCAGGCATGGAAAGCCAGCTGAAATCTAACGTTCTTGCTGATATGCGCAAATCACTATAAGTTGGTTTAATTTTGAATGATGGCCTAGAAAAAGAGTATACCAAAGTATTGCACAGCACACTATAGTTGATCTAGGGAAAGAAAACATCACAAATAAAGCTTGTCTAAAGTTGGCTGTTGAAAATTTGGAGAATCCAATGAAATACTGGGAGGATAGATACTAGCCATATACTGGAGGGGAAGCTCAATTTCAAGATTGCTCATTTCGCTGTCAATCAAAAAGGGATTCAGCCTCAGACAGATCATCCAATCATCATGCAGAAGCTGAGCATCCGGGCCAACCCACTACCCCATAGACTCCCAGAGACGCTGAGCGTCCGATGGGCGGGACAAAGCCCAGCATTTTGCTTCACTATTGAACTCACTGTTTAAAGCACTGTGAAGCTGCAGGAATGAGTGAGAGGAAAGCCGTGTCGTTACCAGTGATAAGAAGCTGATTCTGAACAAAAGTTGAGCGCGTTGTAGCGCATATTTAGTCAATGACATGTACACACAACAGTATATATTTGATCACTTATTTTTTTACATTTTAGGGGAAGCTGAGCTTCCCTTGCAGTCTTAGAGCAATCGCCACTGCATTGCACATAGCATACATTATATTGCCAAAAGTATTTGCCGGTGGAAGATCATGATTTAACCTCTGGGGACAGAAAAGAGTTTTCTCATGATTTAAATGAGTTTTCCAATAAGTGGACTCGTGCCTGTGGTGGTGGATCAAGTTGGAATGAGTCATATGAGAACCCTGTGTGCTTCTCCTGGTCCCTAGGGGTTGACACAGAGTTAGAAGGGAGGGTAGTGCAGATCAGGTTGGAAGGCTGCTCCCTCCATCCACCAGGAGCACTTGCACCTGCTGAGTCCAGCACTTGGTCATCTTGGTGGTTGTCCACTGCAATGGGGTTTGGTAGGACACCACTGGACACTATCGGACCATCAGGGTAATACTTGCAATTTGGGTTGTGATACACCCCCTTTTACAGCAGGTGGATAATAAATCCTGTTCTTTACAGAACATAAAACAAACTCATAAACTTCCTGAATATAAGTATGCATCAAGATCTTAGGTCAGACACTAAAATTAACTGCAAAGTAATTTCAGTTTCAAATTGTGGTCTTACACAAAACACAGCCTCTGGATCCAGATGAGCAGCAAACTGGGCAGTGAGATTAACTGTGAAGTTAAACCAAGTCTCAAGCTAATGCTCACACAGAATAAACCAGACTTAGTGAAAACATCTAAAATTTTGCCTAAGCAGTGGAGTTGATTGTTACTAGCAAGGAGGAGTTATTAACTTTGACAAAAGTCTAAAATTGTGAACTCCAGGAATGTCACAAGTTACGTGCAGTTGTGGTTTATTTATTCTCATACAGGTCCTTCTCAAAATATTAGCATATTGTGATAAAGTTCATTATTTTCCATAATGTAATGATAAAAATTTAACATTCATATATTTTAGATTCATTGCACACTAACTGAAATATTTCAGGTCTTTTATTGTCTTAATACGGATGATTTTGGCATACAGCTCATGAAAACCCAAAATTCCTATCTCACAAAATTAGCATATCATTAAAAGGGTCTCTAAACGAGCTATGAACCTAATCATCTGAATCAACGAGTTAACTCTAAACACCTGCAAAAGATTCCTGAGGCCTTTAAAACTCCCAGCCTGGTTCATCACTCAAAACCCCAATCATGGGTAAGACTGCCGACCTGACTGCTGTCCAGAAGGCCACTATTGACACCCTCAAGCAAGAGGGTAAGACACAGAAATAAATTTCTGAACAAATAGGCTGTTCCCAGAGTGCTGTATCAAGGAACCTCAGTGGGAAGTCTGTGGGAAGGAAAAAGTGTGGCAGAAAACGCTGCACAACGAGAAGAGGTGACCAGACCCTGAGGAAGATTGTGGAGAAGGGCCGATTCCAGACCTCGGGGGACCTGCGGAAGCAGTGGACTGAGTCTGGAGTAGAAACATCCAGAGCCACCGTGCACAGGCGTGTGCAGGAAATGGGCTACAGGTGCCGCATTCCCCAGGTCAAGCCACTTTTGAACCAGAAACTGCAGCAGAAGCGCCTGACCTGGACTACAGAGAAGCAGCACTGGACTGTTGCTCAGTGGTCCAAAGTACTTTTTTCGGATGAAAGCAAATTCTGCATGTCATTCGGAAATCAAGGTGCCAGAGTCTGGAGGAAGACTGGGGAGAAGGAAATGCCAAAATGCCAGAAGTCCAGTGTCAAGTACCCACAGTCAGTGATGGTCTGGGGTGCCGTGTCAGCTGCTGGTGTTGGTCCACTGTGTTTTATCAAGGGCAGGGTCAATGCAGCTAGCTACCAGGAGATTTTGGAGCACTTCATGCTTCCATCTGCTGAAAAGCTTTATGGAGATGAAGATTTCATTTTTCAGCACGACCTGGCACCTGCTCACAGTGCCAAAACCACTGGTAAATGGTTTACTGACCATGGTATCACTGTGCTCAATTGGCCTGCCAACTCTCCTGACCTGAACCCCATAGAGAATCTGTGGGATATTGTGAAGAGAACGTTGAGAGACTCAAGACCCAACACTCTGGATGAGCTAAAGGCCGCTATCGAAGCATCCTGGGCCTCCATAAGACCTCAGCAGTGCCACAGGCTGATTGCCTCCATGCCACGCCGCATTGAAGCAGTCATTTCTGCCAAAGGATTCCCGACCAAGTATTGAGTGCATAACTGTACATGATTATTTGAAGGTTGACGTTTTTTGTATTAAAAACACTTTTCTTTTATTGGTCGGATGAAATATGCTAATTTTGTGAGATAGGAATTTTGGGTTTTCATGAGCTGTATGCCAAAATCATCCGTATTAAGACAATAAAAGACCTGAAATATTTCAGTTAGTGTGCAATGAATCTAAAATATATGAATGTTAAATTTTCATCATGACATTATGGAAGATAATGAACTTTATCACAATATGCTAATATTTTGAGAAGGACCTGTATGTGTACAGTGCAAGCTGTTCAAATTAATGCCGATCCAGGATGCCAATTATGTTGTGATTATTACCATGAATATATTATTTAATATTAGTTCTTAAATATAATCAGTGATATCTAATGTTAGAACTCTGATGTTTTGAGTCCTATTGTGACCAGTGACAGCTGATTTTAAGCTCATCACTCGGTGCATCCATAATGTGCAGATGTGGTTTATTCATTCTCATATATGTACAGTGCAAACTGTTCATAATAATGCCCACCCAGGGATGCCAAGAATGTTGTAATTATGAATATGAATATATTAATATTTAATTTTAATATTTTATTAAATAATAATTCAGTCTGTTAAGTGTTGTCCGGTGAATACCAGCCCAATAAGGCGGTGGTATAAGGACAATAGTGAAAGGGGTGAACCAAGCTCTGACATTATTGAACAGCAAAACTCAGCACACATATGGAACAAATTCACACGATTTCTTAAAATGCAAGAATTTATTAACATAAATAAGTCAACTTAAAGTCAAACATATTTCAATCAACAAACTCTTTGCTATGCTATGACAATACAACTAAACTGCCAAGCAGAATGAGAGAATAAAGAAGGCCATACAAACAAGTGAATCAAAGATGGTTAAAAGCCATGACCGATAAAGTGATGCAACATTACCATTCAATGTCATTTATATTTGAGAACCAAGATCAGATAAAACATTTTAATAAAATAATATTTTAAAGAATGATTTGCTGAATAAACCCAACCTTCTGGATGACTAATTATCAATGGTTTAATTTAATTACCTGCCTTTATTTAATACAATAATATTTAAAGAAATATTATGAAGGAAATATTAAAATAACATTTAAGGAAACATTATTTTGAATAAAACAAAACCTTTCTGGATAAATTAGGTCCAATGCTGTTTAATTAGCTATCATATTTAGTAAAATAATATTTAGGGAAATATTATTTTCCTAGACTGGAAAACAAACAACCTTTCTGGATAAATGAGTCTTAATAGACATGACTCTTAATAAGTCATGTTACCTTAGCCATTGGCTGTTGAAGCTAAGAAAAGAAAGCCCATAGCTCTTTAAAGTCGAACATGTATCTTTAAAATACCAGCAATAAAATTATCAAAATGCATCGGCATTGACAGCGCGTTATGGCCTATCTGTGTATAAAAACCACCCTTTAAGCCCTTACTTTAAAAACACAACACATCATTAACTGAGCAGCTAGTCTGCTAGCACTTAGCTAAATTTTCTCAACACAAACAAAAACAAACGTCATTAAACGAACATTATTTATATTATTTAACTCTAAAACTAATCTTCTCTGCCCAAACAATACCTCTTACATAAGCCGTGCTGAGGACAAGGTTTCTGGGCGACGAGTTCAGGGAAGCGAAACTGTCCAGTCATCCATGTGTGGACATTAGCATTGCAGCTAATCTCAATAGCTGTAAGGGGGTCGGCTTTTTAGCTGGCCCGGCTGGACTGTACAACAAAGGAACGTTCGGCTCCTTCAGTGGGGGTTGCTCTCGTTACCTGGGCATGCACGCAGGAAGGGGTGCTATGCTGTGGCGGTCCCGATACCTTCTTTTCCAGGCCGTGGGGAGAAATCTGCTTCGATTGGGGCTATTACACCCCTTTTAGGAATGAATGCTGGATACACAAACAGCAAAATCATTACTTAACTTTGTTGAATATGATCGGCATGATCGTAGTCACTTTTGTGTCCAAGTATAAGAGTCATGTCTGCTTGCCATGATTTTGTTGTCAGCACATTCAACTTTGTACAGAACAAAGTATTCAATGAGAATATTTCATTCATTCAGATCTAGGATGTGTTATTTGAGTGTTCCCTTTATTTTCTTGAGCAGTATATATTTACAGATTAAACGACTGACATGTCAATTCTTATTCTATACGTACATGGATGCCCAGTTGATTTTTTTTCTCTCGTTTTACATGGCTGAAAGGCGGAAAACATTGAAATAGACTATAATGCCTTGGTTTATAGTTTTTTATTTACGTCTGCCCATACCATCTTGCCATATCTTCCTGAAATAAACAGCAAATCCTTCATTTTCTCCACCTTGCCTACTCTCACATGCTAAGGGATGCAGATGTATATTAGTTACTTTTAATTTAGTCCCTTACCAGGAGAAATAAAGCATTGTTTCAGTGAATTGTAAAGGTACCAATACATTTGTCAGTAAGATAAATTGGTGCTCTTAGCAAAGATCATCTAGATGCCTATGATTGCAGCATTAAAGCAGAAACATGTCTGCATGTGGTTGCATTAGAAGCAGTGAAGTTTATACATGAGGCAAACGATGACATTACAGAACTGTAATTTGAGGAATACCATAATGTGCTTTGTATTTTTCTTCTTTGATGCAGTGGAACTTCCCTCTGGTAATGCAGGCCTGGAAACTTGGGCCGGCCTTGGCGACTGGTAATACTGTGGTGATGAAAGTTGCTGAGCAAACACCACTCACAGCACTCTATGTGGCCAGTCTTATTAAAGAGGTATTCTGCCTTT
This sequence comes from Girardinichthys multiradiatus, assembly GCF_021462225.1. Lineage (NCBI taxonomy): Eukaryota > Metazoa > Chordata > Actinopteri > Cyprinodontiformes > Goodeidae > Girardinichthys > Girardinichthys multiradiatus. The sequence continues at coordinate 330,504 of NC_061796.1, forward strand.
TATTGTTTTACAGTCACTGTAAAAAAGAAGTTGCTGAGTGCATACAAATTAACCTGAACACAGCTTAAAGATTGTACCTTTTAAGTCTTTGTTTTTTGTCTCACCTTTTCTTTTCTGAATAGAAAAGAATAAATGCAAGTGGTAATGAATTTGTGTTTTTGATCCTTTGTGTGCAGGTAGGTTTTCCTGAAGGCGTGGTGAATATCTTGCCTGGAATGGGACCAACAGCTGGTGCAGCCATTGCAAAGCACATGGATGTTGACAAAGTGGCCTTTACTGGATCCACAGAGGTACATCCGTTTGAAGGTCCTTTTCAGATCTGGCACTAATGGAACCCCAGTGCTATGTTGAGGTGTACAGCTTTTTGTAGGAATGTTCACACCTGGCAATAAAAACCATCCTGACTGGTCAGAGGTCATTTACACCCTCTACATGCAGATAAATACACGCAGATAAACGCATCTTTATTCTCATTATTTCAACATATCACTCTTGAATAGTTTTCCATTAGCTTTCAGCTGGCCTGACTTCAGCAGTTCTTTTTATAGACCGATGTCTAATGAACGTTTTTTGTTTGTATGTTTTCATCACTAAATCGATTTTGTCTGAACTGAGTGTGTCAAGCTCTCCATTTTCTGTCAGGTGGGTCACCTGATCCAACAGGCTGCAGGCAGTAGTAACCTGAAGAAAGTTACATTGGAATTGGGAGGGAAGAGTCCAAACATCGTTTTGTCTGATGCCAATTGTATGTATTCTTTGCACTCAGCATCCTGTCATTTTGGTCTTTGTGTGAGTCTAGCATTGTCATTTCAATTCAGTTCAATTGAGTTTATTTATATAGCATCAATTCATAACACATGATGTCCCATGGCACTTTACAAAGTCAATTCAATTGAATCACACAGATTTGAAGTCAGTTACATACATTCCAGTCAATCCTAATTATCAAACAGTGCAGTCAAATCCAGTTTTCTGTTCTTCATGCTATCTCCACCTTTGATTGTTGAGTTGTCGATAAGAACCTCATTACTAAAGATATAGTTAGAATCTTTTTTTGTTTGAGATTGGGGGGGCTATCAGAAATTGGTTTCCTACCATTTCTCAAAACTCGGGTCAATCAGAGTATAAAGTTAGGAACAGGTCACCCAACGTGGGTTTCTGCAGTCTGAAAATGACTCCAGTCTCAAATGTTATAACTTTCCAAGCTATGAAACATTTTTGTATACATTTTTCCAACATTGTCAGTTGAGCATTGGACTGTCATTTACACTGAAGACTGTGTTGATCCAGTCTGTTTCCTGTAATGCCCCCAGTGAAACGGATAAGAAAAGAGGTTGCAATATTAGAATTAAAACCACTTTATTTTGCTTCCTTGAAAGCAAAATAATCTGTTAAATGATGTTTTATCATTCCATGAAAACATTTGAAATTGTAGCTGTTTTACCTTGGCAGAAACCTATTTTGAATGTGGACCCAATCAGATAGCCCCTAACTTGGACCCCCAGAGATAAATACTGAATGTCTATGACTTTTACACTGAACCTGACTTAATTACCCCTTTAAAGTGCCTCGAACCTGGCACCACTGCCAACTGCCGTATCACCCAATATTACAGCCACATAAATCGACAATGGATTTATATTTAATCAGGCCTGTTTTAAGAGTACTTTAGTGGCTTCCTGCGAAGCACTGCTCTTATCTTATCAAATATCTTTTTTTTATTTTAAGAGGTCTTTGTTTTAATAAAGCTTTACTCCTCAGACTCTTCCGGTTCTAAATAAACATGCTTAAATGAGTTTTGTTATGCTCTTAAGTGTACCCCCACTACATTCTTAAACCATTAAATTGGAAACATCCTCACTTTTGTTTTATTAATTTTTTTTTTTTTAAAGACTGATATTTTTGCACACTGCATGCCTGTTGTAATAGTGTTGTCTAAAGATCTTTTCTTTTTTTTCTCAGTGGAAAATGCTGTGGAGCAGTCCCACATGGGCCTTTTTTTCAATCAAGGCCAGTGTTGCTGTGCTGGCTCGCGACTCTTCGTCCAGGCAGATGTCTACGATGAGTTTGTGGAGCGCAGTGTGGAACGTGCTAAAAGAAGAGTTGTGGGAGACCCGTTTGACTTTAACACTGAGCAGGGCCCTCAGGTAGAACAAACTCAGTCCCCTAACTCTTGTCGTTTCTCACACTGACTTTATAAGTACATTACATACATAGGAGTCCACAGATGGCATGGAATTGACACTGTTCCTTCTGTGACACCTTCCAGGTGGATCAGGAGCAGTTCAACAAGATCCTTGGCTACATCAGTAGTGGGAAGAGAGAAGGTGCCAAGCTGATGTGTGGAGGGGGAGTGGCTGCAGACAGAGGCTACTTCATACAGCCTACAGTGTTTGGAGATGTCCAGGACAACATGACCATTGCCAAGGAGGAGGTAGAGTGTTGTGAATGGTTAAGTCAATGTACTTTTCTCAATGTTTTCCCAGTCTTACATTTTCCTGAGATCTTTATGATCTCCTTAGATGTACATGAAAATGTTTGATAGGCAGGCAAGCAGATCTATTTTCAAGCGCTGCCACTGGTGTGCTTGAAAGTGTTTCTCAAATCCCTACCCTCTCTTTCACCAACTCTGCATGTGAGGAACACAATAGTTGACATTTAGTGACTTGGTGATGCAGCAATCTCAGCTTTATACTCCAATTAAATTTAGACCTGTATCTGTGATAAACTATATATTCTCTACTGATTCACCAAACATCAATATTTCAATTCTACTCTTTCAAAACATGAAATTGTTGTTATCTACAACAGATCAAATCTGACTGGCCAGACACTGAATATGTGTTCCTTCAGCCAGGCCTTTAACTGTGGTCTTTGTCCAGACACTACCAACTCTTAGATATTTTCAGATCTGTTCTTTAAAGATTTAGGAACCTGTATCCATGACTCATTAATGCTATATTATGCTTTACTTTCATGACTTTTCATAGAGAACTGTAGTAAAGCTTTTATTTCTGTAAGCATTTTCAGATTCATGGAGTCTCTTCTGATGTCTTCTAGATCTTCGGTCCAGTGATGCAGATCTTTAAGTTTAAAACGCTGGAGGAGGTTATAACCAGAGCCAATGACACTAAATATGGACTGGCAGCTTCGGTTTTCACAAATAACATTGACAAAGCCAACTATGTGTCCAGTGGTCTCAGGGCTGGCACAGTCTGGTATGCCAACCTTAAATATTTTATTTATATATTTTGGTTTTTGTGGAGGGGGGGTGGGCAGCTATCAGATAGTTGTTGGTTTAAATCCTGCATACCCCCTCATAGATATTAGTGTACAGACTATACCTTTATGTAAATGGATGAATTTGACCAGAAGTGCTAAATTGTTTGCATTGTAACATGGAGCCTTACTTAATGCAAAGTTACTGTGAATGTTTCAACATGTTTTAGTCCTAATTTGTCATTTAATACAGTTGCACTTGGATGTCACTCTATATATACAGGGGTTGGACATTGAAAGTGAAACACCTGTCATTTTAGTGTGGGAGGTTTCATGACTAAATTGGACCAGCCTGGTAGCCAGTCTTCATTGATTGCACATTGCACCAGTAAGAGCAGAGTGTGAAGGTTCAATTAGCAGGGTAAGAGCACAGTTTTGCTCAAAATATTGAAATGCACACAACATTATTGGTGACATACCAGAGTTCAAAAGAGGACAAATTGTTGGTGCACATCTTGCTGTGACCAAGACAGCAAGTCTTTGTGATGTATCAAGAGCCACGGTATCCAGGGTGATGTCAGCATACCACCAAGAAGGACGAACCACATCCAACAGGATTAACTGTGGACGTAAGAGGAAGCTGTCTGAAAGGGATGTTCTGGTGCTAACCCGGATTGTATCCAAAAAACATAAAACCACGGCTGCCCAAATCACGGCAGAATTAAACGTGCACCTCAACTCCCCTGTTTCCACCAGAACCGTCCATTAGGAGCTCCACAGGGTCAATATACACGGCCGGGCTGCTATAGCCAAACCTTTGGTCACTCATGCCAATGCCAAACGTTGGTTTCAATGGTGCAAGGAGCGCAAATCTTGGGCTGTGGACAATGTGAAACATGTATTGTTCTCTGATGAGTCCACCTTTACTGTTTTCCCCACATCCAGGAGAGTTACGGTGTGGAGAAGCCCCAAAGAAGCGTACCACCCAGACTGTTGCATGCCCAGAGTAAAGCATGGGGGTGGATCAGTGATGGTTTGGGCTGCCATATCATGGCATTCCCTTGGCCCAATACTTGTGCTAGATGGGCACGTCACTGCCAAGGACTACTGAACCATTCTTGAGGACCATGTGCATCCAATGGTTCAAACATTGTATCCTGAAGGCGGTGCCGTGTATCAGGATGACAATGCACCAATACACACAGCAAGACTGGTGAAAGATTGGTTTGATGAACATGAAAGTAAAGTTGAACATCTCCCATGGCCTGCACAGTCACCAGATCTAAATATTATTGAGCCACTTTGGGGTGTTTTGGAGGAGCGAGTCAGGAAACGTTTTCCTCCACTAGTATCACGTAGTGACCTGGCCACTATCCTGCAAGAAGAATGGCTTAAAATCCCTCTGACCACTGTGCAGGACTTGTATATGTCATTCCCAAGACGAATTGACGCTGTATTGGCCGCAAAAGGAGGCCCTACACCATACTAATAAATTATTGTGGTCTAAAACCAGGTGTTTCAGTTTCATTGTCCAACCCCTGTATATATGTAATCCTGGATTTGTTTTGAAAATGTGACGCACCAGCATTTTTCAAACTTTCCATTTTCACCTTATTGATTAAAATCTTCCTCAAGTGATTGGCAGATTGACAAAATTCAATTCAATTCAGTTTATTTATATAACGCCAATTCACAACACATGTCGTCTCAAGGCTCTTCACAACAGTCAGGTTCATACATTCCAATTAATCCTAACAATTGAACAGTGCAGTTGGAGTTAGCTTTTTATTCAAATTGGATAAAAAGTTTTTCTATCTAAAGGAAACCCAGCAGATTGCATCCAGTCAGTGACTTGCAGCATTCACTCCTCCTGGATGAGCATGTAGAGACAGTGGACAGTCACTGGCGTTGACTTTGCAGCAATCCCTCATACTGAGCATGCATGTAGCGACAGTGGAGAGGAAAAACTCCCTTTTAACAGGAAGAAACCTCCAGCAGAACCAGGCTCAGTGTGAGCGGCCATCTGCCACGACCGACTGGGGGTTTGAGAGAACAGAGCAGAGACACAAAGAGAACACAGGAGCACTGATCCAGGAGTACTTTCTATGGGAAGGAAAAGTAAATGTTAATGGATGTGGCTCCTTTAGTCGTTTCACCTAGAAAGAAAGAACAGATAAACTCTGAGCCAGTTTTCAAGGTTAGAGTCTGAAAGAAAGAACATAGAGTTAGTCACAGTAAAAGCTCAGTCAGTAGCCATGTCTAGGAGAGAGAAAGGGTTAAACACTGAAAGACAGGGCTATGTGGATCATCGGTAGAGGGTGAGCATTAAGTTGTTGCCAGCAGAAGCTCGGACGATTCCCCTCTCCAGAAAGGTGTCACAGGTAGACACAGAGCCAGGCCAGGTGTAGCTTCTAGGAAGAGAAAAGAGAGAACAAAGTTTAAAGCTGAAATAACAGCAAACAATGCAAAATTGGAGAGTAGTATGAGAATGTAGCGAAGAGGGTGAAAGTGGTCATTATGTCCTCCAGCAGCCTAAGCCTATATTAGCATAACTACACAGATAGTTTCAGTTCAGATTATTTAGTTAAACGACGCTTATTTACAACAATGTCGTCTCAAGGCACTTCACAAAGGGTCCCACTGATGGTCATTGTTATACTAAAAACCACAATGATCGGGATACCTCTCTCTGTCAGACTAATTATAACCATTAGAAAAGAGAAGGGGTCATACAGGTAGCAGAAATGGAGGGTGTGTTTGCACCTCAACCATAACTGAGCCGGTTTAGGCTAAACCTGACTCCCCCTTACTCCAACCAACAGGGAGGGAAGAAGACGGAGGTAAAAAAATAAGGAAGATAGCTCAGGATAATCTAAACCACTCTAACTATAAGCTTTATCAAAAAGGTACATTTTAAGCCTAGCCTTAAAAGTAGACAGGATGTCTGCCTCACGGACTAAAACTGGGAGCTGGTTCCACAGGAGAGGAGCCTGATAATTAAAGGATCTGCCTCCCATTCTACTTCTAGAGACTGTAGGAACCACCAGTAAACCTGCAGTCTGAGAACGAAGTGCTCTGTTAGGAACATATGGAACAATCAGATCTCTGATGTATGATGGAGCTAGATCATTAAGGGCTTTATATGTGAGGAGGAGAATTTTAAATTCTATTCTGGACTTAACAGGGAGCCAATGAAGGGAAGCTAAAATAGGAGAAATATGATCTCTCTTTTTAATTTTCATCAGAACTCTTGCTGCAGCATTTTGAATCAGCTGAAGGCTTTTAACTGCATTTTGTGGACATCCTGATAGTAAAGAATTACAATAGTCCAGCCTTGAAGTAACGAATGCATGGACTAGTTTTTCAGCGTCACTCCTAGATAGGATATTTCTAATTTTGTCAATGTTCCGGAGATGAAAGAAGGAAATCCTAGAAACTTGTTTAATATGGGATTTAAATGACATGTCCTGGTCAGAAATAACACCAAGGTTTTTTACCTTATTATCAGAGGTCAATTTAATGCCATCCAGGTTAAGTGATTGACTAAGCAGTTTCTTTTTTAAAGACTCCGGTCCAAAGACGACAACTTCTGTCTTGTCTGAATTTAGAAGCAAAACATTTAACGTCATCCAAGTTGTTATATCTTCAAGACCTGCTTGTAGTCTGTCTAACTGGTTGGGCTCATCAGGACTTATGGATAAGTAAAGCTGAGTATCATCAGCGTAACAGTGAAAATGTATCCTATGCCTATTGGAAGCATATATATAGTAAAGAGAATTGGCCCAAGTACTGAGCCCTGTGGTACTCCACAATTAACCCTGGAGTTTAAAGATGATTTATCATCTACATGAACAAACTGGAATCTGTCAGACAGATAAGATTTAAACCAGCCTAGTGCTGTTCCCATGATCCCTACAGCAAATTCCAGCCTTTCTAAGAGAATATTATGATCGACTGGATCAAATGCAGCACTGAGATCTAACAGAACCAGAACAGACACAAGTCCATTATCTGAGGCCATAAGAATATCATTAGTGACTTTCAGCAGAGCTGTTTCAGTGCTATTCAATTCAATTCAATTATGAGCTCTGAAACCTGACTGAAACTCTTCAAACAGGTAATTGCTGTGTAAATGTTCACACATTTGATTAGCAACTATTTTCTCAAGAATTTTAGATAAGAATGGAAGATTGGATATAGGTCTGTAATTTATTAAATCATCTCGATCAAGCGAAGGTTTCTTAAGTAAAGGTTTAATTACAGCTACCTTAAAAGCCTGTGGTTCTGATCCATTTACTAAGGATAAATTAATCATATCTAAAATGGGGCTGGTAATCAGAGGGAACACTTCCTTAAATAATTTGGTTTGGATTGGGTCAAACATACAAGTTGAAGGTTTAGATGAAGCTAATATTTCTGATAACTCAGGAAGCTCCACTGGATCAAAACAGTCCAAACACAGATCAGGTTCTACAGTTACTTCCAATGTTGTCTCACTTGCTGAGGATGAAGTAATCCTCTTCGAGAGTATGTCAAAGATTTTCTTTTTAATAGAATCAATTTTATTTAAGAAGAATCCCATAAAGTCATGGCTGCTGAGAGCTAAGGGAATGGATGGCTCAAAAGAGCTATGACTCTGTGTAAGTTTAGCAACTGTGCCATTTTCTCTCAAATTTTCTAACGTGCTTTAAAGTACGCAGCTCTGAATTAAACCAGGGAGCTAGCCTCCAATGAATAATTACCTTCTTTTTTTTTAAGGGGGCTGCATTGTCTAATGCACCACGCAATGATGAAGTAACACTATGAACAAGAGAATCAATTTGTGAAGGGGCAGAAACAAAATTATTGCCCTCTGTGTAAGTTTAGCAACTGTACTAAAGAGAAACCTAGGATTATTCTTGTTCTCTTCTATTAATGATGAGAAATAATCTGTTCTAGCTTGGTGAAGTGTCTTCATACAACAGTAGGCTATTTTTCCAGATTAAGTAGGAATCTTCTAGGTGTGTAGAGCGCCATTTTCTCTCCAATTTTCTAACATTGTGCTTTAAAGTACGCAGCTCTGAATTAAACCAAGGAGCTAGCCTCCTATTAATGATTAGTTTCTTTTTGAAGGGGGCTGCTTTGTCTAATGCATCATGCAATGATGAAGAAACACTATGAACAAGAGAATCAATTTGTGAAGGGGCAGAAACAAAATTATTGCCCTCCACTGTGTTTTTCAGTGATAATGAGGAAATTAAAAGTGGAACAGATTCTTTAAAGGTTGTTACAGCATCATCTGATAATGATCTACTATAATGAAATTTTCTTTCAGGTGTGGAGTACTCGGTTAAATTAAACTCAAAGGTTATTAAGAAATGGTCAGACAGGACAGGCTTATGAGAGAATATTGTTATGTCTTTACTGTTAAAATCCCCCACTATAATAACTTTATCTGTATTTAACACTAAATCAGATAAAAGGTCAGAAAACTGATCTAAAAATTGAGAATAAGGGCCTGGTGGACGGTACAAAACAACAAACAGAAGAGGTTTTAGTGCTTTGCAACTTGGATGAGGAAAACTAAGGATTAAATATTCAAAAGAGTTGTAGCTATTGATTGGTCTGTGACTAATCAATAAATCAGACTGAAAGATAGTTGCTACTCCTCCTCTTCGCCCAGTAATTCGAGGAATGTGAAAATTTTAATAATTAGTAGGAGTTGACTCATTTATAATAACATAATCCTTTGCAGCAGTCAGGTTTCTGTGAGGCAAAATAAATTAATCTGATTGTCACAAATCAGGTCACTAACTAGCAAAGTCTTTGAAGAGAGAGATCTTATGTTCAGTAAGCCACATTTAATTGTTTTATTTTTCTTTTCAGTCTGAGTTGTGTTTATTTTTATTAGATTTTCCTGATTTCCTCCTTTTAGATTATTTTTTAATCTATTCAATTTTGGCCGTGAGCGAGACACTGTCTTAATAGGGTAATGGGTGGGTAGCAGTACAGAAGCTGCAGAGAGGAGTGTTAAACTACAACCCTGCTTCCTGGTCTGAACCCTGGGTTGTCAGAGTTTTGGAGAACTAATAAATTCAGCCAGATTCCTAGAAAGAAGAGCAGCTCCATCCAAAGTGGGATGGATGCCGTCTCTCCGGATCAGACCAGGTTTTCCCCAAAATGTTCGCCAGTTATCAATGTAACCCACATTGTTTGCATGTGGCATTTTCAATTTACAGAGACCAAAGATGGTCTGTAAAACAGTAAATGTTTCTAGTGTATTTAGTAAACGATAGTTATTTTAAAGCTTCTAGCGTTCATTGAAATAAATCAAACATAAACACACCTAAAAGACATCACCGACCCCCTCCTGGACCCCCTGCAGTTTGCCTACAGAGCCAACAGGTCTGTAGATGATGCAGTCAACTTAGCCCTTCACTTCATCCTCCGGCACCTGGACTCCACAGGAACCTACGCCAGGATCCTGTTTGTGGATTTCAGCTCTGCCTTCAACACCATCGTCCCAGTTCTGCTACAGGAGAAGCTCTCCCAGCTGAGTGTGCCCGACTCCACCTGCAGGTGGATCACTGACTTCCTGTCTGACAGGAAGCAGCGCGCGAGGCTGGGGAAGCACGTCTCTGACTCCCTGACCATCAGCACCGGTTCCCCCCAAGGCTGTGTTCTCTCTCCTCTGCTCTTCTCCCTGTACACCAACAGCTGCACCTCCAGTCACCAGTCTGTCAAGCTTCTGACGTTTGCGGACGACACCACCCTGATTGGACTCATCTCTGATGGTGACGAGTCCGCGTACAGATGGGAGGTGGACCATCTGTTGGACTGGTGCAGCCAGAACAACCTTGAGCTCAACGCTCTAAAGACAGTGGAGATGGTTGTGGACTTCAGGCAGAACCCAGCCCCACCTGCCCCCATCACCCTCTGTGACTCCACAATTGACACTGTGGAATCTTTCCGCTTCCTGGGAACCATCATCTCCCAGGATCTCAAGTGGGAGCCAAACATCAACTCCCTCATCAAGAAAGCCCAGCAGAGGATGTTCTTCCTGCGGCAGCTGAAGAAATTCAACCTGCCAAAGACTATGATGGTGCACTTCTACACAGCCATCATTGAGTCCATCCTCACCTCCTCCATCACCATCTGGTACGCCGCTGCTACAGCCAAGGATAAGGGCAGGCTGCAGCGTGTCATTCGGTCTGCTGAGAAGGTGATTGGCTGCAGTCTACTGTCGCTCCAGGAACTGTACACCTCCAGGACCCTGAAGCGGGCAGGGAAGATTCTGGCTGATCCCTCCCACCCCGGTCACAGACTCTTTGAGACTCTCCCCTCTGGCAGGAGGCTGCGGTCCATCCGGACCAAAACCTCACGCCACAAGAACAGTTTTTTCCCATCTGCCACCAGCCTGGTTAACAAAGCCCGGAAACCACCCTGACACTGTCCCTTTCCCCCACACCCCCCCTTTTTTTGCTGACCTGTAACCTGTAACTCTATGCGTTACATTAACGTTCAGCTTGGACTCCTGCTTTACTTGTACAATGATCACCTGCACTGTTGTATTGCTCTTGCATCTTATACTGCTCTATATTTACTCTCACTCACTTAAAACTGTGCACATATATTTATATTATATTGTAGATATGTTTATACTGTTTAATTTGTATTGTATTGCACCGACTACGCCAAAACAAATTCCTTGTATGTCCAAAAACGTACTTGGCAATAAAGCTTTTCTGATTCTGATTCTGATTCTGATTCTGAAACCGTATCTAAACAGTATTGGCCCTGTCAGCCAGCTGAAGCTCGACACAAACTTAGTCTTCAGGAGAACAATGACACCAATAGGTTTCATTGGCCCGGTCAAATTTCAGAGCTCAGCCTGATTTGGTATGGTGCATGCTTACATATTACAGCCAACAAAATAGACTTGAGTGGACCAAGGTACCTCAGGAATGAATACTTTAACTTGCTGTTAAGTTTAGGTGAAATTTGATGCAACTGCTTCTACTGCAGAGGTATTTATAAAATGTAATTAAAGTGACTTTTTTTCCCCTCTCTCTACAGGATAAACTGTTACAATGTGTTTGGAACCCAGGCTCCATTTGGAGGCTACAAGGCCTCAGGTAATGGCAGAGAGTTGGGCGAGTATGGACTGGAAGCCTACACAGAAATTAAAACGGTAATTACCCAACACATACCTCACATCCTAAAAGCTAAAAATCAGTGCAATAAGTCTGAATTGGTGCGAGGGAAGGATAGACTCACAGCTAACAAATGAAGCACAGGGTTGACCAAAATGTAGAGAATAGATAAAGACTCATAAATGGTGAGTTAATAATTGTAGCAATTGAGCAGCTACTTATTAAATCTTTTTAGTAATCACACTGTGTTTTAATGATTAACAAATTCCAGCAAGAAAGTAATTTAAACAAACATGAAATCAAGCAAATTGAAGAGGAATTTACAAAGGAACTAGGACTTAAGGTTCAGAGCTGATTAAGCATTTAACATAAGCTGTATTCAGTGTTTCTCTCTGAAAGTTCAACTAAGTTTTTTTTGTTATTCTGAATGCCTGTATGAAGTGTCAGGGAAAGTTTGGAAGAGGGTAGAAAGGGGAGGCATTGAGGTCCAGCAGGTTCATATGTCTGAAAACAGCCTTGGACAAATTAAGACAAGCCACTGCTAGCTTAGGTCATGTTGCGTCAGCTCAATGAATTGACCTGGGTCCCTGAACCTGCGGTTTTGAACCCCCCATTCCTCTGCTCAGTGAAGGGGAAAATTTTGGCACATCTGTCCAACCCAGACTCAAGGGTGTCAGCTGTTTCTATCTGGCACAGGTGGTGGATGTTTGGCAGTTTCTCTCTTTGGAATTCAGAACATAATTGTAACTGTGCAAAATAAATTATGTTACTGAGTTCTGGTCCTCGCAGCAGGTCCACAAAGTTGAAATGAAACTAGCTGGAAGATTAACCTGAAAAAAAAACATCACAACCAAATGTTACCAAAGTTGACCCAGGCTTGAAGCCTAGATAAGAGCAGTGGAGCAGTTTAGTCAATCTCCACTGACATGCAATAAAAACAAGTATGAATTTAACCGGACTGAGCATCTTAACAAGCAGAAACATGTCATGACTTTAAAGAGCACTATTTGACATGTATTGACATGCACCTAAACAGTTTATCATAACGGCTCCATATGCCCTGCATGTTGACAATAACAGGAGAATCATTTGTGGATTATTAACATTATTTTTGGCTTAATCTAATGCCATGATGAAGGCCTTTTGCCCAAGTCTTTGTCAGTGTGTGATATGTCTAAAGGAGGGTCAAGTTTATGAGCATCTCTAATACGACACATGATTTGCAGTTATTCATTTTCCCTCATTGAGTCAATTCTCATTCTTTTTTCCTTATTCTTCATGGCACAAACTTGATATTTTTTATTCACAGTAACAGTGATCCATGAGGAAATGTTCTGCACATTCTGAAATCATCATTTTGCTTGTTTCAGGTGACAATCAAGGTGCCACAGAAGAATTCCTAGATATATTTACTGAAGCCTGAGATGTGCTGAGAGGACATGTTCAACTGTGATTTCTTTTTGATTAGCTTTCTAATATATGCCTGCACAGAACATCCTTGAAGTGAAATAAAATCTGTACCATTAATTGTTTTTTTTCTTTTTTCTAGCAGAAATGTAAATCATATTGCCAAGCTTTGCAGTGACTGTCAAAAGCTTGATTGTTAAAAAAGTGAATTTGCAGTTTTTGGTAATATTTCATAATAAAATAATTTGAGATTCTGTCATCTTTGTGATTTAGGAGGTTGTACTGTCAGATGAATGGGTAGAAGTACAGGTGGTTCTCAAAAAATTTGAATACTGTGTAAAAGTGCAATATCTTCCACCTGTCATTTCAGAAAGTGAAACTCTTATAAAATCATTATACAGAGTGATATATTTAAAGCATTTGTTTCTTGTCATTTTGATGATTATGGCTTTCAGATAAAGAAAACCCAAATTTAATGTCTCAGAAAATTAGAATACTATGAAAAAGTTCATTATTTGACACTGATGCTGTCACACTCTAATCAGCTAATTAACTCAACCACCTACAAAGGTTTCCTGAGCTTTTATACTGTCTTTCACTCTGGGTCATAGGCTACACAATCATAGGAAAAACTGCTGACTGAACAGTTGTCAAGAAGACAGTTTTCAACACCCTTCACAAAGAGGGTAATGGAAGGGTTTGCGGGACACGTACCTCAGGGAGAGAAAGAAGCTGGAGAGCAGGAGGAGTTGAGCAACAGCATGTGCAGTGAAGAAGTGGAGGTTTTCTTCCGTCCTGTCATTCCGTGACCCCTTCGTCACTCAATGACCAACCACCAGCAAGATGGGCCAGGTCGAGGAAATGGCAGATGACCTACCTGCACCAGCCCAAGACCAGCAGATGCAGCAGTTGCCAAACAACATTTAATAAAGGAAAAAAAATCCAAAAACTTTACTACTGTTACAATTGCTTTATTGTGTCAATATCATGTCTTTTGACAGAAACAAATCCTGATGACACTGAGGACAGGTCCCCTCCACCTGAAAGACCTGCTGCCTCGTGTCTCCGAGTCTCAGGTCCCTGGTCCTTTATCCTCTGCTGATTCATCCAGTCCCAGAGGTGTGTACATGTTCTAGTACACAAGAGTAGACCTGCACATCAACACACTAGCACAGTGTGGAATCTAATTTAAAAACTGTAATCTTGTAGGAAGGAGGACAGTGCAACCCTGGGATGAGCCATCTCATTTTGAACATGTGCTTCTGCAAGCCTTCCAGAAGCAGCCACCTCCACTACCAACACCACCGCGGGTCTTCTTCCCCAATGAGCATTTCCTCCTAACTTTAGCTCCATCCCTGGGCAGACTGCCACCACAATACCAAGAGTTACTCAAACTAAAAATCATAAGTCATCGTTGACCATAGCACAGTTGATAATCAAGGTATGATACAGATTAAATTACTGCTCTCACTGATACTGGGGCGATGGTGGTGACAGAGGTAGGGTTTCACCCTGTAAACAGTGGGTTAGTTCAAACCCCTGCACTGTGTCTCAGTCGTGTCTCACTTATGTCAGTCTGCCTTGGTTACAATGTAGCTCGCAACTGTTGGTGTGTAGTGCAAAGCATTTTGGGGACTTTATAAAGCCCTATACAAGTGCAGGCCATTTACCTACAAATCTGTGACATTCTTCTTTTATTACTTGCCCACAGTTTTTTAGATTGCAAAGCTATTTATAAATGTCCAAGAGGCTTCTGTTAAAATAAAATGTAATTAAACCTAAGTTCTTTGTATCTGATAATAAAATAAAGCACAATTTCAGTACATCCTCCGTTGGTGATCAAGGTGACAGGACATGAACCACTCTGCTAAGGTGGACAATCTGTATCCACTGAATGTTTGTGGTTCATATCATGGACTACCCCGGTACACAGTAACAGTGTAAGTGCAATGATAACATTCCAGACAGCACTAAGCCTTTGTATGATTGTCTGCCTATGTTATACAAACAAAACGAGAACTGAGAATATGAATGAGATTGAGATCTCAGCGAAAAAGTACACCAAACCCAGGGTTAGTTTAATAAACTCTGCTACTGAGCAGGGTGGGTTCACGGAGTATGTTGCAGGGGTAATGACTTGGTAACCGCTACCTGGCTTTCTGAAACCAAAAACCCAGGGTATGCACATACTTATAACATAGAGGGAAAACATGGGCCCTGTTCCAATTTCTATACCACACCCTACACCCCTCTATAAAGTATGTCTTTGTAAAAGTGCACGAAGTGCGCAGGTTACAATCGAGCAAAATTTGAGAATTGGGATAGGGTTACTTCACCGACTTGCACCTCTGTGCTGTAACTGTGACATCACAAATGGCGGGACCTGTTGCTGGTTTGCGGTCTTGCTGCTAAAAAATTATTGTAAAACTGCAAGGAGGAGGAGAAGAAAGTGCAGGAAGTGAAGGAGGCTTATACACCAGCCTCTTGACGCGGCGATAGTGTTTGTTCAAAACGTAATTTTAACGTAATGGGCTACTGACTGCCAGAATCATCCTGAAGCCGGTGGCGTCTTACAATGTTAAGCCTGGAAAACCAGTAAAAAACAAATATATTGTCGGCTTGCTGTCTACAGTTTACGCAGGTCTACGATTCTGATTTGATGGTTGATTACATTGATGGTTATGAATGGTTTTTGCTCAAAACGTCACATGCAGCAATTAATTATAGGTAATATACTTTGGCGAAGTCCGCTTAGATGCACGTTTGGCCGAAGTGTGGATCGAGGACGCAAAGGGGACGGAGCGAATGACCCCTCTGGAGAATTGGGACACATTACGCACTCGAACCCATCAACGGGAACGCGTAATTGAGGGACTCAACGGTGGGAGTGAACCTACCTCCCCAAACTGACTGAAGCTGACACCCCACCCACACGAAAAATTCCAGTAAATAGACAGAATGGTTAGTGCCCTGTGGTGCTCCTATGCTGCTGACTACCTGGTTAGACACACAACCCTTCAGTCTCACAAACTGTGGTGTGTTTGTCAAGTAGTCTTTAATCCAGGAGATTGTTGAGGCCTCCACCTGAGTCTTCTGGAGTTTCGGACAAAGTAAATCAGATTGAATTGTATTAAATGCACTGGAGGAATCAAACAAGATCCTCACAGTGCTGCTGGCTTTGTCCAGATGACAGTGGGTTTGTACGTGGGTTTTTTTAAATGAGTACGTCAATGTTACCCAACATGCTAGTGTTAGCCCACATGGTAAAGTTAGCATTTCGTTTGAACAGACTACCACTTTTGAACATGGACGCTACCAAGTTGAGTTACCCTGGCGATGTGACAAAGACCAGCTTCCAGACAACTTCAGGGTAGCAAAAAGACGCTTCGGGAGCTGAATGAGAAAGCTGATTTCTGATGCAACCTTGTTCGCCAGGTACAACAGTGGAATAGAGGACTACCTGCAAAAAGGTATCTGTGATGAGGTTTCAGATGGCAACCCAAGAGACTTTGAAATATTACAAGCCACACCACGCTGTTGTAAAAGAGGACAAGGCCACAACTGAACTCAGAGTGGTATTTGATGCATCTTCACATGATAATGACAGCCCATCCCTCAATGACTGTCTGCACACTGGGCCTAACCTGAACCCAAACCTGCTGGATGTGCTCATTAAGTTCAGACTGCATAAGATACCCTTTACTGCTGATATAGCTAAGGCCTTTCTTTAGATCTCTCTTGCAGAAAAGGACAGAGACACTGTTAGGTTCCTGTGGATGCATGGACAAGACATCTGATCCTCCGTCATTATTGAAGAAGCTTTCGCTACGTCATAACAATCAACAAACTATTAATTAGGTCAGTGGACCCCTGGGGGCATGAAAAAGGATGAGAAAGTGTGGATGAGATGTATGAATGAAAATGCCTGGATTCGCAGCGTATGGCAGATGGGTGAATGGGTGAATATCTGAATGACGTATGAACGGTAGTGTTTTGAATTCATGTGAGTTGTATGCGATGACAGGCTGAAATCTGTATTGCCCCTTTTCCACTGGCTCGATTTGGCCTGACTCTGCTCGCTTCGTGAGCATTTCCATTACTGTTATTTCAGTACCGGTACCTACTTTTTTGGTTCCTCCTTCTTTAGCAGGGCTAAGCGAGGCTGAGACGGTACTGTACGTGACCTGAACAAACGGCTGTTCGCTGATTGGCCATCGGCGCGGCCAGCCGTAAGAGTCGACCAGCATAAAAAACTAACCAGCATTTTCAAACGTGCATTCAAGCGAGTGAGAGAAACAAATGATGGGAGTCTGCACAGTTATCCGGAAAAGTCACCCCTTGGAGCAACGACAAGGTGCAAGCTTTTCTGGCGATCAGAGGAGACTGCAATATTCAGCGGCAGCTGAATAACTATACAGGCAACAACTATTAGAAATAAAATGGGACCTAATTCAAATCTTTCCAAGTCTCTTAAAGGGAAAGTGAAATCTTTAATAATAATAATAAAATGGATGTCAAAATCCTACTCATCAAATCTGATTGTCAGTGCAGTCAGCGGATTTAATCCCCAGACAATAGACCTGTTACTTCTTGTTTTTGTAACGCGTTTCAGGTTTTCTTCTTTACATTGGCGGTTGGGTGTTTCATTCACGGTTATGCAGCACGACTCATGATGCTTTAAAGCCGCGCCTCCAGGAGGTGTTCCCTTCAGCAGAGCAAAAGCGGGTTTATGGAAATGCAACACACAACGTGCAGAGCCGTGCAGAGCTGTTACAAGCTGGCCAAATCGAGCCAGTGGAAAAGGGGCACATGAGTGTGGCAATTGAAGCAAGTTGCATGTGATGAGAGACTAAAACTGCATGTTCTGATTTTGACAACCTTAAATGCTTTCTAAGTTTCATTTGCTGTTGTTGGAAGATTTGTACATAAATTATCATTGCTTGACAGCTGTTTTAAAACAATAGATGAGCTGTTGTGGTGGCTTCAGAAGTTTTGCTTTGATTTGTTTTATGGTTCCTACAAGTATGGGTTAAATGTTGAGTTATGCCCAAGTCAGATATAGATATAGGTATAGCTGTGTTACCGGTTAAAATTACTGCTTGAATTTTATTTTCACTCTTGAAAGGATAGACGTAAAACTCCTTATGCACTTTGATTAGAATAAAAGCATCCTTTAAATAGGGGAATGAGTTTCTGGTAGAAGTTGACACTAGGATAAAACCTTGACTGAAAGCGAGGAAAAAGGCTCTCTGCAGGCTTGAGAGATGGAATTTCAGGTTGCAAGTGTGTGTGTGTGTGTGTGTGCGCGCACGTACACGTACACATGCGTAGCACACACAAGAAACACATATACACATGCGCACACACAGAAACAAACAACAGACACACACAAATGTGGGGAGCAAAATACATATGCGATGTAAAAAGGAAAATATGAATGTCAAATGCCAGCATGTGTTTGTCTAAATGTCTGTCCATATGTTCATTTAAGTGCTGAATCTGTCTGTTATACATGTGGGTTTATTTGTCACATTTGTTTTTTTCCCCTTTTCTCGTTATTTTTGAGAATAAATAGTTTTACAAAAGAATGACAGATTTTTTGTAACTCCTTGGGGGTGTAGGCCTCTTAGTGCTCACAAAGTCCGTACTTATGATTTGAATAATTGAGTAGTTTAAATTCAAGTGAGCACGAAGTGGTCTGCAGTTACCTTGGAGTCTAAATTACCTTTAAATTTAAGAAGGAAGGAAAATGGACAAGAAAACTGAAAGAATGTCTACAACTGAAGTGGGAATCCAAGTTTTACCTACTTTTTTTCTTTCTTAGTCAGAGCCTTAATGTTAACTGCCTGAAGCAGGCAGAGCTTTGTGGAAATACAAAGTAAGGTGTTTATCCATCCATCCATCCATCGTCTTCCGCTTATCCGGGTCGGGTCGCGGGCGCAGCAGCCTAAGCAGAGAGACCCAGACTTCCCTCTCCCTAGCCACTTGGGGCAGCTCGTCTGGGGGAATACCAAGGCGTTCCCAGGCCAGACGAGAAACATAGACCATCCAGCATGTCCTGGGTCTTCCTCTGGGCCTCCTCGCAGTGGGACGTGCCCGGAGCACCCCAACAGGGAGGCATCCAGGAGGAATCCTAACCGAGCCACTTCAACTGGGTCCTCTCAACGTGGAGCAGCAGCGGCTTTACTCTGAGTCCCTCCCGGATGATTGAGCTTCTCACCCTATCTCTAAGGGAGAGCCCAGACACCCTACGGAGAAAACGTATTTCGGCCACTTGTATTCCTGATCTCGTTTTTTCAGTCATAACCAAAAGCTCAACACCATAGATGAGGGTAGGAACATAGATAGACCAGTAAATCGAGAGCTTTGCTTTTTGACTCCACTCTCTCTTCACCACGGCAGACCGGTACAGCGCCCGCACCACTGCTGAAGCAGCACCAATCCGTCTATTGATCTCCTGTTCCATTTTTCCCTCATTCATGAACAAGACCCCAAGATACTTGAACTCCTCCACTTGAACTCCCCCCCCCCCCCCCCCCCCCCCCAACCAACCCCGAGAAGGCACTCTACCCTTTACCGTCTCAAGACCATGGCCTTGGAGGCACTGATTCTCATCCCGACCACTTCACCCTCAGCTGCGAACTGCTCCAGTGAGAGCTGTAGATCACGAGATAATGGCTGATGCCTTCATCAGCAAAAACAAACTAAAATTGCCTAAAAAGGCAGAGTGGAGGACAGAGAGTAGAGAACCAGAGAGAGGAGACAGACATGTGGAGTGAGATAAAGGTAGTCTGGCTTTGGCCACCATTCTTTATCCTCTTGATTTACCTCAGCAGCCCCACAACGACAGTTTAGTGGCAGTCAAAAGTTTATGAGATCGATTTAAGAATAGAATAACACATGAGGTGAGATCACACATGGTTTTATAAGATGACTAATTTCTGAAGGGTAATAAAATGCGCAGTAGACGTTCTGATTTCAGGCACTGGATCAAATTGGTTTACTATACAAAAACACAGTAGTTAGACATAATCCTGAAAAGGGATAGATTGACATTTCTGAGAAGTACATTGTTTAGAGCAAAATCTTTGCTGATAGGACGAGGTAGACATGTCCTTATGTCATTTTTGACCAGGACATGTCATTTAAATCCCACAGGTTTCTAGGATTTCCTTCTTTCACCGGAAACTACTTTCACCTCCGGAACATTGCCAAAATTAGAAATATCCTGTCCAGGAGTGACGCTGAAAAACTAGTCCATGCCTTTGTTCCTTCAAGGCTGGACTATTGTAATTCTTTACTACCAGGATGCCCATAAAATGCAGTTAAAAGCCTTCAAAATGCTACAGCAAGAGTTTTGATGAAAATTAAAGAGATCTTATTTCTCCTATTTTAGCTTCCCTTCATTGGCTCCCTGTTAAATCCAGAATAGAATTAAAAATTCTCCTCCTCACATATAAAGCCCTTAATGATCTAGCTCCATCTTACATCAGAGATCTGATTGGTCCATATGTTCCTAACAGAGCACTTTGTTCTCAGACTGCAGGTTTACTGGTGGTTCCTAGTCTCTAGAAGTAGAATGGGAGGCAGATCCTTTAGTTATCAGGCTCCTCTCCTGGAACCAGCTCCCAGTTTTAGTCCGTGAGGCAGACACCCTGTCTACTTTTAAGGCTAGGCTTAAAACTTTCCTTTTTGATAAAGCTTATAGTTTGAGTGGCTTAGGTTATCCTGAGCCATCTCTGTAGTTATTCTTCTTTTTCTGCTCTCGGTAGAGGAGGACGCTTTTTCTCTATCTCCCGCACCCTTCCCATATCTGCCCTGCTTCAGCTCTGTGTCTTGTCTTTCTTCTTGGAGCATCTTTTAGCATATCGTCCAAAATTCGGAGTTATGGATTTGGTCAGCTGGTCTCTCAATGCAATTGATCAAATTTTCTTGATAAGAAGACATGCTGGAGGGGACCCTCTTGTCCACAGGGGACGTTTTTCTCTGGATACACAATGGACTCCTGGCAGAAGTGGAGGATTGTGTGTTTGTCGATAATGTCAGTCGAGGATGTGGAAGATATGTATATAATTGGATGTTTGATATCAGGATTTCTGCTGTTTGGAGTCAGCGGTTACCTGGAATGTCGAGAAATTCAGACAATGTCAGCAGTTGTTCTGGCAATTGTGAGGCTGCCTGGCATGTGTGATGGGATCTTCAGAGTGATCAGCACTCAG
The DNA here is from genome assembly GCF_021462225.1 of Girardinichthys multiradiatus. Taxonomy (NCBI): domain Eukaryota; kingdom Metazoa; phylum Chordata; class Actinopteri; order Cyprinodontiformes; family Goodeidae; genus Girardinichthys; species Girardinichthys multiradiatus. Next base: position 351,481 of record NC_061796.1, read on the forward strand.
ACTGAGATGTTACGTGAGCTGAATCGCAGACTGGATGTGATCCTTAGGATCGCAGGCAGGTTGCGGATCCTGGACTTAGGGGTGAAATGGGATAAATCTTGGAAAAAGTTGTTCCCTCGGATCTGGCGAAAGACCAGGAATTTGGCTGTTTGGATTCGCCTTTGAGAAGCACCAGCAAGACTTTCAAGGCTGACGGAAAATTAAGAGTCAGCCTAACCCAAATAATTGTTTTTCTGAATCTGGCTCTCCTGCACGGCCTTGATGGCTGGTTATCTTCAACTTCTCCTGGAAGTCTTGTAAACATGACGCTCTGCTCACTCTGCCCCCTCCCTTCCCTGAAAACATCTGTGGACCTGCTCAGAACTTTGTGGCCAGTTGATGAACATTCCATTGTACCATCAAGGACAATGGCCTCTGTGACAGTGCTTCATGGACTTACTTGCACACACTCACTTGCACACACTCACATGCACAAGATAAACCTATGCACCCCCTCACACCACCTTCACCGATCCCAGCATGATGTTGTTTGGTAAACTTGTTGCTTCTTTGTGTTGAGGTTTTTTGCAATCTCAAGCTGTATCCTGCTAAGGATAAAGTGTGAAATATAATTTTTTTCCCTCTACTCACCTAATGTGGCCTCTTTTCTCATCTAGCAAGGGCAGCGCCTGTGAGTGGGCAGCAAAGCCTCGGTAACCCGTTCCCTCCCTTGTCTAATTTCCCCTCGGGGATAAATAAAGTATCTAATTGAATTGAGTTATGCTGATATAGGTTTAGGCTGTTCTCATACTACTCTCCAATTTTGCATTAGTTGCTGTTCTTTCAGTTTTTAACTTTATGTTCTCTCTCTTTTCTCTTCCTAGAAGCTACACCTGGCCTGACTCTCGTCTACCTGTGACACCTTTCTGGAGGGGGGAATCGTCCAAGCTTCTGCTGGCAACAACTTAATGCTCACCTTCTACAGATGATCCACATAGCCCTGTCTTTCAGTGTTTAACCCTTTCTCTCTCCTACACATAGCTACTGACTGAGCTTCTACTGTAACTATGTGCTCTCTTTCAGACTAACCTTGAAAACTGGCTCAGAGTTTATCTGTTCTTTCTTTCTAGGTGAAACGACTAAAGGAGCTACATCCATTAACATTTACTTTTCCTTCCCATAGAAAGTACTCCTGGATCAGTGCTTCTTTGTTCTCTTTGTGTCTCTGCTCTGTTCTCTCAAACCTCCAGTCAGTCGTGGCAGATGGCCGCTCACACTGAGCCTGGTTCTGCTGGAGGTTTCTTCCTGTTAAAAGGGAGTTTTTCCTCTCCACTGTCGCTACATGCATGCTCAGTATGAGGGATTGCTGCAAAGTCAACGCCAGTGACTGTCCACTGTCTCTACATGTTCATCAAGGAGGAGTGAATGCTGCAATCACTGACTGGATGCAATCTGCTGGGTTTCCTTAGACAGAAAAACTTAACCAATTTCAATAAACTGAATCCGACTGCACTGTTTGATAGTTATGACTAATTGGAATGTACCCAACATGAAATCTTTATGATTCGATTGATCAGACTTTGAAAAGTGCCTTGAGATAACATGTGTTGTGAATTGTCACTATATAAATAAAACTTAATTGAATTATTTTAAAAATGTTAATTTTCTGCTTGTTCTGAAAAACATTTGTCTAACTGGAAGATGTAATCTCTTAAATTGCCTTTATTGAAACTGGTCTAAAAGTGTTACCTCAAAACATGTTCCTCTTTTTTTTAATTCAAAACTAATGCGATAAGTTGATTTCCCAAGGTCTTGTCAAATGATTAAAAATCATTAAAAAATTTAATTATTTAGTTTGAAACTTTACCAAATCTCTGAACACAAGCCGCTGAATTTGTTTCATCACTTTTGATTGCTGGATCTCATGTAACCAACTTCTGTCACTATTTATTTGGTCAAAGAATGAGTCCTTATAGAATTCTTTGAAAACTAGTCTTAAAATCTTCCTTTTTCCCCACGTTATGCTTTGCTAATTTTTAAAAGCACACTTTAAAATATGTAGTCTTGTTTAGACACAATTAACGGTTTGTTGGAAGGAGAGCTAAATTAGGGGGTCATTATGGCATCATTGTTGCAATATTATGTAAAAATGAATTGACATATAACAAAATAGTCTAGGTGAGTTGGTAGTACAACAGACATTGAGCTTGTGCCCAAAGTTCTTTCCATTTACAAAAAAACTTCACATTTTGATAAATCCATGATCCACGTGCAGCTGCATATGCTGCCATACCACAACCAATACCCCCTCCCCACACAAGTTTGTATTTCTAAAGATTGGAACTTTGTAGTGACTTCCAGTCATTTTAGTAACTCCACTGGTGCCCATCCCAAACACTCTGATTGGATACTGTGGAAAGTCATTATGGACCACAGTCTTAAGATGATAGAAGTCCACCTTAAACATTACCAGTGTACGGGTGCATCTTTAATAAATTTATTATGAAAAAGTTCAACATGTCATACATTTCAGAAAGTGAAACTCCTAGATTAGAGTGAAATATTTCAAGCCTTTAATTCTTGTAATTTTGATAATTCTAACTTCCAGATAATGAAAAGCCAAAATTCAGTGTCCCAGAAAATTAGGGTTGTTGGGAACTCATTGTGTCTCACCTTAATGAGCTAAATAACTCAAAACATCTTCAAAAGGTTTCCTGGGCCTTCAAATGGTCTCTCAGTCTGGGTCAGTAGGCTACACAATCATGGTGAAGACTGCTGACTGGACAGATGTCTAGAAGAGTCATGACATCCTCCACAAGGAGGGTAAGCCAGAACAGTTTATTGTTAAAGAAGATGGTTGTTCACAGAGTGCTGTAACCAACCAAATGTATAGGCAGATGAAGTGGAAGGAAAACTTGCAGTAGGAAAAGGTGCACTGGCAACAGGGAAAACTGCAGCCTTCACAGGATTGTCAAGCAAAATTCACTCTGGTTGAGGCTGTACTCACCACAACAAGATCCACTACACTCAGACAAATCTTTCACATGTGCTACAAATGTCACATTCATCGTGTCTAGCTACTCCTGAATCAAGACAAAAAGAACTAACCAGTTGCTCAGTGGGCTAAAGTCTTCTTTTCAGATGAAGTAAAGGTTGCATTTCATTCCAAGATCAATGTCCCAGATACTTTAGGAAAAGTGGAGAAGCACAGAATCCACATTGCTTGAAGTTAGTGATTATTTAAAAGGTGCCATGTCATCTGCTGGTATTGGTCCACTGTTTTTTCTGAGGTCAACGCAGTCATCTACCAAGAAATTTAGAGCCTAATGCTTTAGTCTGCTGACAAGCTTTATAGAGATGCTAATTTGATGTTCCAGCAGAACCTGGCATCTACCCACACTGCCAAAGGTACCATAAAGTGGTTCAGACCATGGTGTGACTGTGCTTGTTTGGCCAAATCCAATGTAGAATCTATGGAGTAATGTCAAAAGGAAGATGAAAAACTATAGATTAAAGATTGAAATATTTTACCCTGTGTAATGAATCTCTGAGTTTAACTTTCTGAAATGAGTGACAAAAAAAGAATACTGAATGTTTTCCACAATATTCAAATTTATTTTAGATGTATTCCTCACTAACCTAATTCCCACCATAGCTCTCACCCCAACCCTAAAAATGGGGGTTCACCTAATGTGGCAGACTCTTCTTTAATAAGCCATTTTAGACTTAAAGCATGTGTGAGCTATAGGAATTGTGAGACCTGGATGTTTAGACATTGATTCACTGAAGCTTATTAACACAGAATCATGCTTTCTGGCAAGTGTTTGTCCTCATTACTCTATAAATGTTTTGGCCCCATTTGTGTTATACTAAATTATTTAATTACTTTCACCACAGTAATAAACCAAACTCTGGAAGGAACAGATAGACTTGAAATTTAATTAACATTTTTTCATTCATACAACCAGTAAATGTCTTATTTCTCTGATTCCTCTGTTGGTTCAGATCCAAGAAAGTTTTCTTGAAAGGCTGCCATAGGTTTTACTATATACATTTGTAGGCAATTTCCTAACTGAGACAAAGGTTCAAGAAAAAAGAAAAGCATTCATTGATTCCTAAGTGTTTTAATGCAATATTCTGAAGTCTAGATAACACTAACTGGAAATAAGAAGCTTCAATTCTCAAACCAAGGCTTCCACGCATTCAGATAATTACACTAAAATGACAGTAACTATTCCTCCCCTGTAGAAGCTTTGTCACTGAAATACCTACCTACAAACTTTGTGGCACTGATGTGACAGGTGAATAAATCTGTGGCTTTAATCCTGTACAACTTGAGTTGTCGTCTTCACAAGAAAAGCCAAATGTTGCACCACCCAATCTGGCACCACCTCAGCCCAGCGTCTGTCAATCAAAGGACTGCTCTCAGAGTCCTGAAAGGAAGTGGTGATTGTTGCCACAGAAGAATTGTGTTCATGAATTTGCACTGATTTTATAGAAAGAGAGTCAAATATAGGAGGTGGCATTCTGGTACCAGAATCTTTTTTGCTTAGTTTCCCTTTACCCCCTGACAGACTCTTAGGATGTTGTTGGCTTGTCAATCCAGAATTAAAGTTTGACTCACCATCATCACATATCAGCTCTCTGAGCCAATATGGGTGAGTTTGTCCTGTCTGTAACCCTCTGACCTGTAGATAATCATCTCCACCTAATCCTTCACTGCCAACTGAGTCTATTACTTGAACTGGTATGTGGAGAGTTGTGGTGATTGCTGATTTATTAACACAACTGACCAGTTTTGACCACAAGACTAAATCCAACTCAGGCGTACCCTTCTCCGATAATGCACCAGAACTATTGCTAACATTATCAAGGCTAATGCCTTCAGTACCAACAGTGCTATACATTGTGCCATGTCCCCCATTATACCTACCAGTTTCCTCCTGAGAGGCACTATAAACAGGCCTACAACTAACACCGTCACTGAGTGGACAAAGTGTACTAAAGGCATTTACAACAGTATAAACAGCACCAGAAGAACCTTGAATCTTTGGATTATACTCAGTACCAAAACTGTAATTTGTCCTGGTACCAGAGCCATAATTTGAAGCATCTGAGCTTTTATAGTCAATGGATAAACTGGATACAATATTTCTAAAATTTGTGTCCATCTCCCCAACCTGACCAGTGTTGTTGTGTGGTCTAGCTTCATCTGACATACTGTGTGTTAGCAGCATTTTAATTTCACTGCCTTCATTTTCCATGACCTTAACTTTTTTTTCTGTCTGCTCCTTCTCTGCCTTTTCCTGTTCTGGGACATCTGCCACTCTCCATTCCTTTATGGCAGCAAAAGACTCTTCATCTTTAAAACTACTTCTGTCCTGTAGAAGACTCTGGCTGTCCTTTTGATCCACATCCATGTTGTCTTTATTGGTAATTTGTTTATCCAAATATTCTCTTTCTTCCTCAGCTTTAAAAGATCGCAGTCTTCCTGTAGGCTTCTCCTCCCAGTTTGGTTCAACAAGCCAACCTGAACTTCTGACATGGTTCTTCACAGCTGTGGGGAATTAGAGTGAACATCCTATTTATTGTCATTACAGTCTATTTTTTTTTTTGTTTAATAGATAACAGAACCACATCTGACAAATAATTTTAGTATTGCTATCTCATTATGGAAGTAACATCCTGTAAATGGTAGATGTAGCATTTTTTCCCCATTAATCACAACCTGAGAACTTACATATGTCCTTGTCAGTGCACACAGTCTCACAGCAGGAACAGACAGGAGGGGGAGCAGTCAGTTCTTCCCACCTACATATAAAACACAGAAGCACTCCGGTTCACTAGTACATGGATGTTAGGTTTAATTTATACATCAGTGAAATATGGAAACCAGAAAGAATTTTACTTTATTTAAAAGAAACTCAAAATTATTCAAGTACTATTATCCAACAATTAAATTAAAGGCAGTACCACAACTTCATAGCCATGTTGTTGCAGGTTACAGATTAAAACAGTAAATGTCACAATAATATGTTTCTTCTTGTAAAAACCAAGGTCTGATATTCACATCAAGCATACTATGCCACAATTTTAAATAAAACAGCGACCTGACCCCAAGGTTATTTTTCTCTATGCTCTAAACACTCAAAAGACATTTTATGGCAAAAGGAAAAGCTTCTAGGGACTTCCTGTAATGGCTGCCATCTAGACAGATACGCTAAACCAAGCTCCGATATTCTCTGTATAATTATCCTGTTGTAGACAATGTAATTGATATTGTAGGGCACATACAAATGAACTTTTAAAGAGGGAAATGGCAGGCCCTGCAAAAAACACTAAGGACAAAGGAAAGCCGGCCACACAGACGAAGCTTTACCGAATTTGGGAGAGCTTTGGCCAAAGGCCTGGCAAAGACGCCAGCCCCACTGAGAAAGCTGGTATTAGCATTAAGGCTAGCACTGGAATGGCTGAACCATTAGCTGAAAACCCGGTGGGACGTGTTAGCAGTGAACTCATGCTTATCAAGAAGGAGATTCTGCGGGCAGTAGGCAATCTCAGGTCTGAATTTTTGGGTAAGCTGAATGGCATACTGAAGGCATCGGAGGAAATGACAAAACAGCTAAGTGATTGTATTAATAACTTTGGGCAGGTTGAGATTCATCTCTACGCTGTTGCGGATGATTGCTATATATTGAAAGATACGGTTGAGAAGTTGGAAAAAAGAAACCGAATCCTGGAGGATAAAGTTATCGATATGGAAACAAGGTCCCGTTCAAACAACGTGGATCTGCCCAAAAGAGCAGAGAAATCAGATTGATGCACGCTTCTTGAGAGCTGGCTTTCAGCCGCATTGGACATGCATCTGCAGGCACCCATAGTTCTGGAGCGGGCACGTCATATTGGGCCAAAGAGGGGCTCGGGAAACCCTTCGAGACTCCTAATAATGAAGTTGCGGAGCTAAAAACAGAAGACCGCTGTCATCGAGGGTGCAAAATAGTAAAAGGTCATTTTGTACAAGAGTATTTGTGTTCAGCTTAATCATGACTTGGATACAGAGGTGCACAAACAGTGAAAACAGTACAGCTTGGTGCATAAACAACTGTGGGAGCGAGGACTGAGACATGGGATAAGATCGCCTGCTACAATAATGGTAAGGATGAGACTCTGGAATTAAACAAACTATTTGGAGTGGAGGAGTTCATAGCCAAAATCAAAGAAAGGTCATCCAAACAACAGGTTTGGTTTCATTTGTTTTTTTAAGACCTTCAATTGTTAAGCGAGAAATTTTGGTAGATGATTCTGGTTTGCTTAGTACTCATTGGGTTTGTTTGATTATACCCCACTTTTGTTATACAGTACAGACCAAAAGTTTGGACACACCTTCTCATTCGAGGAGTTTTCTTTATTTTCATGACTATGAATATTGTAGCTTCACACTGAATGCATCAAAACTATGAATTAACACATGTGGAATTATATACTGAACACAAAAGTGTGAAACAACTGAAAATATGTCTTATATTCTAGGTTCTTCAAAGTAGCCACCTTTTGCTTTGATTACTGCTCCGCGCACTCTTGGCATTCTGTTGAGGAGCTTAAAGAGGTTGTCACCTGAAATGGTTTTCACTTCACAGGTGTGCCCTGTCGTTAATAAGTGGGATTTCAAGCATTATAAATGTGGTTGGGACCATCAGTTGTGTTGTGCAGGAGGTGGATACAGTACACATCTGATAGTTCTACTGAATAGACTGTTAGAATTTGTATTATGGCAAGAAAAAAGCAGCTAAGTAAAGAAAAACAAGTGGCCATCAGTACTTTAAGAAATGAAGGTCAGTCAGTCCGAACAATTGAGAAAACTTTGAAAGTGTCCCCAAGTGCAATCACAAAAACCATCAAGCGCTACAAAGAAATTGGCTCACATGAGGACCGCCCCAGGAAAGGAAGACCAAGAGTCACCTCTGCTGCAGACGATAAGTTCATCCGAGTCACCAGCCTCAGAAATCGCAGGTTAAATGCAGCTCAGATTAGAGAACAGGTCAATGCCACACAGAGTTCTAGCAGCAGACACATCTCTAGAACAACTGTTAAGAGGAGAATGTGTGAATCAGGCCTTCATGGTAAAATAGCTGCTAGGAAACCACTGCTGAGGACAGGCAACAAGCAGAAGAGACTTGTTTGGCTGAAGAACACAAGGAATGGACATTAGACCAGTGGAAATCTGTGCTTTGGTCTGATGAGTCCAAGTTTGAGATCTTTGGTTCCAACCACCGTGTCTTTGTGCGGTGCAGAAGAGGTGAACGGATGGACTCTACATGCCTGGTTCCCACTGTGAAGCATGGAGGAGGAGGTGTGATGGTGTGGGGGTGCTTTGCTAGTGACACTGTCGGGGATTTATTCAAAATTGAAGGCATACTGAACCAGCATGGCTACCACAGCATCTTGCAGCGGCATGCTATTCCATCCGCTTTGCGTTTAGTTGGACCATCATTTATTTTTCAACAGGACAATGACCCCAAACACATCTTCAGGCTGTGTAAGGACTATTTGACCAAGAAGGAGAGTGATGGGGTGCTGCGCCAGATGACCTGGCCTCCACAGTCACCGGACCTGAACCCAATCGAGATGGTTTGGGGTGAGCTGGACCGCAGAGTGAAAGCAAAAGGGCCAACAAGTGCTAAGCATCTCTGGGAACTCCTTCAAGACTGTTGGAAAACCATTTCAGGTGACTACCTCTTGAAGCTCCTCAACAGAATGCCAAGAGTGTGTGGAGCAGTAATCAAAGCAAAAGGTGGCTACTTTGAAGAACCTAGAATATAAGACATATTTTCAGTTGTTTCACACTTTTTTGTTCAGTATATAATTCCACATATGTTAATTCATAGTTTTGATGCCTTCAGTGTGAAGCTACAATATTCCAATATTCATAGTCATGAAAATAATGACAACTCTTTGAATGGGAAGGTGTGTCCAAACCTTTGGTCTGTACTGTATATAGAATCATGCTATGTTCCACTCAATGGCATAATCATTAATATTATAACTTAACAAGAATCAAGAGTAATTATTCTAAACCAAGGAGTGTCCAAAGTGCAGCCCGCGGGCCTTTAAGGCCCCTAGAATTTCTGCTTTTGCTCTCGGTGAAAGACACACATTCATTGTCCAATCCTTGTAATTGCAGGAGACTGGAACGGTACATTAGACCCAGCTGTGGACTGCTCTATAGGTGTTGATCAAGCTCACAATAGAAGTAGGGCAGTTATTCATTATTAACCGCTTTATGAAAGAGTTGAATTTAGTTGTTGTAAGGAGGCATTTTAAATCTAGTGAAATAGCTTACTCGTGTTATTCTGGAACATACAAGACTTTCTCTCGCATTGATTATTTTCTCATCTTGGCTATACTGACCTCAAAAATAGATAAATGCTTTTATGATAGTGTACTGCTGTCCGATCATGGAGTGTGTGGTTATACGTATACAGATATTTTTGTAAGAGATCCAACTAGATCGAGCTTTAATCAAAAAAGTTACTGGATGATCATTTTGTTAAATATATTGGAGAGGAAATAGACCACTATTTTGAATATAATACGACCAAAACAACTGCTGCGATTAAAATGGGATGCTTTTGAGGCAGTTTTGAGAGGACATATAATAAGTTATACTTCATCCAAAGATAGAGGTTTTCATAAAAAGAGATTACTACTAGAGAAAAAAAAATGTCCAGAATCTGGTGACAACAATTATACAACTACTGCAGAAAAGCAATTGTTAACTCTAAAGGCACAATATAACAAAATGTCAGCGGACAGGGCAGCTGCTAATTTTATTCTAAATCAAACCATTTACGAACAGGTTGAGGAAACTGGGAAATTGTTAGTATGGCAAATCAAACTGTTGGAAACTAGAAAAGCAACTACAGACAAGGCTTTCTTGTCTTTAGATGCCAAAAAGGCCTTTGATAAGGTAGAATGGCCTTACCTTTTTGATGCTCTTAAAAGATTTGGATAAAGGAATCAATTTTTAGGATGGGTTCGTTGATTGTATTTAAACTCAACAGCAGAAATAAACAAGAACATCTCACATTATGATAAAGAGGAAAAAATACTGACATAGGTGGAATATCTTTTTGCAATACTGAACAAAAGTTATGCAGATTATTCTTTTTGATTATTCTGTTTGTTTCCCATTTCAGTAAAACAATCCCAGTCATCCTAGATCCGATAAGTGCCTTTAGTAAAATTTCAGGCTATACCATTAATAATACAAAATCAGTTCTTGAGAGGAACTGACTAGAACCAGGTACAAATCATCAGATCCAGGAGGAACCCTTTATCAGAATCAGGAACAAACCTCCATCAGAAACAGAATGAAACCACTACTCTGTGACTTATGATGATAAGACCATCTTCATAGGTCCCAGTGGAGCATCAAAACAGCGACCATTTGATGTCAGCCTCTTAAACAGCTTCTACTGCTGTTCCAACACCTGAACAAGAGTGAATAATTTTAAAGGGCAATTTCATAGACTTTTGAATGTAGGTTGCAATAAAATTTTATTTTCAAACAAAAACATGCCCCACAGTAGAGGGAAATTGAGTCAGGGGGTCTGAATGTATCACTGCCACTTTTTTTCTTTATATGTATAAGGTTTCAAATCTGGTTAATAAAGTAAAACCCCAATTGTTAAGAATATGATTAGAATCTCGTTTAAAGTGTGTAAATATGTTAAGGAGCCACATAACTTGTCTCTTTATACTCCAATTTGGGGGAATCAGTGTTTTATTCCAGGAAGGGCATGTAGGGACCCCAGCCATGGGTACAAAGTGAAAGGCCAGTAAGAACTTTTCTGGATCTTTCAAAATAAATCACATTAACCTACTTCCAGCACAGCAAGAAACATGGAATAACAGCGGACTTCCCGTGATGTCACTGTCCAAATAAAAACCCCGCTTTGGCAACAAGCTGACCTCTTCCACGCAGGTTCCCAGCGGAACTGGATGAAGGGACACAGCGCACTGATGTTTGCTGGCAAATAGACATAACTCTTCAAACTGGATCCAAGATTGTCATATGATCACGTGATCATATGCACTAAGTAGGAATGAATTACTGTTTGTGTATCCGGTGTTCATGCATGAACGGGGGTAATTAAGGTACAAGCGTTGCTTGACTTTTCTCTCTGAGATCTACAGAAGCAAACTGTGTTCCAGAGAGTTCCCAGCAGAGACCCTGTCTCTATGAGGCCAAGTGGAGCAGTTTTCCCAGTCTGAAGGAAGGACAACAGGACCGCATCACCGTGGATACAGCAGTAACGTGCAGTTCAGCCGGCCTGGCAGAACGAGCCGCCCCACCCCATAGCTATGGAGGCTAGCTGCAAGTTAACCCTCTGTTCACCGTGTATACTTTCTTTAACTTCGTCGCCCGGACAACTTTTCCTCACCACGGTTCACGTAAGAGGTTGTGTTTTGGGCAGAGATAAGTAGTTTAGAAAGAAATAATCTAAACATTTTTTCATTTTATGACGCTTGGTTTTGTTGTGTTGAAAACTCAGCCATCTTAGTGCTAGCAGATTATCTGTTTTGTTTCAGTTTATTTTTATGTTTCTGGGTATATATTGTTTTATTTTAAGTCCTTTTCTGTTTGTATGATGCAATTACTCTACAAAATGTTGGGTAACTCTGAATTCTGGTATACAGTTATGGTTGTATTATACTTATGCAAAAAAAATATATATAAATTGCTGTTTCAGTGAAACAGCACATGAGAATGCATTCTGCAGAATGAACGAAGCAGAAGATGCTAAAAAAAAGTTTGAAAAAGTTATAAGCAATAATTAGCTGAAGAACATATGAAAGTCAAAAATCTTGCCTAAAATTTGAATCGCGATTGTAGAAGAACTGTAAATGATATCAAACAGCTGAATCATTTGAGGATAGCTTAATGTCTTGTGAACAGTTTACGAGAGAAGGCGATTCGAAAATGTGTGAGTTTAAGGATTTTTTGCTCTGATTTTTTCTGAAATTCCTATAGGTTTTCCATTGAGGGTGTGTTGACTTTGCGTTGCTCCCAGGCGTGTTGTGTGAAATCTGTTAGTCCCACATCAATGAGGGTGACATTTTCTGAATCGCGAAAGAGCATCCTACATTTTGATACATAATTTGTGCCAGTAGAGTGAAAATTGAGCGAGTGAGGAGAGTTTGTTCGTTCTTTCTCAGGTTACTCAAAAACCTAGAGCGTACACTCTACCAACTGACGAATTCCGCCATAGGATTACATTATAAAGTCAAAAACTTCAAAAATCTTGCATAAAAGTTGAATCGCGATTGTAGAAGAACCATGAAAGATATCAAACAGCTGAATCATTTGAAGATAGCTTAATGTCTTGTGAACATTTTAAAAGTTGAATGGTGTTTCTAGCTAAAAGTATGCAGAAGTAGTAAGCTGTGAAAGAGCACAAAGTTTTAGCGGAATTTTGCGGAATTTTGCTGAATCTCCATTCATTTCAATGGGACAAAAATTGGCATAAAAAGATGAATATTTCAAAAATTATAATAGCTGAAGTTACCAAAATCATAGCATAATTCTCCAGAACGAGCCGAACGTTTTGATACCAAAATTGTTGAAATTGGTTGAAAAATGTAGGACTAATTACGTGCAGGAAAACGTACGGAAAATATAATAATAAAAACTAGAAAAATTGCTGTTTCTATGAAACAGCACGTGAGAATGCATTCTGCAGAATGATCGAAGCAGAAGATGCTGAAAAGATTTGAAAAAGTAATAAGCGATAATTAGCTGAAGAACACATGAAATAGAAGGAGGCAGAAAGAAGAGAAAGAGGTTTAAAAAGAAGCAGAAAATGTGAATGCTGAATGAAGGAAGCAGAACATGCCAAAGAAATTTGAAACAGTAAAAATTTGCAAAAACTACCAACAATTAGCTGAAGAACATATGAAACAGAAAGAGGCAGAAAGGTGAAAAAGAAACAGAAAATGTAAATGCTGAATGAATGAAGCAGAAGATGCTGAAAAATGACAGTAAAAATGATCAACACTGTTAAAGAACACAAGAAAGAGAACAAGCCAGAAAGAAGAGAAAAGCCCAAAAGAAAGAGAAGAGAAAGAAACAGGGAGGACTGAAAGAGAAAAAGGAAAAAGGTGGAAAGAAGCAAAAGGAATAGAAAGAGAAGAAAGAAGCAGAAAGTAGAAAAAGAGAGACAAGAAAAGGGACGGACAGAAGCAGAAAGGATAGAAAGAGAGAGGCTAAAATGCTAACATTAGCATATTCGCTATTACTACAATGAAGGCTGACATTGATTTACCCTTTCTACTGTGCAAAAAGCGGTGTAAAACTGAAATTAGCTAAAATGCTAAGGCTAGCTAAATGTTAATGTAGTAGGACTAGCATGTTGGCTAATATTAACTCAGTCCATCCATAGTACTTAGTACAGCCCATATGAAAAAGTCTATGAAATTGCCCTTTAAAATGATTAATTCTTGTTCAGGTATTTGAACAGCAGTAGAAGCTTTTTAAGCACCTGACATCAAGTGGCTGCTGTTTTGTTGCTCCCCTGGGACCTATGAAGATGGTCTTACCATCATAAATCACAGAGTAGTGCTTTTTCACTAGTTCTGATAAATTTGGACCTGGTTCTGTTAGAGTGTTCCTAATTGGTTCTCATTGATATTTCTACCAGGTTCTGGTGGGGATTTGCTCTTGGATCTGATGGAGTTTGGGTCTGGTTCTGATAGTTTTCTTTCTGGTTCTGATTGAGTTTGGACCTGGTTCTAATGGACAGTTCCTAACTGGTTCTGATGGATATTTCTACCAAGTTCTGATGGGGATTTCCTCTTGGTTGTGGTGGACCTGGTTCTGGTGGAGGGTCCCTAACTGGTTCTGATGGAGTTTGGGTCCGGTTCTGATGGAGATTTGTTCCAGGTACTGATGGAGTTTGGATCTGGTTCTGATAGAAGAGTCCTCCTGGTTCTGAAGGAGATTTGGACCTGGTTCAGATGGAGGTTTGTATATGGTTCTGATGAAGAGTTCTACCAGGTTCTGAAAGAGATTTATTCCTGGTTCAAATAGATGTTTCTTCCTGGTTCTAATAGAGTTTCCATCTGGTTCTGATGGAGTTTGGACATGGTTCTGATGTGTGTTTGTATATGGTTCTGATGGAGATTTATACAAGGTTCTGATTGAGATTTGCTCCTCTTTCTGATTGAGCTTGGGTCTGATTCTAATATAGATTTGCTGTAAGCCTTTCTATTCCCCCCGTGAGTTCGCTTCGTTCATCCTGGTCGGTGTTTACATCCCGCCGCAAGCTAACGTGCAGGTCGCACAGCGCATGCTCGCCGACCAGATACTGAGTGTGGAGCGGACCAACCCGGACTCCTTAGTAATCGTCGTTGGTGACTTTAACAAAGGTAATCTCACCCACGAACTCCCCAAATATAGACAGTTTATTAAATGTCTGACCAGAGAGGACAACATTCTGGATCACAGTTACACCACCATCAGAGACACTTATCACGCCCTCCCACGTGCTGCACTGGGTCAATCCGACCACATCATGGTCCACCTGATTCCTGCATACAGGCAGAAACTAAAGCTCTGCAAACCTGTTGTGAGGACGACAAGGAAGTGGAGCAGTGAGGCTATGGAGAATCTCCAGGCGTGTTTAGGCTGTACAGACTGGGATGTGTTCAGGACTACTACCAACAGTCTGGATGAGTACACAGAGGCTGTGACTTCCTACATCAGCTTCTGTGAGGACAGCTGTGTACCATCATGCACCAGGGTGAGTTACAACAACGACAAACCCTGGTTCACAGCTAAACTCAGAAGGTTAAGACTGGATAAAGAAGAGGCCTTCAGGAGTGGGGACAAAGACATATACAGAGAGGCAAAGTACAAGTTTGGCAAGGCAGTGAAAGAGGCCAAACGACTGTACTCTGAGAAGCTCCAAAACCAGTTCTCAGCCAACGACTCTGCGTCTGTCTGGAAAGGGCTCAAGCAAATCACCAACTACAAGCCGAAAGCCCCCCACTCCATCAACGACCGACGCCTCGCCAACGACCTGAACGAGTTCTACTGCCGCTTTGAAAGACAAAGGGACAGTCCTGCAACCATCCCCCACAACGCCCCCCAACAGCTGCAGCCACAATCCACCAACCCCACTTCCCCAACCTCAAGAGGGGCCTTGGCACCTCCAACCCCCTGAAGTTCCCCCCCACCAGCCCCCTACCCACGCCGAGGTCGGCTCTTTCCATCCAGGAGAGGGACGTCAACAAACTCTTCAGGAGACAGAACCCCCGGAAAGCTGCTGGTCCGGATTCTGTCTCACCAGCCAGCCTGAAGCACTGCGCTGACCAGCTGTCTCCAGTCTTCACAGACATTTTTAACACATCACTGGAGACATGTCATGTGCCAGCCTGCTTCAAGTCCTCCACCATCGTCCCTATTCCCAAGAAGCCAAGGACCACAGGGCTTAATAACTTCAGACCTGTCGCCCTGACCTCTGTGGTGATGAAGTCCTTTGAGCGCCTTGTGCTCTCACACCTAAAAGACATCACCGACCCCCTCCTGGACCCCCTGGAGTTTGCCTACAGAGCCAACAGGTCTGTAGATGATGCAGTCAACTTAGCCCTTCACTTCATCCTCCGGCACCTGGACTCCACACGAACCTATGCCAGGATCCTGTTTGTGGATTTCAGCTCTGCCTTCAACACCATCGTCCCAGTTCTGCTACAGGAGAAGCTCTCCCAGCTGAGTGTGCCCGACTCCACCTGCAGGTGGATCACTGACTTCCTGTCTGACAGGAAGCAGCGCGCGAGGCTGGGGAAGCACGTCTCTGACTCCCTGACCATCAGCACCGGTTCCCCCCAAGGCTGTGTTCTCTCTCCTCTGCTCTTCTCCCTGTACACCAACAGCTGCACCTCCAGTCACCAGTCTGTCAAGCTTCTGAAGTTTGCGGACGACACCACCCTGATCGGACTCATCTCTGATGGTGACGAGTCTGCGTACAGATGGGAGGTGGACCATCTGTTGGACTGGTGCAGCCAGAACAACCTTGAGCTCAACGCTCTAAAGACAGTGGAGATGGTTGTGGACTTCAGACAGAACCCAGCCCCACCTGCCCCCATTACCCTCTGTGACTCCACAATTGACACTGTGGAATCTTTCCGCTTCCTGGGAACCATCATCTCCCAGGATCTCAAGTGGGAGCCAAACATCAGCTCCCTCATCAAGAAAGCCCAGCAGAGGATGTTCTTCCTGCGGCAGCTGAAGAAATTCAACCTGCCAAAGACTATGATGGTGCACTTCTACACAGCCATCATTGAGTCCATCCTCACCTCCTCCATCACCATCTGGTACGCCGCTGCTACAGCCAAGGATAAGGGCAGGCTGCAGCGTGTCATTCGGTCTGCTGAGAAGGTGATTGGCGGCAGTCTACTGTCGCTCCAGGAACTGTACACCTCCAGGACCCTGAAGCGGGCAGGGAAGATTCTGGCTGATCCCTCCCACCCTGGTCACAGACTCTTTGAGACTCTCCCCTCTGGCAGGAGGCTGCGGTCCATCCGGACCAAAACCTCACGCCACAAGAACAGTTTTTTCCCATCTGCCACCAGCCTGGTTAACAAAGCCCGGAAACCACCCTGACACTCTCCCTTTCCCCCACACCCCCCCTTTTTTGCTGACAGGACACCTGTAACCTGTAACTCTATGCGTTACATTATCGTTCAGCATGGACTCCTGCTTTACTTGCACTGCCATACTTGGACAATGATCACCTGCACTGTTGTATTGCTCTTGCATCTTATACTGCTCTATACTTACTCTCACTCACTTAAAACTGTGCACATATATTTATATTATATTGTAGATATGTTTATACTGTTTAATTTGTATTGTATTGCACCGACTACGCCAAAACAAATTCCTTGTATGTCCAAAAACGTACTTGGCAATAAAGCTTTTCTGATTCTGATTCTGATTCTACTGGATCTGATGGAGGTTGAGTCCGGTTCCGGTTTCTGATAGAGATTTGTTCCAGGTTCTGATGGATTTTGGACGTGGTTCTGTTAAGAGGTTTCTTTCTGGTCCTGACAGAGTTTGGACCTGGTTCTGGTGGAAGGTTCCTAACTGGTTCTGATGGAGATTGTTTCTGGTTCTGATAGAGGTTTGTTACTGGTTCTGACAGAGTTTGGACCTGGTTCTGGTGGAAGGTTCCTAACTAGTTCTGATGGAGATCTGCTCCTGGTTCTGATTGAGTTTGGGTCAGATTCTAATATAGATTTGCTACTGGTTCTGATGGAGTTTGAGTCCAGTTCTGATAGAGGCTTCTTCCTGGTTCTGACAGAGTTTGGACATGGGTCTGGTGGAAGGTTCCTAACTGGTTCTGATGGAGATTTACTCTTGGTTCTAATGGAGTTTGGTTCTGGTTCTGATAGAGGTTTCTTCCTGGTTCTGACAGAGTTTGGACCTGTTTCTGGTGGAGGGTCCCTAACTGGTTCTGATGGAGTTTCGGTCCGGTTCTGATGGAGATTTGTTCCAGGTTCTGATTGAGTTTGGACCTGGTTCTAATGGACAGTTCCTAACTGGTTCTGATGGATATTTCTACCAAGTTCTGATGGGAATTTCCTCTTGGTTCTGGTGGAGGGTCCCGAACTGGTTCTGATGGAGATTTGTTCCAGGTTCTGATGGAGTTTGGATCTGGTTCTGATGAAGATTTCTACCAGGTTCTGAAAGAGATTTATTCACGGTTCAAATAGATGTTTCTTCCTGGTTCTAATAGAGTTTCCATCCTATTCTGATAGAGTTTGGACATGGTTCTGATGGGTGTTTGTATATGGTTCTGATGGAGATTTATACAAGTTTATGATGGAGATTTGCTCCTGGTTCTGATGGAGCTTGGGTCTGGTTCTGATAGAAATTCGTTCTAGGTTCTGATGTGCTAACAGCCTATATGCCAAAGTCTATGAAATTGCCTTTTAAATTTAATCACTGTTGTCTAGTTGTTGGAACATCAGTACATGTTTAAGTGCCACACACAAAATGGCCACCATGTAGTTTCCTCCAATGAAGATGGTCAAAGGGTTAGGAATCAGATCAGATTTAGGCCATTGAAATGAATGAAAATGAATGAAAGTCAATGGAAAGTCCTCACAAAGATAGTAATCCATGAATGTGTGTGTGTGTTTCTGAGTGTGTGTGTCTGTGTGTGTACCCATTGGCAAAGGATTTGTGGTAGGGTCAGGTTTAGGCCATAGAAATGAGGACAATGAAGGGAAGTCAATGGAAAGTCTTCACAAAGATAGTAATCCATGTTTGTGTGTATGTGTGGGTGTGTGTCTGCATGTGTGTGTGTGTGTCCGAGTGTGAGACACAGAGAGAATAGAGGCAGAAACAAAGACAGAATCATATACAGACATAGACAGTAGGAGATACACAGAGCTATCAATAGAACAGTGAGGAATGAATCAGCCAATCAGCAAAGAGTGTCAGTGTAACTTGACACCTGCAGCATTTCTAATGCAGCACCTCACTATCGTCTCCCCCTTCCCTGGGCTTTTAATATGGAGGCGCATGCTCCCGAACTACCGCCCATAAGTCGGAAACCGTAAGGGCTATCGAGGTCATTCTTGGACCGTTTTTCTCAGAACGGACAGGGGAACGAGAATATTAACACCTTTATGCTGAAAATATAACATTAAAGGGACAACACTTGGTGAAAAGAAAGGGAAAAATTGAGAAAAACACAAAAATGCCTGAACATGCTCTCGAACAACGTCTAATAACGCGGAAACTAGAAGGGCTATCGATTTTATTCATGCACCGAATGAATCAGCAGGCCTTGTTGAACAATCATAGAGCTTCTCAAGTTTCTACAAAAATCGGTCTGGGAGTTGTGACCCTGTGAAAAAGTGGATCATTTTGATGATTTTTAAGCTGAGTGAAGGGGAATTTTTCACTCTCAAACAAACCTACTTCACGAGAAAACGATAAAAGGTATCCAAATATTCTTTAGACCGTAGGTATCAGCAGGGATCGGTGAACAATCCTGGAGAGTTTCGTGTGTCCACATAAATCTGTGTAGGAGATGTGACTGTGTAGAAAAGTGGATAATTTTGAAATTTGTCAATTTTAAGACATTTTTGGGAAGGACTGATTTGGTACTCCTAAACAAACCTATTTTATGACAAAACGATAAAAGATATCAAACAAATTCCTTCACTGTGAGTGCCAGCAAGGTCTGAAGATGAATTGGTGCAAAGCTCAAGTCTCTAACATGAACGGTTTACGAGAGACGGCAATTTGAAAATGTGTGAGTTTAAGGATTTTTTGCTTTGATTTTTTCTGAAATTCCTATAGGTTTTCCATTGAGGGTGTGTTGACTTTGCGTTGCTCCCAGGCGTGTTGTGTGAAATCCGTTAGTCCCACATCAATGAGGGTGACATTTTCTGAATCGCGAAAGAGCATCCTACGTTTTGATACATAATTTGTGCCAGTAGAGTGAAAATTGAGTGAGTGAGGAGAGTTTGTTTGTTCTTTCTCAGGTTATTCAAAAACCTAGAGCGTACACTCTACCAACTGACAAATTCCGCCATAGGATTACATTATAAAATCAAAAACGTCAAAAATCTTGCCTAAAAGTTGAATCGCGATTGTAGGAAAACCGTAAAAGATATCAAAAAGCTGAAACATTTGAGGATACTTTAATGTCTAGAAAAATTGCTGTTTCTGTGAAACAGCACGTGAGAATGCATTCCACAGATTGAACGAAGCAGAAGATGGTGAAAAAATCTGAAAATGTAATAAGCGATAATTAGCTGAAGAACACATGAAATAGAAGGAAGCAGAAAGAAGATGAAAAGAAGCAGAAAATGTGAATGCTAAATGAACGAAGCAGAAGATGATGAAAACATTTTATAAAGTAATAAGCGATAGTTAATTGAAGAACACATGAAATTGAAGGAGGCAGAATGATGAGAAAGAAGATTAAAAGAAGCAGAAAATGTGAATGCTGAATGAAGGAAGCAGAACATGCCAAAGAAATTTGTAAAAGTAAAAATTTGCAAAAATAAAAAAACAATTTGCTGAAGAACACATGAGATAGAAAGAGGCAGAAAGGTGAAAAAGAAGCAGAAAATATAAATGCTGAATGAACGAAGCAGAAGATGCTGAACAAATTTGACAGTAAAAATTATCAACACTGTTGAAGAACACAAGAAAGAGAACAAGCCAGAAAGAAGAGAAAAGCAGAAAAGAGAAAGAAGAGAAAGAAACAGAAAGGATAGAAAGAGAAAAAAGAAAAAGGGGGAAAGACGAAAAAAGAATAGAAAGAGAGAAGAGGCAGAAAGGAGAAATAGAGAGACAAGAAAAAGAAAGGACAGAAGGAGAAAGAAAAGAGAGAACCTAAAATGCTAACATTAGCATATTGGCTATCACTACAATGAAGGCTGACATTGATTTACTCCTTTTAGTATGCAAAAAGCAGTGTAAAAGCTGAAATTAGCTAAAATACTATGGCTAGCCAAATGTTAATGTAGTAAAACTAGCATGTTGGCTAATATTAATTCAGTCCATCCATAATGCTTAGTACAGCTCATATGCAAAAGTCTATGAAATTGCCCTTTAAAATGATTCATCCTTGTTCAGGTATTTGAACAGCAGTAGAAGCTGTTTAAACACCTGACATCAAGTGGTCACGGTTTTGTTGCTCCCCTGGGACCTTTGAAGATGGTCTTACCATCATAAGTCACAGAGTAGTGCTTTCTTACTGGTTCTGATAAATTTGGAACTGGTTCTAATGGAGTGTTCCTAACTGGTTCTGATGGATATTTCTACCAGGTTCTGATGGGGATTTCCTCTTGGTACTGGTGCAGTTTGGACTTGGTTCTGATAGAAGGTTCCTCCTGGTTCCGAAGGAGATTTGGACCTGGTTCTGGTAGAGTTTTCTTCCTGGTTCTGATAGTTTTCACGTAGTTTTGATAGACTTTGGACCTGGTTTAGGTGGAGTTTTGTACATGGTTCTGATGAAGATTGTAACCAGGTTCTGATGGAGATTTGTTTCTGGTTCTGATGGAGTTTGGGTCTGATTTTAATGGAGATTTGTTCCAGGTTCTGATGGATTTTGGACGTGGTTCTGATAGAGGGTCATAACTGGTTCTGATGGAGATTTGCACCAGGTTCTGACAGAGAGTTCTTCCTAGTCCTGATGAAGTTTGGGTCTGGTTCTGAAGATTTGTTCCATGTTCTGATTAAGCTTGGATCTGGTTCTGATGGAGGGTTGTTCCTGGCTCTGATGGAGTTCGGATCCGGTTCTGATAGAAGGGTTTTCCTGGTTCTGAAGGCGATTGGACCTGGTTCTGGTAGAGTTTGAGTCCGGTTCTGATACAGGTTTCTTCCAGATTCTGACAGAGTTTGGACCTGGTTCTGGCGGAAGGTTCCTAACTGGTTCTGATGGAGATTTCCTCTTGGTTCTGATGGAAATGAATTTCTTGTGTTCTTTAACAGTGTTGATCATTTTTACTGTCATTTTTCAGCATGTTCTGCTTCCTTCATTCAGCATTCACATTTTCTGTTTCTTTTTAATCCTTTCTCTTCTTTCTGCCTCCTTCTATTTCATGTGTTCTTCAGCTAATTATCGCTTATTACTTTTTCAAATCTTTTCAGCATCTTCGGCTTCGATCATTCCGCAGAATGCATTCTTACGTGCTGTTTCATAGAAACAGCAATTTTTCTAGTCAGTGAGAATGCATTCTCACTGATAATAAAAATAAAGAAAAACAGAAAAACAATAAGTGAGAATGCATTAATGCATTCTCACTGATCAATAAACACAATGTTATTAAAAAAGGAAAACCATAGGTGGTTGGTTATATTCTTATGTATAACTGGTTTAGTCATTTTTTTTATCTGTCAGGTTTTACTGTTCAGGAGAAGGCAGACATAACTGCTTAATGTTAAGTTCAAGAAAATCAAAATACCATTGAATAACTACATGACCCTATGTTTACGTGTCATATATTAGATCAGAAGGCATACTAAAGCAGCTTTTAAGAATTAGCAATGTTGTTACTGTCAGTATATTGAAATTTTAGGTCCTGTCACAAACCTGCCAGCAGCCTTGTTGAAGTTGCAGGCCTTTGCGATGTTTGAAGTGCTTAGACCAACTGAGAGTGTACAGTGGAGGTACTGCACCTATAAGAAGTGCAGAAGCATAACATGAAACTTCTTAGGAGAATGGAAAGCATCAAATAATTCTCTAGGATGATTGCGGATGATGATTCTAGACTCTGTGCAAACACACATTTGAATGTTCCAAATGGAAAATCTCCAGCCATGTAAAGCTTTAAAAGTGTTAAAGCATGCCCTTTAAAACATGTACGTATCTAAACATTGAATTCACAGGGCGTTTCATCTGAAAATACTGTTATTTTTAATTCTACACCTCGACATGTACATGACATTTTCTTATTCTTTTATTTCTTCAGAATGTGGACCCAAAGAAATAAAAAGTAAAATACTAGAGCTGAAACAATTAATCGGATTAATCGATTATTATTATTATCAAGCACCTTTTGCTATCAGATTTTAGTTTAAAAAATGGTCAAAAGATTAATCAATTTGTAAAATGATCATTTGTTGCAGCCCTATAAAATACAGACATATTAATATGCAACTCACAGATGTTGCAATACTGTAACAGAAATTTGGGAAAGGATGGGTCACCTTTGCATTGCACACTGAAGCCTACATGCAATCACAGATAACAGCTTTTAAATGGCCGTGGGATGAAGTTTTTAGAACATGACCTGAGGGTGAATCGTGTGCTCCCTGAGGCTGACCCAAAGCTCGCAGCACTGTGTTGGCTACCTCTGCCCTCAATACATTAAAATCATTTTGAAACTTACTTGTGAGACTCCACTAAAGAGAAAGGCATCCACTGAGAACTTCACCACACTGCCACCTCCTGACAGGAACCGAGAATTGCTGCTCTCCCTCTTGCCATCTGTCATGCAGCTGCAATCAAAAACTAAATCAAGATATGGGAACCAGCCAACCAAACGCCACAGTAAATGTGTATGTCAGTTTGTACCTACCCATAGTTGGTAATAATATCTACTTTAGGCAAGCTGCTTGGATCTTCTGAACTTGTAGCTTGGCATGAATCCACATAAAGCCTCTCTCCAGGCAACAAAGTTCCTGCCTGAGCCATAAAATAGACTTGATCCCCTAAAAAGAATGTATGACCTTGGGACAAGGGCTCCCACTGGGCTGATACAGAAAAAAAACTTTATTTAGGTAATGTGATAAACATCTTTTGTTATATGTTAAAATGTTAAGTCAGGACTTTCACACAGGTCTATTGCTGAGTTTAGATAGACATCTTATTCACTGATGAGACATCAATGGGAAACTAATTAAATTTACAAGGAGTACAGTCTTGCCCTGTTATGGTATTTCCAGAACAGAGCTAGACTGAACCGGACGTCCATTTTTAGAACCAATGGGGAACGTTCTAACCCACACAGTATGTAGTTCCCTTCCCAAGCATACGTTTTCTTGTAGCTTTATTTTTTCTGTCAGTAAGATGCACCTTTTGTAGGTGGACTTTAAATATATGTTTTAAATTTATACAATTTTTCAACTCATTGTGAAATAATTGTTATAAGCCCAACCCAGAAATTTGGAATTTAAAAAGTCATGAAGCACACAATGATGAAGATCAGAAGATACCCACCATTACAGACAATGAGGCTGAAAGTCAGTTTACTCTTGACACTCTTCAAAAAAGTTGTTTGTTGAACTTGTGGTCTAAAACCAATTTTGTAGGAATAATGAAACCTGAAACAAAATGATTTTCATAAAACAAAAATGAAAGGCCATCAGGGAAATCAATGCAGAGCTATGATAAAGTTATTTGAATTGTAAGTAAAACCCAATGTAAAAGCATAACCCACCCCCAGACAAATTTTTTAAAATGCCACCAATTTGGGCAGTGCCAAGAGACAGTGAGAGGCACAGCCAAGTGTGGGGATGAGATCAGGAGGATGAGGAAATGTGGCAGCTTGCTTAATCTGACATACTGAACAATGGAGAGTGAGCAGAAAGATGCTGGCAGTAGTCATTCGGGGTTCAATTGTTCTTTAAAAAACAAATTATGTGACATTCTCTTTGGCATATCATAACATATGATCTGCACCATTTACATGCCAGCAAAGATAGCAAGACGATGAAGTGATTTATCAGCCAGTTCATAAATCAGATAACCCACTTGGACCAAACACCAAGAGTTGGGGATGTCCCCCTCAACTATAATAAGGCTGCTTGGCTTGCCCAGATTGAAGTGTCTTGTATCAACGAATAAAACAGGTGGCAATACTTACCTGTTATAATAGCAATGGATGAAACGCTTAATTGGAAAAACTCTGATGACAGACCCTTGTGAGGGTGGAGTGTATTTCAACAGGTAAGAATACACCAGCTGACCACCAATAACCTGAAAATGTATAATTCAAAATACCATATCATGACTGCTTTGTGTCCTGAGAAAGAAAAAATTCACAATCACCCAATACACTATATTGCCAAAAGCTTATTTGCCTTGACTCACATACAAACTTCAATGACACCCTATTCCTAATCCATAGGATTCAATGTGACATTTGTCCACCTTTTTCAGCAATAACAGCTTCAACTTTTCTGTCTGGGATGGTTGTCATACACACACATATATATATACATACATATATACACACACACACACACACATACACATATATAAATATATATATATATATATATATATATATATACACATATATGCACACACACACACTGCTCAAACAATAAAGGGAACACTTAAACAACACAATATAACTCCAAGTGAATCAAACTTCTGTGAAATCAAACTGTCCACTTAGGAAGCAACACTGATTGACCATCAATTTCACAGCTGTTGTACAAATGGAAAAGACAACAGGAGGAAATCTTTGGTGATTATCAAGACACTCAATAAAGGAGTGGTTCTGCAGGTGGGGACCACAGACCACCTTTCAGTACCTATGCTTTCTGGCTGATGTTTTGGTCACTTTTGAATGTTGGTGGTGCTTTCACACTCGTGGTAGCATGAGACGGACTCTACAACCCACACAAGTGGTTCAGGTAGTGCAGCTCATCCAGGATGGCACATCAATGCGAGCTGTGGCAAGAAGGTTTGCTGTGTCTGTCAGCGTAGTGTCCAGAGCCTGGAGGCATTACCAGGAGACAGGCCAGTACACCAGGAGACGTGGAGGAGGCCGTAGGAGGGCAACAACCCAGCAGCAGGACCACTACCTCCACCTTTGTGCAAGGAGGAACAGGAGGAGCACTGCCAGAGCCCTTCAAAATGACCTCCTCCAGGCCACAAATGTGCATGTGTCTGCACAAATGGTTAGAAACCGACTCCATGAGGATGGTATGAGGGCCCTACGTCCACAAATGGGGGTTGTGCTCACAGCCCAACACCGTGCAGGATGCTTGGCATTAGCCAGAGAACACCAGGATTGACAAATTCACCACTGGTGCCCTGTGATCTTCACAGATGAAAGCAGGTTCACACTGAGCACATGTGACAGACATGACAGAGTCTGGAGACACCATGGAGAGCGATCTGCTGCCTGCAACATCCTTCAGCATGACCGGTTTGGCAGTGGGTCAGTAATGGTGTGAGGTGGCATTTCTTTAGAGGGCCGCACGGCCCTCCATGTGCTTACCAGATGTAGCCTGACTGCCATTAGGTACCGAGATGAGATCCTCAGACCCCTTGTGAGACCACATGCTGGTGCGGTTGGCCCTGGGTTCCTCCTAATGCAGGACGATGTTAAACCTCATGTGGCTGGAGTGTGTCAGCAGTTCCTGCGAGATGAAGACATTGAAGCTATGGACTGGCCCGCCCGTTCCTCAGACCTGAATCCGATTGAGCACATCTGGGACATCATGTCTCGCTCCATCCACCAACGTCACGTTGCATCACAGACTGTCCAGGAGTTGGTGGATGCTTTAGTCCAGGTCTGGGAGGAGATCACTCAGGAGACCATCCGCCGTCTCATCAGGAGCATCTCCAGGTGTTGTAGGGAGGTCATAGAGGCACGTGGAGGCCACACACAATACTGAGCCTCATTTTGACTTGTTTTAAAGGACATTATATCAAAGTTGGATCAGCCTGTAATGTGTTTTGCCACTTTAGTTTTGTGTGTGACTCCAAATCCAGGCCTCCATCGGTTAATAAATTTGATTTCCATTGATGATTTTTGTCTGATTTTGTTGTCAACACATTCAACTTTGTACAGAACAATGTATTCAATGAGAATATTTCTTTCATTCAGATCTAGGATGTGTTATTTGAGTGTTCCCCTTATTTTTTTGAGCAGTATACACACAAAACGTTTGGACACACCTTCTCATTCAAAGTTTTCTTTATTTTCATGACTATGAATATTGTAGCTTCACACTGAAGGCATCAAAACTATGAATTAACACATGTGGAATTATATACTGAACAAAAAAGTGTGAAACAACTGAAAATATGTCTTATATTCTAGGTTCTTCAAAGTAGCCACCTTTTACTTTGATTACTGCTCCACACACTCTTGGCATTCTGTTGAGGAGCTTCAAGACTTAGTCACCTGAAATGGTTTTCCAACAGTCTTGAAGGAGTTCCCAGAGATGCTTAGCACTTGTTGGCCCTTTTGCTTTCACTCTGCGGTCCAGCTCACCCCAAACCATCTCGATTGGGTTCAGGTCCGGTGACTGTGAAGGCCAGGTCATCTGGCGCAGCACCCCATCACTCTCCTTCTTGGTCAAATAGTCCTTACACAGCCTGGAGGTGTGTTTGGGGTCATTGTCCTGTTGAAAAATAAATTATGGTCCAACTAAACGCAAACCAGATGGAATAGCATACCGCTGCAAGATGCTGTGGTAGCCATGCTGGTTCAGTATGCCTTCAATTTTGAATAAATCCCCGACAGTGTCACTAGCAAAGCACCCCCACACCATCACACCTCCTCCTCCATGCTTCACAGTGGGAACCAGGCATGTAGAGTCCATCCGTTCACCTCTTCTACGCAGCACAAAGACACGGTGGTTGGAACCAAAGACCTCAAACTTGGACTCATCAGACCAAAGCACAGATTTCCACTGGTCTAATATCCATTCCTTGTGTTCTTTAGCCCAAACAAGTCTCTTCTGCTTGTTGCCTGTCCTCAGCAGTGGTTTCCTAGCAGCTATTTTACCATGAAGGTCTGATTCACACAGTCTCCTCTTAACAGTTGTTCTAGAGATGTGTCTGCTGCTAGAACTCTGTGTGGCATTGACCTGTTCTCTAATCTGAGCTGCTGTTAACCTGCGATTTCTGAGGCTGGTGACTCGGATGAACTTATCGTCCGCAGCAGAGGTGACTTGGTATTCCTTTCTTGGGGCGGTCCTCATGTGAGCCAATTTCTTTGTAGCGCTTGATGGTTTTTGCGACTGTACTCGGGGACACTTTCAAAGTTTTCCCAATTGTTCAGACTGACTGACCTTCATTTCTTAAAGTACTGATGGCCACTCGGTTTTCTTTACTTAGCTGCTTTTTTCTTGCCATAATACAAATTCTAACAGTCTATTCAGTAGGACTATCAGCTGTGTACAGTATCCACCTCCTGCACAACACAACTGATGGTCCCAACCCCATTTATAAGGCTTGAAATCCCACTTATTAAACCTGACAGGGCACACCTGTGAAGTGAAAACCATTTCAGATGACTACCTCTTGAAGCTCATCAACAGAATACCAAGAGTGTGCGGAGCACTAATCAAAGCAAAAGGTGGCTACTTTGAAGAACCTAGAATATAAGAAATATTTTCAGTTGTTTCATACTTTTTTGTTCAGTATATAATTCCACATGTGTTAATTCATAGTTTTGATGCATTCAGTGTGAAGCTACAATATTCATAGTCATGAAAATAAAGAAAAGTCTTTGAATGAGAAGGCGTGTCCAAACTTTTGGTCTGTAGTGTGTGTATATATATATATATATATATATATATATATATATATATATATATATATATATATATATATATATATATATATATACATACATACACATTTTGGGTAACTACTTTTTAACTTTTCCGCTACCCAGCTGTAGTTCCAGCATAACCAGTTAATTCACTTACATTACCTCCTCATCATACCATCAAGTGCTGAAGAAACTTATTTAACCATTTATTTAGGTCAGGGGGGTGGAAGTTATGAAACAGTAACCCCGCAGGTTTAAATATCGGGACAACGTTCTTAATAGGCCAACATTTCTAATTAGAAAATTGTCAAAATATTCCTTATCACGCTGTGTTAAAATTAATCCAAATAATATCATAATAAAATGTAATTTTTTTTAACTGAAATAAAAATTTTAAAGTTTCTCTAATGTGTCGGACAGATATGTCGTTTTATAGCGTATGTTTTAACACATTGCCCTTAATATACAGCGAATACAGAATGCAACTTCCTGTTATAGTCAGAGGTCACTGGCATTAGTGATTTTTCTGTGGTCTTTTTCAAGCATTTTACAATTAAAAATCTACGTCTACTTTAACTACAGGTGTTATTTCTGTATGTTTTTTGTTAAAAAACAACGACAACAACAATGTGTCCGAGTGTATTTTAAACAATCACTACATCTAGATTTTTTTACCCTCATTCACAAACATAAAGTATCAGTTTTTAAAAGGCTGTGCGTCCGAACCTGAACTCGTCCGCCACACTCCAGCATTCCGTACTGGAAGAACAAGTACCGCGAGGTGACTGCGCTGGGTGAGCACGAGCCTATCCGGAACAGGGTTGGCACGTTCCAAGCGCGCAGCAGTATGCGGTCCACGCGTACAGAAACGTTCTCTGTGCCGCACCAAGCTTCCACGGCCTGCGCCACCTTATCTGGGATGCTTTGATGTTGTCGCAGCGGGGGAATGAGCAGCCCGGTGAGCTCGGCCGGGAGAGGCTTTCTGTGCCGAATAGGTCGGAACAGCTCCTGTGGAACAAGGGGCGTTGATGCGTGCAAGAAAACTGGCAGGCGGTAGAAGGTAGGACTGGGGACACTGTTCGTCGCTGGCACCATCCCCTCTGGCCACGTCGGATGCAGTATCGGACCTCCAAGTGTAACATGAAACAGCCTCCAAAGAAGCCAGACAAACGCCAACATGACCCGACAACAGTAGAAACAAACCCAGTGGAAAGTGGAACCGAGCTGCCAGCAGTAAAAACTAGATCTGATGTCAGCTGCCCACCTGCCAGCTTCATTATCACACCTGCTACAAGCTGATTAGCTCTGCACTACAGGGCCCCATCATACACTGCTCGTAGGTACCATGTACCCTGGCCCAGGGCGTAATTTGCTCTAAAAATGTTAAATATTTGGTTCTGTGTTAGAAAAAAGACAAAGTAAAAGTAAGATTTTTATTAATTGCTGAACTGATATGGAACAGAAAAACTGCAGAGTAAATACAAAGAAAACAGGAAAGTTAAGTAAATCACAGTAAAAGCATTAGAATGAATTTCTAAATCAGGAACGCAAAATTAGCCTGACTCCTTTTACAAAAGTAAATGATTCAATAAATACTAGGCAGAGAGCTTAACCCCCCCAATGCTAGGCCCAAAGTTACACCTTTGACCCTCGGGGTAGCATAGGCTCTTCAGAAAAATCATAGTAATCATAATAACGACATATTTAAGATCAAAATATGTAAAGCGTGTTATAAGATATAAGCAATACAAAACAAAATTATTTGCTCCAGTTGTACGCTACAGGTGATACTTTATCAAAGTTAAAGTTAACACTAAATGTGGATTGACGCAACTTCATTTTAGTGCCATTACATTTTTTATGCGTGATTAACACACATGCTTCTGTACTTTTTGGACCATGTCTGCACTGTAGTTTGAATGTTATTATTTCGTTTTCTGTTTCAGCTGTTTTTCCAGTTTCTTAAAAAGTTGGAGAGGCAATTCCACTCTGTCCCGTATCCTGTCCAGCTCTACAACCTCTCAGAGCTGCTGTGGGGGCCCCTCAGTAATGGCTTAGAGGAAGAGAAACAGAAAGAACCTTCAGAGGTTTTGACTGTTTTAGACAAAAACCGTAGCAAAACATCATTTTACATGAAGTTATTCACTACTGAAGCAGCACTAAACATTTTTAACAAATGAAAAACATGAAAAATGATAAATGCAAAAGCAAGAGACAGGAGAAATGATCCCATTTTCAGCCTGCTACATCTGTCCTAATTCAAAAATTATTTACTCTAAACAGTAGTGTTAACAGCCTTTTAAGATTTTTGGTTTCAATAAACTCCTAATGAATCTTACTCAGGAAAACAAAACGTGTCATATATGGGTCAGTTTCCTCTGCAAAGTCAGATCTTTTAGATGTTTTAGGGGTTTGCATCAAACAAATACAACACGTGGAAACAGCAGAAAAATAAGTCTTATTCTAACTGCACCTTATAGAAACCTTTCTGTATTGGGCGCGGCGCTGATGGTGTAGGGGGGAGGTGCGCGACCGTATGCAGAGGCTGTAGTCCTCGAGGCGGCTGTCCCAGGTTTGAGTCCAGGACCCGGTGACATTTGCCGAATGTCTCCCCCTCTCTCTACCCTTTTCCTGTCTACCTACTGCCAAAAAATACAAAATAAAGGCCACTAGTGCTGAAAAACATATCTAAAAAAGAAACATTTCTGTATTATACTACCCGTTATTGCATTTAATTCATTGTACTTTATTTGTTAATTGTCCTCCATGATAAGTAAAACACAGTTATCTTGTGTAGAGGTATATATGAGTCCATTTGGCAATTTATTTTGTGAAAGTTTCTTTATAGAGGTTTCTGTTGAATATTCTTGATAATTGTCATGTTTGGTACTGTTGCAACTATAATATAACATACATTTGCATAAAAGCAGTATATTTATCTACAATAATGCTTAAAATGATAATAAAAAACATTCTCTTTAGGTAAATAGAGAATATTTTTTTTAAAATCTGCGATTAATTTGTGATTAATTGTGAGTTAACAATGGACATTCATGCAAATTATTGCAATTAAATATTATAATTGGTTCACAGGCCTTAACAGAAGGCTTAAGTAGTTATTTTGCCAATAAAGAGAACATGCACTGACAAATACTGTATTATTGTACAGTATATTGTTATATCCTCCTGAGACCCATCAATTCATTTTCGTCCTCTATGGAGGACATGATTTTCAGCCCTTTAATTTAAACATCACATTTGCAACCCATTACACAAATGAGGTGTGAAAATTTTGACAGGTGGGCGGGACTTCCGGTGGCTGGGACATCCTAGGGCGGGACTTCCGGTGGCTGGGGCTTCCTGTGACGTAACCGGATATCATCATTAATTGGATTTTGTCATTAGCCGGATATCATCATTAATCGGATGTTGTCATTAACCGGAAGTTGTCATTACAAGGAAGTGAATCTTTCTAATTGTATGTTTTTAGATGTTTTTTTTTACATCTAAAAACAAAACATGTAGTTTCTCCACTTTAAAAGGTCACTCAATTTAATGCAGGCACATCACACGAAATTCTGATAAGAAGAGAGAACCTGACAGATTGTAAATTCATTTTGTTTTAACACAGGGGGTTATTTAGATGCTATTTAGAAAAGAAGGATGAATTGGCTTCTGTTGTAGAGATGATCTAAAACGGAGAAACCAATGAACTGAAAAAAAAAAAAATTTATGAGTGCTCAGCATCCTGTTTCCAAATTAGAAATGGATTCTACAGCTAAAAGACTTTGTTTGGAATCATGAGAGACTCCATTTGGTAAAATGGATGATAATTTTACTTACCTTAAGCTTTTCTTTTTTTCATCTTAGAGATCTTGATGATTTAGAGAAAACAGTTTTCTCCTCATTCCACGTGGGAGCCAGAGGTTGTAACCAGTATGTCTATGTAAAACGTGCCCAAGGGGCGTGACTAAGCGCGCTGAAGGTGGAGCAGTCAGTCATCCCTGGTTCTATTGAGAGATACAGCGCAATCTTTACTGGGAGATCGGCTTCAAATCTGGTAGCTAAAAGTTTATTTTTAACCAGTTACACTGAAATATTTTTAGAACACTTGTAAGGAGAAGCTGAAAAACAAATGTCGGAAAATATTTCAGGAAACGAAGAAGGTGAACATTCTGCTTCTATCGAAAGATACAACGCAATCTTCAGTAGTAAGTATTCATCTTTAAGAATTCTTTAAGTGCTTGTGAATGCTCGTTGGATAATAATATTGATTAACTTATATTCTTTAGAACTCACGAGTGATGAGCTGGATGGTATCGTTTTTACACAGTCTGACTATGGTAATTATTAACTGCAACAACAACATCTGGTTTAGTCAACTGGTGAATGCTATTTTGTGATTTAAAAAATAAATGAGATAAATTCTACTTACAGATTTAACAAGAGAAGTCAGCGTTTGTAACCGTCTGCCTCCGAAAAAATCAAAGTTGAGACGGAAACTTGTCTTTAAAAAAGACAATCCGATCCCAGCTAAACATGAAATAGAGGGCGAAGCCATTCATGCACCACAGTCCCCTGACCCTGCGCCGGAAAAATTAACAGCTCCGGAAGAGGAGAGTAAGTAAAAAAAAAATATATATATACAGGTCCTTCTCAAAAAATTAGCATATTGTGATAAAGTTCATTATTTTCCATAATGTCATGATGAAAATTTAACATTCATATATTTTAGATTCATTGTACACTAACTGAAATATTTCAGGTCTTTCATTGTCTTAATACGGATGATTTTGGCATACAGCTCATGAAAACCCAAAATTCCTATCTCACAAAATTAGCATATCATTAAAAGGGTCTCTAAACGAGCTATGAACCTAATCATCTGAATCAACGAGTTAACTCTAAACACCTGCAAAAGATTCCTGAGGCCTTTAAAACTCCCAGCCTGGTTCATCACTCAAAACCCCAATCATGGGTAAGACTGCCGACCTGACTGCTGTCCAGAAGGCCCCTATTGACACCCTCAAGCAAGAGGGTAAGACACAGAAAGAAATTTCTGAACAAATAGGCTGTTCCCAGAGTGCTGTATCAAGGCACCTCAGTGGGAAGTCTGTGGGAAGGAAAAAGTGTGGCAGAAAACGCTGCACAACAAGAAGAGGTGACCGGACCCTGAGGAAGATTGTGGAGAAGGGCCGATTCCAGACCTTGGGGGACCTGCGGAAGCAGTGGACTGAGTCTGGAGTAGAAACATCCAGAGCCACCGTGCACAGGCGTGTGCAGGAAATGGGCTACAGGTGCCGCATTCCCCAGTCCTGGGCTACAGAGAAGCAGCACTGGACTGTTGCTCAGAGGTCCAAAGTACTTTTTTCGGATGAAAGCAAATTCTGCATGTCATTCGGAAATCAAGGTGCCAGAGTCTGGAGGAAGACTGGGGAGAAGGAAATGCCAAAATGCCAGAAGTCCAGTGTCAAGTACCCACAGTCAGTGATGGTCTGGGGTGCCATGTCAGCTGCTGGTGTTGGTCCACTGTGTTTTATCAAGGGCAGGGTCAATGCAGCTAGCTATCAGGAGATTTTGGAGCACTTCATGCTTCCATCTGCTGAAAAGCTTTATGGAGATGAATATTTCATTTTTCAGCACGACCTGGCACCTGCTCACAGTGCCAAAACCACTGGTAAATGGTTTACTGACCATGGTATCACTGTGCTCAATTGGCCTGCCAACTCTCCTGACCTGAACCCAATAGAGAATCTGTGGGATATTGTGAAGAGAACGTTGAGAGACTCAAGACCCAACACTCTGGATGAGCTAAAGGCCGCTATCGAAGCATCCTGGGCCTCCATAAGACCTCAGTGCCACAGGCTGATTGCCTCCATGCCACGCCGCATTGAAGCAGTCATTTCGGCAAAAGGATTCCCGACCAAGTATTGAGTGCATAACTGTACATGATTATTTGAAGGTTGACATTTTTTTGTATTAAAAACACTTTTCTTTTATTGGTCGGATGAAATATGCTAATTTTGTGAGATAGGAATTTTGGGTTTTCATGAGCTGTATGCCAAAATCATCCATATTAAGACAATAAAAGACCTGAAATATTTCAGTTAGTGTGCAATGAATCTAAAATATATGAATGTCAAATTTTCATCATTACATATATAGAAAATAATGAACTTTATCACAATATGCTAATTTTTTGAGAAGGACCTGTATATAAAATATATATATATATATATATATATATATATATATTTCTAAGCATATGTTTTCACAAGTCTATGCGATATTGCAGACTTGTTTTAACCCCTGATAAAATATTTTACAGATATATCGAATGATTTAATCCAGAACCCAAGCCTGGATAACATTCAGCAGAACTGTAGCAGTTCAGTGCAGGAAGAGTTGGAACCGTCCGGAACCATTCAAATACCCCGTGTATTTGTTATATAAGTTATAGTTATATTCAAATCTTCACAGAAACAAGATTTTTTTTTTTCAAAAGACCTGCATTGTAAGGTAACTTTATTTTGTTTCACAGAATATCTTAAATTGAGGAAAGGACGGCGACTCTGTGCTCTTTATACTAGGGCAAGGCTTGTTAAAGGTTTATTGAATGGTAAGTTTAATTCTTCTTATACTCATTTACCTACTGAATTAATTTGCGGTGGCGCAGTTGGTAGCACTGTTGCCTTGCAGCAAGAAGATCCTGGGTTCAATTCCCAACCGGGGGTCTTTCTGCATAGAGTTTGCATGTTCTCCCTGTGCATGCGTGGGTTCTCACCGGGTACTCCGGCTTCCTCCCACAGTCCAAAGACATGCCTGTTAGGTTAATTGATCTCTCTAAATTGCCCTTAGGTGTATGAATGAGTGTGTGCATGGTTGTTTGTGTGTTGCCCTGCGATGGACTGGCGACCTGTCCAGGGTGTACCCCGCCTCTCGCCCATAGACTGCTGGAGATAGGCACCAGCTCCCCCGCGACCCACTATGGAATAAGCGGTAGAAAATGACTGACTGACTGATTTCATTAATTTATTTTTTTCTTTATCTTTCCAGAGGCAACGTTGATGGTGGAGCAGATTTCATCGAGACCTGGACAGCAACAGCGCAGACAGAGAGTTCCCCTATCCTTACGTGACCGTTGTAATAAAGCATCATGTTTAACGCTTCTGGCAGCATGTCAGACATTGTTACTGAAACATTGCGCTGATATCAAGGTAATTTAAACTGATCCCTGGGTCTTCTTCTTCTTCTTCTGATGTTAATATGGAAAGCCAGATCACACATCCGCTGAATGAGATAAGGAATGTTGTTGCTCATCTTAATGAAATTCCTGTTAATGCTGATGTAGCAGATAACATCGGGTTAAATGCATTTCCTGCTAACAGTGAAAATGTAATAAATCAAAATCTGTACGGTGACTTTTTAAGCTCATTAGAACAGGCTGTTGACGATTTAAATAGAACACCATCTCCAACCAGCATTCAGCAAAATGAATCAGCTGACTTACAAATTCCTTCAACGTCACACGCCGCAGATCATACTGGGCAGCATGGCGGCAATTTAAATCCAGAGGTTGCAGTCAACCCTGATCAGATTGAGGGAGATCCTCCTGCGACTGTTGAACGTGAACGTTTTAATAACATTGAAATAAGGAGACCTTTTACCACTCCGCCTCCCTGCCCTGGTCATGTTCCTGATCTTGCTACAATCTATATAAACATCATGCATATTCTCACTGAATTAGCCGATACTGCAAGATCGTTAGCCAGACGTAACGATGTTGTGCAGCTAGAATTAGTCGGGGAAAATCTGAACCGTAACGTCACGTTTACCATTAACGATGATGGGAATATGATTCTGCCTGCTTTTGAGAATTTTCTGGATGAGTTAGTACAGTCCAACGCTGAAATGCCTGCAGATAATAACCTGGAATTTGTTCTACAGGTAGTTAATGACCCTGCAGGAGGGCAAAACGTAAGGTTAAAGGAACGTTAGACTGTGAACTGATTAATAAGAAAAAGCGTCACCTGTATATTGTAGATAATTCCGGTAATCAGTTATGGTTTGCCATAAGTCTTGCACACGTCTCTGACTCTAACCTTACTGATAATCAGACTTTAGAGCTGGGGAGGGAGTGGCAACACTGGGCTGGTTTAGATGATCAGACAGCAGTAACTTTCAGCGACATTGGTAAATTTGAAAACATTCTAAAGAGAAAAATTGTAGTGTTTCACAGAACCGTTACAGACTCTGCAGCTCTGTGTAAATTTGAGACCAGTTTCCCTGATCGATCAAACCCTCTCTTTCTGCTGTTATTTCAAGGTCACTACTATGGGATAAAAAATCTCAAGGGTTTTATAGGATCTAGATACATCTGTGCATATTGTTACGGGAGCTATGAAAAGCCAGACACACACCATTGTGAAGGCTATTGTCCGGTGTGTCACTCATACCAGTGTATGCATGAAATTAACGAACCTGTCGCCTGTGCAGGTTGTCACAGAATCTGTCGTAACTCTTCTTGTTTCAGTAGACACAGGGAACCCCGCAAAAGACCTACTGCTGACAGGCCCATGAGTGACTGTGAGTTGGTAAAACTGTGCAAGGTGTGCAAAAGGATATACATTATTCCAATCAGCAAGCAGGATAAACCACACGTGTGTAATGTAAAATGCCGTATTTGTGGTGAGAATATACCTCCTGATTTAGATGTGACGTGCGATGGTCATCTGTGTTACATTCAAACCGCCCAAGCCTGTAATCAGTTAGATGATAAACTGGTTTTTTATGATTTTGATTGCTTCATCGACGAGAACGGTGTGCACATCCCCTATCTGGTCTGTGTGAAAACGCTGAAAGGTGAGGAATGGCATGCTTATGGATTGAATTGCACCCAAAAATTACTTCTCCATTTC
Organism: Girardinichthys multiradiatus; assembly: GCF_021462225.1. NCBI lineage: Eukaryota > Metazoa > Chordata > Actinopteri > Cyprinodontiformes > Goodeidae > Girardinichthys > Girardinichthys multiradiatus. Next base: position 388,431 of record NC_061796.1, read on the forward strand.
AGGAGACCGATGTACAGAGGCTTTACCTTAATAGCTCATAACGCACGTGGGTATGATAGCTACCTGATTATCACAGCTATGCTGCAGTTAGGCATTAAACCTCATCTCATCATGCAGGGAAGTAAAGTTCTCTGTTTAACCGACCCTGATTACAGGTTAAAATTCATTGATAGCCTGTCCTTCATGTGTATGAAGCTTAGCGCGATGCCGAAAGCATTAGGTTTTAGTGATCAGACCAAAGGTTTTTTCCCCCACCTATTCTCGTCTGAGCAACATCTCCAGTATGTGGGGTCTTTTCCTCCTTCATCCTCCTACGCTGTAGAACGCATGAGCCTTCAAGAACAACAGGCGTTTAACAGCTGGTACAGAGAAGCGAGCAAAGAGGTCTTTGACTTTGAGAAGGAAGCTCTTCGTTATTGTAAAAATGATGTGGACATTCTTTATCAAGGTTGTGTTAAATTCAGGGATGAGTTCTTTAAGGAGACAAGTGTGGATCCGCTTAAATGCGTCACGATAGCCTCAGCCTGCATGAAGGTTTTTGTAACCAATTTCCTTCCTCCTAAAACCTTGGCCATCCCCTCACCTCTGGACTACAGGCGTAGTAGTAAGACGTTTTCCAGCACGTCCATTCAATGGCTTGGCTGGATTTCAGACAGCAGAAAAATTGACATCGAACGTGCATTAAACATGGGGGAAAAGAAAATTGGTCCATATTCTGTGGATGGGTATGCAGAGATTAACGGTGTCAAAGTTGCGTTTGAATTTTACGGCTGTTTTTTCCACGGCTGTAAAAAGTGTTACATGCCTCATGACAAGTGTCCTTTGAGAAGGGTTGCATTTGAACAGTTTTACGCAGCCACTGTTGAGAGAAGCAAGGTGCTCCAAACTGTGTACGGTCTTCGTCTCGAGGTTATCTGGGAGCATGAGTGGACTGAAATGAAAAAATCAGACCCAGGGGTGATCAGCTTTCTTGAGAAAGTTAATGCACCCGAACCGCTATCACCCCGAGATGCTCTGTATGGTGGACGCACATGTCCTATGAGGTTGAGGTACACAGCGGGGGCAGGTGAAACTGTACACTATGTAGATTACACATCTACATAGTAGATGCTATGTAGAGCTAGCATTTATGTAAATGCTAGCTGCGTCTTTCCCCTCGGGCACCCCACCATCATTTACAAAGATTTTGATGACCCCAGCAGCTACTTCGGAATAATCAGAGCTGTGGTCTACCCACCACGAGGGCTCTTTTTCCCTGTTTTGCCTTACAGAACATCCCAAGGTAAACTGGTGTTTACTCTCTGCCGCACATGTGCTGAAATAAATAACCAGTCAGGTCCCTGCAGGCATAATGATGAGGACAGAGCTCTGACGGGTGTGTGGGTGAGTGTAGAGGTTTGTAAAGCGTTACAGTGTGGTTATAGCCTAGCTAAAATCACTGAAGTTTGGCATTTTGAGAAGACCAGCGACACAATCTTTCAAGGTTACATTCACTGCTTTTTAAAGGGTAAGCAGGAGGCTTCAGGCTACCCATCTGAAGCGGTGGATGAGGAGAGCAGGTCAAAGTATGTCGCAGACTACAAACTTCACCAGGGTATCCAATTAGACGCAGGCAAAATCGAGGTGAACCCTGCCAAAAGACAGGTAGCGAAACTATGCTTAAACAGCTTTTGGGGAAAGTTTGCGCAGCGAAGTGATCTGTCTCAGACCACAGTCATCACTAACCCTGATGAGTTTTTCAGCTTCATGTTCTCGAGTAAATACAGGGTTAACTACTTCCATTTCTTCAACCCTGAAATGTGTGTAGTGCAGTGGAACTACAGCAAACGTGTCATCTCCCCCCCAAGCAAGGTAAACAATGTCTTTATTGCAGCATTCACCACCGCTTATGTACGTTTAAAACTTCTCAGCAGCATGGAACAATTGCAGGACAGATTGATTTATATTGACACAGACAGTTTGATATATGTGACAAAAAGTGGTGAAACTCCTCTGGAGTTGGGGAATTATATGGGTGATCTTACTGACGAGCTCACAGGAGACAGCATTTCGGAGTTTGCATCAACAGGACCCAAGAGTTATGCATATCAAACCAAAAACCAGAAAAAGCTAGTGATACGTGCTAAGGGTATCACTCAGACGCATGAATGCAGCGAGAGGGTCAATTTGGACAGCATCAAAGGGCTGGTCCAGCGCTACTTACAGGGGTCAACTGAGGGTGTCATTGAAATCCCTCAGCACACGATCAGGAGGGATAAAAAGAGATTCCTCTTAAGAAATGCTGCATTTGTTAAAAGGTTTCGGTTGGTGTATGACAAGAGATGCCTTTTTTCTGACGGGACAACGGACAACTCTGCCTTTCGGTTATTAGAGCATAAGAAGAAGAAGAAGAAAGATAAAATAAAAATGTTGCAATCTGCCAATTTACAGGAGGTTGATTTTGATCCTAGATTTAGAGCCCCTTTCTCATGTATGATTATAGGACCCAGTGGTTGTGGAAAAACCTTTTTTGTAAAAAGTGTTTTGCAGAACTGTAACCATGTCATGGATGTTGTTCCAGAAAATATTGTGTGGATTTACACTTCTTTTCAACCCATGTATGCTGAATTGCAGAAGATGAATAAAAATATTAAATTTGTGGAAGGATTGCCTCATTCTTTTGAAGATGAAAACCTGTTTCCTCCTGATCAGAATCATCTGATTATTCTAGACGATGTTATCGCTCAAGCCTCAGATGATGAAAACGTGATGAAGGTCTTTACCCAGTTTCGTCACCATCGTAATATGAGTGTTATGATGTTGACTCAGAATGTTTTTCATCAAGGAAAGTTCAGTTGCACTATTAGTTTGAACTGTAATTATATGGTGTTGTTTAAGAACCCGAGAGATAAACTCCAGCTGAATATACTGGCCCGTCAAATGTTTCCATCTCAAAAGGGTCTCTTCTTGGAGAGTTTTGAAGATGCGACGAGAGAAGCTCATGGATATTTAATCATCGATTTTACGCCTACCTGCCCAGAACATTTCAGATTGAGAACAGGCATACTTCCTCACCAGTGGCCTGCTGTGTATGTGCCCAGAACAAAGTAAGTCATCATGTCTGCACGTATAAAAAGGAATGTCCCATTATTCAGAGCCTTGTTTGAGGCCACCCCGCAGAAGCGCAAAGATATTCTTGCACACTGCTCTCCCGACTTTCTTCAGGCTCTGCGCGAGATTGCACTGAATATCCTAAAAGGTAACATTAAACTATCTCCATCTCAACACCGGAAATTGAAGAAGCAAAGAAAAATCATCACGTGATAAAAAAAACGGAATAAAAACTAAACAGCTGGCTCTCAAAAGGCAACGAGGTGGTTTTATTCTCCCCATCTTAACGGCACTTTTCCAGAGGTATCTGACTCTACTTAAGCAAGGTGTGAAAGAAGAACAGCGGGTAAGTTTAACGCTGCAGCGTGACACAGAGGTTCCTGAACATGAGCGGTCCCAAGAAAAACAAGGCCCAGGGCAGGACGAGGTCCCTAAGGATCAGGTTGTTACGGATGTACTGAAAAGCCTACCGAAGCATAACCGTAAAAATGCTGAGTACATTTTGATGAAATTATCCGAAAGAAGTGAGAGTTGGACTTCGCGAGGTGAATTTGTATATAAAGGGAATGTTGTAAAGGGGTCCCACATGATTGACTTGTTGGAAAATCTCATCCTTCCGTTTAAAAAATCTGGAGCATGGCTACCCCAAGGGTGGTCAGACTTTCTACACATCTTGTCAGAGGTAAACATCCCCATATCTTCAGTCATTAACCCTTATGCTCGTGAAGAATATAGACAGTTCAAAACAGGGGGTACATCTATTGAAAATGGGGGTACACCCCCCAGCGTTAAGCAGAGAAGAACAAGAAGAAGAAGGCAGATAACTCATTCTCCCCATTGGTCGAGATCCGAGCTGGAAGATCCAAAAAATGCTGATGGGAAGTCAAAAAAGTCTCTTCGTAAGACGACACTACCACCCCGATGGATTACATTTTCACCATAAACCATTATAAGAAAATGAAACATGTAGCCTATTTCTTTTATTCAATAAAATATTTATTATATTATATTTTCAAGTCTAGCTTCGTTCTCTACTTCACACACTAACAAATGATGTCATTACACAAATATTATATCATAAGAAAAAACAAACAATGGAAAAAAGAAAAAGAAAAGACAATTTAAATTCCATAACAATCCATAAATATCTCCAAAGAGCATGTTCCGTGAGTATAAAATGTACAACTTTGATTAATGACACATTTCTGATATTTTTTCACAAAGTTAGATACCGTTAAATCATTCTTAATCACATCTCCGGTGTATTTTGACAACACTTGCTGCAGTGATAATCCGCACGCTCTATGACATAGATAAAAAATGCAATGGTGACCGCACACAGTGGACATAGTGTTTTGAAGCTGATTATTATGATACAATATTTTTGAGGATCTGTCTTCTAAAAATGTTACGATGCTTGATGGGTAGAACTCGAAATCCTGAGAGAATCCATAAGAGTCAAAAAAGCTGGATTGACCATTCTCATCCAAAGTCAGAGCTAACCAGTGTTCTCCCGGCATGTGTGAAGGATGTGTGTTCACAATAAAGTAGGCCGGCCCTGGGAATTTGTCAGCTAGCAGCGGGAGCTGGTCGCACGGCCACACACCGCAAAACAAATCTCCCAGCAGATGATGCAGTATGTTCTCAATTTCATGATTATTCATGCCTGATTAGATTAATAATAATCCACCAGCACACGCCTCTTTGAATCAATCTCTAAAATAGAGTCATAACAAGCGTAGATGATCAGCGTGGTGGTATGAGGCAACGAGTTTCTGAAGCGCATTTCCAGTCTTAAATTCCCACTGGAAACTGGAGATAGAGCATCTGTGTCCTCGCCCGGGTTAAGATTAAATGTGAATAGAGAGTATCCTTGATTAAATTCCTGATGTGTTATACTCAGCGGAAGATCTTTTAGATGTCGTCCTGTAGCCGTAAACAGGTTGTAATACTCTCTCACTGAACTACCTTGGTTAAAATTGGGCTGGAAGGCCTTAGCTGGAATTTGTCTGCCATCCTTACACAAAGCTAAATATTCCATATCAAAATGATTAAAGTCAAATGGATTGAGATTGCGTGTTCCTGTAAAAGCGTCATGATCCAGTAATGCAATCACCACATACTTGGGAAAGACGCCTAAGAAAAGATTCTCTTGGTTGCATACCCTTGAATTTTCAGGGATGGAATATGTTTTTACATTCACACGTGAAAGTGGATACAGAGCATTTGCTTTCATTAAAGCTGTAGTGTGACCCAGTCGTACAGCTGGAGAGACAGTAACTTTTTTGATAAAAAGAGATGCTCCTAATATCCTGAGTTTGAAAGTAGAGTCTCTTGCGGCCATGAGACAAAAGGCATCGTTGGCTCTTGTAAGTTTAATTTTGAGGTCAACAGAGTTTAAAAGAAGTCTTTCACAGAAAAATATGTCTGCATGCAGGGGGCCTAGGAGATGTACCTCCCTGGAATTTTCCGTAAAGCCTGCTCTGCTGTTAAGACCTTGGTTAGGGCCGTTAGTTGTAACAATAGAGTTCAGAGCCGCTGCAGTGTCTTTATTAAAAAGACCAGAGCTAAACTGGCTTTTTAAAGAATCCTCAGAAAAGTTTAACAATGTCTCAATCATGGCTCTATACGGATGTGTAGCGCTGGATTGTGAAATCAATCGATCTCCGAGAGTGACGTCACACTGACTGAAGATGGTGTTTAACGGGTAGTTGATGAGCCCTACAGGTGCATCATCCGGCAGGTTTGTTCCATCCTCGTTAGTAATTTTCACTCTGAGATGCAACAGTGTATCGTTGAGATCTAGATACTTTTCTCCATCTCCCGGAATGAAAAACTCGATCGGGCCTCCATCGGTGATTGCTGATAAAGGCTGGATCTCGGTGTAAATTTTATCTTCAATCGATAGCTGCGTCATTGGGGCAGAAAATAAGTCCAACTCTGCCAGCGTGCACTCTGATGATTTGTTATGTAAAAGAGCCATTATTTAAATATATCAAAACATGCGGATGACTTCCTTCCTCTTCGTTTGTCAGCTCCAACTGATCTCCTTTTTCGCGTTTGTCGTTGTTTTTTAACTGTCACGATCACCAGGGGGTCTTGTTCTGGGTCTTTTGGATAAAACCATAATTCCTGAACCTTCTTGACCTTCGGTGCGTGTAGAACCACTCATTTTACTCACGGCTCTACCGATGACATCCGAAGCGATATTTGATGCAGCCGTTTTAAGATGGGGTTTTGCAATAGCAAATCCTTTTTTAACCAGAGAGGATACGAAGCGGAATAATTTTGAAAATAATGATCCGATTCCGCGTCCATACATGACCGGGGCCCCAAATCAATATGTTGAGCTAAATTTACATGGAAACTCGAACTGGTATTATTTTTAAACACTTCCATGCTAGCATTAGAGGGAAGGGTAATGTAAAAACCGTCATCCTCTGCCTTGCTGTCCGTGATGCTGTATGAATCGTAAGGTTTTAGTACACACCTATTTTATACGTTTCGTAGTTCATCAAACTTGATCCAACTGTTGAATTTCTCAGGCCAATTTTTCCAGCGTACAAAAACCTGTTTGACACCCTTGACGGTGCGTTGATTTAATATTTTCTCCACTTGATACATCTTGTCCTTAAATATTTTTACTTTTTGAAGTTCCTCAGCGTAAAAAGAACCCTCAATAGGTTCTCCATCCAAATCTTTGAGTTTGTATACAGGAGGAGATCGGGGTATCCGCTCATACACTGTAAACACTTCATCCGTAAAACTCTGTTTGTATTTTTTGTCAAACACTCCACGTACCTTGGATATTCTGACAAGATCCCCCTGTTTAAACATTGTCACTGAGTCCCTGCAATATCTGTTGGAGGTAACATTGTACAGATTCTGAAACACTTGAAAGGCATTTTCTGAGGTCACTTCCATTGGGCTCATCTTAATGCTGGTGTGGTAGCTGTGGTTGTAGCTTCTAGTTAAATTTTGCAGGACGTCAATGTATCGCCGGGTGTTGTTAGCAGTAAAATATCTCCACATCCTTGTTTTTAACGTACGGTTAAACCTCTCAACCACAGAGGCTTTTACTTCACTTGCTGTGGCAGAATGTTCAATACCGTGCTTCTCCATTAGAAGCTTAAATTTCTTGTTAAAAAATTCTTTCCCTGCATCAGTCTGAAGTTTTTTTGGGACCTGACTTTCTTTAAAAACTGATTCAAAAGCCTTTAGCACCTCTGCAGCAGGTTTCCTCTTCAAAACATGTACATACGCCCTCTTTGAAAAGATGTCAATGACTGTTAATAAATAATTATAACCATCATTTTCCATGGCCAGAGCTTGCATGTCACAGAGATCAGCCTGGAACTGCCTCAATGGTCTGGTGACAAAAACTCTGTTTCTCGGGAACTTTATTCTTGCAGGTTTATGTAGAGTATAGGTATCTTCTCCCGATAAAAAATCTTTAACTTTTTCAACCGCTACCTTCTTCCCCGTTTCATCTTGTATAACCCTCCTCAACCTTTCTAAACCCCCTAAACTTCCAGGATTTGATGGGTTGTAATATACATTTTTCATGATCCTTCTTTCAGACATCCCAGTTTTATGCTCACTCTGACGACTACTTGTTAAATAATGAATAAAACAAACACCTGAGGGTATATTTATACTTCTTTTTTTATTTTATACCCGTATTTAATAGAGAAACAGAAAAAAAAAAAAACACATTCAGATAATAAAGATCAATTCAAACATATCAATCTTTAAAAAAAAAAAACCAAAACTGTTATATATGTATACCAGTAGAAAGCTGAGAGAGAACACAGAAAAGACAAAACAAGTCATCAATCATCTGAGATCGGATCGTAGCACTCTGAGACAGAGTTAAGCTGCTTGAGACAATCATTACCGCTCATCTTATCGTACATATCAGTGATTGCACTATGGAAGCCTTGTACCGATTTCAGTTCATATAAAACCGTCTCAGCAATCGTTTTCACTCTGAAGTCATCTGCTTGTATGCGTCGAAGTGTCAGAAGTTTCCGAATAGCAGGAAGGAGCTTGGGGTTTACGAGTCGTCGCACGATGCGTTGAAAGTTGACTTGGTAATACTCCTCCTCCAATATCTCCAGGCACTGATGCTGTCGTTGGCTCGGGTGGTTCGTAATGCACCCATAACAGGTTTCTTTGACATAGTTCAAACAGGTTATGTTGAATAAATGAAGTATTGCTGTTTTCACCGTATTGATGAGAGCGGTTGAGATCCAGCCGTCAATTTCATCAACCTGATTACTCTCCTCCTCCTCTGGTGAAGGCTGAGGGGCAGGTATCGGGTCTGGAGTTGGTGGGGAGGGTGAGTAGCTGATGGTTGCCTTGTCCTCCACGATCACCCTCTTGTCTTCAGGTTGGATATCTGTGTGTACAGACTCAGCCACGCATAGTGGTGAATAGAGGCCGGGTGAAGGCGGATGATACGATCTGAGGTTGTATCCTGTCAGTGTCCCTGAACTGAATAGGGACTCAAAGAGCTGCGACGATGAGGCGACTGGTGAGTAGAGGTCTGGAGAAGGTGGATGATATGGCCCGGTGTTGAAGCTTTTATCATCATGATCAGGAGAGAAGACGGTCTCTTCTTGCTGGCTGTAGAGGTCCCAGTATGGTGTTTTCCCGTACGCTACATACATTCTCAAGGTCTGCCGCCCGCCGTTATGAAGAAGAAGAGTCTGTGAGCTCGCAGTTAGACCCTGATATATAGCGCAGGAAGGTGGGAGGGTCCTCAAAAAGGGGAGTGGGTCCTCAAAAGAGGGTGGGTCCTCAAAAGAGGGTGGGCTTTAGATCCACAACAGGGAACGTCAGGATTCTTTTCACTGACATAACATCAATCCAGCAGCGTGAGTTTTCGAAAAGGTTGGAAAGACGCTGTCCAATTTCATTCATCTTCTCAACCCAAGCATCATACGGTAGAGCCAGCACAGTCTTGAATACACCACAGTTCTGATTGAATGCCTCCAACACAAACAGATCTGAGGGGGTCGTCTGGTTATTCTTGCGTTTGCTTGCCTGAAAAGACCAGCGGCCATTTGCTGTGGTTTTTGACCCCCACACTGCACTAAAGAGAGGTTCTCTCGCAGCTATTTCAACATCGGAAGGACACATTCTCATCCTTTTTGCTGGTCGAGGAGAGCTTTCATCTTCATCCTCCCTTTCGTACACTGAGACTGATTCAAGGTTATCATTAAGGTGTGGGATTGCCAGCCGTAACACAGCCCAGTCGTTGTGGGTGAGAGTACACAGAGCCAATGATCCATTAAATACCTCGTCTTGATCCAATTGATACAGGCAGAGCTCTCCTATTTCGTACATGAAAATATACCCCCAGCTACCGCTCAGTCCATATGGTTCCAAAGACCCCTCTTCCTGCAGAGTGTCGAACGGGGAGGCCTTTGTACCTTGCATAGGTAATATGTTGATTTCTTCGGGGCATCCATTTCACGGCGCGTATGCCTGTAGACGGTTACTGGGGTTTCACACAAAAGAGATGTACGTCTTAGCTGACCTGAGGCCTGTTTTTCATCCATTGTTGTTGGTGAAGTTGAATCATCATCTGCAGAGTATGTTACGATAGGAATTCCGATAGGTATCTCAGACGAGGAAATAGATGATGTAGATGGTTGTTCATCATCTTGGCACATCTTGCTTTTCTCCCCGGTTTGATGAAAAACTCTCTTAACTCTAACCATTGTTCAACAAGCGTTCTTTTCCAGCGAATGCTGCAGGTAAATTGTTGCGTTTTCCGCTAGTATTTAAAACAAACAATGAAGAACGCCCCTCTGTTTTTTAATTTGTTGATTCTAGATTCGCCCCCTAATGACAAAATCCTATTAGTTCTACTTTGTTCTACTTTCTTGAGACCTGACACAAGGAACGTATCAGAAATGGCGGAATCTTTATATATATATATATATAAATATACACACACCCCCAGGGTATTCAGGTACCCCAGAAATTACTGAATTTTCACTAACCCCGCTTTCTAAAACGGGGCCCAGGACTGCAAAACTGTTCACGAGGAGGGTTAGAAGAGGTCCAGTTTCTGAAACAAGGAATTGTACGGGTTTTTGCAGACTTTAGAGCAAAAATCACAGAAGATGAGAAAGAGGTTGTGTCTAACTACCAGGACCTGTACTCTCAGAGTTTTCATCTTTGTATACAAATTCTTAACATGACTCTTAGCTTCAAAGTGATTGAGCTCGCTGCTGAGAACGACTCTGGGTAGGAGACGACAGAGATTCCTATTTTAATGAGATGTGGTTGACCCCAATGCTAGGTGTGACACTGTTTTCTAAAAGCTGTGATTGGTTCTTGCAAAAAACAAACAAATAATCAAAAAACAAATGCGATCCCAGTAATCAAAGGACAGAAATTAACCAATGATAGAGTTTAGACTGGATTCAGAAATGTGTAAATAATGATGATTTTGCAAAATGAAATTATCACACAGCATCAACATGTTTGAATGTGGCTAATTTACATGCTCATTATTTTGAATTGCTTATTATTATGTTTACTTGCCATGCTGGTCGTTTTCATACTGCATCTATGTGATGTGGACGTCGGACCCTCATACCATCCTCGTGGAGTCAGTTTCTAACCGTTTGTGCAGACACATGCACATTTGTGGCCTGCTGGCGGTGATTTTGCAGGGTTCTGGCAGTGCTCCTCCTGTTCCTCCTTGCACAAAGGCGGAGGTAGCGATCCTGCTGCTGGGTTGTTGCCCTCCTACGGCCTCCTCCACGTCTCCTGGTGTACTGGCCTGTCTCCTGGTAGCGCCTCCAGGCTCTGGACACTACACTGACAGACACAGCAAACCTTCTTGCCACAGCTCGCATTGATGTGCCATCCTGGATGAGCTGCACTACCTGAGCCACTTGTGTGGGTTGTAGAGTCCATCTCATGCTACCACGAGTGTGAAAGCACCACCAACATTCAAAAGTGACCAAAACATCAGCCAGAAAGCATAGGTACTGAGAAGTGGTCTGTGGTCCCACCTGCAGAACCACTCCTTTATTGAGTGTGTCTTGCTAATCGCCAAAGATTTCCCCCTGTTGTCTTTTCCATTTGCACAACAGCATGTGAAATTGATTGTCAATCAGTGTTGCTTCCTAAGTGGACAGTTTGATTTCACAGAAGTTTGATTTACTTGGAGTTATATTGTGTTATTTAAGTGTTTTCCTATTTTTTTGAGCAGTGTATATATACAGTATATACACGCACACAACCAGTCAAACTTAATGGGTTTCTTTATTTTCATGACTATTTAAATTGTAGATTCTCACCAGAGACAACAAAACTGTGAATGTACACATGGAATTATGTAGTAAATAAACATTTTTATATTTTTGAGTTTTACAAAATAGCCACCGTTTGCTTTGATGAATACTTTGCTCTTTTGACATTCTCTCCATGAGCTTCATGAGGTTGTCACCTGAAATAGTTTTACAAAGAGTCTTGAAAGAACTTGTAATTCACGCTGGTGGTAATGACACCCGGTTATGTCAATCGGAGGTCACCAAAAGTTAGTGTTGCTTCGATGTGTAAGTTTGTCAAAACAATGTCAGACTCAGTAATTTTCTCTGGTCCCCTCCCTGATCTGACCAGTGACGACATGTTTAGCCGCATGCTGTCATTCAACCGCTGGCTGTCTAGGTGGTGTCCAGAAAACAACGTGGGCTACATCGATAACTGGCGAACATTTTGGGGAAAACCTGGTCTGATCCGGAAAGACAGCATCCATCCAACTTTGGATGGAGCTGCTCTTCTTTCAAGGAATCTGGCCAAATTTATTAGTTCTCCAAACCTCTGACAACCCAGGTTCAGACCAGGAAGCAGGGTCGTAGTTTAATACTCCTCTCTGCAGCTTCTGTACTGCTACCCACCCATTAATCTATTAAGACAGTGTCTTGCCCACGGCCAAAATTTAATGGATTAAGAAATAATCTAAAACGAGGAAATCAGGAAAATCTCATAAAAATAAACAGCTCAGACTAAAAAGAGAAATAAAACAATTAAATGTGGCTTACTGAACATAAGATCTCTCTCTTCAAATACTTTGCTAATCAGTGACCTGATTTGTGACAATCAGATTGATTTATTTTGCCTCACAGAAACCTGGCTGCAGCAAAGGATTATGTTGTTATAAATGAGTCAACCCCTACTAATTGTTTAAATTTTCACATTCCTCGAAATACTGGGCATCGACGAGGAGTAGCAATCATCTTTCAGTCCGATTTATTGATTAGTCCCAGACCAATCAATAGCTACAACTCCTTTGAATATTTAATCCTTAGTTTTCCTCATCCAAATTGCAAAGCACTAAAACCACTTCTGTTTGTTGTTTTGTACCATCCACCAGGCCCTTACTCTCAATTGTTAGATCAGTTTTCAGACCTTTTATCTGATTTAGTGTTAAATACAGATAAGGTTATTAAAGTGGGGGATTTTAACATTCATGTTGACACTGAAAGTGATAGCCTAAATATAGCCTTTAATGCTATCTTAGACTCAATTAGCTTTGCTCAAAACATTAACAAACCTACCCACCTTTGTCTTCATTCTCTGGACCTTGTGCTGACATATGGCATTGAGTGTAAAGACATAACAATATTTTCTCATAACCCTGTCCTGTCTGACCATTTTTTAATAACCTTTGAGTTTAATTTAACCGAGTACTCCACACCTGAAAGAAAATGTCATTATAGTAGGTCATTATCAGGCGATGCTGTAACAACCTTTAAAGAATCTGTTCCACTTTTGATTTCCTCATTATCACAGAAAAACACAGTGGAGGGCAATAATTTTGTTTCTGCCCCTTCACAAATTGATTCTCTTGTTCATAGTGTTACTTCATCATTGCGTGGTGCATTAGACAATGCAGCCCCCTTAAAAAAAAAGAAGGTAATTATTCATTGGAGGCTAGCTCCCTGGTTTAATTCAGAGCTGCGTACTTTAAAGCACGTTAGAAAATTTGAGAGAAAATGGCACAGTTGCTAAACTTACACAGAGTCATAGCTCTTTTGAGCCATCCATTCCCTTAGCTCTCAGCAGCCATGACTTTATGGGATTCTTCTTAAATAAAATTGATTCTATTAAAAAGAAAATCTTTGACATACTCTCGAAGAGGATTACTTCATCCTCAGCAAGTGAGACAACATTGGAAGTAACTGTAGAACCTGATCTGTGTTTGGACTGTTTTGATCCAGTGGAGCTTCCTGAGTTATCAGAAATATTAGCTTCATCTAAACCTTCAACTTGTATGTTTGACCCAATCCAAACCAAATTATTTAAGGAAGTGTTCCCTCTGATTACCAGCCCCATTTTAGATATGATTAATTTATCCTTAGTAAATGGATCAGAACCACAGGCTTTTAAGATAGCTGTAATTAAACCTTTACTTAAGAAACCTTCGCTTGATCGAGATGATTTAATAAATTACAGACCTATATCCAATCTTCCATTCTTATCTAAAATTCTTGAGAAAATAGTTGCTAATCAAATGTGTGAGCATTTACACAGCAATGACCTGTTTGAAGAGTTTCAGTCAGGTTTCAGAGCTCATCATAGCACTGAAACAGCTCTGCTGAAAGTCACTAATGATATTCTTATGGCCTCAGATAATGGACTTGTGTCTGTTCTGGTTCTGTTAGATCTCAGTGCTGCATTTGATCCAGTCAACCATAATATTCTCTTAGAAAGGCTGGAACATGCTGTAGGGATCAGGGAAACAGCACTAGGCTGGTTTAAATCTTATCTGTCTGACAGATTCCACTTTGTTCATGTAGATGATAAATCATCTTTAAACTCCAGGGTTAATTATGGAGTACCACAGGGTTCAGTACTTGGGCCAATTCTCTTTACTATATATATGCTTCCAATAGGCATAGGATACATTTTCACTGTTACGCTGATGACACTCAGCTTTACTTATCCATGAATCCTGATGAGCCCAAACACTTAGATAGACTACAAGCAGGTCTTGAAGACATAAAAACTTGGATGACTTTAAATTTTCTGCTTCTAAATTTAGACAAGACAGAAGTTGTCGTCTTTGGACCGGAGTCTTTAAAAAAGAAACTGCTTTGTCAATCACTTAACCTGGATGGCATTAAATTGACCCCCGATAATAAAGTAAAAAACCTTGGTGTTATTTTTGACCAGGACATGTCATTTAAATCCCATATTAAATAGGTTTCTAGGGTTTCCTTCTTTCATCTCCGGAACATTGCCAAAATTAGAAATATCCTATCTAGGAGTGACGCTGAAAAACTAGTCCATGCATTTGTTACTTCAAGGCTGGACTATTGTAATTCTTTACTATCCGGATGTCCACAAAATGCAGTTAAAAGCCTTCAGCTGATTCAAAATGCTGCAGCAAGAGTTCTGATGAAAATTAAAAAGAGAGATCATATTTCTCCTATTTTAGCTTCCCTTCATTGGCTCCCTGTTAAATCCAGAATAGAATTTAAAATTATCCTCCTCACATACAGGTCCTTCTCAAAATATTAGCATATTGTGATAAAGTTCATTATTTTCCATAATGTAATGATGAAAATTTAACATTCATATATTTTAGATTCATTGCACACTAACTGAAATATTTCAGGTCTTTTATTGTCTTAATACGGATGATTTTGGCATACAGCTCATGAAAACCCAAAATTCCTATCTCACAAAATTAGCATATCATTAAAAGGGTCTCTAAACGAGCTATGAACCTAATCATCTGAATCAACGAGTTAACTCTAAACACCTGCAAAAGATTCCTGAGGCCTTTAAAACTCCCAGCCTGGTTCATCACTCAAAACCCCAATCATGGGTAAGACTGCTGACCTGACTGCTGTCCAGAAGGCCACTATTGACACCCTCAAGCAAGAGGGTAAGACACAGAAAGAAATTTCTGAACGAATAGGCTGTTCCCAGAGTGCTGTATCAAGGCACCTCAGTGGGAAGTCTGTGGGAAGGAAAAAGTGTGGCAGAAAACGCTGCACAACGAGAAGAGGTGACCGGACCCTGAGGAAGATTGTGGAGAAGGGCCGATTCCAGACCTTGGGGGACCTGCGGAAGCAGTGGACTGAGTCTGGAGTAGAAACATCCAGAGCCACCGTGCACAGGCGTGTGCAGGAAATGGGCTACAGGTGCCGCATTCCCCAGGTCAAGCCACTTTTGAACCAGAAACAGCGGCAGAAGCGCCTGACCTGGGCTACAGAGAAGCAGCACTGGACTGTTGCTCAGTGGTCCAAAGTACTTTTTTTGGATGAAAGCAAATTCTGCATGTCATTCGGAAATCAAGGTGCCAGAGTCTGGAGGAAGACTGGGGAGAAGGAAATGCCAAAATGCCAGAAGTCCAGTGTCAAATACCCACAGTCAGTGATGGTCTGGGGTGCCGTGTCAGCTGCTGGTGTTGGTCCACTGTGTTTTATCAAGGGCAGGGTCAATGCAGCTAGCTATCAGGAGATTGTGGAGCACTTCATGCTTCCATCTGCTGAAAAGCTTTATGGAGATGAAGATTTCATTTTTCAGCACGACCTGGCACCTGCTCACAGTGCCAAAACCACTGGTAAATGGTTTACTGACCATGGTATCACTGTGCTCAATTGGCCTGCCAACTCTCCTGACCTGAACCCCATAGAGAATCTGTGGGATATTGTGAAGAGAACGTTGAGAGACTCAAGACCCAACACTCTGGATGAGCTAAAGGCCGTTATCGAAGCATCCTGGGCCTCCATAAGACCTCAGCAGTGCCACAGGCTGATTGCCTCCATGCCACGCCGCATTGAAGCAGTCATTTATGCCAAAGGATTCCCGACCAAGTATTGAGTGCATAACTGTACATGATTATTTGAAGGTTGACGTTTTTTGTATTAAAAACACTTTTCTTTTATTGGTCGGATGAAATTTGCTAATTTTGTGAGATAGGAATTTTGGGTTTTCTTGAGCTGTATGCCAAAATCATCCGTATTAAGACAATAAAGGACCTGAAATATTTCAGTTAGTGTGCAATGAATCTAAAATATATGAATGTTAAATTTTCATCATTACATTATGGAAAATAATGAACTTTATCACAATATGCTAATATTTTGAGAAGGACCTGTATAAAGCCCTTAATGATCTAGCTCCATCATACATCAGAGATCTGATATGTTCCTAACAGAGCACTTTGTTCTCAGACTGCAGGTTTACTGGTGGTTCCTAGAGTCTCTAGAAGTAGAATGGGAGGCAGATCCTTTAGTTATCAGGCTCTTCTCCTGTGGAACCAGCTCCCAGTTTTAGTCCGTGAGGCAGACACCCTACTTTTAAGTCTAGGCTTAAAATGTACCTTTTTGATAAAGCTTATAGTTGGAGTGGCTTAGGTTATTCTGAGCTATCTCTGTAGTTATGCTGCTATAGGCTTAGGCTGCTGGAGGACATAATGACCACTTTCACCCTCTTCGCTACATTCTCACACTACTCTCCAATTTTGCATTATTTGCTGTTATTTCAATTTTTTATTTTATGTTCTCTCTTTTCTCTTCCTAGAAGCTACACCTGGCCTGGCTCTGTGTCTACCTGTGACACCTTTCTGGAGAGGGGCATCGTCCAAGCTTCTGCTGCCAACAACTTAATGCTCACCCTCTACCGATGATCCACATAGTCCTGTCTTTTAGTGTTTAACCCTTTCTCTCTCCTAGACATGGCTACTGACTGAGCTTCTACTGTGACTAACTCTCTTTCAGACTCTAACCTTGAAAACTGGCTCAGAGTTTATCTGTTCTTTCTTTCTAGGTGAAACGACTAACATTAACATTTACTTTTCCTTCCCATAGAAAGTACTCCTGGATCAGTGCTTCTTTGTTCTCTTTGTGTCTCTGCTCTGTTCTCTCAAACCCCCAGTCGGTTGTGGCAGATGGCCGCTCACACTGAGCCTGGTTCTGGTTCTGCTGGAGGTTTCTTCCTGTTAAAAGGGAGTTTTTCCTCTCCACTGTCGCTACATGCATGCTCAGCATGAGGGATTGTTGCAAAGTCAACGCCAGTGACTGTCCACTGTCTCTACATGCTCATCCAGGAGGAGTGAATGCTGCAAGTCACTGACTGGATGCAATCTGCTGGGTTTCCTGAGAGAGAAAAAGTTTTTTATCCAATTTGAATAAATAACTGAATCTGACTGAACTGTTCAATGGTTAGGATTAATTGGAATGTATGAACTTGACTTTTGTGAAGTGCCTTGAGACGACATGTGTTGTGAATTGGCGCTATATAAATAAACTGAATTGAATTAAAACTTTTGACTGGTAGTGTATCTATCTCTCTCTCTATATATATATCTCTATAAGGATTCATGTATCAATGAAAGAGATGTGGCAGTTTCAGAGACTGGGGCATGCAACAACTTCGAAGAGTGTGACAGGACCCACAGAGCAATGGGTAAACTCCCTGCATGAAATAAGTCAGTAAACAGAAGCTGACTGAAAAGCCTAACAGTGGAACATCTTTGGTGTTTTATATCCTCGCCTGCCTACTTAAATGTTCGTGTTACATTCCCTCTGCAGTCTATTTCTCATTATGACTGGCTTGTGGGTGCACATCAGGTACTAATTTCCAACTGAACTTCCAGCCTGGCTGAGGGACAATGTTGTTTAGGGAGTGGATTCCCGCTGATGCGGGCACTTAGAATGCAGCCAAAAACCTTTCTAGGGATTATACAATATGATGCATCACCTTCAAACTTTTTTACACATGCATAGCATTATATAAATGCAGTTTTTAATTAGAGTAACATGTCTATTGTTTTTAAATTGCCATTTAGAACATACAAATATTTGTCTATGCAGAGAAAAAAATAAAGATATGCATTTAAAACATATTTTTATTAAGCCATAACATTCATGTTTCAAATGGCTGTAAAGCAACAAGTTCCAATTACAGTGCTGCTAACAAAATAAAGGATTAGTTTGAAATTTTTTTAACTGAGGTTCTGTGAAGTTATAACTGATAGTAGGTTCCTTTCCCATACTAGAAACATGTCATACCATTGTGAACCTGTTGAAAAAGTAAATAAATGTTTGGTGTGATAGATGCTAACAAGCTAGTCAGAACCTTTCTGCTTCAATCCACCTGATTCTTTGATGCTGCTGCAAAACTGACAGGCAAAATCCAAAGGTTTACTGTTTTAGCCAGGCTAGAGAGGGCTGATGAATTGCATTTGATTTGGCAGATTGATACAACTGACTGATACACCTCGACAACATTCTCTTGTGAAATTGTATATGTAACAGTGCTGACATAGCATTATATCCAACATATATAAACATTTTTAGTTGTTTTAAATTGCTAAAATGTAATAAAACATTCAGTGTAAATCTGGCTAGATTATTAGCTTTCACCACTCAAGTGATTGTTCTACTTTCCAAGCTTACAGTGACATAACATTTTCAACAACAAAGGAACAACAACAAAAACACCTTCTAACCTGTAGAAACAGAAGTGTTTATTGAGTTGATTGTCCCATCAGTGTAACTGCTGTGTCACTCAGAGGGATTGTCCCCAGCAGAGTCACTCTCATCAGAGCACAAGGTTCTGCCAATTTTCAGCACAGCAATCAGCGACATATCTGCTTGTACATCCTCCTCATCTGATTGTACTCGTGGTTCCTCACCATCTTCACTGGCCCCTGCCTCCTCCTGCCACACTGCAACTTGTGATGACTGACTGTTGTTTGTTGGAGGAACTTGATTCAAGGACTCCAAAGATGAGGATTTAAGGTCTGGACCTGTTAAAAAAAAAGGTTAAAATAAAAGAAGTTAACTTGAATCACTAATTGAGCCAAGACCAGGGGAGCATCATCACAGGGAAAACTAACATTTGTCAGTCACATCTGATTTTATAGAAGGACTGAATCAAGTGACAGTAATTCCTTTGAATAGTGGTGTATTAATTATAGTTCTTCAGTAATATTAGTATGCACTGGAGCTGTTCACACAGAATCAAATTTAAATTAGTTGGAGTTACCTGAGGTCAGTGATGACCCAGAACTTGTATCTTCACCAGTGGAATTAAGAAAGTCATCCAAGGCTTCTTGGTCTGATAAGTTAATAAGTGTCATCTGATCCAGAATAGCCACATCAACCCCTGCAGACCCTGCAAACACATATTGACATATTGTGACTCAGTGGGAAGAGTAGTCCTCTTGCAATCAGAAAGTTGCAGGTTCGATTCTAGCTTCCCCCTGCCACATGTTGATGTGCCCCTGGGCAAGGCACCTAACTTCTGTATTGGTGTAAGTATGTGATTGCGTTTGGGTGAATGTGGCTCTAGTGTAAAGTGCTTTGAGTGGTTGATATGATTGTAAAGGCGCTGTATAAGTTCACCCCATTTACCATATACACACATTTATAATTCATGTCTGGTACAAAAAACCTCCGGTCCACTTTTTTTACAGTTATGTATCTATATGTGATCAAGTACAGTCTATGCATGTCATGTTATAAAAATTTATCCTGCTAAAATGAAACTGTTAACAGCCACAGTAAAACAAAACAATACATACAGTATCTCACAAAAGATTACTCATGCAGCTGAAAACCATGACACCCCCAGCACCATGCTTCACTGTAGACAAGACATGCTTGTCTTTGTAATCCTCACCTTGTTGCTGCCACACATGCTTCATTCTAAGACAACAGCCATGCAGACCAATTTGATGCAGTATATGTCTGATGTATGGCAGTGCAAGTAAAGCAGGAGTCCAAGCTGAGCGTTAACATAACGCATAGAGTTACAGGTTACGGGTGTCCTGTCAGCAAAAAAAGGGGGGGTGTGGGGGAAAGGGAGAGTGTCAGGGTGGTTTCTGGGCTTTGTTAACCAGGCTGGTGGCAGATGGGAAAAAACTGTTCTTGTGGCGTGAGGTTTTGGTCCGGATGGACCGCGGCCTCCTGCCAGAGGGGAGAGTCTCAAAGAGTCTGTGACCGGGGTGGGAGGGATCAGCCAGAATCTTCCTTGCTCGCTTCACGGTCCTGGAGGTGTACAGCTGAACTTCCAGTCTGGCTGAGGGACAATGTTGTTTAGGGAGTGGATTCCCGCTGATGCGGGCACTTAGAATGCAGCCAAAAACCTTTCTAGGGATTATACAATATGATGCATCACCTTCAAACTTTTTTACACATGCATAGCATTATATAAATGCAGTTTTTAATTAGAGTAACATGTCTATTGTTTTTAAATTGCCATTTAGAACATACAAATATTTGTCTATGCAGAGAAAAAAATAAAGATATGCATTTAAAACATATTTTTATTAAGTGGCTTTAGGTGTTTTAGGTCTTAAACAGTCTCATTAACAATCCTTAAAGAAATTAAGCAATGGCATACTGTACAACAGTAACCTACATGATATGAATAGAAAAGTAAACCAATAGAAATTACTGCATTTTAACTGTTTTGGATGAGCTTATTAAAAATGTTCTCCTTCAAGTGGTAGATATCCATTGTGATGTTTGTGATAGACTGCTCCAACTTCTAATCTAAAAGACCCCCCTCGCCCCCAAACAAATCCCCAAACCCTCTGTTGTTGTTTAAGTGTGTGTCAGGGTGGTTTCCGGGCTTTGTTAACAAGGCTGGTGGCAGATGGGAGGTGTACAGTTCCTGGAGCGACAGTAGACTGCAGCCAATCACCTTCTCAGCAGACCGAATGACACGCTGCAGCCTGCCCTTATCCTTGGCTGTAGCAGCGGCGTACCAGATGGTGATGGAGGAGGTGAGGATGGACTCAATGATGGCTGTGTAGAAGTGCACCATCATAGTCTTTGGCAGGTTGAATTTCTTCAGCTGCCGCAGGAAGAACATCCTCTGCTGGGCTTTCTTGATGAGGGAGTTGATGTTTGGCTCCCACTTGAGATCCTGGGAGATGATGGTTCCCAGGAAGCGGAAAGATTCCACAGTGTCAATTGTGGAGTCACAGAGGGTGATGGGGGCAGGTGGGGCTGGGTTCTGCCTGAAGTCCACAACCATCTCCACTGTCTTTAGAGCGTTGAGCTCAAGGTTGTTCTGGCTGCACCAGTCCAACAGATGGTCCACCTCCCATCTGTACGCAGACTCATCACCATCAGAGATGAGTCCGATCAGGGTGGTGTCATCCGCAAACTTCAGAAGCTTGACAGACTGGTCCCTCTCTTCCGGCGTTTTACCGCGTGAGCAAAGGTGGTCAAAGGTGAGCGCACCTTTGACCAGAATGTCCAAAAATTCCAGAGCAGTAGGCAGAGAAGTGGGAAATAACTCCTCTGGTGTAGTAGCCCTGATGTTCATGAGTTCTTCTTTGGTAAGAGAGCTCCGGGTACCATCACAGAAGACCATTTTGAAGCAAAAAAAAAAACAACCAAAAAAAAAAACAACAATGCGCACCAACACGCCGAGGCGACCATCTGCGGCGCCATGAGTTGCCAAGTTAACTTCCAGTGACCAAGAGTGTGTGAGCGATAACAAAGATACCAATCACATGACACTGGGGAGGGAAAATGGCTAACTGGACACAATTTGTACATTTTACTTAGGGCTGCACTCACCTTTGCTGCCAGCAGTTAAGACATTAATGGCTGTGTGGTGAGTTTTTTGAGGAGACAGCAAATTGACACTGTTATACAAGCTGTACATTGACTAGTTAACGTTGTATCAGTGTTGTCCCATGAAAAGATATAAAATATTAACAAAAATATGAGGGCTGTACCTAAATTTGTGAGATACTGTACCTTACGGTGGCATCAGCAACATAAATATAAAGAAATGAATCAGAGTAAAATAAATTGGTATATAAAGAAAAAATAGAAATAAATAAAAGGGTCTTAAAGGGTCTCAGGAATACATTTTAACTGACTGAAGAAATATATAACAGTGGCCCAGAACAGACAGAGATGATTTCTGGATCATTTAAGTGTATGTTTAACTTTTTCTAGACCTACATCTGTAGGATTAATGTGGGAGACTCACAGCAGAAGAAATAAAGAGCGACTGAGCTCGCAACTATCAATAATTCACAGAGAATTTTTATGATAAATGAATATCATGAATATATTACCCAACATGTACGATCCACCACCTTGGGTTGGAAATGAATAATAATAGTTCAATTATGTAGAGAGCCATTATCTATACCCAGAAAGGAGCCAGTGATGAGTTGTGCAGCTAAATGTGCGCCATTTCAGCACCATGGACATTGCCATAGATTTATCATAAAAACGGCAAACTGCTGATAATCTAGCCCCACAATTTACCGCTTAAGCCTATTTCAGAAACACTCTGATCTGGACTGATATTTCCCCTTTCCATATTTACATTTACTGTATATCCTTACAAATACAGCAGTAAGAGACAGACTTTACTTTTTTGGGGGGGTTTTTTCGCCATCAGTCTGGTGGTGGGCGGCATAGGCCCTTCGTAACTGTGGGCCCTGGACATCGCATTTCTACAACATCCAGATTTTCTAAATAATTCACTAAAGATGGACTAGATCTCGCTATATTAATAAACACACACACACATATTTATATACGTGTATATATTAGCAGTTCTTAACATTAGATCAATTAGATCAGTTACTGGATTAACTAAGGTATTATAAACCGATCAATTAAACATTAAATGAACAAAATTAAGCAACAAATATAGCTTCACTGCACTTAGTGAACTCACCCATTGTAGCACAAAACACATGAAAATATCTGGATGAATTAAACGAAGTGAGCAATTGTGAGCAACATAAATTTAGCTCAATGTTTCAGATTAAAATGCTGTTTCAAGAACCTCTAATCACCTCTGCCCTGTAGGCATCCAGTGGACAGATACTTTTCTACGTCTTGGTTGAAGGCTTCTTCATAGACCCTCTGTCGTTCTCTCAGTTTCTCCTGCATAGCAAGCTCCATCTCTGCCATTTTCTGAGCATGTTCAGAGTTCAATTCAGCTACAAAAAGAAAACATATATACAGTCACTGATTTTGGCACAATCATACCTGCCTGGATCAGTTTTTAGCACAGAAAAGAAAATTGATATTGAAAAAAGAAACGGATCTTTGACTTTATTAACAGCAGACGGTATGAGTCCAAGACATTATATTCATTCATCAGCAATTTAAATATTTTAGGTCTGAGGCACTGTGATCATACTCTAGGCAGCAAATGTTAATTACTACATAAAACAAAATCGAAAAACCCTGGAACACGGATTTGTTTCACATTTGCACTGATACAATTGATACTCCCAAACCAAGGCAGATCAACAACACCTCTCGACAGTGGAAGAGTAAAGAGTTTTGTAGAGTTTAATAAAGGTTTCCCAGAGTCATCTAGTCCGCAAGACACCTTCATGAGGACCAAAACAAATAAAAAAATATATATATATTGAGGCATGTGTCGTCATCGACTGGTACAGCCGAGCTGGGGTCCCACCCTGGAGCCAGGCCCGGGACTCATCGGAGAGCACCTGGTGGCCAGGTTGCTTCTCACAGGACCCAGTCGGGCCAAGCCCGAACAAGAGACGCAAGGCCATCCCCCAGTGGGCCCACCACCTGCAGGGGGAACCATGAGGGACCGGTGCAAAGAGGATTGGGCAGCGGATGAAGGTGGAGACCTCGACGGCCCAATCTCCGGATGCTTAGGCTGGCTCTAGGGACGTGGATGTCACCTCACTGGGGGGGAAGGAGCCTGAGCTTGTGCGGGAGGTCGAGAGATATCGACTAGAAATAGTCTGACTCGCCTCCACGCACAGCGTGGGCTCTGGAATCCAGCTCCTCGAGAGAGGCTGGACTCTCTTCTACTCTGGAGTGGCCTGTGGGGAGAGGCGGCAAGCCGGTAGTAAAGGATGCTGTCAAACTGAAGAAGGAGTCCTATCGGCTGTGGTTGGCTTGTGGGACTCCTGAGGCGGCTGACGGGTACCGTGAGGCCAAGCAGGGCTGTAGCAGAGGTGTTCACAGGTGAGAGGAGAATAGAGCGGGAGATCGATAGATGGATCGGTGTGGCTACCACAGTGATGGTGACGCTGTGCTGGTCCGTTGTGATGAAGAGAGAGCTGAGCCGAAAAGCGAAGCTCTCGATTTACCGGTCGGTCTACGTTCCAACTGAACGTAAGAAAGAACAAGATTCCGAATGTACCGAAAGAACGAGATCCCGGATACAAGCAGCTAAAATGAGCATCCTCCATAGGGTGGCGGGGGCCTCCCTTAGAGATGGGGCTAGGAGCTCTGCCATCCAGGGGGAGCTGAAAATAAATAATTCTCTACATTTGTGAACATTTGTCAGAAAGGTACTAAAATAATAATAATAATAATAATAATAATAATAAAGGTTAAAAAGACAATCCCAACTCATTTTCATTTCAGGTTTGATTTTACACATAAAGAGATAAGACATGTTGTGCCTGAGATGCACACTGCTGCTTACCTTCTAGCATCTCCACTTCCCTCCTGCACCAAAACAGACAGGTTTCTATTAAAACTCAAGAATTTTTAGACAGTGTGTTTCTTTCATTTGCTTCTGATGCAGAAAGTAAGGAATGCTGTGAACACAACCAAACTATTCAAAAATTACTTATGAATATGTCCCTTTCTAATTTTATTTGGTAACCAAAAATACTAACTAGTCAGAAATGCTTGTTACTTGTCTCCAAACATTTATTTTTTGGGGGGGGGGGGGGGTTGGCACTGGTGGCCTTTATTTTACCCCGGGGCTACTGCAGCACCCCCTGTCTACAAACATTTACAACACGATGAGGATGTCACCATGCTGCAAGCTGAGACAATCACCAAAACAAGATGTGATGCCAACAAACACCTCATGGTGAATACAAGAATGAGGTTAGATTTTTAACTTGCAGGGTTGTTTATCTCTAGTTAACTTCTTTCAAAAATAAAATTAACTTAGATAACAGTTTGGTAGATTTTCTGGTAGTGAAAATATATTGGGTAGATCAGCAGCCTCTTATCAGTTAGGATAAACTACCTTAAAAAAAATTCTATGGCAGTTTTAAATACAGATAAACTACAATTGCTTGAATTAATATCAAGCAGGTCTGTGCCATTAAATGGCAATTGCTTCAACTGCAGCCCAGTCAGCATGTTTAACATAACCCAGAAGGAAAATGTATTTTAACACAAAGCATTTAAGCTGACACTGTTGGACAGTTATTTAAAAGGGACAACAAATCTTGCAATAAAGAAGTATCTACTATATTGTCAAAAGTATTTTCTCACCAGGGGTGGGGAATCCAGGTCCAGAAAGTAAAAAGCTTGTACAGAGATTAGTCCAAACCCTTTAAATTTCTATCTCCACAACATAGACAGGGACTAATCACCTGGTTAAGTGAACAGGATTAAGGAAAACTAGGCAGGGTTTTTACTTTCTGGGTCTAGATTCTCCACCTCTCTTGCTCACCCATCAAAATAGTTGAATTCAAGTTTTTTAACCACTTCCAACAGGTATAAAATCCAGGATTTATGAGTTCTGACAAACATTTGCAAAACAATAGGTCAGTCCCAGAAGCACCATGATAAGATACTATCTGTGCACGAAGTCCAATCATGAAACTTCCTCACTACTAAATATTCCACAGTCAATGAAGTATTATAACTGTGGAATAATAAGGTGGAAGAAAAAGGGAACAAAGGCAACTCAACCTCGAAATGGTAAGCCATGTAAAATCGCAGAGGGCGGTCAGCAGATACCGAGGCACAGAGCTTACAGAGATTGCCAACTTTCTGCATATTCGAAAGCTAATGCAAACAATATGTAACTTTCAGATTAGTTCAACAATAGTGTAGTAGACAGCTATATAATATGGATATCCACTGCCAAGCATCTGTATCCAAGCCTTGAATCATCAGGCAGTATGCAAAGCTTCAGAGACAGTGGTGTAAAACAAACCACCACTGGACTCTATAGCAATGGAGTCATGATACCAAAAGTGACAAACCATGCCTTTCTGTCTGCCAGTTCAGTGAGCAATTCTGGATTTGGCAGTTGCCAGAAGAACAGGAAAGTGGCCTGACTGGATTGTGACAAGTCAAAAGTATTTGCATCGGGGATTATGGTGCGGGCCTTTTTTTTTCAGGAGTTGGTTCCACTGAAAGGAATTCTTAATTCTTCAGCATGCTGAGACAATTTGGACAACCCAATTTTCCCAACTTTGTGGAAGCAGTTTTGGACACCCTCCTTCTGTTCCAAAATGACTGAGCATAGCAAGGTCCATAAAGAGTCCAGACCTAAACAGAAAACGTTTGGGATGAATTAGAGTGGCAATTGTGAGCCAGGAATTGTCATTCAACATCAGTGTCTGACGTCACAGAAGATAGAAAAAAAAAATCCCATACACACTCTTAAACCTTGAAGAAAGCCTTCCCAGAAGCATTACAACTGTTACAGCTGCAATGCATCGTCCAACATCATGTAAACCCTGGGCATTAACAATGGCATGGCGCTCAACTATATCTGTGTGTGAACAAAGATAAATATAAACACTTTTGGCAATATAGTGTATGTGATATCCTTGATATGAGACATCAAAACAATATGAAAGAAAAGACAAATGACAAGTGTTTCACAACACTTAAAAGAATATTCAAATGTCCTACCTTCTCTTCTTTTTATACCCTTCAAGTTGGCTTTTATGCTGATTTTTTACAGTTTGTTGTTCACACTGACAGCACAGAGTTTCCAGATACAACAGTCTGCTCTCCATCTCCTCAAATTCACCTTCCAAGTTAGCTGAAACACATTAAAAATAAATAATACACACTACAACACATTTACAGAACATGGGCATATTTCTAGTATCAGCTTTACAAGGAAATTATAATTAATTTTAATTAGGCAGTGGCAATTGATAACATCACCTCAAGGTAATTTTCATGACACAGGTTTAACTCATGTACAGTCACATAAAGAATCTGTTGTATTATTAATTTCCCCGTTATCACTGAAAAACACAGTGGAGGGCAATAATTTTGTTTCTGCCCCTTCACAAATTGATTCTCTTGTTCATAGTGTTACTTTCTCACTGCATGGTACATTACACAGTGTAGCCCCCCCTGAAAAAGGAGGTAATCATTAATAGGAGGCTAGCTCCTTGGTTTAATTCAGAGCTGCGTACTTTAAAGCCCAATGTTAGAAAATTGGAGAGAAAATGGCGCTCTACACACCTAGAGGATTCCTACTTAATCTGGAAAAATAGCCTACTGTTGTATGAAGACACTTCACCAAGCTAGAACAGCTTATTTCTCATCATTAATAGAAGAGAACAAGAATAATCCTAGGTTTCTCTTTAGTACAGTTGCTAAACTTACACAGAGTCATAGCTCTGTTGAGCCATCCATTCCCTTAGCTCTCGGCAGTCATGACTTTATGTGATTCTTCCAAAATAAAATTGATTCTATTAAAAAGAAAATCTTTGACATACTCCCGAAGATGATTACTTCATCCTCAGCAAGTGAGACAACATTGGAAATAACTGTAGAACCTGATCTGTGTTTAGGACTGTTTTGATCCTGTGAGCTTCCTGAGTTATCAGAAATATTAGCTTCATCTAAACCTTCAACTTGTATGTTAGACCCAATCCCAACCAAATTATTTAAGGAAGTGTTCCCTCTGATTACCAGCCCCATTTTAGATATGATTAATTTATCCTTAGTAAATGGATCAGAACCACAGGCTTTTAAGGTAGCTGTAATTAAACCTTTACTTAAGAAACCTTCGCTTGATCGAGATGACTTGAAAAATTACAGACCTATATCCAATCTTCCATTCTTATCTAAAATTCTTGAGAAAATAGTTGCTAATCAAATGTGTGAACATTTACACAGCAATGACCTGTTTGAAGAGTTTCAGTCAGGTTTCAGAGCTCATCATAGCACTGAAACAGCTCTGCTGAAAGTCACTAATGATATTCTTATGGCCTCAGATAATGGACTTGTGTCTGTTCTGGTTCTGTTAGATCTCAGTGCTGCATTTGATCCAGTCAACCATAATATTCTCTTAGAAAGGCTGGAATATTCTCTAGGGATCAGGGGAACAGCACTAGGCCAATTCTCTTTACTATATATATGCTTCCGATAGGTAAAATGATCAGGCAGCATGGGATACATTTTCACTGTTATGCTGATGATACTCAGCTTTGTTTATCCATAAATGCCGAGGAGCCCAACCAGTTAGATAGACTACAAGCATGTCTTGAAGACATAAAAACTTTAAACTTTCTGCTTCTAAATTCAGACAAGACAGAAGTTGTCACCTTTGGATAAGAGTCTTTTAAAAAGAAACTGCTTGGTCAATCAATTAATGTGTTGGCATTAAATTGGCCTCTGGTCCATTCCATATTAAACAGGTTTCTAGGATTTCCTTATTTCACCTCCGGAATATGGCCAAATTAGAAATATGCAGTCCAGGATTGATACTGAAAAACCAGTTAAAAGCCTTCAGCTAAATCCAAAATGCTGCAGCAAGAGTTCTGATGAAAATTAAAAAGAGAGATCATATTTCTCCTCTTTTAGCTTCCCTTCATTGGCTCCCTGTTAAATCCAGAATAGAATTTAAAATTCTCCTCCTCACATATAAAGCCCTTAATGATCTAGCTCCATCTTACATCAGCGATCTGATTGGTCCATATGTTCCTAACAGAGCACTTCGTTCTCAGACTGCAGGTTTACTGGTGGTTCCTACAGTCTCTAGAAGTAGAATGGGAGGCAGATCCTTTAGTTATCAGGCTCCTCTCCTGTGGAACCAGCTCCCAGTTTTAGTCCGTGAGGCAGACACCCTGTCTACTTTTAAGGCTAGGCTTAAAACTTTCCTTGTTGATAAAGCTTATAGTTGGAGTGGCTTAGGTTATCCTGAGCTATCTCTGTAGTTATGCTGCTATAGGCTTAGGCTGCTGGAGGACATAATGACCACTTTCACTCACTCTGCTACATTCTCACATCCATCCATGCCATCGTCTTCTGCTTATCTGGGGTCGGGTCGGGGGGAAGCAGCCTAAGCAGAGACCCAGACTTCCCTCTCCCCAGCCACTTGGGTCAGCTCGTCCGGGGGAACCCCAAGGCGTTCCCAGGCCAGCTGAGAAACATATGCCCCTTTTCCACTGGCTCGCTTTGTGAGCATTTCCATTACTGTTATTTCAGTACCGGTACCTACTTTTTTGGTTCCTCCTTCTTTAGCAGGGCTAAGCGAGGCTGAGACGGTACTGTACGTGACCTGAACAAAGGGCTGTTCACTGATTGGCCATGGGCGCGGCCAGCCGTAAGAGTCGACCAGCATAAAAAACTAACCAGCATTTTCAAACGTGCATTCAAGCGAGTGAGAGAAACATATGATGGGAGTCTGCACAGTTATCCGGAAAAGTCACCCCTTGGAGCAACGACAAGGTGCAAGCTTTTCTGGCGATCAGAGGAGACTGCAATATTCAGCGGCAGCTGAATAACTATACAGGCAACAACTATTAGAAATAAAATGGGACCTAATTCAAATCTTTCCAAGTCTCTTAAAGGGAAAGTGAAATCTTTAATAATAATAATAAAATGGATGTCAAAATCCTACTCATCAAATCTGATTGTCAGTGCAGTCAGCGGATTTAATCCCCAGACAATAGACCTGTTACTTCTTGTTTTTGTAACGCGTTTCAGGTTTTCTTCTTTACATTGGCGGTTGGGTGTTTCATTCACGGTTATGCAGCACGACTCATGATGCTTTAAAGCCGCGCCTCCAGGAGGTGTTCCCTTCAGTAGAGCAAAAGCGGGTTTATGGAAATGCAACACACAACGTGCAGAGCCGTGCAGAGCTGTTCCAGGCTGGCCAGTGGAAAAGGGGCAATAGTCCCTCCAGAGTTCTGGATCTTCCTCTGGGCCTCCTCCCAGTGAGACATGGCCTTAACACCTCACCAGGGAGGGGTCCAGGAGGCATCCTAACCAGATGCCCGAGCCAGCTCAAGTGGCTCCTCTCGACGTGGAGCAACAGCTGCTCTGCTCTGAGTCCCTCCCGGATGACCAAGCTTCTCACTTAGCTTCTTTAAGGGAGAGCCCAGGCACCCTGCAGCCGCTTGTATCTGTGATCTCATTCTTTCGGTCATGACCCAAAGCTCATGACCATAAATGAGGGTAGGAACATATACTGAACAAAAATGCACCGCTCAAAAAAATAAAGGGAACACTCAAATAACACATCATAGATCTGAATGAATGAAATATTCTCATTGAATACTTTGTTCTGTACAAAGTTGAATGTGTTGACAACAAAATCACACAAAAATCATCAATGAAAATCATATTTATCAACCAAAGGAGGCCTGGATTTGGAGTCACACACAAAATTAAAGTGGAAAAACACACTACAGGCTGATCCAACTTTGATGTAATGTCCTTAAAACAAGTCAAAATGAGGCTCAGTATTGTGTGTGACCTCCACGTGCCTGAATGACCTTCCTACAACACTTGGGCATGCTCCTGATGAGACGCAGGATGGTCTCCTGAGGGATCTCCTCCCAGACCTGGACTAAAGAATCCGCCAACTCCTGGACAGTCTGTGATGCAACGTGACGTTGGTGGATGGAGCGAGACATGATGTCCCAGATGTGCTCAATCGGATTCAGGTCTGGGGAACGGGCGGGCCGGTCCATAACTTCAATGTCTTCATCTTGCTGGAACTGCTGACACACTCCAGCCACATGAGGTCTAGCATTGTCCTGCATTAGGAGGAACCCAGGGCCAACCGCACCAGCATGTGGTCTCACAAGGGGTCTGAGGATCTCATCTCGGTACCTAATGGCAGTCAGGCTACCTCAGGCGAGCACATGGAGGGCCGTGTGGCCCTCCAAAGAAATGCCACCTCACACCATTACTGACCCACTGCCAAACCAGTCATGCTGAAGGATGTTGCAGGCAGCAGATCGATCTCCACGGTGTCTCCAGACTCTGTCATGTCTGTCATATGTGCTCAGTGTGAACCTGCTTTCATCTGTGAAGAACACAGGGCGCCAGTGGTGAATTAGCCAATCCTGGTGTTCTCTGGTAAATGCCAAGCGTCCTGCATTTGAGGACGTCAGGCCCTCTTACCATCCTCATGGAGTTGGTTTCTAACCGTTTGTGCAGACACATGCACATTTGTGGCCTGGAGGAGGTAATTTTGCAGGGCTCTGGCAGTGCTCCTCCTGTTCCTCCTTGCACAAAGGCGGGGGTAGCGGTCCTGCTGCTGGGTTGTGTGTGTGAAAGCACCACCAACATTCAAAAGTGACCAAAACATCAGCCAGAAAGTATAGGTACTGAGAAGTGGTCTGTGGTCCCCACCTGCAGAACCACTCCTTTATTGAGTGTGTCTTGCTAATTGCCAAAGATTTCCCCCTGTTGTCTATTCCATTTGTACAACAGCTGTGAAATTGATTGTTAATCAGTGTTGCTTCCTAAGTGGACAGTTTGATTTCACAGAAGTTTGATTTACTGGGAGTTGTATTGTGTTGTTCAAGTGTCCCCTTTTTGAGCATTGTATAAACGCCCCATGTCAACATAAGAGTTTTATTAACATTTGGGTTATGCAATACAGGTCCTTCTCGAAATATTAGCATATTGTGATAAAGTTCATTATTTTCCATAATGTCATGATGAAAATTTAACATTCATATATTTTAGATTCATTGCAGACTAACTGAAATATTTCAGGTCTTTTATTGTCTTAATACGGATGATTTTGGCATACAGCTCATGAAAACCCAAAATTCCTATCTCACAAAATTAGCATATCATTAAAAGGGTCTCTAAACGAGCTATGAACCTAATCATCTGAATCAACGAGTTAACTCTAAACACCTGCAAAAGATTCCTGAGGCCTTTAAGACTCCCAGCCTGGTTCATCACTCAAAACCCCAATCATGGGTAAGACTGCCGACCTGACTGCTGTCCAGAAGGCCAC
This sequence comes from Girardinichthys multiradiatus, assembly GCF_021462225.1. Lineage (NCBI taxonomy): Eukaryota > Metazoa > Chordata > Actinopteri > Cyprinodontiformes > Goodeidae > Girardinichthys > Girardinichthys multiradiatus. The sequence goes on from NC_061796.1 coordinate 420,468, forward strand.
TATTGACACCCTCAAGCAAGAGGGTAAGACACTGTTGGACCACTTGTTGCTGAATATTGGACTACTTGCACCAGACCTCCTGATGCTTTCGGCCATTTTGTATCCAGGACAGTCTGCTCCTCCATATCCCGTCAAGCATCACGACTGATATGACGGGGCGTCCCAAGTCTGACGTCACAAGACGCTATATAGGAAGGCGGACATTTTCGAAAACTCGCTTTCAGCTGGAAATCTTGACACGGTTACCATGCAACTGGAGCATCCTCTGGAGAAGAAGAGATCCCATGTGGAGTCTTCATTTATTCTCTCTCGTTGGCCAACGAACAATTCATAACTGAAGTTTATGGACTAGGAAGGCCAGAAATTTCACTTTGCCGATCGAAGACGTGAGTTTAACACGTAACTAAAAACACGGAGTTCGAGGAAACGAACTGCCATCGTGTTTCACCCCTAGTCGACTGCTGATGGTCAGATCCTATTTTTTCCTTTTCGTCAAGAAGACCAAAGGACGGGACTGACCGCTCTCTTGGAGTGTAACTGCGGACGCGCACAACGCTTGTAGAATTTTGCATGTTGAGTAGGTGAAGATTAATAAATATTCACATAGATAAAGAGAGAGTGTTTTGTGTTCATTGTGTGCAAAAAGTGATTCGTCAGTCAAAATAAGGTTAAGGTTCCACAAGTTTCGGCGGAAACGGTCGATTAAACAGTGACATCTCCGGCAATAGTTATTAATTATTACGGAGTATTTAACGGTTGTAATCGTCAAAGGCGTTGAGCCGCAATTACAACACCAGAAACATCTCTGGTCTCGATTCATAAATGAGGATTTTGGTTAAGAAATTGATTTTGTCAAATTATGATTTGTAATTATAATTATTGATCAAGATTAATCAATCAATAATCATAACCCCCAACAACACAGAAAGAAATTTCAGAACGAATAGGCTGTTCCCAGAGTGCTGTATCAAGGCACCTCAGTGGGAAGTCTGTGGGAAGGAAAAAGTGTGGCAGAAAACGCTGCACAACGAGAAGAGGTGACCGGACCCTGAGGAAGATTGTGGAGAAGGGCCGATTCCACACCTTGGGGGACCTGCGGAAGCAGTGGACTGAGTCTGGAGTAGAAACATCCAGAGCCACCGTGCACAGGCGTGTGCAGGAAATGGGCTACAGGTGCCGCATTCCCCAGGTCAAGCCACTTTTGAACCAGAAACAGCGGCAGAAGCACCTGACCTGGGCTACAGAGAAGCAGCACTGGACTGTTGCTCAGTGGTCCAAAGTACTTTTTTTGGATGAAAGCAAATTCTGCATGTCATCCGGAAATCAAGGCGCCAGAGTCTGGAGGAAGACTGGGGAGTAGGAAATGCCAAAATGCCAAAAGTCCAGTGTCAAGTACCCACAGTCAGTGATGGTCTGGGGTGCCGTGTCAGCTGCTGGTGTTGGTCCACTGTGTTTTATCAAGGGCAGGGTCAATGCAGCTAGCTATCAGGAGATTTTGGAGCACTTCATGCTTCCATCTGCTGAAAAGCTTTATGGAGATGAAGATTTCATTTTTCAGCACGACCTGGCACCTGCTCACAGTGCCAAAACCACTGGTAAATGGTTTACTGACCATGGTATCACTGTGCTCAATTGGCCTGCCAACTCTCCTGACCTGAACCCCATAGAGAATCTGTGAGATATTGTGAAGAGAACGTTGAGAGACTCAAGACCCAACACTCTGGATGAGCTAAAGGCCGCTATCGAAGCATCCTGGGCCTCCATAAGACCTCAGCAGTGCCACAGGCTGATTGCCTCCATGACACGCCACATTGAAGCAGTCATTTCTGCCGAAGGATTCCCGACCAAGTATTGAGTGCATAACTGTACATGATTATTTGAAGGTTGACGTTTTTTGTATTAAAAACACTTTTCTTTTATTGGTCGGATGAAATATGCTAATTTTGTGAGATAGGAATTTTGGGTTTTCATGAGCTGTATGCCAAAATCATCCGTATTAAGACAATAAAAGACCTGGAATATTTCAGTTAGTGTGCAATGAATCTAAAATATATGAATGTTAAATTTTCATCATGACATTATGGAAAATAATGAACTTTATCACAATATGCTAATATTTTGAGAAGGACCTGTATATAGAGAAACTCAAAATATATTTTCATTAATTTCTGATCTTCATATCGGCATTGATAACATCGTGGTATGGCCATTTGTACCGGATTGACAGTCCTTTGAACATGATAGGGGTCAGGTTGAGGAATTTGATATTTCAGTATCTTGTGTGTCTACCAGCTGCGTCTCTCAGAACAACACATCTTGTTCGCATGGAGTTGATCAGATTGTCTATGGTGGCCTGCGGAATATTATTATATTACTCCTGGAGTGCCACACGGAGCTGACCCACATTGCCTGGAACTGGAACACGGTCCCGGAGACGCCTATTCAGAACATCCCAAAGATGGTCTATTGGGAACATGTCTGGCAAATATGCAGGCCAGTCCAGAACTTCAATGTCCTCTGTTTGAAGGAATTCCATGCAGATGCGGGCAACATGAGGTCGGGCATTTTCATGTTGAAAGGTGATGTCATACTGGCGCACAACACCGCACAACAAATGGGGTGAGAATCTTGTCCTGATAGCTTTGTGCATTAAGGTTCCCTTCAATGAAGTGCAATGGAGTCTTTTGGCCATATGTGATGCCTGACCACACCATAATGCCACCACCTCCATCCTGGGCATAACATTTGCATCTGCAAACTATTCAACCCACGCGTCGCCAGACCCGTTGTCTTCCATCTGCACGATACACGAGTATCGTGTATCGTGTAGTACACAAGATGGCGCCGCAGATGGTCGCCTCGGCGTGTTGGTGCGCATTGTTTTGTTTTGTTTTTTGCTTTAAAACGGTCTTCTGTGATGGTACCCGGAGCTCTCTCACCAGAGAAGAACTCATGAACATCAGGGCTACTACACCAGAGGAGTTATTTCCCACTTTTCTGCCTACTGCTCTGGAATTTTTGGACATTCTGGTCAAAGGTGTGCTCACCTTTGCTCACGCGGTGAAACGCCGGAAGAGAGGGAAACGGGCTGGGGTGCTGGTACGTCTTCGCCAGCGTGGACTACGAACACCGTTACCTGGAATATTTCTCTCTAACGTGCGCTCACTTCCCAACAAAATGGAGGAACTACAACTGTTGCTGGGGAAAAACAGGGACTTTTATTCATCGGCAGTTTTGTGCTTCACGGAGACGTGGCTGTGTGGATTAATACCGGACTCTGCGCTGCAGCTGGCAGGATTCCAGCTCTACAGAGCGGACAGAGACACGGAACTCTCCGGCAAAGCGAAAGGTGGAGGAATCTGTTTTTACCTCAACAGTGGTTGGTGCAACGACGTGACAGTGATTCAGCAGCACTGTTCTCCAGACCTGGAAGCCTTAATCATAAACTGTAAGCCTTTCTATTCCCCCCGTGAGTTCGCTTCGTTCATCCTGGTCGGTGTTTACATCCCGCCACAAGCTAACGTGCAGGTCGCACAGCGCATGCTCGCCGACCAGATACTGAGTGTGGAGCGGACCAACCCGGACTCCTTAGTAATCGTCGTTGGCGACTTTAACAAAGGTAATCTGACCCACGAACTCCCCAAATATAGACAGTTTATAAAATGTCCGACCAGAGAGGACAACATTCTGGATCACTGTTACACCACCATCAGAGACGCTTATCACGCCGTCCCACGTGCTGCACTGGGCCAATCCGACCACATCATGGTCCACCTGATTCCTGCATACAGGCAGAAACTAAAGCTCTGCAAACCTGTTGTGAGGACGACAAGGAAGTGGAGCAGTGAGGCTGTGGAGAATCTCCAGGCGTGTTTAGGCTGTACAGACTGGGATGTGTTCAGGACTACTACCAACAGTCTGGACGAGTACACAGAGGCTGTGACTTCCTACATCAGCTTCTGTGAGGACAGCTGTGTACCATCATACACCAGGGTGAGTTACAACAACGACAAACCCTGGTTCACAGCTAAACTCAGAAGGTTAAGACTGGATAAGGAAAAGGCCTTCAGGAGTGGGGACAAAGACATATACAGAGAGGCAAAGTACAAGTTTGGCAAGGCAGTGAAAGAGGCCAAACGACTGTACTCTGAGAAGCTCCAAAACCAGTTCTCAGCTAACGACTCTGCGTCTGTCTGGAAAGGGCTCAAGCAAATCACCAACTACAAGCCGAAAGCCCCCCACTCCATCAACGACCGACGTCTCGCCAACGACCTGAACGAGTTCTACTGCCGCTTTGAAAGACAAAGGGACAGTCCTGCAACCATCTCCCACGACGCCCCCCAACAGCTGCAGCCACAATCCACCACCCCCATCTCTCCAACCTCAAGAGGGGCCTTGGCACCTCCAACCCCCACCCTGAAGTTCCCCCCCACCAGCCCCCTACCCACGCCGAGGACGGCTCTTTCCATCCAGGAGAGGGACGTCAACAAACTCTTCAGGAGACAGAACCCCCGGAAAGCTGCTGGTCCGGATTCTGTCTCACCAGCCAGCCTGAAGCACTGCGCTGATCAGCTGTCTCCAGTCTTCACAGACATTTTTAACACCTCACTGGAGACATGTCATGTGCCAGCCTGCTTCAAGTCCTCCACCATCGTCCCTGTTCCCAAGAAGCCAAGGACCACAGGGCTTAATGACTTCAGACCCGTCGCCCTGACCTCTGTGGTGATGAAGTCCTTTGAGCGCCTTGTGCTCTCACACCTAAAAGACATCACCGACCCCCTCCTGGACCCCCTGCAGTTTGCCTACAGAGCCAACAGGTCTGTAGATGATGCAGTCAACCTAGCCCTTCACTTCATCCTCCGGCACCTGGACTCCACAGGAACCTACGCCAGGATCCTGTTTGTGGATTTCAGCTCTGCCTTCAACACCATCGTCCCAGTTCTGCTACAGGAGAAGCTCTCCCAGCTGAGTGTGCCCGAATCCACCTGCAGGTGGATCACTGACTTCCTGTCTGACAGGAAGCAGCGCGTGAGGCTGGGGAAGCACGTCTCTGACTCCCTGACCATCAGCACCGGTTCCCCCCAAGGCTGTGTTCTCTCTCCTCTGCTCTTCTCCCTGTACACCAACAGCTGCACCTCCAGTCACCAGTCTGTCAAGCTTCTGAAGTTTGCGGACGACACCACCCTGATCGGACTCATCTCTGATGGTGATGAGTCTGCGTACAGATGGGAGGTGGACCATCTGTTGGACTGGTGCAGCCAGAACAACCTTGAGCTCAACGCTCTAAAGACAGTGGAGATGGTTGTGGACTTCAGGCAGAACCCATCCCCACCTGCCCCCATCACCCTCTGTGACTCCACAATTGACACTGTGGAATCTTTCCGCTTCCTGGGAACCATCATCTCCCAGGATCTCAAGTGGGAGCCAAACATCAGCTCCCTCATCAAGAAAGCCCAGCAGAGGATGTTCTTCCTGCGGCAGCTGAAGAAATTCAACCTGCCAAAGACTATGATGGTGCACTTCTACACAGCCATCATTGAGTCCATCCTCACCTCCTCCATCACCATTTGGTACGCCGCTGCTACAGCCAAGGATAAGGGCAGGCTGCAGCGTGTCATTCGGTCTGCTGAGAAGGTGATTGGCTGCAGTCTACTGTCGCTCCAGGAACTGTACACCTCCAGGACCCTGAAGCGGGCAGGGAAGATTCTGGCTGATCCCTCCCACCCCTGGTCACAGACTCTTTGAGACTCTCCCCTCTGGCAGGAGGCTGCGGTCCATCCGGACCAAAACCTCACGCCACAAGAACAGTTTTTTCCCATCTGCCACCAGCCTGGTTAACAAAGCCCGGAAACCACCCTGACACTGTCCCTTTCCCCCACACCCCCCCTTTTTTTGCTGACAGGACACTTGTAACTTGTAACTCTATGCGTTACATTAACGCTCAGCTTGGACTCCTGCTTTACTTGCACTGCTTTACTTGCACAATGATCACCTGCACTGTTGTATTGCTCTTGCATCTTATAGTGCTCTATATTTACTCTCACTCACTTAAAACTGTGCACATATATTTATATTATATTGTAGATATGTTTATACTGTTTAATTTGTACTGTATTGCACCGACTACGCCAAAACAAATTCCTTGTATGTCCAAAAACGTACTTGGCAATAAAGCTTTTCTGATTCTGATTCAACTGGAACCTGAATTCATCCGTGAACATCACTCTTCTCCAGCGTGCCAAGGGCCATCGGACATGTGCATTCGCCCATGCGCATTTGACCATGTGAGTCGGTTCCTACGCCGGACAGCAGTGAGATCCAGACCACGGTGAGGGCGCCGAGCATGCAAGTTGGCTTCTCGTAGGCGGTTACGGACAGTCTGAGGTCTGATGCGTCTGTTGTGCAGACCAATAGTCTCATTAGCTGTGTGTGTTGCTGGTCTTAGCTGATCATGCAGATGGACAAGCCGGATGTGGTGATCTTGTGCTGGAGTGGTCCCACGTGGTCGACGAGGATGAGGTTGATTTGCAGTAGTGCCAGTCTGTTGGAAACGAACTCTTAAACGGCCTATGGTCCGATAATGGACATTGAGCCGTGCAGCTACTGCTCCGGTGGACATCCCTGCATCCAACATGCCAATGGCATGCTCCCACATAACTTGCGACATCTGAGGCATAATGACTTGTGACACAATTTGACATTTTGGGTTGGCCTTTTATTGTCCCCAGTCCAAGGATTGTCCAGCTGTTGCTCATTTTCTCTGATTACCCACTGGACATTCCCCACCCATGGACTCAGTAAAAAAACAACTCACTGAGTAATGCTCACTGACAGCAAGTTGGATTAAAAATTATACATATATCAAAAGAAATATTACTTTTGTACAAGAAAATGTCAGCAAATGCTCATTTACAGTTGTTAACTCTACATGGCAACGATATTTTACCATTCCATTAAAATCTAAGAAAATTTTATACCAGTTTTATTTTTTGAAATGTAAGAAATTATGACAACGGAGCCTCAGATGTGGGAGAGTGAGAGAGTAAAATTTTAAAAAGTCGTTAACACAGATGAGAAAAGAGGCTGATTTACAGGTCCTTCTCAAAATATTAGCATATTGTGATAAAGTTCATTATTTTCCATAATGTCATGATGAAAATTTAACATTCATATATTTTAGATTCATTGCACACTAACTGAAATATTTCAGGTCTTTTATTGTCTTAATACGGATGATTTTGGCATACAGCTCATGAAAACCCAAAATTCCTATTTCACAAAATTAGCATATCATTAAAAGGGTCTCTAAACGAGCTATGAACCTAATCATCTGAATCAACGAGTTAACTCTAAACACCTGCAAAAGATTCCTGAGGCCTTTAAAACTCCCAGCCTGGTTCATCACTCAAAACCCCAATCATGGGTAAGACTGCTGACCTGACTGCTGTCCAGAAGGCCACTATTGACACCCTCAAGCAAGAGGGTAAGACACAGAAAGAAATTTCTGAACGAATAGGCTGTTCCCAGAGTGCTGTATCAAGGCACCTCAGTGGGAAGTCTGTGGGAAGGAAAAACTGTGGCAGAAAACGCTGCACAACGAGAAGAGGTGACCGGACCCTGAGGAAGATTGTGGAGAAGGGCCGATTCCAGACCTTGGGGGACCTGCGGAAGCAGTGGACTGAGTCTGGAGTAGAAACATCCAGAGCCACCGTGCACAGGCGTGTGCAGGAAATGGGCTACAGGTGCCGCATTCCCCAGGTCAAGCAACTTTTGAAGCAGAAACAGCGGCAGAAGCGCCTGACCTGGGCTACAGAGAAGCAGCACTGGACTGTTGCTCAGTGGTCCAAAGTACTTTTTTCGGATGAAAGCAAATTCTGCATGTCATTCGGAAATCAAGGTGCCAGAGTCTGGAGGAAGACTGGGGAGAAGGAAATGCCAAAATGCCAGAAGTCCAGTGTCAAGTACCCACAGTCAGTGATGGTCTGGGGTGCCGTGTCAGCTGCTGATGTTGGTCCACTGTGTTTTATCAAGGGCAGGGTCAATGCAGCTAGCTATCAGGATCTTTTGGAGCACTTCATGCTTCCATCTGCTGAAAAGCTTTATGGAGATGAAGATTTCATTTTTCAGCACGACCTGGCACCTGCTCACAGTGCCAAAACCACTGGTAAATGGTTTACTGACCATGGTATCACTGTGCTCAATTGGCCTGCCAACTCTCCTGATCCGAACCCCATAGAGAATCTGTGGGATATTGTGAAGAGAACGTTGAGAGACTCAAGACCCAACACTCCGGATGAGCTAAAGGCCGCTATCGAAGCATCCTGGGCCTCCATAAGACCTCAGCAGTGCCACAGGCTGATTGCCTCCATGACACGCCGCATTGAAGCAGTCATTTCTGCCAAAGGATTCCCGACCAAGTATTGAGTGCATAACTGTACATGATTATTTGAAGGTTGACGTTTTTTGTATTAAAAACACTTTTCTTTTATTGGTCGGATGAAATATGCTAATTTTGTGAGATAGGAATTTTGGGTTTTCATGAGCTGTATGCCAAAATCATCTGTATTAAGACAATAAAAGACCTGAAATATTTCAGTTAGTGTGCAATGAATCTAAAATATATGAATGTTACATTTTCATCATGACATTATGGAAAATAATGAACTTTATCACAATATGCTAATATTTTGAGAAGGACCTGTATTTGAGCCACAATAAACATAGTTTCTCTGAGTACAACTTTAGTCGGATGGACTGAGCAGAAAGTTTTTGCTCCAGCCAAATGTTTTGTCATCAGTTATAAACTGTTCATCTTCATCCTTCACTTAAAATACTAACAAAAAATTAAAACCAAGTCAAATTATTGTAAAGCTTTTAAAACACCGCAAAGCCGCATTATTGAATATGAAGGTGCTCTAAAAATGTTAAATATTTGGTTCTGTGTTAGAAAAAAGACAAAGTAAAAGTAAGCCTTTTTTTAATTGCCGAACTGATGTGCAACAGAAAAACTGTAGAGGAAATACAAAGAAAAAAGGAAAGTTAAGGAAATCACAGTAAAAGCATTTGAATAAATTTCTAAATCAGGAACGCAAAATTAGCCTGACTCCTTTTACAAAAGTAAATGATTCAATAAATACTAGGCAGAGAGCTTAACCCCCCCAATGCTAGGCCCAAAGTTACGGCCTTGGGCGCAAACGTCAGAAATCTTTGCTGACTGGCTCGTGCACCTGTTCCATTTCTACACTCTTGGTCCAATAGTTGTCACTTACTTATTATCACACACTGACTCCCACTTCCACAGCTTATGGCCTAATTCTTAATGGACACAAGAATGACTGGATTTAAAGAAAGGAAATCTGAACCAAATACATACCTATGTTAGCAGTAATGGCATCAAGTTCAGTTATGAAATCTGGTAGGCTTTGCAGTTGTTCCTGTAGGTTTATCAGAACGGCTTTTCCCCTCTCCAAATGTGCTGAAAGCATCACTATGTCACCATCCACAGACTAAAAAATAAAAGAAGGAAGAAAGCTCTCATTTTTAACATCTGATGCATGGTGATCATCAGATAAAACCAATGTTTATTCGTACCACGCTACCACGTGTTTAGGGTGACAATCTGTTGAGAAATTGTTTCTCGAGTTGACTTCCTTTTGTTTCTTCTTGTCAGTAAGATTTTCCAAAGTGAAAACTAACTAGTATAGAGACCACAGTTTGGCACAATGATAAGAAAATGGAAGAAGTTCAAGATGACGGTCAATCTCCCTTGGTCTGTGGCTTCATGCAAGATATCACCTCGTGGGACATCAATTATCATGAGGAAGGTGAGGGATCAGCCCAGAACTACACGAATAAAAAAATAAAACCAATAGTAACACACTACGCCACCATGGATTAAAATCCTGCACTGCACACAAGGTCCCGCTGCTCAAGCCAGCGCATGTCCACGTCTGAAGTTTGCCAATGACCATCTGGATGATCCAAATGAGGAATGGGAGAAGGTCATGTGGTCTGATGAGACAAAAATATAGCTTTGTGGTCTAAACTCCACTCGCCGTGTTTGGATGAAGAAAAGAGATGAGTACAACCCTTAGAATACCATCCCTATCTTGAAGCATGGAGGTGAAAACATCATTCTTTGGCGATGCTTTTCTGCAAAGGTGAGAGGATGACTATACCGTATAGAGGGGAGGATGGATGGGGCCATGTATCGGGAAATCTTAGCCAACAACCTTCCCTCATTAAAGGTATTGAAGATGGGTCGTGGCTGGGTCTTCCAGCATGACAACAACCCGAACCAGACAGCAAGGGCAACCAACTGGTGGCTCAGTAAGAAGCATCTTAAGGTCCTGGAGTGTCCTAGCCAGTCTCCAGACCTGAACCCAATCAAAAACCTTTGGAGGAGCTGAAAGTCTATATTGCCCAACGACAGCCCTGAAACCTGAAGGATCTAGAGAAGATCTGTATGGAGTGGTCCAAAATCTCTGCTGCAGTGTGTGCAAACCTCTTCAAGAACTACAGGAAATATCTGATATCTGGAATTGCAAACAAAGGTTTCTGTACCAAATATTAAGTTTTGATTTTCTGATGTATCAAATACTGATGTCATCCAATAAAATATTAATTAATTACTTAAAAATCACACAATGTGATTTTCTGGATTTCCGTCACTCACAGTTGAGAGTACCTATGATAAAAATGAAAGACGTCTACATGCTTTGCAAGTGGGAAAACCTGCAAAATCTGTAGTGCATCAAATACTACCCACTGTGTGTGGTTGCATCTGCAAGCGAAAGTAAAAATTCTCATAGTACTTGGCCAACGACCATCAGAGGACCATCAAGCAAGCAAACAAGCTACTCTTTAACTAGGACTAAATTATGCTAATTATAAAGTTGATTGCAACTTTTACTGCAAAGGATTTATGACCACTGGGAGGGCTTTAATGGTATGGTGCGCCTTTTGGATTATTTTCTAAAATCCCACCTTAAAGATATTCCTCACATCCTACAACATTACCAAAAAAAAAGTGACAGAATCCCAAGCAGTTAGGATAGCTGTAAAATGTGATGCATGGATAGCCATTGGCTGTGGGGGTCATGTTACACCAAAAATCGACTTCTAAATGTACTGTAATCCTATGGATTAAATCATTCAGTGCCTAAAGACGTCCAGCCCTGTCTGGCATTGGGAGACAGATGCCATGACAAAAAGAATACTGTTTACATTGCATTGCCTGCTTAAAATACCCACATTTGGTAGCTAAATATGTTTAAAAGATAAAACCATACATTCTTAAACCTTTAAACATAAGATTTTACATCTTTATCATGGCAAAAAGGAAACAACATACCTCTGCAACCTGAGCACAGTCTTTAGTTCTTTTATGGAGTAGAAACCAACTCTTCTCAAACCTAAAGAAACAAAGGTAAGAAACATTTATTTACATACATTCCAACTCTCTGCTTTTCAGCGACCAAGCAAATCAAGGTTGAGAATGCTTTTAGCCAGACTAAGATCAGTGCAAAATAAGAACAGTCCAGATCACAAAAAGTGGGAAGTGAACAGATTATGCATTATGTCAAAGGATACAAAATTAGAGACATAGTTACATAATTACAACATAATTAGAGATATAACTACAGAAACAAATTTAAATAAATACTGACCTGTTCAAAATTTCCAGCCCAGCACCTAAATAAGGAAAACCTTCTTCCAACCTGAAGGAAAGATTGACATGTTTCAGGTATACATTTATTTAAATTCAACATCACCTGACAAGTCTTAAAAGATATTGAAATAAAGAAAGGAAAACAAGGTATCAGTGTGTCAATGACAAGTGTCGAAGACGTTATTGGGTGTTACATTAAGACAATGATCCTAAAACCCACATTACAACATGGTGGCAAAATAACATTGGGTCTGTATTAAGCTTTGTTTGGTAGAGTGCTTGGAGTATTAAACTTTTTAATTATTGCTCAGAGTTTTTAAAGGTTGGTGAGAAGAAATGGCCTCTGTTGCACATCATATTCATACCTCAGGGAAGCAAGTAGTTATGGATTACAAATTAAAAGTTTCCATATGGCCTTAAACAAATTCAGCAAAAAGACAAAAAAATCCTCAGTCAATATTGTTTTTTACTCTAGTTCCTTGTAACTTATTCTATGTGTTTATCATGTATGCTGTACATATTTGTTCAGCACTTTGATCAGCTGTGCTGTTTTTAAAGTTCTTAGAAATAAAGTCGGCTTTGCTTGCCAAAAACTGTGGTACATGTGATTTTGTTAAGAACAATAATAGCTTAATATGGAATTATTTTCTCCACTAGGTAAACTGAAAATAAAGACTGGGTTTTTCTGTTTTATTCTGTGTGAGATTGTGCTACTACAATAGAAGACTGTATTATTGAAAATTTTTATGAGGGGTAAATGGACTGAACCTCTATAGCGCATTTCCAGTCATACAGACCACTCAAAGCAACTAGAGCAACATTCACCCAATCGCACTAACTAACGCTCACACATTCATACACCGATAAACGGATCGGTAGGCAACTTGAGGTTAAAGTGCCTTGACCAGGGGCACATCGACATATGGCAAGAGGAAGCTGGAATTGAACCCACAGCCTTCTGATTGCAAGACGACTACTCTTCCTACTGATCCACAGTGCCAACAAAAGTCGGAGGAACAATTTGTGAAAGAGCCCAGACCATTAAACAAAATCAGTTTTATATACACACAACCATACGTGCACGAATACACAGTTTACTTGTCACCTGGACTTCTTGATTTTGGTGTCTTTTATGTCTCCTAGGGTCTTGAAGCTGAAACAAAGAATGGAAAGAGAGTAGATGTAGAGGATATTTTGGATTCCGAGCTGCAGCATAGGGACAAACCAGGCGAAAACACAGTGGTTAATGTTTTAATGGAAGGAAAGTGTATTATGCGCATCCAACGGCTTTCATTAACCACAAAGTGAATCACTAATCAGAATCAGAATCAGAAAAGCTTTATTGCCAAGTACATTTTTGGACATACAAGGACTTTGTTTTGGTGTAGTTGGTACAATACAGCACTCAAATTAAACAGCATAAATAAAGCTACAATATAAATATATGTGCACAATTTTAAGTGAGTGAGAGTAAATGTAGAGCAGTATAAGATGCGAGAGCGGTACAACAGTGCAGGTGATCAGTGTGCAAATATGACAGTGCAAGTAAAGCAGGAGTCCAAGCTGAGCGTTAATGTAACGCAAAGAGTTGCAGGTTACAAGTTTCCTGTCAGCAAAAAAAGGGGGGATGTGGGTGAAAGGGAGAGCGTTAGGGTGGTTTCCGGGCTTTGTTAACAAGGCTGGTGGCAGATGGGAAAAAACTGTTCTTGTGGCGTGAGGTTTTGGTCCGGATGGACCGCAGCCTCCTGCCAGAGGGGAGAGTTTCAAAGAGTCTGTGACCAGGGTGGGAGGGATCAGCCAGAATCTTCCCTCACGCTACCGGCAGACCCCCCTGGCATGTTTTAGGGGCATGCCAAAAAAATCAAGGTGGACGACTCACTGGAAGACCTCAGCAATTAAATAAATTAGAATGGCCAGAATTACAGAGAAATGCCCCCGTTTCCCCTGGGAAAAGGAGACTTTGACAGCGAGCTGCTGTCACAACTGATAGGAGTGAGACAGCTGGAAATAAAGGAATTTCCCTCCAAAACAGATTTGCTCCACTACAGAATGAAAACCAGGAAAATGATCCATCTTCTGAGAACAATAAAAGGTTTGAGAACAACTTTCATTCTAAACAGTCTTCTCCTAAAGTGCCAGAGAAAAAGCGGCCCACCAGACCAAGAACCCTAATAGTGGGCAACACAGCTGTGGATGGGATTAAAAACTTCTGGAACAAGAAAAACACAGAAGTTATGATTGGCACCAGTAACGTGGTGTCCAATATCTCAGAGAATATTCTTGCAATCACAGAAAAGCGCCCGTCTCTAGAAAACCTTATTATACACTGTGGAGCCATGGATGACGTGGCTAAGAAAAAATCAGAAGGACTGAAGGAGGATTTCACTCGTCTTCTGAATATTGTTGGAGGTCTCAATATCAAGGTGTTTCTCAGCAGACCCTTTGCACTGATTTTCTGTGGAGATGAGGTTTTTTTCAGATTTCTGATGAATAATAAGTGATTGAAAAAAAACATGTGCTACCACATCTGTGAACTTCATCGATAACTTTAATATTTTTTGGGAAAAAAGACAACTCTTCAAGCAAGATGGTTTCTGTTTGAACAAGCCAGGAGCCAGACGTCTCACATCTAATCTCTTCTATTTGGTAAATAATCCACCAGCAGCTTCGACCTTCAGCAGAGAACATGGAGTATCAACAACAATGATAACGCTGCCTCCAACAGCTCCAACAGAAACAATCAGCCAGTTGGCTGAGAAAGAGACCCAGACCGACACCCCTGGTAAAACCCCCTCACCCCAGACCCCGACAGAACTCTCCCATCTCTCCACTGAGCCCGCTTTTTGCTTTACTGGATTCTGATAACATGAAAGGAGCTCTTAAAATCGGGACCCAAATGGTTCTGACATCTTTTCCATTCAACACCCCCTGTGGCCGAGGCCCTGCTACTAAACCAACATCTTCCAAATGCCACAGACCTCCACCACCTCATAATCTATCTCCTCCTAATCAGGACCTTCAAATTACTTCTCTGTGATACAGTCTGGGCCCCAGTGGTAACTCTATCAGAAATGAACATGTTCAGAAAAAACTTGGGCACCTAATAGGAGATAGTTGTAAAATCTCTGTGCTTATATGTGACAGAAAGAACAAAGCCAAAAGGATAAGAGAGAGAAATAAACAATCAAAAAAAGCCATAAACTGTCAGGTACAACCAAACACAGAGTTAATATCAGCAACTAAGTCCTATAAAGTGGCTTTATTGAACATTAGATCTCTGTCAGGAAAATCATTTTTAATCAATGACTTCATTACTGACCACGATCTTGATGTTCTGTTTTTAACAGAAACATGGTTACATGAATTTAATGAAGCTCCCATTCTGATAGAGGCGACACCTCTGAACTACAATTTTCTTTGTGAGAGCAGACAACAAAAAAAAGGTGGAGGGGTGGCCACTTTGTTTAAAGATTTATTAGAGTGTAAAAAAGTATTTCTGGGCAAATTTTACTCTCCAGGTATAGAGCCCGGTCCGAACCATGTTCTTGAATATTTACAAGCCTCCTAAGTCCAAAACAAACTTTATCAGTGATTTTAATTAGCTTTTATCTCTGATATGTGTTGACTATGACTGTTTAATTACTGTGGGAGACTTCAACATTCACATGGACAATCCTGACGACAGAAGTGCAATAGATCTATGTGACACTCTTAGAAATGTTGGTTTGACTCAACATGTTAAACAGCAAACGCACAAACAGGGACATATTTTGGACTTGATCATCACTAAAGGTCTAAACATTTCCAAGGTGTCTGTAACTGATGTTGCTCTATCTGACCACTTTTCTGTTATTTTTGAAAGCATCATGGCTCAGTTAGCCAAAGAGACATGATAAGAAAACGCATCTTTAAGGACGGTGCTGCTGAAACCTTTAACCAGATTTACTCTTCTAACTCCACTTTGCCCTGTAACACTGTAGATGAGCTGGTAGATAACTTTCATTCTAAAATCTCGGACATCATTGATTCAATTGCTCCAATTAAAGTGAAAGTCGTTTCTGGGAAGAAAATGTCTCCATGGAGAAGTGCTCCACCAGTCAGAAGTGAAAAAGGAGTGTTGAAAAGCTGAACGCAGGTGGAGAAACACTGGACTCCAGGTTCACTATACAGGTCCTTCTCAAAATATTAGCATATTGTGATAAAGTTCATTATTTTCCATAATGTAATGATGAAAATTTAACATTCATATATTTTAGATTCATTGCACACTAACTGAAATATTCCAGGTCTTTTATTGTCTTAATACAGATGATTTTGGCATACAGCTCATGAAAACCCAAAATTCCTATCTCACAAAATTAGCATATTTCATCCGACCAATAAAAGAAAAGTGTTTTTAATACAAAAAACGTCAACCTTCAAATAATCATGTACAGTTATGCACTCAATACTTGGTCGGGAATCCTTTGGCAGAAATGACTGCTTCAATGCGGCGTGGCATGGAGGCAATCAGCCTGTGGCACTGCTGAGGTCTTATGGAGGCCCAGGATGCTTCGATAGCGGCCTTTAGCTCATCCAGAGTGTTGGGTCTTGAGTCTCTCAACGTTCTCTTCACAATATCCCACAGATTCTCTATGGGGTTCAGGTCAGGAGAGTTGGCAGGCCAATTGAGCACAGTGATACCATGGTCAGTAAACCATTTACCAGTGGTTTTGGCACTGTGAGCAGGTGCCAGGTCGTGCTGAAAAATGAAATCTTCATCTCCATAAAGCTTTTCAGCAGATGGAAGCATGAAGTGCTCCAAAATCTCCTGATAGCTAGCTGCATTGACCCTGCCCTTGATAAAACACAGTGGACCAACATCAGCAGCTGACACGGCACCCCAGACCATCACTGACTGTGGGTACTTGACACTGGACTTCTGGCATTTTGGCATTTCCTTCTCCCCAGTCTTTCTCCAGACTCTGGCACCTTGATTTCCGAATGACATGCAGAATTTGCTTTCATCTGAAAAAAGTACTTTGGACCACTGAGCAACAGTCCAGTGCTGCTTCTCTGTAGCCCAAGTCAGGCGCTTCTGCCGCTGTTTCTGCTTCAAAAGTGGCTTGACCTGGGGAATGCGGCACCTGTAGCCCATTTCCTGTGCACGGTGGCTCTGGATGTTTCTACTCCAGACTCAGTCCACTGCTTCCGCAGGTCCCCCAAGGTCTGGAATCGGCCCTTCTCCACAATCTTCCTCAGGGTCCGGTCACCTCTTCTCGTTGTGCAGCGTTTTCTGCCACAGTTTTTCCTTCCCACAGACTTCCCACTGAGGCGCCTTGATACAGCACTCTGGGAACAGCCTATTCATTCAGAAATTTCTTTCTGTGTCTTACCCTCTTGCTTGAGGGTGTCAATAGTGGCCTTCTGGACAGCAGTCAGGTCGGCAGTCTTACCCATGATTGGGGTTTTGAGTGATGAACCAGGCTGGGAGTTTTAAAGGCCTCAGGAATCCTTTGCAGGTGTTTAGACTTAACTCGTTGATTCAGATGATTAGGTTCATAGCTCGTTTAGAGACCCTTTTAACTTTATCAAAATATGCTAATATTTTGAGAAGGACCTGTATTATCTATAAAGAGAGACCATACAGATATAACCTACAACTGAAAAATGCAAGGGAATCTTTCTTTTCTGAGATCATCAGCAAAAACATTAACAATGCTCCTGCATTATTTGCCAGTCGACAGGTTAACAAACCCTCCTGTAACTGTAGCATCTGAACTCCACTCTACCAGGGCCTGCAATGAATTTGCTAAATTCTTCACTGAAAAAACCCAAAAGATCAGAGGGGCAGTCAGCACATCCACATCAACTCCAATACCAATGTTTCTCCAACTAGAACTGATTTTGACAAAATTTCCCAATTTCACCAAATAAACTATAAAATCTTAGAAGAAATCGTACAGCAACTAAGTTCTTCTTCCTGCTGTCTCGATCTTTTACCCACAGCTTTCCTTAAGAAAGCTTCGCCTGTAATAACATCTGATTTAACACAAATAATAAACACGTCCCTTTTGTCAGGTGTTTTCCCCCAGGCCCTGAAAACAGCAATTATCAAACCTCTATTGAAAAAGAGCAACTTGGACAAGCTGCTACTACAGAACTACAGGCCTATATCAAACCTCCCCTTCATCAGTAAGATTATTGAAAAAACTGTGTTTCAATAGTTAAACAACTTCCTAACAACGACCAACCGCTTCGATGTCTTCCAGTCAGACTTCCGTGCTCACCACAGTACAGAGACTGCTCTTGTCAAGGTGTTCAATGACATCTGTATAAATGCAAACTGTGGAAGAACCACAGCGCTGGTATTATTGGACCTTAGTGCAGCATTCGACACTGTTGATCACTCCATTTTATTAGAGCGCCTGGAAAACTGGGTCGGCCTTTCTGGTACAGCACTCAACTGGTTTAAATCCTACTTGAAGGACAGGGACTTTTTAGTGTCAGTAGGTAACTTTACATCAGAACGCACAAAAATCACATGTGGCGTTCCTCAAGGGTCCATCTTAGGGCCCCTCCTATTCAATATCTACATGCTCCCCCTAACTCAGATTTTTATAAACAACAATGTGAGTTATCATAACTATGCAGACGACACACAGCTATACGTTACGATGTAACCAGGTGACTATGAACCCATTCAAGCGCTGGGTAAATGCTTAGAAGAAATCAATGCATGGATGGGCCTAAATTTTCTTCAGATGAATCAAAACAAAACTCAAGTAATAATCTTTGGACCAAAGGAAGAGCGTTTAAAAGTTAGCACACAGCTTCAGTTAATACAGCTAGAAACCACCAATCAGGCTCGAAACCTGGGTGTAGTGATGGACTCAGACCTGAACCTTCAGAGGAACATAAAGACAGTAACAAGGTCGGCCTTCTATCACCTAAAGAACATCTCCAGGATTAAACGACTAATGTCTCAGCAGGACCATGAAAAACTAATTCATGCGTTCATCTTTAGTAGAATTGATTACTGCAACGGTGTCTTCACAGGTCTGCCTAAAAAGTGGATCAAACAGCTGCAGTTGATCCAGAACGCTGCTGTTCTCACTAGAACTAAGAAAGTGGAGAACATCAGCCCGGTTCTAAAGTCCCTAAACTGGCTCCCTGTAGCTCAGAGAATAGACTTTAAAATACTTCTGTTAGTCTATAAATCACTGAATGGCTTAGCACCAAAATACATTACTGACTTGTTGTCAGTGGATCAACCAGCCAGACCTCTCAGGTCTTCTGGCTCAAATCTACTCTGCAGAACCAGAACCAGAACGAAACATGGAGAAGCAGCTTTTAGTTCTTATGCTCCACTAATCTGGAATAAACTGCCAGAAAACTGTAAAAGCGCTGAAACGCTAAGTTGCTTTAAATCAAGATTAAAACCTTATTTCTTTAGAGTGGCCTTTGACTGTGCCATTTAGGCATGATTAGTTACGTTTTCAGTCCAATTTTCCTTTCATTTTCTTATCCATCATTCTATTCTCTTTATTTTATTTTACTTTTTTAAATGACCTCTGATTTTATCATTTGATTTGTTTTTCTGTGTCTGTATCTGTGTTTATTTGCTTTGTGATTGTATTGTAATTGTATGTACAGCGCTTTGAGAGTCTTGTTGCTGAAAAGCGCTATATAAATAAACTTACCTTACCTTACCTAAAAAAGCATGACTTGAAAAGTATGACTTGACAGTATCATTGGAGAGTTTCTGACTAGATGTAGGTGCAGTATACACCATAAGTTACTGCATAGGTTGTTTAGTTTACTAACATCATTGCAAATTTATCAAGCATTTACCCAAATTAGCACGAGCGAAAGTTTTGACCTCTCTGAAAATATCCATTTATATTCAGTCATCCAGCATCTGAAATGTTACATATATTTTAATTGACAACAGGTTCTACTTAAGTTAATGAAATGATTTATATGTTGGAAAAAGAAGCAATATCACAGGCTCTTTTCATGTGTGTATTGAACAAACAGGACAGCGAAGCAGTGGACAACATTTAGTTATATTATGTGTTCCTTTAATGTTTGTATAATGTACAAGTTCTGTGAACAGACTGTCATAAAACTAGTCTTTGGTATGGTTAGTGAATATTGACAACAGCAACCAATGTTATGTTGTCTGCCATTTGGCAAACCTAAAGTAAGGCCTTTTCCATGCAAAACCTCAGATGTATAAATAATGAACTTACTGTGGAAATGTGAGCAGACCCATGTCAACTCCAGTGCTGGGGATGGATTAGCCAGTCCCAGAATTCTCACTGCATTGTTATGCCTGTATCTTGTATCTGACTGAATCGATGCCCCTGCTTGCACCTTGCTGTCTCTAAAAGAGTAGTTTTGCCTAATGTCTCTAGTTTCTCCACTGAGAAATCTGAAGGATAGTCAAGGAGTACGTTTCAGTCTAAACTTTCCCTGAGAACCAGAAGAGACTTCGACCGTTACATCAAACAACACCAGGATTCCAGACCAATAAACTGCCTGTGTTTATGCAATGGCTCTCATTAATGATGTCAAATTAATTAAATACATTTCATTCGCAGCAGCTACTGTTACCTTCAATTTTACATCCTAACAATCAGCAAAAGTATGCTTAAGCCACTGCAGTGGCTCAGAGAAACATAAAAAAAAAACAGGAGCTCCATCTCAAACTTGGCTTGTTTGTCAGGTTTAAACGAAAAAGCTATTTTTTCTAAAAACAATATGACAACTTACGACTCAGGTTTGCAAAGTCGTATCTGAACAAATATCTGGAATTTTGGACAGATTATAAAAAGTAGAAATTTACCATAATGCACAATGATTTTTTTTTTCTCTAAATACTCGTACAGTAGTGACGGCGACGTCATTTCATGCTCTGTCACGTCACATGATTATCAGCTGAGACCAATAACTACAGACTGCAATCAAAACAGGGATGTTTAGCTGGTAAAGACACCAAAAAGAAATCAAACTATCTTTGACATTACAATTTAATGCTCCCAGTGCGCCACAAACATAATAGCACAGCAGAGTTCACACATCTGCTACTTAACCTACCACAGTGGATAACTGCAGCTGTTTCTACATTAGCTAGGCTAAATATACAATACATTATGTTATGGGTGATAATAGGAAAGCTACAAACCTGGTTGAAAAGTCCTGCTGGACCATGTGAAGTTTTTCTCTAAAGTTTTCAAACATTGTTACCAAATTTTAGTGTCAGATTTGTATCAGATTTATTCCAATGAGGAAGCTTCACTGAGGTAACGACCAGCCGTGTTGCTAAACCTTCTTCTCTTCTTCTTCTGGTGTTTTTATTGGCGGTGGGCAAGTGACTTTGAGGTGTGCATTACCGCCACCGACTGGTATGGAGTGTAGTTCTTCATGGTTTTAAATTTACTTATTTACTAATGCAATAATCAAATTCTATTTAGTTTTCTTAAAACATCTAACTATGTCTTGTATATGTCTGCTCCCTAAAATTATTTGCAATGTATCTATCAAATTAAAATGTTCTTTAATACCTACAAATTCTCTCCTCATTAATGTCCTTTTTTGTTCATATTTCTGACACTTTAATATAACATGTTCTATTGTTTCCTCCTCTCCACAATAGTCACATTTCCCTGTTTTTACGTTTCTGTATCTTGAACAGTGAAGAATTAAGTCCTGTAATTCCAAATCTTAATATTGTAATTAATATTTTCTCTTTTCTGCTCCTTCTTCCAGTTCTTACTTCTCCCACTATCTTTTTGATTATATAAAAGCATCTGCCTTTCCTTTCTTCATCTCACCTTTTTTCTCATCTCACCTCTCTCTTGATTTTCTGTTTAATGATATTTCTGCCTCGGATAAACTAATATTATTTATGAAGCTACTGTGGTTCTGTGTCTTCAAATAGTAAGCAACCAACTTCTTTACCAATATTTTTAAATACTTCATTTATTATAGAAAACAATAATGGCCTCATAATGCTTCCTTGAGGAGTACCATTTTCTACTATATATTTACCGGACATTTCTTGACCAATTCTTACTTGTATTGCTCTATTTGATAAAATGTTTTTAATCCATGTAAACATTTTTCCAGTAATACCCATTTTACTTAATTTAATTAATAATCCTTCAACCCACATCATAAACCTTTTCTATATGAAAAAATACAGCTACTACATTTTCTTTGTTTATTTGTGCTCTCCTTATTTCATGTTCTAAACATAATGCCAAGTCATTAGTGCTACTCCCTTTTTGAAAACCATTTTGATATCTAGATATATACCCATTAATATTTAAACAATATTCATTCATCTTCTATACCACTTATTCCATAGTGGGTCATGGGGGAACTGGTGCCTATCTCCAGCAGTCTACAGATGAGAGGCAGAGTACACCCTGGTCAGGTTGCCAATCCATTGTAGGGCAACATACAGGACAGACAACCATGTACACACACATGAGGGCAATTTAGAGAGACCAATTAACCTAACAGGCATGTTTTTGGACTGTGGGAGGAAGCCAGAATACCCAGTGAGAGAGAACCAACCTATGCAAGGAGAACATGCAAACTCCATGCAGAAAAACCCCTGGCCGGGAGTTGAACCCAGGACGTTCTTGCTGCAAGGCAACAGTGCTACCAACTGCGCCACTATGCAGCCTTATTTAAATAATAATATATTATTAATCATTCTTCCTATTATTTCACATGTATTTGATGTTAATGCTATCGGTCTATAATTTTCTGGTTTTGTGTTATCTTAACTATCCTGGTTTAGCTACTTGAAAGATTATTGCTTCCTTCCAGCTCTATGGCAGCTCTCTCTCCTCCCAAACTTTATGGTATAATTCTAATATTTTGTATTTGTCATTGAGATGTTCTATCATTGCATGGTAAACTTGATCATTTTCAGGTGATGTACTTTTTGTTTTCCTGGTTACAAAGTTCAACTCTCCTTTTGTAAATGCCTCATTTATTAAATAATTTGTGTCTACATTATTTAGCATTAAGTCTTTATATTTCAGTTTTGTGACTTCCCTACCCTTCCCCCCTCATCACTAATATTACTTCAAATATGAATTTTACTAAATGTTTTAGGTAATATTTCAGCTTTTTCTTTATCTTCTATTATGGTTGTATTATCTATTTTTAATATAGGATATCCATATTCTTTTTAATACCATTCATTCTTTTGTTTTCCAAATTTTGTCAATTCTTGTTTCTGTCGCTACGGTAATACAAACATTTCTCCAATATTCTCTTTTTGCATTCTTAATGATCTTCCTCCCCTTTGCTTTCATTTGTACTTAATTAGATTCTGATACACTTCCTCTTAAACACAGGCTTCAATTCTTACATTGGTGCTGCTCAAACGTTTAGTTACAGCATTTACTTCATTTACAGTTTAAAACCATTACTTAAACCCCATCCTTTTTATTCATACACCACACAACATTATCTCTTCCATATATAGCTGATTGAGAATGTCAAACCTTAAAGTTTTTTGTTTTTTTTTACTCTAATTCTCAGTTCTTAACCACATTTCAATCATACATCTTTTAACTTGTTAATCAAAGATTACAAATTTTATTCAATACATGTGAAAGAATATAAAATCATCATACATCATTTCTTTGGATATACTTGTTTATATTTTTGCAAAAGATAAGACAGATAACATGTGGCAGATAATATGTGCCTCCACACAGGCCTCTCCAGTCTCTCAGCTCCAGAATATGAGAACAAGCTTGTTTCACTCTCCACTGCTTCAACTGTGTATTTCTAATAATTATTACATGGATTACACATAAGGATATAAGGATATTTATTGTAATTTTTATGGATTTAACTGAGCAGTTAATGAATGTTGCATGGATTACATGGAAAGTTCTCACCTTATTTTGACAGCGGTCGCAGTTGTCAACATCGCAGCAGGAGCAGGAGGATAAGAAGGAGGAGGAGGATGACGACCGAACGACGAAGAGAAGCACAAGGGGCTGTTGTAGGAGAAGAAGAAGAAAGAGAAGGATGAGTGCGATCAAAGCGATGACGGCCGGGACCACGACGAACAGGACTGCAAGGAGACAGAGTAGGAGAAGGATAGGGATATAGACGAGGACGGAGGAGGACGACCGGTACGATAAGGTGTAGCGGCAGCAGCAGGAGGAGGAGGAGGAGAAGAAAAAGACAATGAGCAGGAGCACGACGAGGATGACTGGAACGACGAAGTGAAGTACAAGGGACTGTAGGACAAGGACGAGGATAACCAGGAGGACACCAACGAACAGGAGTGCAAGAAGAAGTCATAGGAGCCGCACCGCTCTCCTCTTAGTTCTCTTTAACCCCTTAGATCTGTTTCACCACGTCGTCCTGCTTCCTCTTTCACTGAAGGAGGTGGGTTACGAGTATATGGGTTCCGTGAGGTTCGAGGCCTTACAGGCTGTTGGATGCACACACACACACACACACACACACACACACACACACACACACACGCACGTAAGATGGTGAGGGAATATGAAAAATAAAACAACAATAATAAGAGAGGAGAGGAGGTCCATACATAAACACGAGACCCTGTCCATTCATATATATAAACAAGAAATAAACCACTACCCTGTGTAACCCCAAAAATTCCAACCCCAGCGGGGTCCACATGACCCTGGGTGTGACGAAGGCGCAGGAGGGGTTGTATGTGAACACAAAACACACACACACACACACAGGCCGGGGTGTGAGAAGGGCATAACACCAGGGGTCCATACGGCCCCCTTCGGGTAAGGTGCGGGGTGTGAGATGGGGGCCCTAGGGGATCCCTGTGAACCCGTCCCCCACTCCACTCTTCCCTTTGGGGAAAGCGGTGAGACAAAACGCACCAGGGGTCCATATGACCCCTACTAATAATTTAGGATAATTTTGGAAATGTGACGCGGAGAGCTCACTGCAGTCCGGTGTGTGAGAAGACCTCAAAAAAGAGGCAGGAGGGAACAAAAACAAACAACAAAAACTCGAGCTGGTTGCACATGTGGTCCGTGTGACCCCTCCAGGACTGCGGGAGGGTTAACAGAGAGCTCTATTGGACTGAGAAGTTTGCGCCTGCCTGAAACTCTAAAAAAAAAAAAATCTGTGGAGAAAAGAAGGGAGCTTGCTCCTCCTCATGCCTGACGGGAGCTTTTTTTGTGTGTTTTTGTGATATGTACGCCATGGTCCCTCGTTCATACGATTGGTTTCACAAACAGTCAATGCGCACAACGCATGCATCGAGTACGTGTAGCATTAATACGAGACCTTGGACCATGGTGTAGGAAGAATTGCAACTTTTTTTCTGGTTGTTTTTTTTGTTTTTTCTCTCTGCTCGTGTAGGGTTTGTGAGAGTTCATATTTGGCTCTATTTAAAAAATTTTTTAAATGGTTCTTCTGTACTATGCCGCACCCGTTTTGAGTCAGTTACCGTCCATAGCGCTGGACCTCAGCTTAGTTCACCTTTAAGAGATGTAACCAAGGAGGCCCAAATGAACTGCAGCAGTCAGTATATATTTACTAAGCTACACACACACACTAGGTGTATTCCCCTGTGTGTATCAGTGTGTCTATGTGTAACCAAAACTAGTCTTAACTGATTTACAATGGTTATAAGTGTGTAAGCCATGTGCATGCGTGCTGAGCAATTACATTAGTACCAGATGTAATTCCTCAGGATAGATCCTGTGACCTTTTAACCCCGTGACCATTTCCCCCCAAAGCAAAATGTGTGCTCTGTGCTTCTGCAAGATTTAACCCTTCACAATTACTAACACTTGACTTGACTTGACTTGACATGACTTGTAGTGCTGGTTGTCTGAAGAGCACCGAGCTGGCTGTCACACAACAGCGGGAATTTGAAAATGGTGCGTCAATTGCAAGGTGATGTTCCCAAACCTTGACACTGATTATACTTCACTAGGTGAACATCCATACCTGACAGATGGAAAGTGTTCTGGACTGAGGGGATGCTACACGCCTGAACACATCAAGACCGTGATAGGACTAGAGAGATACCGCAGAGGGTTGATCGCACATCCAGAAGCAATCATTGTACCAGATGCATGGAAAGGTCCCGACATCACACTGACATATGGGACATATGTAAAGCCCTGCGGAGTCCCACTGTGTTACCTGTGTGGCAGTGATCCTGGAAAACATCAACCCGATTGTCAAATGAACATGAAAGTGCTCAAGCAGTCACAGAGGAAAGCTCTTTCTAACTTTAAGTTGGATCGTTGCAAAACACCATCTGTGTAGGAGCTTGCTCTTGGAGGGGCCAGGGATCCGTGATCGAGTCTACCATTATTTTACTATATCTCTTTTTCTGTTGCCCTGTTGTTTTGTCTTGAGTAAGTGCCCAGTGCCGGTGCATTTAATCCCTGCATCGTGCGCCGCTCTTTCATGCATTTCCCCATGTCAGCATCGTCTAAGTGTGGATCGCCTCTCGTCCATGGTCGTTCTGAACGGAGCCTTTGGCTATCTACTCGCAACCCTTCTAGCTCTAGGCGCATTCGCAGAGGGCGAGGATCTCATACCTGCTGAGGCCTCAAGAAGCGGAACAGTCGGCGGCTGGCTTGATGGTCTCAGCTAAGATCCGGACCTCGCAGATTGACATTGAGCCCGCTATGCTTGCTTCCAGACGATGTCTGACAATGCTGTCACAGATATCCAAACAAAGGCAGTCACGGACCGTGACAACATTACAAGTGGTTGAAGAACACCAGGCGCAGACGTGAGTGCGGATCCCCTTTCTAGTCCGGCAGCGACACCCTCCTACGTGGAACTGGTTTGTCCGAATGCAAACCCTGAGCGTTTTAACTTCAATACCTGACAGGATAAGAGACGAGCTAACAGCCAGCCCAGGGGTACTAACCTTACCCACAACACAAGATGCGATCGTGCCTTATTTGTCTACGGCACATCTTGCAATCAAACCAATCGCTACAAGTGCATACGGTGGACAATGGAGGGACACGCGAGATGCAAGGAATCACAGACATCCTGGGAAACGTCCGTTGGCAAGGCCGTTGGAAGCGGTCCACTTTTCTCATGTCTCACACTCATGGCAGGACCCATCAGCTTGATCTTGGTGGTGTATCACCTCTTGAGCCAAACATCTTTATCCGGACAAAGCTCCCGTCTTATTGTCCAGTTCTGACCTCTGTCTCTAAGCCTGTCCCTAACAAGAATAGTTAGGCTGATCACAACCACCACCATGGACTGACGTGCTTTCTCATTTGAATTTCATAAAGATGTTTGTCCTTTTCTTATGTGTAATATATACTATGTTCCAATAAAATGTTATCTTACCCTGAATGAAAGCACAAAGTCTCGTGTCTCTTTTTTTATGTACTCTGCACATGTTATGGGTTGAATTTGTTTTTTAAAAGAACGTAGTTTGACAAGGCACATAACAAACCTAACCTAAGATTTCTGTTGAGCTACAGTAATGACAGGAGGTAGTTAGGAAAGCGTAGCAATTGTTGGAATAATTGAATATAGATTTATCTTATATTTCTCCTATTCTTTAACTTGACTATTTGATTTTATAACCTTTTATGATGTTTGTGTGAGTAAAGGATGTTGTCATGATATGACATCCTTGGACTTGGTTTGTGTTTTGTGTTAACCTGTGTTTAGTTCTGTTTCCCTGTGTTGTTAATCAGTTCCACCTGTCCCCTCTGCCTCCCTGCCAGCTTGTCACACCTGTTCTTAGTTCCTGTGATTACTTGCCTTTGTTTTCTCCTTGTATATTAGTTGGTCTGTGTTCTTTGTTCCCTGCTGGTTCCTCTGTTTATTTACTCACTGTTGTGCCATGTTTCATTTCCCTGATCAGTTCTTTGTGTTTTGCTACTTCCTCGAGATTGCTAATTAAAGATGGAGATTCCTTTAATTATGCAGCTGCCAAGCTCTGGTCTGCACTTTGGTCCGATCCAAACTCAGAAGCTGACAGTAGGAACCAGCCAGAAAAAGGACCAAGCAGACAAACAAGAAGAGCTGAAGAAGTGGGTGCGACAGCAGGAGGAGAATATGAGAGAAAGGTATGGAGAAGAGGTGGAGATTGTACCTTCACCCATGTTGCTCCAGGAAATGGAGGAAGCTGAAGGACGCCAACCGATGCCGGTAACTCCAGTCTCCATACCGGGTCGGATCCGCTCCAATTGGCCTCCAACAGTCTCAGCCACCCCCGCCTCTTCACGCCGCCGTCGCCCACGTCGCAAGCGCTCCACCCCAGCTGCAGCAGCTCCGGCCGAGCTCAACCTGCTCACAGCTGCTTCGCCGGAGCCATCCTCATCTGCAGCGGCCCCTGATGCGGCCAAATTCCCCGCTGGTTTCGGCTCCCGCCCTGGACGACGTCGTCGCCGCGGAACAGTCGCCATTGGGGAGGTTCGGATGGGCGCCTCCAGCCCTTCTACGGAGGGTCCATCCGCCATGGCCTCCTCGCAGCCGCTTTCCCCGGAGTTGGTGGGTGGTCACCCAGTGCCTTCTGCAGGTCACCGGTCGCCGGTGCAGCCTCCAGCCCTGAATTGGGTTCAAGCCAGACTGGAGAAAATGAAGAAGGACTTCATGGAGGGACGTTGCTGTAATTTTGTGCTCCATCTAATGGATCATCCAGAGGATCTGAATCTGGTGCACTCTGTTCTACAGGCCGAATTCATTGCGGAGGGATGGCTCGACGCTCCAGCTCCTCTTTCTGCCGGAGATCCTTTCGACCCTCTTCTTGTGGCTATTAGAGCAGCAAAGAGCTCCACGGATTATGAGCGACAGCCGTCCACCGTCAAGCTTCATGAGCCACAGCATGCAGCCAAGCCGCTGGACTCGCAGCATGCAGCCAAGCCCCTGGACTCGCAGCCTGCTGCCAAGCCTCTGGACTCACAGCCTGCTGCCAAGCCTCTGGACTCACAGCCTGCTGCCAAGCCTCTGGACTCACAGCCTGCTGCCGCCGCCGGGTCTACAGAGCCTCAGCTAGCCGCCGCCGCCGCCGGGTCTTCAGAACCTTGCCTGATCCGGGAGGAGCCCGTTAGTGGGCTGCCTCTACTTCCTCGTCTGATCCCGGAGGAGCCTGTGGGCGGGCTGCCTCCACAACCGGGTCCGGAACACCTTTTGTTTTTTCTTTGGGGGGTGCTCCTGGCTTTACAGCCTTACACACATCCACATGACACACAGCCTGACACACAGTCTGACACACACACACAGCCTGACACACCAGAGCCTGACTCTTTGCCTGACACACCAGAGCCTGACTCTTTGCCTGACACACCACAGCTAGACACACCAGAGCCTGACACACCACAGCTAGACACACCAGAGCCTGACACACCACAGCTAGACACACCAAAGCTGGATGCCAGGTCCAAGCCTCTGCGGGCCCTGCCTAGGCCCAAGTCTTTGCCGCGGTTCTGGCTTCGTCGCAGACCGCATAACTCCTCGCTTCGTGGGTTTGCCTGGCATCTCCGCCGCCGGCCTCCGGGCAGCCAGCATCCTCGCCGCTGGTTGCTGCACTGCAGACCTCTGAGACGCCTGCGTCCACGTTGCAGACCTCCGAGACGCCTGCGTCCACGTCGCAGACCTCCAATACACCTGCATCCTCGCCGCAGACCTCCGAAGACCTCGCTTCTTGGGTTCCTCCGGCCACGTCGCCGAACTCCTGACCTTCAGCTTCTTCGCCGCTGGCTTCGACGCTGCCAGCCTCCGGATCATCGGCTTCTTCGCTGGCTACATAGCTGCAGACCTCCACGGCTTCGCCGCCGACCGCTCAGAACTCCGAGGTGCAGGTCCGGTCGCCCACCTGAACTCTGTGCCTGTTGGGGACGACCTCCTGGTCGCCCGCCTGAACTCTGTTTTTTGTTTCCTTTAATTATGCGGCTGCCAAGTTCTGGTCTGCACTTTGGTCCGATCCAAACTCAGAAGCTGACAGATGTGATGGGTTTGTCTGCAGGAAAGGATCATAAATG
Organism: Girardinichthys multiradiatus; assembly: GCF_021462225.1. Lineage (NCBI taxonomy): Eukaryota > Metazoa > Chordata > Actinopteri > Cyprinodontiformes > Goodeidae > Girardinichthys > Girardinichthys multiradiatus. The sequence continues at coordinate 450,135 of NC_061796.1, forward strand.
GAGTTGAGCTTCCTGAGGAGGAAGCAGTCTGCAGTTGAGGAGGTCATAAAAGATGAAGGCTGATTGTGCTGAACGGACAACACACTGATCTAAGATTGGAGGAGACTGTGGAAGTGTGTTGTTAAAAGATAATGGTGTTTATGACCTGTTTACGATGCAGCTGTTTTTCCCATCCTAAGAGAGAAACGTTCTTTGTAATTAGGGACCCCCGAAAAGATAATAAAAAGAGAGGTGCGGACGGATGTTTTTCAGAGCGGTAGAGAGATTTGTAACTGAAAACACATCCTTGTCCGTTCTCCTCGCTGCAAGTGAAATAACTAATTATTTGTCTTTCTCTTCTTTTTGTGATGTTATAAGTATTGTAGGTTGTTTAAACCTGACATTAATTTGGTCCTTCGGAGCCGGGTTCCAAATACGCCTGATGATTCCAGCGGGTTGGTGGACTCCAGTAAGACCGTGCGCACGGCAGTCTTTATCAGACTTACAGACCCTTTCCGGGACTGGATCTCGGCCCGCCCGCTGGGGTCTGATGGCTGACGGAACTCTGAGAGAGAGGAGAAGACAAAGTGGTGAGTTGAATTTGGATTAAAAAGTGTGACGAATGACTGGGGGTCATTGCGTGAAATAAAACCCTGTGAATCCTAGGCCCTAACAGGTAAAAGTAGGACGGCGGAGTCCTGGAAAAGTATTAAGAAGTAAATACTAAAAATTCCGTGTGTAAAGGACGGCGGAGTCCTCGAAGTATTAAAAAGTAATACTGAAAATTCCGTGTTTCCAGGACGGCGGAGTCCGCGTTTAAGTATTTTAAACAAAAAATACTAAGAAAATTCCGCGTTTAAAAATTTGTGCACGTGAGAGATGAATGGAGGATTTAAACCACTAGGTTTTGCCTCATACCAAAGCAGTAGGATCGAAAGTGACTAACTTTTGTGGAAGCAAAGGCAAGAATTCTCCACTCGAAAGAGTTGAAGTGAGAATTACCACAAACGGAAATTTTTCTGTCACCCTACTGAGCAGAATAATCCAGTATTTAGAATACCCTAGGTATTTATATACTGGACAAAATTAAAAAAAAAAAAAAAATGGGAAAAGGGACGAGTAAAATTAAACTAAAAATGAACAACAATGCAAAGATTGGAAGTTTATAGAAGCACAAGATCAAAATTAAAATATTAAAATTAAAATATTTAGATAAATGGATAACCACATATCATTATGATGGTCGTTTAAACTCTAAAAAATTAGTTCATCTATAGAATGCAATAATTAAAAGTACATTAAAAGTACACGTGATTTAAGAAAAATGGACAAAGAAGGTTATGAGGATGTAGATTATTGGTTAAAAGTAACTAAAAAGAGAAAGATGTGATGCAGGAGACAAGAATGGACGTTTTTGTGGAATGCAGAAAAGGTCAGAGGGCTAAGAAGTAAATTTTGATGGACTTGCAAAGTAGAACAGCAGGACAAAAGAAAGTGAGTAAAAGAGTAGGTGGAAAGTTTTTGTTTTGTACCAAAGATCTGATGAGGTTTGACAGGATAAGATGGGCTAAAATGAGTCCCTTTGGTGAATAAATCCATCCCTACCATGGCTGTACCTCATGTATGTTTTATTTGTGCTTATTTTTAATTATTGTTTTGAGACGCTGGAGGCTGTTGATACAACTTGTCACGGAGGTTCATGGCATGACACGGTTTTTTTTTTTCTCTGAGTAACCTTAGAAAATATTTTACTCTTTTTAACAGCAGAACAAACAGAGTGAGGGGATTAATCGATAGACTTACAGTTAGATACAGACGCAGAGCTGACTACGCAGAAATAGCCAGAGTGAAACAAAAAGAGTAATAACCTTTTGAAGAATATAGGATTAGACTGATAAAAGTTTTTAAAATACATAGTGGTCTACAAGAAGATGAAGACGAGCAAGGAGCTTATCGACAGCAGTTAAAAAATGCACTACATGCTGGTTCCAGGGATGCAATTAATACCTGGGTAAGGAGACATTTTATAGGGTTCCCCACAGCAAATCTAGAAGACTATGTTAATCATGCCCTCCATGCAGAAAGAGTAATGAAGGATAAAAAACAAAAAAAGATAGTCAACACCTTTTTTCAGCAAGAAGAAGAAGAAGAACAAATTTATTATTAAAACAACAGAGGAAGAGGAGGATTTAGGGGCAGAGGACAAAACCGCAGGTGTCAGAGAGGAGGAGTGAGCAGAGGAAACTACAGACAGGGTGCTGGTGTTGTGGGACAGAAGGACATCTGATCAGAGACTGTCCTGAGAGGAGAAATAATGATTCAGCATGACTAGGACAGAAAACAAGTGAAATTGTTCCTAGAACCTCAGACACCGATGAAAACAAAAAACCAGAAACACAGGGGCAGGATGTCCTCCTAAATGTCTAGGACCTTCTCTCCCTAGATAGCATAAAACCTGAAATTACCTTACTGTTGAATGGAAAATCAATTAATTTTCTTTGTGATACCGGAACATGCAGGACCACCTGTAGAGAAACAATCCCAAATTCCAGACTTAGTGATCAGCAAATAACAGTAAGGTCAGCTAGTGGGAAATTGACACAAGTCTGTGAGTCTGAACCAGTTTGGATAAGAGATCCCAATGGACAGTCATGCCAGCTATCTATTCTAATGTTCCCTGAGTGTCCGGTGAATCAATTGGGACGAGATGGATTACTACATCTGGGGTTAGCATTAATTCCGACCTCAGAAGGACATATTGTAATAAAGAGAAAAGCAGAACTCAGTACGTCAGTTGCTGAAGTAGTGTTAGCGGAAGACACTAGGAAGCTCTGCAAAATGTGGACACCTCCACACATATCTTTATTCAAGGATAAAGAACTCTAGTGGCAGGACATGGGAAGAATAGTGCAGAGGGAAAAAGATGCCACAGACTGGTTTGCAACAACAATGAATACAGAAATCAGTGCATCCACAGGATTAACTAGAAAGTTAATATTCTGGACAGTGACAGTGCAGGAAGGGATACATTTGCATACAAAGCAACAATGAGAAATATTCCTTACTGAACAGGAGGAACAGTTCTTGAGTGAAGTCCCTGATAAATTATGGTCAAAAGACCCTACTGATGTGGGTTTAGTAAAAGGAGCGTTACCTGTTCAAATTAGAGCAAAAACAGAATACAGGCCCAGTGTAAAACAATACCCTTTGAAACATGATGCACCTGAAGGAATAAAAGCAGTAATAAAAGATTTAATAACTGCAGGGGTGATAATAAAATGCGAGGACTCACCAGGTAACACCCCATTTTTCCAGTTAAAAAACAAGCTCCATCAACAGGATGGCGCATGGTACAAGACGTACAGGCAGTTAATAATGCAGTTGTTCAGAGAGCACTGTGTTCCTGATCCTTATACATCATTAAATTCCCTAAGACCAGATGCTAGAATATTTACTGTAGTTGATATAAGCAATGCATTTTTTCTCTGTACCTATAGATGAAAATAGTCAGTTCTGGTTTGCATTCACCTTTGAGGGACAAAGATATACTTATACCAGACTACCTCAAGCCTACTGTGAAAGTCCAACTATATACTCTCAGGTAATGAGTGCTAGTATGGCCAAGTTTGACCCTCCAGGAGGTAGTCAGGTTTTACTATATGTTGATGATGTGCTATTAGCCTCTCCTGATGAGGAAACCTGTAAAAATGACACAATAGCATTATTAAAACATTTAGCAGAAGAGGGACACGAAGTCAGTAAAAAGAAACTTCAGCTGTGTAAAAATGAGGTTAAATACCTAGGCCACAATCTTAGCGCAGGGGGACGCACAATTGTAGAAGAAAGAAAGGCTGCAATATTACAAGCTCCAAAACCAGTAACAAAAAAGCAAATGATGTCCTTCCTTGGACTAACTAATTATTGTAGAAACTGGGTGCCAAATTATGCAGAAATAGTAGCTCCATTAAATCAACTAATGTATGAGGAAGAGCTGAAAATGACGTCTGAACTGAAATGGAGTGTAGAAGCTAAAGATGAAATTAACATGATTGTCAAGAATTAGCAGAAAAAGAAGCAAAAACTAGATGTGATTTGCAGGATCACGAAAAAGTATGTGAATGATTTCTCCAAAAAAGATGAGAGAGGGAAGACACAAACAGGATATGCATTGGTGACAAAAAATATAGTGTTAAAAGAAATGCAACAACAAAGCCCACAACAGGAGATAGAAATGTGGAAAAAACATGGAGCTTCATTAAAGGTGAAAACTATATTTGACCAGATAATAAACCTGTCCTACCAAAGAACCTATATAAATGGGCGGCAATATTGAGCCATTGTGTTTCACATGTCTCAACAGGGAGGAAGGGTAGGACAGATATATTAATATTATATAACATATGGATTTAATTCTTAATTCTTATTAAAAAAACCTTTACATGTGCAAAACATAATCCACAAGAGAATGTAAGACCACGAAGGGAACAATTTTCAAAACCAAAAAACCCCTTCCAAACAATTCATATGGATTTTATTGAGTTAAATCACAGTGAAGGAAAAAAGTTCTGTTTAGTCATTATAGATGCATTTTCTAAACGGATAGAACTATTTCCAACTAAACATTACAAGCACATCAGGGCTAACACCCTATGAAATGTTATTTGGAAGACCATGCAGATTACCACAGTTCAAAAAAATCAGTGGGAGTTAGATGAAGAAACTAACTAAGCTGATTATATGAGGAGTATGTTAGAAAAGGAACAGAAACAAAATCAAACTAATGAGGAATGTTCTATTTCCCAGCAGGAAAACCAACTAGTGGAACCAGGAGACTGGGTGTTAATAAGGAGTGTAGAAAAGAAACATTGGTATTTCACCTAAGTGGGAGGATCCATATTAGTTATTATTAACCACTGCAAGGGCAGTAAAATAACTGAGAGATCAACCTGGATTCACCTTATACATTGTAAAAAGGTCATTTCGGTTGAAAGCTCCATCAGGGAAGTGATTAACAGACTGATAATAGGGAGGACCCAGACATTTAGAGGCCACAGCTGTGGTGCTGATCCCACTCATTAGCTTGACCAAACGAGGAAGGAAAGGGCAGGATTATAGGAGTTATAAATGGTACTTAACTAATGATAGAAGAGACACCTCATGGTCCATGATGGTAGCTGATGAAGGAAACAATTGGACACCAGAGTGGTGCACCACTGCTTATGCTAGTTATCAAAAGAAGTTGATTAAGCTCCATAAAGCTGATAATGTAATCCAGGTAACAAAGCGAAGAGAGTAAAAATTATGTTAGGAAACTTAAACACAGATGACTAGATCCACGTTATTACCGGAGAATCAGGAACAAATAATAACTGGTTATGGATGGTAGAACAAGCGGCTAACATGACTAAAAGAGATTTTGTTGTGTGTATGGGTCCCAGGCTTTTGTTACAAATAATTCCAGCTGTGATACCACAACCCTGTGTGATGGAAGTAATGAATCAAACTAATTTTAATGAAATGTGTCAGCACTGGGATTCTGTTTTTCCTGTTATTACAGCAGATAAGGATAAATCTGTAGTCCATAAACAGGTCACCACTGGGAACTACACATGTAAATCTCACTGCAGTATGGTGTACTACAAGTGTAAAAGTAAATAAGTATTTTAAACCAGTCTCTAGAGGAGACATTAGGTGGTGGTGTGGTGACGACAGGTTGTTTGATTGATTACCTTCAAAAGTAACGGGACTCTGTGCTCTAGTCACTTTATTGTTACCAGTTTCAGTATATCCTATGTCAGTAGATGAAGTAACAGATGGACTATCTAGTGTAAACCCACATGATTGGTGTGATAGAAAGTGCAGAGCAGTAGCTTGGCAGACTGAGGGAGACCCTACGTACATAGATGCTATAGATGAAGATAAATTAACTGATCAAGTAGCCGCAAGATTTGAATAGAGTATCTGTTGGTGATGTACGATGAACAAAAACGTAGACAGGATCAACTATATCCACTACAATGTGCAAAAACTAGGAAATTGGACAAAGCGGGTTCGAAACTGTCCATGACCAATTGGCTTCAACTTCCCTGATGGCATTCCAGAATAGAATTGCTTTGGACATGTTGTTAGCTGAAAAAGGAGGAGTTTGTGCCATTTTTGGAGAAAAATGTTGCACATTTATACCTAACGACACTGCTACTGATAGCAGCCTCACTAAAGCCATAGAAGGTTTGAGATCTCTAAATGGCAAAATGAAAGAGCATTCTGGAGTAGACACCTCGATGTGGGACTCCTGGCTGGATGTGGTCGGGAAGTATAAAATTTTAGTATCATCAGTAATAATTTCCTTTGCAGTGTTTGCTGCAATTTTGACATTGTGTGGATGTTGTTGTATTCCCTGCCTTCGTTCTCTGCTTAACCGTCTCATCACCACAGCTATTTCTCCTATGGAAGACAGAGTTACCCAACTCTATCTGTTATTTAAACAGCAGGATGATGAAGATGATGAGGATGCAACTGACCACTTTTCTGACCTGTACCCAGATCCATCTCTATATGAATCTGTGATTTAAATGTCAGTAAGTACCTCTGAGTATAATTGTCTTTGTACTCATGAAAATAATCTTACAGTTAAAAAATCCGAAAGAAGTGGCTGTTAAGTGATATAAGAATATGAGCAAATATTTCTATAAACAGGGAGGAAATGTTGGAATAATTTAATATAGATTTATGTAGCATATTTGTAAAGATAACAGTATACTATATTTTAAATCAATGTATTTAAATCAATGGGTGGTGACCAATAAGGTCAATGGGCTAGTTTTTCTCAGAAGATAGATACGACTCATGAAGGAGCAGACAAACTAGAAGTTTGCAGTTGCAAGTGCTTTGTATTTAAAGTGAGAAAAATTATATGCATATTTACAACATCAATGAAACATCCGAATGGCCATATAAAATGTGCAAAAGAAAAACATTAATCAATTAATCAATCAATCCCACAGTTCCTCAATTGATAGACCGACACTCTTCAGTTCATCGACCCCAAGCTGGGGTTGGTTAGAGGTCCCACACAAGTTAATTATAGAGGGCTTAGTGCCGTGCAGGTCATGGACTTACATAAGTCAGATCAGAGTGGGGACAAATTGTTCGCTAGCTGCAAGGAGCCTCCTACCAACCTGGCAGGAGAATCAGAAGTCTTCATGCACCAAAAGTGCAATCGTTCTTAGGCTCTAGGCCTGGATCTTCAGCTCGCCATCAAAACCTGGCCAATTCCTCAGTTTATATCTCACACAACCGGGTTTTACTCATCTCATCTCATCTCATCTCCTCTAGGCTCATAGTAGTTGGCTCCTACAGCTCTGCTTCTCCCAACGCGTCCTAATCTTTTATACTTCCCCGCTCCAGCTAATATACCTAGGAGATAGGTTGCGGTGGTACATGTGACCCTTATACTCAACAGTGATTGGCAGTGTAGTAGTCTCGCGAGAATTGCTGACATTATATTAAAACTATCGCGAGATTTGAGACATAAAGGGCCTAAAGTGTGGAAAAAAATCGGAGAATGAGGAAATGGAAGTTAAAATTTACACCCGGGTTACATTTATCTTATATTTCTCCTATTCTTTAACTTGACTATTTGATTTTATAACCTTTTATGATGTTTGTGTGAGTAAAGGATGTGATGAGTTTGTCTGCAGGCAAAGATCATAAATGAAGCTGAGGAGGAAGCAGTCCGCAGTTGAGGAGGTCATAAAAGATGAAGGCTGATTGTGCTGAACGGACAACACACTGATCTAAGATTGGAGGTGACTGTGGAAGTGTGTTGTTAAAAGATAATGGTGTTTATGACCTGTATACGATGCAGCTGTTTTTCCCATCCTTAGAGGGTAACGTTCTTTGTAACTAGGGACCACCAAAAGATAATAAAAAGAGAGGTGCGGACGGATGTTTTTCAGAGCGGTAGAGAGATTTGTAACTGAAAACACATCCTTGTTCGTTCTCCTCGCTGCGAGTGAAATAACTAATCCTTTGTCTTTCTCTTCTTTTTGTGATGTTATAAGTATTGTAGGTTGTTTAAACCTGACAACAATCACTTGGTGTTCCCCAGGAGAAATCTTTATTATATCATTATAATCATCAACATCAACAAAGGTATCACACAGGGAAGTTTGTCATGGGTATGTGGATTTTACCTATCACATGACAATACCACAAAAGACACCAGAGACACCACTCTCTTTCATTATATGCGTTTATTGTTTGGGTTGAAAGCGATATAGAACATGTAGTGACCAACATGGTCATGCACAAACACACTTCAAAATACAAAACATTTGGGCTTACTGCAATCGGGAAAGATCAGTGCACCCAAAGGGGTCTTGGAGTGTACCCTGTTGTGCACGGAACAAGGGTAGACGGCAGATATTTCGTTAGCTTGCACCCAAACCAGTCCCCAACCAGACGTCTTCACAGTCACAGGATGGCCTCCTGGCCTCGCTTTCCAATCTGTCCCGATCCAGCATGGTACAGCTGTGCATACGAGCACAGAGCAACGATAGCTGAGAAGGTCCCCTTTCATTCAACACGCCTCGAAATCGGGGGCCCAGGGAAGACGCGTCTATGGCAGACAACATCATGAGACTCGCTCTGGGAGACCTCACAGAAATTAGTGTGGAATCTCTCTGGTTAGTCAAAGGAAAAGCTCGATTGTGTTCGAGGCAGAGACGCCTCATGGTTTCGATAGACGACGATGCTCTTGACTGCTGTTCGTTTGACTCGAAGACGCAAGCCCTCGTGACCGTGGACGATCTGAAGCACACCGACACGCTTGTAAAGCTCACGGAGAAAGGACTCGTGGCTCCTGATTGCGAACCTGGCCTGGGCAAGCCCAAACGAGAGACGCGAGGACATCCCCCAGAGGGCCCACCACCTGCAGGGGGAACCGTGAGGAACCGGTGCAAAAAGGATTGGGTGGCGGACGAAGGTAGACACCTCGGCGGCCTAATCCTCGGATGCTTAGGCTGGCTCTAGGGACGTGGAATGCCACCTCATTGGGGGGGAAGGAGCCTGAGCTTGTGCGGGAGGTCGAGAGATATCAACTAGAAATAGTCGGGCTCGCCTCCTTGCACAGCGTGGGCACTGGAACCCATCTCCTTGAGAGGGGCTGGACTCTCTTTTACTCTAAAGTGGCCCGTGGGGAGAGGTGGCAGGCTGGGGTGAGTTTGCTTGTTGTCCCCCAGCTCAGCCGTCTTGTGTTGGGGTTTACCCCAGTAGATGAGAGGGTCACATTCCTGCGGCTTCGGGTTGGGGACATGTCTCTAACTGTCGTTTCGGCCTATGGACCAAGCGGTAGTGCGGAGTACCCGGCCTTTTTTGGTAGTCCTTCCCCTATGGAGAAGGACTACCGGTTGGCCCCAGAGCAATTCAGGCAAACCATCCGGCGCCTCAGGGGGGCGAAGCAGTGCTTTGCTAACACTGTTTACTATGGGGGAGGGAGGCTGCTGACCTGGGGGCTGGGGGCTTGGGGTTAGACTCTTTCATCACTCAGGCTGAAGTCACCAAGGCGGTTCAAAAGCTGCGCGGTGGGAGGGCTTTGGGGGTGGATGATATCCGCCCTGAGTATCTCAAGTCTCTAGATGTTGTGGGGCTGAAATACTTGACACGCCTTGTGGTGGTCGGGGACAGTGCCTCTAGGCTGGCAGCCTGGGGTGGTGGTCCCCCTTCATAAGAAGGGTGACCGGAGGGTGTGTTCCAGTTACAGGGGGATCACACTCCTCAGCCTCCCTGGTAAGGCCTACACCAGGGTATTGGAGAGGAGAGTCCGGCCGATAGTCGAACCTCGCCTTCAGGAGGAAAAGTGTGGTTTTCATCCCGGCCGTGGAACACTGGACCAGCTCTACACCCTCTGCAGGGTACTCGAGGGTTCATGGGAGTTTGCCCAACCGGTCCACATGTGTTTTGTGGACCTGGAGAAAACATTCGACTGTGTCCCTCGTGATGTCCTGTGGGGGGTGCTCCAGGAGTATGGAATCGCCCCATGCTTCAAAATGGCGTTCTTACATCCCTTAGGACCGACTGAACCATGTTCAAATGCTGTTCACACGAAACCCTTCTCTACTTCAGCCTTCAAAGTTCTCATTTGAATATTTGCTACTACCACAAAGATCTGCACCTGTGGCGGCTCCATCCTGGCTCACGCCCAAAGCTTCCGTGCTCACCGCGGCGGCCTTCCTACTCACGGCTCTTGTTGCCAGCGGCGGCCGGGTATGGGCCCGATGCTCCAGCGCCATCCATTTTCAGGGCTAGTTGATTTGACAGGTGAGTTGTTACACACTCCTTAGCAAATTCCGACTTCTATGGCCACCGTCCTGCAGTCTATATCAACCAACACCTTTTCTGGGGTCTGATGAGCATCAACATTGGGCACCTTAACCCGGTGTTCGGTTCATCCTGCAGCGCTAGTTCTGGGAGTCGGTAGGTGTTGGAAGTGGGGGCAAACTGCTATTGCTGTTGATGTCTTCGGTACCAGAAGCTAACGCCCTAGCGTTGGAGGCACCAACAAGGCAGTTTGACTCCAGCTGGGTGTGTTTTGCGTTTTCAATATATTAATATACATTTAAAATAATTTACTATTAAGTACGCAGAATATCATACCAACTGAAGTCAACCGCTTTGTAGTCTTAATGTTTTGTAACAATTGTGTCCTTTCAACATTCGGTGATGTGTAACAGGTTAAGTGACTCTGCAATAAGTTTATCTTTGAGTCCAGGTGGTACAAAACAGATGAGTGTTTTCTGGACGGAAATTATTTTTCCTTGTGTTTACGTTGACCAGGTGAGATGAAACATAGAATACAGGAAGTGGAGGAAATGGTGGTAATTTGGAATTACTTCTACTTTAGCTTCGCACAGCTTCCTATACACCACATTGTTGTATTTCCAAAGTCCAGTAGGTTGCATTTCAGAAAATAAAGAGCATGTTGTCATAAACATGTGTTTACCTTTTATGTAAAGATTGCATGTTTTGCTATAGGTAGCCAATGGAAAAAACCTGTTTCAGAATCGGTTCAAGAATACAACTCCTAACAATTTATGTGTGCTAGGGTTAACGCTGACTACTGTCTGATGAAAACAGGAGTTTGTGCTGCCGCTCTCATTCCTCCACCAAAGGTTGGCATCTCCAGCCTCAGCTCCCAGTATGTGAGACTTCGGTCATTTTATCAATCAGCTTTGTTTTTTCTTGAATTATGTGCCTTTTTTGTGGCCACTTTCAGCTTTAATGAATCAAAAAATTTTTTAGTGACTGTTAATTATTTTCAAAGTGCTAAAAGAGGTGTCCAGATGTCATCAACCAACCGTATTCTGGTGGCTTTCAATGACCTCCTCGATGAAAAACAATGTTTCTACACACTAAGGTTAGAGCAGGTTTGCTATACAACCTGTCATACTCATTATCCTTCTGCCCATCCTTCTAAATTTGTTATACATGTGTAACTCCAGCTGCAAAAATCTACTTATAGCTCATTCACTCTGTTTCTATTTGTTTTGGTGGTACACAGCTAAAACATAATAATTTATCTTTGTGCTTGTATTTTGCAGTAAAACTAAAGGCTCCAGACATCAGTCATGGTTGCCAAAAGATGGTAAGTAATGAATAATTTTGTTCCCCTCTTTTGTTTTCTTGATTCTTTCTCTGCATAGACATATTTAACAAGTTCTCCACCTCTTTCAAAACACATTACTGTTAAATATTTTCTTAGGTATTTTTTAATCACACAAGGATGACACCATTATGATCAACTGACCCTGTCTTTTTTGTTATTCCCACTTGCCTTTCCTTCATTCGAACCAACTACTATTCCAGCCGGAGTGGCACAGAGGGGTGGAGAATCTGGGATGATGACGACAACACCAGGAGAAGCTTCTACATTAAAGATGTCTTAATAATATTGGTTTAAATTTTGTAAGTGTTTTTAAATTCTCCAAATCTTTACTTTTGCAGACGTTTACATTTTGTAAGAGTTCCTGGAAAAAAAAAGAGTTCCAAGTGTTTTTATATTTTGCAAAATGTTTCATTAATTTTTTGCAAGTGTTTTGTTTTTTTAAATGTCTGTTGCAATTCATTTATGTCTTTGGAACCGAGCCTCAACAAAAGTTTCATTGTGGTGACATAATGATAATAAAGTATCTTGAATCGATCACAAACGATCTCTAACACAGGTTCCACGGCAATCCTCATTACCTCAGTATGGAGGGATAGGACTGTGAGGGGTCCGGGTTGATTATCATCTCACTAGAGCTTCAATCTAAAATTTGTCTGCAGTTAGCTGGAGGCATCAATGCCTAACAAAAATCGGCAATTGTATTGATTTTGTGTTTCCTAGTTCATGAAACTGGACAGTTGATGTGATATAGAACTAAACGGTAAGGTGGAAATCTGTTTTATAAACCAGGAAGAGGGTAGGAATTATGGAGGATTTCAATAACTTGTCATTTCCCTGGACAGCAAACTGGTAAAAAAGGAATGAAGCTCCTCAGGATTTCAGGAGATGTTTGTGTCACTATGGCTACACCAGATGCACCTTCATCAGTCTTTGCTGAAGATGTTGGGAGTCAGTGAAGGATTCTGTCCAGCAGTAACCCTGTTGTCACCTCAGATGTAAATAATGTGATTCTAAAACTGTATTAAAGTACTAAATAAGTATTCTTGTTATGCTTTCATCCAGTTATTACAACAAATGACACCAATATTTCTTTCTTTTCAATATGTAAAATGCATATTTGATTGTAATGGTTTGTAAGCTGATTAAAGAGAGTGCTTCAAAATACAAAACGAACATTTAACATCACACCCAGACATCACAAACAAATACTGTCCAACAAGTTTCTTGCAGGTGTATTGATTCCCAGCCATTTAAAATGTTCAAAATGATGTTTGTGTTCATGGATATAAAAATGTAACAGTGTACATAAAATACACTGATAGCAAATACCATATGTTTGATTTATTTTTTAACAACCACTAACATATGAACTTTCTGAACAACGTTTAAATGTTTTTTTTTGTACCAAAAACTAACAATACATAAAGCAAACATTAACATTACATATCATCTGACTGAATTATACCTGTGTTTAATTTCCACCATTGGGGAAACCAGTTTGAAAACGATGTGCCAAGAGTCGGCTGTTCTCTACGTGTTTAGCGCACCACGACCACCCGCAGTTGCGAGGCGAGCAGGCAGTTGGCACAGCAGGAGCGAACATGTCCGAACACATCTGAGCACTTTTGCAATCAAGCGCTATTTTGATAAGATGATCATATACTTTACCATATTCTCGCCTAAAACAATTGTACAAGTTCATTTTGTTTGACAGAAAGCCTAATTTATACAACTTTATTCACAGCTTTTCTGTCTCCTCCGCCATTGCTACTTCCGTTTGAAAAATCCACTTCAACCCACAATGAATCATGTCATCTGCCTACAAATGCAACCTGCGAAGGTTGCAGCCCCTGAGCCTCCATAGTCCTCAACATGGCGGCACTTGTATTTCCAGTTGGCGCAAACCTACCGAGTGTGAGGAAGGCAGCGCCCTCTGGTGTACAGGCATACGTATTACCCACAAGTGACCGATTGTTTTGCTCCACCATCAGCGGTACGTTTGGGGCAAAAGTGAAAGCTCGCCAAAAAGAGGGTGTAACTTGTAAAGCAGCATTTGTGACTCATTGGATCAGATTTATGCAGTTATATTCCCTGATTTGTCAGTCAGTCAGTCATTTTCTACCGCTTATTCCATAGTGGGTCACGGGCGAGCTCCAGCAGTCTATGGGTGAAAGGCGGGGTACACCGTGGACAGGTCGCCAGTCCATCGCAGGGCAACACACAAACAACCATGCACACACTCATTCATACACCTAAGGGCAATTTAGAGAGAACAATTAACCTAACAGGCATGTCTTTGGACTGTGGGGGGAAGCCGGAGTACCCAGTGAGAACCCATGCATGCACGGGGAGAACATGCAAACGAACCCAGGACCTTCTTGCTGCAAGGCAACAGTGCTACCCACTGCGCCTCCATGCAGCCCTCCCTGATTTGTGTTTGTGTTAAAAAAAATGCGAAAAAAAAAACTGTTTATGAGGAGCTGTTAATACAGGTGTATGAATTTATTTTGCACCATTTGTTTCGGAACAGTTGGAGCAAAACACGGAATGTAAGAGGTTTTTGATGTGTAACTCAAAGAATACAATTTGTGCACTTGTACTTTAGAATCTGAAGAGGTTTAACTGCTGTTTTGTATTTGTGAAAGACTGCCAAAAATTATATAGATAAAAAAACTCTTATAGCATTACTTCCTGTGACTTGAAATTCAGTTACAATGCACAAATAGTTTTGCCCCAAAATTACCTTCATATACCATTATCTCTTCTCGTGGCTGACTCTGTTGACTCCTTTAAAAAGCAGCTTAAGACACTTTTATATAGACAAGCTTTTAGTTAAATGTTCTACTCCTTGTTTTCAGCTTAAGCCTATATTTATATTTATTTTATTTGCACGCTGTAAAGCACTTTATGATTTTTAGCTGTGAAAGGTGAATAAAGTTTACTTACTTACATACACTGTGGGTGTCACCAGCTACTACTGGAATCTGATTGGCCACCCCACCTGGCCACCCCCACCAGAGCTGTCAATCAGTTTGTATAGCGTTTGTAGAGAGGTTTGTAGTGTTGCCAAATTAGCACTTTTGTCACTACATTTAGTCCCTTTTCAAAATAGCTTTGTTCAAAAAAGCGCCTAGTTCCATATCTAGCACATTTTTGGTAAACGGCAACTTTCTGAGGAAGAAAGTCGCCATGTGAATGAGCTGTATGTCACAGTTTATAATAATAACAACGACAGTCAATAACACTGTTGTACATGGTATTTCGTGCATATAAACAGTGTTGAAACATCTCATAAACACTAAAAAACAGTATGAAAAATTCCGACCATCGAGTACATATGTTCTTCCTCTTGTGTTGGCCAATCACAGTGGACAGAGACTTTAACCAGTCATGTAGCTATATGATCCCGACTGGATCCGCCCACCCACTGCCAAAAACTAACATCTGCTCGTGTGCGGAGAAAAACCCTGCTCGCTTACGCGTGCGGATCAAAATCCTGCTGGCGCGGATCTCTATTTTGCGTGCAGATTTTTGACAGTAATATGACACCATAGTTGATAGATCACTTATATTTTCTCGAAATTCTCAAAAAATCTCTTTCAAACAATCACAGTCAAAAATAAACGACAAAAGGAGGAGTGCATCTCAAAACAGTATTTTTTCGACTTTATGGGCAGCAGTGTATTTGCTAATTTCCACACTTGGGAAAGAGAGGGTCAAACAGATTTGTAAAAAACAAAGATTGAGAATGTTTTCTACTGTATAATATCAAAAGAATCACTAACAGCTGACATAAGCTGATTAGTAATTTGATCAAAGATTTCAGCAATGTGGGCGTGGCGCTGATGGTGTAGGGGTTTAATGCGCGACCATATACGGAGGCTACAGTCCCCGAAGCGGCCGTCCTGGACCCGGCGACTTTTGCTGAATGTCTACCCCTCTTTCCTGTCTGTCTACTGTCAAAAAATAAATAAAAAATAAAGACCACTAGTGCCAAAAAAATATCTTTAAAACAATTTCAGCAATGTCAGTCATGTTTTGGCTTGAAAATCACGTGTTTCTTCTTCATTGTGTGACTGGCATGTGGGATGCATTGATATGAGACTGGCATTCCTTATTAGTCCACGAATCCTTGCTTGCATTTGCCATAAATTGGGAAAGGAGACAAAAACGTGTCCAAATAAGGCTCAAAATGAGAAGGCCATTTGAGCTGGTAGATTTTTAGAAGATGGGCACATCGTGCATAGGTAAAATAATAATTAAATGGAACTTGTAAAAAGTGTTTATTTCAGTTAAACAATGTTTATAAGTGTTGCTCAGTGATGACTACAGAGAAGCAGATAATTTAGAGTTTTTAGTGGCAGAGGACAACTTCACTTGAAAAGAGGATGTATGGACTGCAGTCTAAGTTGTCAGTCCTGTGGGACTGGAACGGTAAACCACAAGGAGGATGTGAGCACTTCCCTCACTAGCTTTTATTGTCTGTATGTGTTTTTGCTGCAATGGTATGTTCTACATGTTTGGTCATGTGTTTGCAACAGACTTAGGCCTATAATAAATGCACACTGAAGACATTTGTATCATAAAATAAAAAAGGTTATTCAAGAACTTTTGTTTCAGTTTCTCCTTTTTGTATTTTTGTTTTCATTTTTTTGTTGATGTTGATTCTTCTTTCTGATAATAGTTATCCCAAAATCACAACTAGAAAGGAAAACCTAAAAAGATTGTAGAATTGTTATTTCTGTCAGTTTAAGCACAGCAGATGCTTCTCCTCACAAAAGAGTAGTCAGTGTCACACAGGGTTAAAGGAGGAGCCCAACTACAGACCACTAAAGGGAGGGGCACAGACTGGTTTTGCAGATGAATCTCTGACAAACAACAGACCAGGAAATAGATAATTCAGCTTTCTGTGCTTTTCTCGAGGACTGTTGTGGATACCTCCTGGCCAACACCATGGATAACTTCCAGCTTGTACTGCGTTTCTTTATGAACCAAAAAGCCATGGTTGGTTACAGTTTTATGGCAATCCTAACTATAGGTGGGGAGCGTGTTTTCTCCATGGTTTCGTTTCAGTGCCCATGTAACCATGATCAGAATTTCACTTATGGCCTGACTTTTCTACTGGGTCCAGCTGCAGTGCTTTTGGTTTTCGGTCTCTTTTTCAGCACCAGGCTGTGGAGGCTTTACACTGGCTGCTGCCTTAACCCCATGAAGCTTTGTCCTCGTGGGAACTGCTTTGGCTGTTTCAGGGTGTTAATGAGCATTTTTACTAGCGCTTGTGTGGCTCCTATTATGTGGTTGTGTGTGGCCTTGCTCAATGGGACCTTTTATGAATGTGCCATAAGTGGTCTTGATGAAAACCTGGTTGTGGATTTGTTCTGTAAAAACAAGACGTTGAAGTGTCGGGAGGAGCTCGCCAGGGTGCCCTGTGATCGCTCCAAACTCTCCAGTGATGAACGAATGGAGCTCCTACTGATGTTCAGGGCTCAGTCACAAGTAAGAAACACCAACCTAAGCAGCAGTGTGAAAGACTAGGGTGTTTACCATACAGAGAAGTTATAGTAAAATGTAACATCTGTCTTCCTTGTGGGATCCAGTAAAACTATTGAATGAACAATTTCTAACGATCTGCCTCCAAAAGCCTGTCAGTTTATGGAAATACAATCCTGAAGAAACTGACATTGATAATAAAAAACAAATACAAATAAATAAATGTAAATTGTTTTAATTTAAAATCTGATTTTGCTAACTCCATACTGGCCTTATATCGAGTCTGTCAGATGAAGTGGAACACTGCCTGCTGTTACAGAGAAAAATATATTTCAATATTGATGTCCGTTTTTTGTGGTAGTAATATTGCACAAATTAATTTAATACTTTTACATGGAATATCGGCACACAGTCTTAAGGTTTGTTACCCTAGCATTTACAAGATTATAATTGTTTGTAAGATGCATGTCAGAACTTGACAGAATGTTTATTTTCATTTAATCTGCAGATCTTGGGCTGGAGCATCATAATCTTTACTGCCATTATAAGTCTTTTGGGTACCTGCTTCAAAAACTGTCGCTCCCAGGTGAGCTACCTGCAGCTTTCATTCTGGAAGCATTATATTGAAAAAGAGAAGGAGCGCTTTGATGCCTTCACTGTGGACTATGCAACTAAACTGGCTGAGAGAAACCTGCAGAGCTTTTTTGAGAACAAAATACCCAATCCCATGCCATTTCCAAACCACAAGGCATGGGAGGAGATATCTGAATACTACACTTTTTCGAGGACTGAACAGTATTACAGTACTCTGCAGCGCTACGTTGAGAGGACAGACAGAGATTTTTCACCAGAAAAAAGACCTGTCCTGGACATTGAGCATGGGATAGAGATGACCTAAGCAACACTCAACTGGAAGGGAAAACAGTTTGTTCAAACCAGCCAATGCTTTTCCCTTGATCCCCAGTATCTGAGGACAGGAGAATTAGTGACTTTCGCTGGTGCTGTTTCCGTGCTACGATGAGCTCTGAAACCTGACTGAAACTCAAACTGATAATTGCTGTGTAAATGCTCACACACTTGATTAGCAACTATTTTCTGAAGACGTTTAGATAAGAATGGAAGATTGGATATAGGTTTGTAATTTATTAAGTCATCTCGATCAAGCGAAGGTTTCTTCAGTAAAGCTTTAACTACAGCTATCCTAAAAGCCTGTGGTACATATTCTCAGAATTAGGTGAGATCTTTCCATGTAATCCATGAAACAATTATTAAATGATCACAGTTAAAGCAATAAAAATGTAAAATGAGTAAATGTTAACATTCTGAGACTGAAAGACTGAAGAGGCCTGCATGGTATCATATATTAACCATCTTATCTTTTACAGAGGTACAACTATAAGTAGAATTAATGAAATAATGTCTGAAAATTTCCTACATTACTAGATGTAGTTAGTGATAGTTGACTATTAAGTTAAAACATATAAAAATTGTAATATGACTGAGTTTTATGATTGTGAACTGATGATTAAAAAGCATTGTGGTTTAGAAACTATTAATCAACTATATATGAAAGAGATAAAATGTTAATCAGTTGTGATGTAAGAATAAAAAGAATGAAGTGATGGTTTTTAACTGTAACTGAAATAAAAGCAAAAAGCAAAACCGAGGAACCGAGGCACAGCCCACTGATAATCTGCATTAAGAAGAGGATTAACCTGTGTGCTCTAAGAACTGTGGCTCGAAATTGAGAATCTGGTTTCATCTATTGCATTTTTCCCAGACAACTGAAGTGAACTTGTAGGAGAAGAACTGATTGCTTTGAGTTTCAGCCTTCCGGACGTCCTGAACCAACCTCAGTTTACCTTAAGGGTTTCCTTCAACCTCAATTCGGCCATATTCCTAGAGGAGGTAGTGACGAAAAATAACAATACAGGACTCTTTTGAGGCCCTGTAATTGGCATGAGTACAATTTAAATCCTTTAACGAGGATCCATTGGAGGGCAAGTCTGGTGCCGGCAGCCGTCAAGCTCCTGCTTTCATGTTCATCAAACCAATCTTTCACCAGTCTTGCTGTGTGTATTGGTGCATTGTCATCCTGATACACGGCACCGCCTTCAGGATACAATGCTTGAACCATTGGATGCACATGGTCCTCAAGAATGGTTCGGTAGTCCTTGGCAGTGACGCGCCCTTCTAGCACAAGTATTGGGCCAAGGGAATGCCATGATATGGCAGCCCAAACCATCACTGATCCACCCCCATGCTTCACTCTGGACATGCAACAGTCTGGGTGGTACGCTTCTTTGGGGCTTCTCCACACCGTAACTCTCCTGGATGTGGTGAAAACAGTAAAGGTGGACTGATCAGAGAACAATACATGTTTCACATTGTCCACATCCCAAGATTTGCGCTCCTTGCACCATTGAAACCGATGTTTGGCATTGGCATGAGTGACCAAAGGTTTGGCTATAGCAGCCCGGCCGTGTATATTGACCCTGTGGAGCTCCCGACGGACAGTTCTGGTGGAAACAGGAGAGTTGAGGTGCACATTTAATTCTGCCGTGATTTGGACAGCCGTGGTTTTATGTTTTTTGGATACAATCCGGGTTAGCACCCGAACATCCCTTTCAGACAACTTCCTCTTGCGTACACAGTTAATCCTGTTGGATGTGGTTTGTCCTTCTTGGTGGTATGCTGACATTACCCTGGATACCGTGGCTCTTGATACATCACAAAGACTTGCTGTCTTGGTCACAGATGCGCCAGCAAGATGTGCACCAACAATTTGTCCTCTTTTGAACTATGGTATGTCACCCATAATGTTGTGTGCATTCCAATATTTTGAGCAAAACTGTGCTCTTACCCTGCTAATTGAACCTTCACACTCTGCTCTTACTGGTGCAATGTGCAATCAATGAAGACTAGCTACCAGGCTGGTCCAATATAGCCATGAAACCTCCCATACTAAAATGACAGGTGTTTCACTTTCATTGTCCAACCCCTGTATGTAAACTACAAAAAGAGGTAACTGCAAGAAGAGGTGATGTAATGAAGAGGCAAGAGAAGGTATGGATTACACGAATGAGGATTGGGCACACAAGTCTAAATAGTGGGTTAGAAATTATAGGGAAACATCCTGCCTGTACTCATTGTGGAGAAATAGAAAGTGTTGGGCATTTTTTGGAAGAATGTAGAAAATACACAAGAGAAAAAGAGGAAATGAGCAGGGCAATAGGACTTCCAATAATTATAATCAATATAATAAGCAAGCTTGAGTCACATTCTGTAGTTAAAGCACTAGTAAAGTATTTGAAGGATACACGATTAGCTGATATAATAAATAGTTTTTTTTATGTAAGTTAGGAAGAAAATGAAATATTTAGTGAATTACACCTTAGTCAGACAGATGGCGGTGATACACTGAGATTGTAGATAGCCAATGAAAACTACAGAAGAAGAAGAGGGGAATACACAATTTGGCAGTTTTGTTCAAGTACACTTCCCTGCAGCAAATAGAAAGGGGCGGAGACAGACCACACGAAAGACACATACCATTTCCTACACCAGCTGTTGTATGTGACTTTTTCTTTTGAAACATGTATTCATTCCGCCTGTTAAAACATAATAATAATAAACAACTTAGCCACGGTATCTCATGTTTTTAAAGGAAATCTTTATTGTTTCCCATCAGTTATGTATTTCCCAAAAAACAATTGAAAACAATAATAAAAAAAAAAAAACAAGAACAAGAATGTGTGACAGCTAAATGTGAATAATGAATAAAGTTTATATAGAAAGGTTATGAATATTCTCAGTGCTTTCAGTATTGACATTGAGCGACAGGCAGTGTTCAGGGGTCTCATGTATGAAAGAGTGCGCAGCTTTCATACTAAAAGTTGGTAGTAGGAAGAAATTCTGAAACTTGCGGCACACAAAAAAAATCAGATGTACGAAACCATGCGTAGACATGTCAGCATACAGTTAGCCTTCATACATACCAATTTGCAATGAATTCTGCGCAGCTGCACTTGGTGTTTGAACCGCCCGGTCTCCGCCCATAAATACATGCGGCTGTCCCATATGGATGGCATGGCCCGGCTCAGGGATGACTGTTAAATACACGGTTCCTCCTGGTTTCCCTCTGTAACACTGTTGAACCCACCTGTTAATGAATGATATTTTTCATGTAGGTGAAATCTAATTTCACATGTTTAAAGTGAAAACAAAAGTCAGGGGCCATTACCGTCCAGCCAAGCAAAGTGGGCCTTCTTGCTGAAAACTGAATTATACACAATGGATTCAAATTGCTTGCAGGTCAATGCCAAAGTGAGATAAGCTCCATCTCCCTGTGTTAAGACTACCTCCCGGAACACAGCTTCAAGTATGTGCAAAAGCATCTGCATTGTAAGACTGTCATAGATAATGAATGACAATATAAATATGAATTAACCTTACCTTTAAAATTGGTGGTATCTTTTTGTGCCTGCATGGTGAAATCAATAAAACAATAATTAACACCTTATATCTCTCAGTACTTTTCCCTTAGCATCTCTACTGTAATACAATGGCTGTGCAAATAAAGTATTTTTTCTTGTTAAAAAAAACATTGATGGTTTCCGTGTCATTTAATTTGAAATAAACAAATATACATGAGACACAGACAAACATGTAGTTTATGTTAAAAGTGACATCTCTTGTTCATAAACAAGCTTTGTTGTTTTAATGTTTTATTACATCTGCCCAGCCTGTTGGGCTATTTGTAGAGTAAGCATAAAACAAACACATTGTCCGTGGAAGTACTTACATTATCTACTATAAAAATTGGTTTCAGAAGTTTTGTGAAACTCATTTGGAAGTGTGTATCTTCTACTTTATTATGTAATTATGTTATTTATTTGTATCAATGTTTTTCATTTTAGTCTTTATAATACCAGACATTGCACATAATTTAATTTGTATGTCTGATGAAATCATTGTAAAATACTTTACCCACCTCTGCTGTCACCTTATCGTTTCTAAAAAGCTTAAAGGCTTTCCAGAAATTCACCATTGATGTATAAAAACGTATATTTCACAAAAAAGTAAACCTTTAAATATATATATAACTGGAAAACTGATATTTATGTAACAAGCATTTATGTTTATCAAGTTTAGTTTCACATACGATTATGTTGAATCATAGCAGCATTTGCAATATGGTTCACCACCTTGTACAACTCTTCGGCACTGTAGGAGCAACGGGGACATCTATATTTATCATCCTTGCGATAGGGTTGTAATTTTTGAAAATTACAAATAGATACATGGATCTGTAGATAGAAAACAAAGAACAAACTTTGCAGCATTCCCTATATTTATTCTCTAATGATGCACTGGGGAAAACTGATTCGCTATGCTATGTGCAAACGTTAGCCTTAGCTTGTATGCTTTAGCTTGTATGAATTCTCATCTTAAGCAAAATAAGCATATTGATTTACTACGTGACCAAATTTTTTTTAAGAACGTAAAATTGCCTTTTGCTGACTTTGCGTGGTTTCAATTCCATTCCATTCCCAAAATATTTTCAATCAGTGGAAAAACTCCTCACAATCTCAACCTCTCAACCCCGCTTCTTTAAGGCTTCTATATTAGTGATTATGGAAACATCGCCCCCTTCATTTCCGGAGTACAATGGTGCCATTTCCAAACATGGTAAGGGTCTGACGTGTAGTCCGTCCCCGCCCCTTTATGTGTGCTGCAGCCAGGTCCTTCCCGTTTTTTTCGTTTATCTGAGGATATCAACTGTTTACCCTTCACTTTTATTCCGCCGTGATCAGCCAACTTAGTTTAATGTGACCCAATTTTGACAGCAAGCTAAGATCCCGTGATTATCCTTAAAACTTCGTCCACAAATGGCAGAAAACAGCGGTGAGTTTGTCCGTTTGTGCCAGCTAAGTAGCTAGTTATGCTAGCTTTATGTCGGTGAACAGTAATGACGTAAAACAATCATTTGGCCATGTTCTTTAAGCGGCCTATCATGTACTTTCAGTTTGCTTGGCTGTGAACGTGCATTTTTTCAGACCCCCTGGAGAGATTGTGAGGTTACAACTTTAGACGGGTGTACGTCTGTGCATTGTCTCAACCAGCAAACATCTTATACCTTTCTCATTACCCAACATACACGCAGTTTCCTGGTCCCTCATTGGCCTTCTTATTCAGGAAAGGTTTCTAAATCCTCGCAGCTGGATCGTAGTTGTCTGAAAATAGCCAAGAGAGAATCTAAAGGCAGGGGCGATACTAGCAATTTTGGGGTGTGTATGGTAGTTGTCGGCCCGTCCTGAGGATGACGTGCAAATAGTGCCATGCACTCGCTGCACCTGCTAAATATCCCACTTTTCTCATCTTTAGACAAACAACTCTTATGGGCTAAACAACTAAAATGGGCAACTATTTATTTAGTATCTACCAATGAGAGAATCTCACGATAATTTGATAATGCTGAGCTATTTACAAAGGTCACTTAAAGGCATTGCAATGCTATCAGATATAAGATATATTATGTGAATTACATTTAGGACATTGTGGTATAATGAAGATGTTTACCTTGCTTAAACTTAAACAGGCAAATCGATTAGTAGAAATCTTAATACTGGTGTTCAGATTCAGTGCATTGGACCATCCATGCACACTGCTTAACTACTCTGAAGAAAAAACATTCAGTTTGTCACAGCCAATCCAATTATAAAGGTTCAATAATTTAAAGAATGTTAGGCTCTGTGATGTGTTCAAATGCTTTCTTCAGTAATGTTTTGTTTGGGTAATTGGAAGTTCAACTGGTTTTTGACTATTCTATATCTGTGATCAGGGATATCCATGTGTTTCTACCAATTACTAGATAGGAGATAAAAGCTCCATGTTTTTTGTCAAATACACCTCTACATTTATGTAAGCTATTTGTAATTGTTCTTATTCTGCCTGCAACTTATTGTAAAGGTGGAGAAGGCGCCGGGCTTGACTTATGTGTGCACCCATATATTGGAATGCAGCGATCTGCATATTTTAACTTGTTTTTTATTCATCAGAAATAAATGAGGCAAAACTTAATAGCTCACCCTCCAGAGGGATGACTGACCAGGAGAAGGAAATGGCAGCAAGTGCATATGAAGCTTTTTTGGTAAATATTCTTCTTTCTGTTCTTGAGGATCTTAACTTAATCAGCATGTATTTGGATAACAAGTACAGGCAAATGTCATATACATAAAGAAAAATTATTAAAGGGAGTTAAAACAATGAACTACAGACACTGATAACATAACAGTTTGTGAGGAGGTAAAGATGTTTGAACATGGTGATGGAGCAATAATACCAGTGTGCAATAAAATCATTCTCAGTACAAAAGCTCTTCAACTTTAACCATGATACTCACTAGGGCATTGAATCTTAAGACTATTTACAATTCCCCTACACACACAAACACACACACACACCTCTGTGCCCTATAAATAATGAGGAGCTCAAGATGCTTAAGTTCATCAAAGAAAAAGAGAATATATACTCCAGACAAAAAAGTAAACAACAAAACACATAAAACAAATTCCGCACCACGAGTTCTGAAAGAAATGCTTGCGGACATCTGTATATTCCGAACTAGGGATGGGTACTGAATTCAGTACATTTATAGGTACCGACCGAATTCCGTCAGTACTACTAAGTACCAATTCACTCAAAATCAAATGGTACCGTATATCGGTATCTAAACACATCACAGGGAGTGGGCGATTTTCCATGCCAGACATGAACACAGCATTGCAAGAGCGTAATGACATCATTAGCCGCTGGTACAGTCAACAAAGCATGGCTGATACCTAGAAAGTCCTAGAAAGTATGGCTCCACTTTTCAAAATATGGTGCAGATTACGCTCACTGTAATATTTGTGATACAATGTGCAAGGCCAGCAGCGGCAATACTTCTAATCTGAGGAAGCACCTGCAGCGTTTCCCGCCAACCAGACTGCCCTCTCCCCAAGACGATCACGGGCATGTAGTAATGGTATGCTTTAACAGTTACTGTCATTTGTTTTAATAGATCACATTGTGAAGGGTCTCTGTCTCTGCGTCGTCGCTACTCTGTTTTCTATGGCATAACTTGGTAAAAGCTGGACGAAAATACACTCCTGATACTCTGCGTCACAATGCTGATGCTGACACACTGAGTTACATGTACTCGCACGCAGGACAAGCTCCTGACAGCGGACAGAAAGCAGGGCTAACTCTCCCACTTCTGGTACATATGGCGAAAGCAGAAGTACACAAAATAGCCCAAGTGTTTCATGCCCTACCCCTGACACGCAGCTAAAGTCCAGCCACCACCGAATAAAAGTTTTTGACCTGGGTTGGCTGTCGGAGGTGAAATTATCCCCCTGGATCTATAAGACTGAGCTTGGTAATTAAATACATACATGATAGATAGATAGAGAAAAGAAAGAAAGATGGAAAGAGACAGAAACAGATAAATGTGATAAAGAGACAGAAAGATGGAGAAATAAGAAAGATGGGGAGACTAAAGTTAAAGATAAAGGAAAAAGAAGATATAGACCTAATAGATAAATACAGTAGGTAGAAGATACACATTTCAGAGTTTTTTTTCCCCGTAAGAATGTTCTGTTGAATATGTAGACAGCTTAAACAGGCTGCAGTCAGGGGAAACCATGGGCCCAGCCATTTATATATTCTTCTGAGTGTGTGTGTATACACTGACCTGGTTAAGCACAGGATTTTTGTCAAGGCTGAAGGGACAATTTTTGTCAGCCTCAGATCTACACGTTAGGATGCCTGCATTCGTTAGCGACTTGTCGTCTGCAGCCAGCAACATGACTTGGTGTTAATTTGTGCATTACACTGCGTAGTCAGTTAAGGGTTTTAATGTTGAAGAAATGTTTGAAAGAACTGAGATGTTACAATACAAACAGCTGGATGTTGTTTTTATACAGTCATTAAAGTTTATATATTTAGAAATAAATTTGTTACACAGAAAATTTCTGAAACTTTATTATTAAACGAATTAACATTTATTACCACATAAACACACACAAAAGTACCGAAAACTGGTACCGTTGAGTACCGGTATCGATTCCCAGGTACCGAGTATCGGTTCAAATGTGAAAGGTACCCATCCCTATTCCGAAGTAATGTAATCAGCTGACCTTATTCACAGGTAAATAAGTCCAATATCTCTCATTGTCTGTGTAACAAAAACTCTTGTCACATTTTCGCCGGTGTCAGTCTCAATGTGTGCTCTTGTTTGGATAACACAACATGCTAGTTGCCACTCCTCAGAAAATGATTATCCAAGATTTATGCCCCTTTTGCACTGGTTCAATTTGGCCCTACTCGACTCCACTTGCTTTGCGAGCGTTTCCATTACAGTTTTTTCCGTACTGGTACCTACTTTTTTCTGTCCCTGCTCCTGAGCAGGTACGACCGGGGTCAAGTAGGGACTACATACTATGTATGTACATACTACATACATACTGCTTTTCACTGATTGGCCGTGGAAGGAGGAGACATGAGAAGGTTTTTGTTGAGACAGTGCTGGGAAAAGTTAATAAAACTCAAGAGCAGCTACAATAATATTAAGGACCACAGTGGCCGTAGCAGGTCAAACATGTAATTTTACCATTTACGGGTCATAAACCATGCTTGAAGGCTGACAGAAAAGAAAGAGGACAAATCACCTTTCTGAATTACATGCAGGCAGAGCGTTGTATGTAATAACATCCTAAACCAGCTGATCACACATAAAATCAGCTGTTCAGAGGCACAAACATTTCCCCCAAAACACACAGAACAAAACCACCATGAAACGTCTTTGGTTCGGAAATTTATATACGGTCCTTTAGAGAACCAGCGTCTGCTGCTTTGCGCTTTTAAGTCCTTGTCCTCGAGACAGAAACTTTTTCATAAAGCCCAAAATTGTAACTTCTTCAGGCAAACTGGAGCGTCTCTCCTCTCTGCTTCTCCTACCACACCCCCTCACATCAGAACCCCTGAGCCTTATTTTATAAAGTTCTGGCTGGGCTGTGGTCCAGATAATTATCCCAGTGGATCATTTTAGACATAAAAAAGACATTCTTGCATATAAGTTAATACAAACATTATTAGTATTTAGTTTTATCACTATATTTTTTGGTACTATTATGATAAGGATTGAGTAATGAAAAAAATAACTAAAACTTTCATTCATTCATCTTCTATACTACTTATTCTATAGTGGGTAACGGGGCAGCTGGTGCCTATCTCCAGCGGTATATGGACGAGAGCCAGGGTACACCCTGGATAGGTTGCCAATCCATAGCAAGGCAACAAAGAGACACACAGGGCAAACAACCATGCACACATTCACACCTAAGGGCAATTTAGAAAGACCAATTAACCTAACAGTCATGTTTTAAGGACTGTGGGTAGAAGCCAGAGTACCAGTGAGAACCCACGCATGCACAGGGATAATCCTGCAAACTCCGAGAGTCAAACCCAAGACCTTCTTGCTGCAAGGCAACAGTGCTACCATCTGCGCCACCGTGCAGCCTTCTTTTCAATTATTTTCAAGTAACTTTGTGGCTGTGACTTACTGCATGTCACAGCAATCATAGAGCCACAAACTCTGCTCTTGAAAAATACACCCATTTTGAACACTATTTACATAAACAAGTGTGATTTTTTTTTTAAATTTGTTTTCCAACACTAAACTGCACACAGTAATATTTTTGAATTTATGGCTGTTCTTATGGAACAAACGGGAGAAAAAAGTAAAAGTATTATTCCAACAATGTAGCCGGTTTTTTGGAGTTTTCAAAAATTATTAATCGGTATCTTAACAATTTAAAGTTACCTCAAAACTACTTGTTGAAAGAGTTGTTGAAATGCAAGAACTGACAAAAACTTTAAAAAAGCTGGAAAGAGCTGCCATAGATGAGCTGAAAACGCATAGACTGAAGCAATAATATAGCCTAAGAAGTTCAAGTCAAATGGTAAATGGACTGAACTTATATAGCGCTTTTCCAGTCATACAGACCACTCAAAGCGCTTTACACTAGAGCCACATTCACCCAATTGCACTCACTAACACTCACACATTCATACACCGATACGCAGATCGGTAGGCAACTTTGAGGTTAAGTGCCTTGCCCAGGGGCACATCAACACATGGCAGGAGGAAGCTGGAATCGAACCCACAACCTTCTGATTGCAAGACAACTACTCTTCCTCCTGAGCCACAGTCGCCCCCATTGAAAATTCTTATCAAGATAAGAAAGTTTTCATGATAAATGATGAGCGATACAATAAATGTCACTTTGTTTAGGTCTCAAAGTGTGGACATAGTTGTGCTTGAATGCACTGGTCCACAATATCTGTCATTGAGTGCAGATCCTTCTCAAAAGTTTCAATAAACTTTATGAACATTTGCTTTGCCTTTTTCCAAAATAATTAACTAATGACAAACTTCAATACTTCCACCATTGTGTATAAATAGGCATGAATTGGTATAGGATAGGAGATGTTCATAAAACCTGACTTTATGCTCCAGATTTGTGAGATTGTCCAATGTGCTCCTTATAGTCTGGGAAGTATGAAGAGTCTCTAAAACACCTTGAAGCTTTGCAGGAGCTCAACAAAGAGGACTACAAAATTACCATGAATAAAGCTGTTGCAGAATTTTATAAAAGTGGTCAAACTACAATGGGCACCTTGAAGCAGACACTCATGGCAATGAAGAATCAGGTAAAACTACAGATTTGTTTCTTTTCTTATGCACATATGTGTTTGTTCATGATGATGACCTGAACTATTCTTCTCAGCTTCACACAACTGCAGAAGATGTTGATGGGTTGGATGATGTTGAGAATAGTTTGCTGTACTATAATCAAGCCATCTTACACTACCACATGCGGCAGTACTCTGAGGCCATCTGTATAGCAGAGAAGCTGTATCAGTTTCTCGAACCATTTGGTATGTTGTGCTGCTTTGTACACTCTTCCTCTGTTGGTGTTATGCTGTTCTTAATACTTTTAGAAGCTTGTATATTGTTTGTATACATTACAAAAATAGGAACAACTGCTTATGAAAAGCTGGTTTTACATTTTTGGTGTTGCTTAAAAACCTATATGTGTCTTTATAAATAAAATAGGTATATAACTTTGTTGTTATTTTACAATTACATATAAATGGTTTTGGCTTGGAGTTAATTACCCTATTTGTTCTAAAAGAGAAATTCGCCCAAGCGGTGTGCTTCCTGTTGGTGGATCTCTACCTGCTGACTTTCCAGCCAGAGAAGGCGCTTCATCTGTTGGCAGTCCTGGACAAAATCTCTGTACAGGGAAGCAACAAGAATGGCAAAGGAGAGGTAACTCACCACACTGTCAAATATTTTTATTATTGTTGGTCAGAGTGCGTACATTTCACCTGTAAGACAATTTTGATATTTGCTGCGCAATATGACTAAGTTAGTGTAACTTTAAACAAAATTGTGTTAGTGCAAAACGATCTTTAGTTAATTTTTTCTATTTTTTTTTAAACACATGGTTGCCCAATAAGTTGGAATAAAATATTTTTTTATGTCTGTAGCCTTAGGCTACTTTAAACTTTTTAGGTTTTTTTCTATATAGGTCACGTCAAACTATTCGAGGATAAGTAACCACAGTGATATTGATATAGGGATATTCCAATAAAATCACATAAATAACCTTTTGAGCATATTCTGTAATTCTTATCAGGTCCCTGAATATTGCCTAATGTTTTTTAGACTTTTATTAGTGTACGGTAATCACTGGTTTCTGTGTTATTTTATTTGTCTTTATATTTAAGTTAGTTTGGTTTAATAATTACATTTCCAATCAATAAATTTGTAAATAAATATTGGCTTACATTAGCTTATTGATCAATTTCATTCAGTTGGTTGCTCATTGAGATTCTTCCTTTTGTCTCTGAATGGCATGTTCTTATATATATATATATATATAATCAGTACCGACCAAACGTTTGGACACACCTTCTCATTCAAAGAGTTTTCTTTATTTTCATGACTATGCACGGTGGCGCAGTTGGTAGCACTGTTGCCTTGCAGCAAGAAGGTCCTGGGTTCGATTCCCAGCCTGGGGTCTTTCTGCATGGAGTTTGCATGTTCTCCCCGTGCATGCGTGGGTTCTCACCGGGTACTCCGGCTTCCTCCCACAGTCCAAAGACATGCCTGTTAGGTTAATTGGTCACTCTAAATTGACCTTAGGTGTATGAATGAGTGTATGCTTGGTTGTTTGTGTGTTGCCCTGCGATGGACTGGCGATCTGTCCAGGGTGTACCCTGCCTCTCGCCCATAGACTGCTGGAGATAGGCACCAGCTCCCCCGCGACCCACTATGGAATAAGCGGTAGAAAATGACTGACTGACTGACTGACTGAATATTGTAGCTTCACACTGAAGGCCTCAGAACTATGAATTAACACATGTGGAATTATACACTGAACAAAAAAGAATGAAACAACTGAAAATATGTCTTATATTCTAGGTTCTTCAAAGTAGTCACCTTTTGCTTTGATTACTGCTATGCACACTCTTGGCATTCTGTTGATGAGCTTCAAGAGGTAGTCACCTGAAATGGTTTTCCCTTCACAGGTGTGCCCTGTCAGGTTTAATAAGTGGGATTTCAAGCCTTATAAATGGGGTTGGGACCATCAGTTGTGTTGTACAGAAGGTGGATACAGTACACAGCTGATAGTCCTACTGAATAGACTGCTAGCTGCTTTTTTGTCTTGCCATAATACAAATCCTAAGCAAAGAAAAACGAGTGGCCATCATTACTTTAAGAAATGAATGTCAGTCAGTCCGAACAATTGGTCCGAACAAATGATTAATTGTGCTGCAAAACAGATTAAACACCAGGCCCCATATTCACAAAGATTCTCAGAGTCCTCTCAGAGAGGTCCTATTATATCCTAAAAAGGTCCTGCCAAAGAGTCCTAGCTTAAGAGTGATTCACTTCGCTGTTGAGAATGACTCTGAGGTAGGAGATGACAGAAATTCCTATCTTAATGAGGAGGTGCGGTTGACCCCATTGCTAGGTGTGATGCTGTCTTCTGCTGTGATTGGTTGTTAAAGAAACAAAAAAAGCGCTTCAACCGATGAAAGAATGCAGACCGGATTCAGAAATGTGTAAACCATGATGATAAAATTGTCACACAGCATCAATATGCTTGAACGTAGCTTATTTACATGCTCATCATTATTTGGATTTGCTTATTATGTTTACTCGCCATGTTGGTCTTTTCACACTGCATCAATTTCATATTAATTAATTTAATATTAAAATTAAAGTTTTATTGTGATGTCCTTCTTGTATAATGAAGTTTAGTTTGGTAAAATGACCAAAAGAAAACGTATAAAAAAAGTGGATAAAACCGAATTGAACAGAGGAGCAAAGCCTGCTGGTGGAGATAGGAGTGTTGAAAGGTAGATTTGGTCCTGGGATCACGGTACAAATAAACAGGCATTCCTAATCAAATCAATGCGTCTTTCCCTCTGCTTTCACACACCAGTCTGGAAAGTGCTGGTACCTGCTGCAATCAGAAGCTAGAGAGGAGATTGCAGCACACCAGAGAACTTCTCCATAGATGGGGTGCATTGTAGGTGACCATTTAGGCTATGGCTACTGACATCATCATGTGCAATACAGCAAATACTTATTCACCTCATTTACATCTTCTATGTATATAGCGCTTATATTATTTTACTGAGTGTGTATTTACATATATACTCGTACTCGTCGTCTTTCGCTTTATCCAGGACCGGGTTGCGGGGGCATCAGACTCAGCAGAGACACCCAGATGTCCCTCTCCCTAGACACCTCCTCCAGCTCCTCTAGGGGGAGCCCAAGGCGTTCCCAGGGCAGCCGAGAGACATAGTCCCTCCAGCATGTCCCCTGGGCCTCCTCCCGGTGGGACGTGCCTGGAACACCTCCTGAGGAAGACATCCAGCAGGCATCCGGTATAGATGCCCGAGCTACCTCAACTGGCTCCTCTCGATGTGGAGGAGCAGCGGCTCTACTGCGAGCTCCTCACCCTATCGCTAAGGGAGAGCCCGGCCACCCTACGGAGGAAGCTCATTTCAGCCGCTTATATCCGGGATCTTGTTTTTTCGGTCATGACCCAAAGTTCATGGCCATAGGTGAAGGTAGGAACATAAACCGACTGGTAAATCTCTTCACCACAACAGACCGGCACAGTGCCCCCATTACAGCTGCACCGATCCGTCTATCGATCTCCCGCTCCATTCTTCCCTCATTCGTGAACAAGACCCCGAGATACTTGAACTCCTCCACTTGAGGCAGGAACTCCCCTCCAACCTGAAGAGGACAAGCCACCCTTTTCCGGTCGAGAACCATGGCCTTGGAATTGGAGAAGCTGATTTTCATCCCAGCTGCTTCTCACTCGGCTGCGAACCGCCCCAGCGCATGCTGTAGGTCTTGGCTAGAGGGGGCCAGCAGGACCAGGTCATCTGCAAGAAGAAGAGACGAAATCCTCTGGTCCCCAAACCAGACCCCCTCTGACTCTTGGCTGCGCCTAGAAATCCTGCCCATGAAAGTTATGAACAGGAGAGGTGACAAAGGGCAGCCCTGCCGGAGTCCAACATGCACCGGGAACAGGCCCGACTTAGTGCTGGCAATGCGGACCAAACTCCTGCTCCACTTGTACAGGGACCAGATGGGCCCTAATAAAGGGCCCCCGATTTTACTGAGTGTGGCATGGAGCGCCCCCCACAGGGCATCATGAGGGACACAGTCGAATGCTTTCTCCAGGTCCACAAAATACATGTGGACTGTTGGACAAACTCCCATGAACCCTCAAGTACCCTGTAGA
Source organism: Girardinichthys multiradiatus (assembly GCF_021462225.1). NCBI lineage: Eukaryota > Metazoa > Chordata > Actinopteri > Cyprinodontiformes > Goodeidae > Girardinichthys > Girardinichthys multiradiatus. Next base: position 483,153 of record NC_061796.1, read on the forward strand.
GGGTATAGAGCTGGTCCAGTGTTCCCCGACCGGGACGAAAACCACACTGCTCCTCCTGAAGCCGAGGTTCAACTATCGGCCGGACTCTCCTCTCCGATACCCTGGCGTAGGCCTTACCAGGGAGGCTGAGGAGTATGATCCCCCTGTAGTCGGAACACACCCTCCGGTCACCCTTCCTATGAAGGGGGACCACAACTCTAGTCTGCCAGTCCAGAGGCACTGTGAACTCGTGAATAAGACCCCGAGATACGGGTCAAAAAAAGAGCGGTTCAAGACACCTTCATGAGGACTACTAAATCGAGGCGCGTGACGTCGCCCGGTACGGCGGAGCCAGGGTCCCACGCTGGAGCCGGGCCTGGGGTCAGGACTCATTGGCTGAGCGCCTTGTGGCCTGGTTACTCCTTGCGGGACCTGGCCGGGCCAAGATCGAATGAGAGACTTAACGCCATCCCCCAGTGGGCCCACGACCTGCACGGGGAACCATGAGGGACCGGTACAAGGAGGGTTGGGCGGCGGACGAAGGTGGAGACCTCGGCGGCCCGATCCCCGGATGCTTGGGCTGGCTCTAAAGACGTGGAATGTTACCTCACTGGGGGGGAAGGAGCCTGAACTTGTGCGAGAGGTCGAGAGATATCGACTAGAAATAGTCGAGCTCGCCTCCACGCACAGCGTGGGCTCTGAAACCAATCTCCTCAAGAGGAGCTGGACTCTCTTCTACTCAGGAGTGGCCCAAGGGGCGAGGCGGCAGGCTAGGGTGGGTTTGCTTGTTGCCCCCCGGCTCAGTCATCTCGTGTTGGGGTTTACCCCAGTGGTGAGAGTGTCACATCCCTGCACCTTCAGGTTGGGGACAGGTCTCTGTCGTTTCGGTCTATGGGCCGAGTGGTAGTGCGGAGTACCTAGCCTTCTTGGCATCCCTGTTGGGGGTGCTGGATAGTGCCCCTCCCGGGGACTCCATTATTCTGCTGGGGGACTTCAACGCCCACGTGGGAAATGACAGTGACACCTGGAGAGGCATGATCGGGAGGAATGGCCTCCCCGATCTGAATCCGAGTGGTGCTTTGTTATTGGAGTTCTGTGCTAGTCACAGATTGTCCATAATGAACACCATGTTCAAACATAAGGGTGTCCATCATTGCACTTGGCACTAGGACACCCTAGGCAGGAGGTCAATGACCGACTTTGTTGTCGTATCATCAGACCTTCGGCCGCATGTTTTGGACACGCGGATGAAGAGAGGGGCTGAGCTGTCCACTGATCACCATCTGGTGGTGAGTTGGATCCGCTGGAAGAGGAGAAAGCTGGACAGACTTGGCAGGCCCTAGCGCATAGTGAGGGTCTGCTGGGAAAGTCTGGCGGAGCCCTCGGTCAGGGATGTATTTAACTCCCACCTCCGGGAGAGTGTTGACCCGATTCAGGAGGATGTTGGAGACAGAGTTCGAGTGGACCATGTTCTCCGCATCTATTGTTGATGTTGCTGCCCGTAGCTGCGGCCGTAAGGTCTGTGGTGTCTGTCACGGCAGCAATACCCGAACCCGGTGGTGGACACCAGCAGTAAGGGACGCTGTCAAGCTGAAGGAGTCCTATTGGCTGTGGTTGGCTTGTGGGACTCTTGAGGCGGCTGACGGGTACTGTGACCCCAAGCGTGCCACTGCCCGGGCTGTTGCAGAGGCAAAAACTGGGGCCTCGGAGGAGTTTGGTGAGGCCTTATACATATACTGCTCAAAAAAATAAAGGGAACACTCAAATAACACATCCTAAATCTGAATGAATGAAATATTCTCATTAAATAGTTGAATGTGCTGACAACAAAATCACACAAAAATCATCAATGGAAATCAAATTTATTAACCAATGGAGGCCTGGATTTGGAGTCACACACAAAATTAAAGTGGAAACCACACTACAGGCTGATACAACTTTGATGTAATGTCCTTAAAACAAGTCAAAATGAGGCTCGGTATTGTGTATGGCCTCCACGTGCCTGTATGACCTCCCTGCAACGCCTGGGCATGCTCCTGATGAGACGGCGGATGGTCTCCTGAGGGATCTCCTCCCAGACCTGGACTAAAGCATCCGCCAACTCCTGGATAGTCTGTGGTGCAACGTGATGGTGGATGGAGCGATACATGATGTCCCAGATGTGCTCAATCGGATTCAGGTCTGGGGAACGGGTGGGCCAGTCCATAGCTTCAATGTCTTCATCTTCCAGGAACTGCTGACACACTCCAGCCACATGAGGTCTAGCATTGTCCAGCATTAGGAGGAACCCAGGGCCAACCGCACCAGCATATGGTCTCACAAGGGGTCTGAAGATCTCATCTCGGTACCTAATGGCAGTCAGGCTACCTCTGGCTACCTGTGACATTTCTTTGGAGGGCCGTTCTGGTTCTGCAGAGTAGATTTGAGCCAGAAGACCTGAGAGGTCTGGGTGGTTGATACACTGATAACAAGTCTGTAATGTATTTTGGTGCTTAGCCATTCGGTGATTTATAGACTAACAGAAGTATTTTAAAGTCTATTCTCTGAGCTACAGGGAGCCAGTGTAGGGACTTTAGAACCGAGGTGATGTGCTCCACTTTCTTAGTTCTAGTGAGGACACGGGCAGCAGCGTTCTGGATCAACTGCAGCTGTCTGATCCACTTTTTAGGCAGACCTGTGAAGACACCATTGCAGTAATCAATTCTACTAAAGATGAACGCATGAATTAGTTTTTCAAGGTCCTGCTGAGACATTAGTCGTTTAATCCTGGAGATGTTCTTTAGGTGATAGAAGGCTGACCTTGTTACTACCTTTATGTGCCTCTGAAGGTTCAGGTCTGAGTCCATCACTACACCCAGGTTTCGAGCCTGACTGGTGGTTTCTAGCTGTATTAACTGAAGCTGTGTGCTAACTTTTAAACACTCTTCCTTTGGTCCAAAAATTATTACTTCAGTTTTGTTTGGATTCAGCTGAAGAACATTTTGGCACATCCAAGAATTGATTTCTTCAAAGCATTTACCCACCGCTTGAATGGGTTCATAGTCACCTGGTGACATCATAACGTATAGCGTTATGTGTGTCGCGTGCATAGTTGTGAGAACTTATGTTGTTGTTTAGGGGGAGCATGTAGATATTGAATAGGAGGGGCCCTAAGATGGACCCTTGGGGAACGCCACATGTGATTTTTGTGCTCTCTGATGTAAAGTTACCTACTGACACTAAAAAGTCCCTCTCCTTCAAGTAGGATTTAAACCAGTTGAGTGCTGTACCAGAAAGGCCGACCCAGTTTTCCAGGCGCTCTAATAAAATGGAGTGATCAACAGTGTCGAATGCTGCACTAAGGTCCAATAATACCAGCACTGTGGTTCTTCCACAGTCTGCATTTATACGGATGTCATTGAACACCTTGACAAGAGCAGTCTCTGTACTGTGGTGAGCACGGAAGTCTGACTGGAAGACATCGAAGCGGTTGGTCGTTGTTAGGAAGTTGTTTAACTGCTGAAACACAGCTTTTTCAATAATCTTACTGATGAAGGGGAGGTTTGATATAGGCCTGTAGTTCTGTAGTAGCAGCTTGTCCAAGTTGCTCTTTTTCAATAGAGGTTTGATAATTGCTGTTTTCAGGGCCTGGGGGAAAACACCTGACAAAAGGGACGTGTTTATTATTTGTGTTAAATCAGATGTTATTACAGGCAAAGCTTTCTTAAGGAAAGCTGTGGGTAAAAGATCGAGACAGCAGGAAGAAGAGCTTAGTTGCTGTACCATTTCTTCTAAGATTTTGCAGTTTATTTGGTGAAATTGGGAAATTTTGTCAAAATCAGTTCTAGTTGGAGACAATATTGGTATTGGAGTTGATGTGGATGTGCCGGCTGCCCCTCTGCTAAATTCTTTACTGAAAAAACCCAAAAGATCAAATTCATTGCAGGTCCTGGTAGAGTGGAGTTCAGATGCTACAGTTACAGGAGGGTTTGTTAACCGGTCAACCGTGGCAAATAATGCACCAGCATTGTTAATGTTTTTGCTGATGATCTCAGAAAAGAAAGATTCCCTTGCATTTTTCAGTTGTAGGTTATATCTGTATAGTCTTTCTTTATAGATCATATAGTGAACATGGAGTCCAGTCTTTCTCCGCCTGCGTTCAGCTTTTCGACACTCCTTTTTTTCACTTCTGACTGGTGGAGCACTTCTCCATGGAGACATTTTCTTCCCAGAAATGACTTTCACTTTAATTGGAGCAATTGAATCAATGATGTCTGAGATTTTAGAATGAAAGTTATCTACCAGCTCATCTACAGTGTTACAGGGCAAAGTGGAGGTAGAAGAGTAAATCTGGTTAAAGGTTTCTGCAGCACCGTCCTTAAAGATGCGTTTTCTTATCATGTCTCTTTGGCAAACTGAGTCATTGCAGATGATGCTTTCAAAAATAACAGAAAAGTGGTCAGATAGAGCAACATCAGTTACAGACACCTTGGAAATGTTTAGACCTTTAGTGATGATCAAGTCCAAAATATGTCCCTGTTTGTGCGTTTGCTGTTTAACATGTTGAGTCAAACCAACATTTCTAAGAGTGTCACATAGATCTATTGCACTTCTGTCGTCAGGATTGTCCATGTGAATGTTGAAGTCTCCCACAATAATTAAACAGTCATAGTCAACACATATCACAGATAAAAGCTCATTAAAATCACTGATAAAGTTTGTTTTGGACTTAGGAGGCCTGTAAATATTCAAGAACATTGTTCGGACCGAGCTCTTTACCTGGAGGGCCAAATATTCAAAGAGTCAAATTTGCCCAGAAATACTTTTTTACACTCTAATAAATCTTTAAACAAAGTGGCCACCCCTCCACCTTTTCTTTGTTGTCTGCTCTCACAAAGAAAATTGTAGTTTGGAGGCGTCGCCTCTATCAGAATGGGAGCTTCATTAAATTCATGTAACCATGTTTCTGTTAAAAACAGAACATCAAGATCGTGGTCAGTAATGAAGTCATTGATTAAAAATGATTTTCCTGACAGAGATCTAATGTTCAATAAAGCCACTTTATATGACTTAGTTGCTGATATTAACTCTGTGTTTGGTTGTACCTGACAGTTTCTGGCTTTTGTTGATTGTTTATTACTGTCTCTTATCCTTTTGGCTTTGTTCCTTCTGTCACGTATAAGCACAGAGATTTTACAACTATCTCCTATCCGGGGCCCAAGTTTTTTCTGAACATGTTCATTTCTGATAGAGTTACCACTGGGGCCCAGACTGTATCACAGAGAAGTGATTTGAAGGTCCTGATTAGGAGGAGATAGGTTAGGTGGTGGTGGGGCTCTGCGGCATTTGGAAGATGTTGGTTCGGTATCGGGGCCTCGGCCATGGTTGGTGCTCAATGGAGAAGATGTCAGAGCCATTTGGGTCCCAATCTTAAGAGCTCCTTTCATGTCATCAGAATCCAGTAAAGCAAAAAGCGGGCTCAGTGGAGAAATGGGAGAATTCTGTGCGGTCTGGGTCAGGGTCTGGGGTGAGGGGGGTATAAAGGGGGGGTCTACTTCTCCTGTGGATTTCGACGGGAAGACCTTTTGTGATGACCTCTCTTTCTCTGTGGTGTTCTGTGGTGGCACATGTTTTTTTCAACCACTTATTAATCATCATCATGAGAAACATCTTGATATTGAGACCTCCAACAATATTTAGAAGACGAGTTAAATCCTCCTTCAGTCCTTCTGATTTTTTCTTAGCCACGTCATCCATGGCTCCACAGTGTATAATAAGGTTTTCTAGAGACGGGCGTATTTCTGTGATTGCAAGAATATTCTCTGAGATATCAGAGACCACGTTACTGGTGCCAATCATAACTTCTGTGTTTTTCTTGTTCCAGAAGTTTTTAATCCCATCCACAGCTGTGTTACCCACTATTGGGGTTCTTGGTCCGGTGGGATGCTTTTTCTCTGGCAATTTAGGAGAAAACTGTTTAGAATGAAGGTTGTTCTCAAACCTTTTATTGTTCTCAGAAGATGGATCATTTTCCTGGTTTTCATTCTGTAGTGGAGCACATCTGTTTTGGAGGGAAATTCCATTATTTCCAGCTGTCTCACTTCTATCAGTTATTGTGACAGCAGCTCGCTGCCAAAGTCTCATTTTCCCAGGGGAAACGGGGGCATTTCTCTGTAATTCTGGCTATTCTAATTTACTTAATCGCGGAGATCTTCCAGTGAGTCGTCCACCTTGATTTTTTGGGCATGCCCATAAAACATGCCAGGGGGGTCTGCCGGTAGGTTTATTCTCAGTGTTCTGATTGCCGGCTGAGTTGTTGAGCTGGCTGTAACTGTTTGGGATCACAGGCAGAGTTGAATCATCGTTGTACCTCATATTCACCTCCACATTCACTTCTAGTTGATGGATTTTCATCTCCAAAACAGCCAATTTCTGTAAAGGTTTGTTGAAGTCCTCTGTGGTGAAGGGAGGCATTTTGTGCTGATTAGCTGGCGTCAGCTTGTCCTTCTTTCGAGTTCAATTATAAAAACTTCAAAATCCTTTAGAAAAGAAAAAAAAATCCTTGGGAATCGCTCCTAAGAACTAGTTTTAGTCAGAGATAAAACGTTAGGAGTAAAAGAATGCAAGCAACCAGGGAGCTTAGGAGAAAAGCGTCTGAGCAGGCAGAGAGGTAGAAGTAGATTTCCTCCATCACTAAAACATAAATTCCATTTCTACTATATTAGATAATCAAAACTGGTTTAAACTGTAGAAAAAGGTATATCTCGTTTGACGTAAATAGTAACACAGTGAAGTAATGACCTCTTTAAATATTACAGGTTAGTAGCCAGTTTGGCCTTTTGTCATTTAAGCTCCCAAACAGACTTTGGTTGCCTACAGTTTAACCTTTTGCAGTGCTTCTTGTGTTCCAGTCCTTTTTGAGAGGTTAAATGGCAGGAAATGTTTAGAACCCTGTAAGAACTTTAATCTTATGACATCAACATTATCATAAATAATCAACACTAACAGAATAACTGACCTGTTTCACAGGCCACATTTGTGTCTTTAAATCAGAATGTTAAATAGCTCACAGGGTCCCAGCACAGGCTGGAAAGCCATGAGATTTTATTTTTATATTTTCCAGGTCTGGATAAGTATGAGAAAAAAGAAAATATGAGCATGGAGAAATGTTTGTATTTCCAGACTTTATTCCCCCTTCTTTCTTTGCTAACCTTCTGTCATTCCTTCCTTCCTTCTTTTCTGTGCACCTTGTCCTCTCCCTTGTCTCCTTTCTTCTTTCATTTATTTCTTCCTTCTTTCCTCTCTCCTTATATCCCTACCTCTTTACCTTTTCCCCTCCTTGTAATGTCTTTTTCTTCTGTCCTTCCATTTTTGCTTTTTACCTCCACGGGGTCTTCCTTGTGACCTACCTTCGTTCTTTCCTTCCTTGCGTGTCCATCCTTTCTTTCAGTTCTTTTTCCACCTTCCATATTGAAAGTTTGCAAACTTCAGAAATATCTGACAGGAATTCCTGTTAAACTTTAGAATAATTTGTTTTTAAAAATAACCTTAGTAACCAAGAACTGTGGATAGTACAGTCTGGAAAAAAAATAGAATGGTTACTTTAGAGATGTGAAGGGAACCAGGGTTCAGATAAATGTCCATTGTTTGAAAGAATACTGCAAATTATTTATTCTTTTTTTTTTTCTAGAGCAACAGCTCAAACAAAGAAGGATTAACCCAAAAGGCAGAGTCTTCAGCAATGATTGAGGCAGCCAAATCCAAAATCCACCAGGTAGGAGCCCTGATCATTGTTTAATCACTACCCATTATTCAGGTAATATGGAGGACCAATCCTGCCATAATTATGAATAAATAAATGACTCAATAAAATAATTACTGGGCCAAAAAGTAGCTAGAAATATAAATTAGTGTGCCATTAAATGCAACAAAATAATAAAAAGAAGATATTTGTTCAATTATTGATCAATTAATCAGATATAAATATATATATTTCTATTTTAATCTGCTATTTTTATTTAAACCACTCATTTTCAAATCATATTTTTTTCTTGAACTCTATATTTTTCCAATACAAGTGGATTTCTTGCTGTTTTATTTTTCGTACCCCTTTTATGTATTTCAAATTTTTTACCAATCGAATATATTTAAAACATGTTTTTTTCCCTTAAAAATATATTATTTTTCAAATTATTTTATTGTCCTTTTATTTCTTAAGCACTGATATATTTTTCCCTCTAATATACTCCTGTTGTATTTTTTTTACCCAACGGAGTTTCCTGAGCCCATTTATTTCCATCTTTCTTTTTTACATTACTTGGTCGCTGTACTGTCTTTTCCTCCTCAATATGAGGAAGAAATGTAAATACGAACGGGGCGGGACTGAGACTGAGACAGGGTACGTCACCGCCTCAGCTTCTCTCCTATTGGCTGCGGTTAAGCCTCTAGGAAGTAGCTGCTGAGCCTCTGTCTGGTTCTAAAAAGGAGCTAGCAGAAATGGCTAACTAAGCTTCTGCCATGTTGCTGAAGATGTCAGGAGCATTGTTCATTAGGTGGCAGATAGTGCTGTTAGTCAGGATTGTTTACTGTATTATGTTGACTTTAACTGAGATAATACTTCAGTTTGCCGAAGAAGAGGAAGTCGTGTTTTTGGATGCGCTTTCTAAATAAAATCACTCAAGATGGACTTTTCACAGACTAGGGGAAACATACTACAAGAACTTCAACGTTAGATTAGCATGTTTAAACATTTGCAATGATACTTTATGACAAATATTAAAATATACATTTTTCAACAATAAATCCTAGTAAATATGGCCAATATTATTCAACATATTAACCTTTTTAAAGTAAATTGTCATTCAAGGATCAATGCTGTCATGATTAAGAGTTCAGTTTCTATAAATGTCACTATGTTTTATTTATATTTTTATGTGGCATTTTCTCATGTTGAGGAGGAAAGGACAATAGAGCGACCAAGTAAGATTGGAAATAAATGGGCTCAGGGAAATCCGTTGGGTAAAACAATACAAAAGGACTATATTAGAGAGGGAAAATATATCATTGCTTAAGAAATAAAAGGACAGTAAAATAATATAATAATATATAATAATATATTTTTAAGGAAACACAACATGTTTTAAATATATTTGAGTGGTAATAAATTTAAAATAAATAAAAGGGGTACGAAAATAAACCAGCAAGAAATCCACTTGTATTAAAGAAACAAGGGCAAAATATAGTTAAAAAATATATATATGATTTGAAAATGAGTGGTTTAAATTAAAATAATGGATTAAAATATAAATATATATATATTTATATCTGATTAATTGATCAATAGTTGAATAAATCTCTTCTTTTTATTATTTTGTTGCATTTAATGGCACACTAATTCATATTTCTAGCTACTTCTTGGCCCAGTAATTATTTTATTGAGTAATTTATTTATTTATGTATTTATTATTAATTATGGCAGGATCGGTCCTCCACTCCGTTTTGACCAATGTACCCGTTTCTTGCTTCTTTTCCAGTACAAAGTGAGAGCCTATATTCAGATGAAGTCATCCAAGGCCTGTAAAAGAGAGATCAAATCAGTGATGAACACAGCAGGGAATGTGAGTGTCCGTGTTGGTGCTGCAGCAGTAAACATCTAGCACATAGCTGAACTAAACGAAGAATTAATTATTCAAGATTATAGTGCTTAAATGCTGCGTTCCATTAACCTTGGAAGTCGGAACTGGGAAGTCGTAGTTTAAGTAATCTTCGAGTTGTAGCATTCCAGTTTCCTGCCTGTTTTTCTTTTTTTTCGTATTGCTAGCAACTGAGAGACGACTGTGCTCAGTGGAAAGAGTAGTCGTCTGTGCAATCAGAAAGTTGTGGGTTCGATTCCAGCTTCCTCCCATGGGCCCCAGGGCAAGGCACTTAACCTCATATTGCCTACTGATTTGCGTATTGGTGTATGTCTGTGCACTTTAGTGAGTTGGATTGGGTGAATGTAGCTCTAGTGTAAAGTGCTTTGAGTGGTCAGTATGACTGGAATAGTGCCATTGATGCCATTTATACCCACCCTTTGAAGCTGACGTGATTTTAGAAAGCTTTACCGTTAGGGTCACACAGGGTCATAGGGTGAAAGGAACCGGGAACAGACTCAGCACATGCGCAATAGCCGAAATAGAAACCACACGGAGAAGGAGCCCAGATGACAGTCAAAGGGCCAGCGGTGACAACGTTAGTGCTGGCGAGAACCCTGGCTTCTAGGAAGAGAAAAAACTGAGAGAGAACATAAAGTTAAAACCTGAAATAACGGCAAATAACGCAAAATTTGAGAGTAGTTTGAGAATGTAGCAGAGAGAGTGAAAGTGGTCATTATGTCCTCCAGCAACCTAAGCCTATAGCAGCATAACTGCAGAGTACAAATGGAACGCACCAAAGTCACACGGGAAGTTAAGCCAAAACAGAGCTACTGTATAAATGGTAAATGGGCTGAATTGAAACAGCGCTTTTTCAGTCACACCAACCACTCAACGCGCTTTACACTAGAACTGCATTCATCCAATCGCACTCACCAATGCACACACATTCATACACCGATACCCAGATCGTTAGGCAACTTGAGGTTGAGTGCCTTGCCCAGGGGCACATCTCAATACATGGCAGGAGGAAGCTAGAATCAATCTCAACCCTTGGACTCTTCATTGAGCAACAGTTGCCTCAAATATAGCTGTAGGATACTACACTAACAATTATGTGTTAATGTTCTACAACTAAAACTACATGTTTTTTTAATTTCTGATAGTAAAATTAGCTTCACTTGGACGGTTGATGATCACAAGTTATACGTCTCAGTTGTTTAACACTTGTATTTTTCAGTCTGCGCCCTCACTTTTCCTCAAGAGTAATTTTGAGTATCTGAGAGGGAACTACCGCAAAGCAGTTAAGTTGCTTAACAGCTCCAACATCGCTGAGCATTTTGGACCCATTAAAACAGGTAAGAGCTACTTACTGTCATAAACTTGTACTCAACATACACACATGTTTTAGCTTGATTTGAAGGGTTCATACAGGGGCTGGAAATTCATGCAAAAAACTCAAATTTATTGTTCTCATTTCAAAAATGTTTACATTCTACAGAAATGTTAAGTAAAAATAAAGCCTTAAATCTACAGTTGACTTCATAATAAGTTCTTGATAGATTTGTTAGTTTTGGATCTAAATAAGTGTAGTTTTAGCTTTCTAAAGAAGACAATCCTATTTTAGTAACTTTCAGATTTTGTGTGTCTTTAAAGTAAAAAAAATTTTTTGGGGGGGAAAGGGTCAATAACTTGACATACTGCCTGTGCGGAAATATGTTGGCTATACATCTTACATTTGGAACAAAGTGAAGTTAAATTGTTTTGTCATGGTTTGAACCAAATGCATCTCTACTCTGAAATATCATGGGCTTTGCCTGTGTCTTTGAAATCTTTTTTGCTTGTTGTCACATTGCTCACCTGATCTGTTTCATTCAGGTGAATGTGTTCGATGTATGTTCTGGAACAATCTGGGCTGCATTCACTTTGCAATGGGTAAAAACAACCTAGGAATTTTCTACTTCAAAAAGGCACTGCAGGAGAATGATCACACATGTGCACAACTGGGAGATGGGAGGAACAATCAGTGTAAGTTACAGAATCTAGGCTGTTTCCTCTAGACTTGACGTTTTCCATGCCGAGTATGATGGATTAAAAATCTTTGAATGAAGGATTGCATCTGTTGTAGTTTTGCCATGGTAACACTTGACTGTGAATTCTTTAAATGTTCCAAAGAAATAATTTTATCTTTTAAGGTAAGGTAAGTTTTTTTATATAGCGCTTTTCAGTAACGAGACACTCAAAGCGCTTTACAATCACATTTATAGAATTGAACTAAAATATAACTAATTTAGTATATAACATAACTACTGTGAGTTCACTTTTGTTTCTTTCTACAGGTAAAAAGCTCACGGGCATTCCTTTTTGTGCTCTACTGTCCAACAAGCGCTATGAGCTTTTGTATAACTGTGGTGTTCAGCTGCTGCATGCTGCCAGACCGCTGGCAGCATTTGAGTGTCTAATGGAGGCTGTGCAGGTTTACCACTCGAACCCTCGGCTGTGGCTGCGCCTAGCAGAATGCTGCATCTCTGCTAACAAAGGGGTACGGCACTTTGTTTTATATCAGGGGTCTTCAATTCCAGTCCTCGAAAGCTACTAGCATGCAGCTTTAGATGCATCCCTGCTCTAACACGGTTGAACCAAATAAACAGCTTGTTACCAGGCATTTGCCAAACTTGATGCCATGCTGAAGAGGTAGCTGTATTAAAGCAGGGATGTATCTAAAACGTTGCAGGACAGTAGTTCTCGAGGACTGGAGTTGGAGACCCCTGTTTTCTAGTTAAGTATTTTAGAATTCTGCCTTCAGCAGTTTTCTTTGTGTTACCTTCTTTTAAGGTCTATCAAAGTAAAGTAGTAAAGTCTTTAGAGAATCAGGTTGGAATTCTCCCTTCCAAATCATGCTTAGTTACATCGAGCACAACCTAAAATGGAAGCAAATTTAGATTTTTGAAAACTCAAATTTCCAGACACTTCGGACAAAAACTAAATAGCGTTAATATTAAGTCTTTTTTTGTTGTTGTATTTGTTGTTCAAGCCCTTCCCCATCAAACAACTTAATAAACGCATGAACTTAGAATGGTGCATGAGCTTGATCAATGTTTTTTTGATACACCGGTTTCTCTTCGGACGTGGAAGACTGAAGCGACTGGTGAAAATGGAGTAGCTAAGTCAAATTTTGCATTTCCTTTAGGATTTATCTTGACCCCTGCAACAATGTACTTCATACAACCTAACTTGGGATTTTAACTAGATAGAAGCTACGTTTATACTTTTAAATAAAGAATTTATTACAACAGGGTAACATGAGTGAAATGTTCTGTTGTCTGTTAATATTTCCAGGGGTCAGAGCAGGAAAGCAAAAGTTTACCCTGTAAAAAAGGAATAGTCCAGTCTGTAATTGGGACAGGATATCATCGCAAGATTGTCCTGGCGTCACAATCTTCACAGAACACTAACTACAGGTCAGTAAGACATCCAGAAGCTGCATCCTGCAACTCTGAACCCCAAATGTAAAGTTTCATCTCAGATTTGAGATGTTCACATTTCCTGTTCAGCAGAGGACACCTGTCAGTGGGGAACACCAAGGGATGAATGCAGTTAAAATTTAATCTTAAACATTTCATCTCTGCAAACCCTATAATCCCATCATTCTCATGTCAGTACCTAAAGCATTAAGCTACTGTTCGTATGTATTTTGTCTGTCTGTATGAAAATATCACTAAATGTCCATACATATTTCACTCTTTATATAAAATCTGACAATTAGGACACATTGATTTTAGGTGATAAGACATGCTTGCTTTACGCTCTGCTGCTGTCTTTGTTTAGTGAAGGCCAGTCAGCAGCTATCCCTGTAGCAAGTATGGAATTTGCTGCCATCTGCCTGAGGAATGCTCTCCTGCTGCTGCCTGAACACCAGCAGCAGGACATCAGGGCTGAGAATGGTTCCAAGAACTCCAGTCTGTCAGGAAGCACCGAGAGCGGTAGTGAGAACAGTGATCCTTGCAGGTCAGAATAACCTCTCCTTTCCATTACATCTGTATGTGTATGGGCAATAACCTACTGAGCCTTCATAAGATAATATGCACTTATTTGTCATAGTACTGCCAGTTTTACTCACTCTTTTTATGACACTTTAGTAGGCCTGTACCAACCTGAACCATACTCACTATAACCTATAAATCTGCACACATATGAAGAGCAACAACTATTCTTAACTTAATAATACTGAAAGATATTTAGGATATTTTTTTAACCTTGTGTAAAAGTTAACTTATTTGCATATGGTAGATATGAAGATGGAACACAATATCTAGGTTATCTCAGCTTTTTGGGTGTTTTTCTGCATTTACACATAAATTTGAGCTTTACATAAGGAGCAAAGAGGTGCAAATTCTCATAAATAAGGGCAAAGGTCTGGCATTGAAGTAAGACGTTTATTTGAAGTCTAAATGAACTTGTGACCCTGTGGTCACATGCATGCTCAGTATGAGGGATTGCTGCAAAGTCAACAACACAATGCAAGTAACTGTCCACTTTCAATAAAATCTTGTCCAGGAGGAGTGAATGCTGCAAGTCAGTGACCCAGTGCAATCTGCTGGATTTCCTTAGATATACATTTTTTTAACCAATTTGAATAATAAACTAAACTTGACTGCACTGTTTGATAACTAGGATCTATTAGGAATGTATTGACCTTTTTAATTTGTCTGTATGACTAGATTGAATTTAGTTTTTTTGTAAAGTGCCATAAGACGATATTTGTTGTAAATTGGCACTAAATAAATAAACTGAACTGAATTGAATTATCGACCTATGTCTAAATGATTTCTATGTGTAGCTTTAACATTGAAATTATGGAGAATTACAACTGAAAAAACAAAGTCTCTATAACAATATTGTTTTGTTTTTTTCTCAATAGAATCGTGGTATTGAGTGCAGTATGTAGTCAGAGAAACAGATGAACCTAAAGTAAATCAACAGTCCACCTGCCAAGGTTAAGATAGTGATGCATACAGCCAAAAAAGCTAAAGTTGCTTCGGGACTAGTCTCTAAATGTTAGCTGTTTCTCAAGACGTTCTCTTTCAAAATAATAAACATTCTTTACAGTTCTTTATAAAACACCATTCTACAACATAAATAATTTCAAGGCTTTTTGTAAAAGAAACAAAACTTACCTTTAAAAACTTTCGAATTTTGTGCTTTATTCAAATGTAGGCACACACACAATACAACATGCAGATTTCTTTTGTGCTCAAGTGATCATTCATTTCCACATTTGGGATTATTAAAAATACTCCACTGTGATGTTCTTTAGGGTTTGGTGGTGCTGTTGAGTTTGACATGATTGGATGAGATGGATATGTGCTACGATTAATTTCTCTTCTATTTTGCAGTGGAAAAAGTCAGGAAGCTGATAAGTTTTTTTCTGCATCTCCATCATCTCCAGTCAGAAAACAGGAGGTAGAAAACCTCAGGTAATGGCGCTAACCCATTAATTATGTTTTAGTACCTCGTTTGCTTCACTCTAACGTGTAACCATTATTGATGTATAGGTGTTCCATCTTGGCTTGTAGTGCCTATGTGGCACTGGCACTGGGAGACAACTTGATGGCTCTGCACCATGCTGAGAAACTTCTTCATCAAACCAAGGTGTCTGGGTCCCTCAAGTAAGTAACTGTTTAGTAGTGTTAATGTATACCAGGCAGTTAAGAAACCTACAAGTTTTCATCTGGAATAAAGCTGTCAAGATATTGAAGAAATTATTTCAATACTATTTGGACAACAATTCTGAATTAGAAAGCACAACTTTTACAGCGATGTTTTGTGACAACGTTTGGGATAAGTCAAAATATTTGCAGCAATCAGGCTAAAACTCCAAAGTGTTCTGTCTTGGTTTATTTTTCAATCCTTAGAATTTTATTAGCAATCCAGTCCTTGTTTTCAGGTATGACTCAGACATTTTGTTGCAGCCCAGCAGAATGCAATTACCACTGCAGACATATTTGATAAAATGTGAGAAAAGTGGGCGCAGCGGTGGCATGCGGTAAAATGCGCAACCCATATTCAGAGGCTTCAGTCCTCAACACAGCTGTCGCCAGTTCAACTCCCAACCCAGGTGACCTTTGCTGCATGTCATCCCCCTTTCTCCATCCCTTTCCTGTCAGCTTACTGTCAAAAATGGCCAATGACTTTACAATAACTCTATGGTAACAGTGGACAATTAATTGCATCGAGTAATTAACTTTACAAAAATCTAAAATCTTAAGCAAGCTTTTTACAACAGTAAAAAGGAGTGACTCCCATTTAACAGGAAGAAACCTCCAGCAAAATCCAGCTCAGTAATGATTGTGATAGTACTACAAGGACACTGAACAGCTCATACTTGTATTCGTCGTCTACCGCTTATCTGGGACCTGGACTACAGGAGGCATCAGTCTTAGCATAGATGCCCAGACTTCCCTCTCCACCAATACCTCCTTCAGCTCCTCTGAGGGAAGCCCAATGCGTTCCCAGGCTAGCTAAGAGACATAGTCTTTCCATCGTGTCCTGGGCCTCCTCCCATTTTGATGTGCCTGGAGCACCTCCCAAGGGAGGCACCTAGGTGCCATACCAAACACATGCTCAAGCCACCTCAGTTGACTCCTCTCAATGTGGAGGAGCAGCGATTCTACTCCAAGCTCCTTCTGGATGGCAGAGTACCTCACCCTATCTCTAAAGGAATTGCCTGGCCACCCTGCGGAGGAAGCTCATTTCAGCCACTTGTTTCCAGGATCTAGTTCTTTCGGTCATAACCCAATGCCCGTAGGGAAGGCTAGGAACATAGACAGACCGGCAAGTGAAGAGCTTTGCCTTTCTACTCAGCTCTCTCTTCACCACAACAGACAAATGCAGTGTATGGGTTGCTACTACCCTCCAACCCGGAGAGGGCAAGTCACTCTTTCCAGTCAATAACCATGGCCTAAGACTTGGATGGTTCAAACCCTTTATTGCTTTAAAAAAGCAAAGCAATAAAACAACTGCATGAAAATTATACACAGAGTAAAATGGTACAATACAATTCACAGAGTATGATTTTTGAACAGGTATGTTTTTAGCCTGGATTTGAACAGAGGAGTCGGCGAGTAGAGTGGCTAAAACAAAGCAGACAGACAGTCAAAAATACTGGTCCAGTAATACTTTCTATCCCTAAAAAAAATTCTTAATGTAGTAGTACCTCTTTTACTATTGCTTTGTCTTTAAAAGAAACACAGCTAAAAACAGTGGCTCAGTCTCTGTTACTAATGGAACCAAGACAAATGTGGCTAAAGAATGTATATTTTAAGTGACCACTGCAAACTGCAAATGTTTGGTCCTAAAGAGGGAAAAGAGGAAAACTCCAAACTCCTGTTGTGGTTGGGCTGCAGTCAACCACCAGAACAAAATCATCAACTTCTGAAGAGGATTAAAAGCTTGGAGCATAGCAGGTATATTATGTAGTCTGCCCATTCCCTCAGCAGTTCCGATGTCTTGAGGCGACTGTGGCTCAGTAGGTAGAGTAGCCGTCTTGCAATCAGAAGGTTGTGGGTTCAATTCCAGCTTCCTCCTGCCTATGTCATATGTCAATGTGCCACTTAACCTCAAGTTGTGTATCGGTGGATGAATGTGTCAGCGTTAGTGAGTGTGATTGGGTGAATGTGCTCTGCATGACTGGAAAAGCGCTATATAAGTTCAGTCTACATTCCTAATCCGTAAAGTTGCTGCTATGTGATTGTCTGATTCGCTATTTGTGTTAACAAGCAATTGAAGGGGTGCCTAATAATAGTGATTAAATATTTTACAGTCTGTGTTGTATTTCTTGTATTTAGGTTCCTGGGTCATCTGTATGCTGCTGAAGCCCTCATTTCATTGGATAGAATATCAGATGCAATCACTCACCTCAACCCAGAAAACATCAGTGACGTGTCATCGGGGGTGCTCTCCAGCGAGCAGGATCAAGGTGGGTCGCGTTTCACACTTCAATGAACTAATCTGTATTTTTTTTTAATATATATATAAGTACCTAGTTTGATTTTTCCAACAGGACATGAAAAGGGAGACGAGCCTATCGAGCCCTGTAAGTTGTCATTCCAGTGTAAAATCCCAACACATTTGCCCAATTAATAAAGTACTCCTATTTGTTGCAAACAAATGGAAATTAATAAATTAACGTAAATAGAAAGTGACTTGGTTCCTGTGTATGCAGCAGCAAAGAAGATCCCATTGTGTTACCCCAGCAGTGTGACAACAGCTCGAGCAATGATGCTCTTCAACCTGGGTAGTGCCTACTGTTTAAGAAGCGAGTATGACAAGGCTCGCAAATGCCTGCATCAGGTAGGTGCCCAGTATCCTGAATAACTTTAGCTTACAGCAGCTTATTCACATAAAATGTTGCTATACCAACAAATGCAACAGCAACATCATGATAAAATTTGAAAATGCAGTACAACAGCAGCAGGCTTCACTTAAATTGTTACTATTTCTGCTCTATTTCTTCTTTTTGTTTGTACGGTTCGATTCCGTTTCAAGGAAACATATCGTGAAACAAGGGCTTCTTTAACAGGGGAAAAACATTATTTTTACACTACTAGTCAAAAAGTTTGGACACACCTTTGTCATTGGCTTTTCTTTATTTTTATACTTTCTACATTGTAGATACATAATAATGACATCAACACTATCAAGCAAAAGTATTTAGAATTATCTAGCAAAGGGCGCGGCGCTGGTGGTGTAGGGGTTAGCGCGGAACAACATATAGAGGCTATAGTCCTTGAAGCGGCCATCCCGGGTTCAAGTCCCGGACCTGGCGACCTTTGGCGAATGTCTCCCCCTCTCTTTGCCCCTCCTTCCTGTCAAAAATACAGGCCGAAAAAATTCTTCAAATAAAATAAATAAAAAAGAATTATGTAGCAAACTGAAATTTGTGAATTAACTTAAAACATCTTTTATATTTTGCATTCTTCAAAGTAGCCCCTCTTTGCTTTGATTACTGTTTTTCTCACTCTTGGCATTCTGACGATAAGCTTCACCTAAAATGGTTTTCCAACAGTCTACCTCTGAAAACAGGAGTTCTCAGAGGTAGGAATAGAAATAATAACAAACGACTGAACAAGAAGGTGTGTCCAGTTTTGACTAGTAGTGGTATATATGTATTTATACACACAAATTACAGTTCAGTTCATTACAAATAAACATTAATAATTTTTTTCTGACAATAATTAGATTTTCTAGTTATGTTCCCGTATAAAACTGACTTTAGATTTGGTTTGATTTTTTTCAATGAATAAAATGATCATAAATGAATAAAACAACTCAGAAATTTTATCTGTGGTTAAGGAATTTTTGAATAAGTATAAGTCATTTAACAAAAAATGTGCATCAAAAAAAAGATTTCTCAGAAATTAATTCCAGATAAATCATATTCTATTTACTGTCTGTTCTCTTCATTTACAGTAAATGTTGTAGTTAGATGCCAAAATGGTCCAGAAATGTGTGACATGTTACAATAGTTGAATATAGGAAAAGCCAAATTGGAAAATTGAATCAAGGTACTGAGATCCTTACCTTGAGAATTTTTATGATATGCAATTCTGGATTTACTGTGAATCTAAGATAAAGGATTATGCACGTTGTCTTGGTACCACAACATAAGAAACATAACAAAAGTTAAACATCCCGATTTCACTCCATGCCATGTAAAATTTGTCTAGCTATAAAACATTATCAGATAAACAGTGTAGTAGCACATAATCTACGCTAAAAAATGTCACTGTTGCTTTAAAGGCACATTTTACTGACATGTTGAAATATTTTTCTATCAACTGTGTTCTTGTTTGTCTCCATCAGGCTGCATCTGTGATGGACTCCAAGGAGATTCCACCTGAAGCTATCCTGCTGGGGGTGTACCTCGAGCTACAAAATGGTTTGTTTTTTAAAACTGTCTGAATCTGTACACAATCAGGCTTTCTCAAAGTTCAAGGATAGAGGTCAGCATGTTGCAGTCGTTTGCCTTTTTGCAAGTTATTCTTTTCTAAACTTTTCTACTTCATGTTTTTTGCTCAAACATTACACTTTTAAAAGATTTTTCCTTCAAGTTTTCTATGCTGTGCAGCTTGGAAGGATTTTTGATGTGACATTGTTTAGCTGAAGTTTTTTTCAATAACCGATGTGGACCGATGTGCTTTATTTGAAGTACGTGCATAAAGTGGTAGGTCAGTTTGAATTTTGGCTCATACGAGCTTCCATACAAGTGCATAAACAACCATGGTTGATTTCTCTTTAACCTCCTGCTTCGCTCTCCAGGCTTGTTTATAAAATACCTCCCAGCCCCTCCACCAAAACCGCAGGGGGACCGCTGATGTTTCTTTGTGTTCTCCCCGTACCTGCTCCTTGTGTATGCATCTGTGTGGCACAGCCTTACATCCAGACTTAAATGAGAATCACAGGCTTTAAACACAAAGGGGATCCATTCATTCATCCATTGTCTTCCGCTTATCCGGGGTCGGGACGCGGGGGCAGCATCCTAAGCAGAGAGACCCAGACTTCCCTCTCCCCAGCCACTTGGGCCAGCTTGTTCGGGGGCTCACCCTATCTCTAAGGGAGAGCCTAGACACCCTGCGGAGGAAACTCATTTCGACCACTTGTATCCGTGATCTTGTTCGTTCGGTCATGACCCAAAGCTCATGACACAAAGGGGATAAGGTTGATAAAAGTCTAGACAGAAAATGAACTAAACTCATTCTTCATTAAGATAATTTCAAGATCCTCATCTCTGTCTTGACATGGAGTTGAAGTTGAGGATGTCATCATGCACGTGCTTCATTAAACCCACTGTCACCTTTCCAAAGCAAGGAAGCAACATTTTCATGTTCTTTCATTGTTTTTCAAAAAAATTCATCCCAATTTACTATGTCAAAATTCAAGATGCGTGCTTACGCCGCCACAGTCACCTGGATCAATGACTACCTGACAGAGCACAGCTATGAGACTGAAGGTTGTGTGTCTGACCAGGTGGTGAGCAGCTCAGGGGGACTGTATTTGTACCATTTCTTTTCACGCTGTACAACCTCATACTTTCAGTGCAAGTCAGACTCTTGTCATCTTCAGAAAAAATCAGATCATTTTGCAGTTGTTCAGAGATGGACAAGAAGTTAAGTAAGAGAACTTGCAGACCACATGGCATGGTGCGGGAACAATAATCTCATTTTGAATAATAATAAGAAAAGAAGGGGTTGGATAGTGGGCGGAATCGGACTCCAACTCCACCCTCATATCGTTTTGATTGAATGGTCCTCCTCTTTCCCTCCAAATGTCCAGTTTTACTTCCGCAGTGAAGTTAATTTTGAGTTGCATATTCGACAGACATGCCATGTGCTATCACGGAGATGGTGGTTAGCGAGACTCCGTGTACTCGCTCCTGAATACGTTGCTTTGCTTAGGGACTGTCAACAAATTCCAGTTGATTGAAACACGTAAACAAGAAGCTCCCCCAAGAATCCAAAGCTTCTAGGTGACCCAAACACTGAGAATCAAAACTGAACTGTGTTCCTGTGCTGGACTAATGAGACACACCAGATCTCATTGATCTTCATTGAGCTCCTGTTTTAAATTATTATCTTTTTGGAATGTATTAAACTTTCTTCAATAGTGTCTAGGTCATGTAACCAAAGGACTTTGAATCAATGCTGAATTGTGTTACTATACTGGACTAATGTGACACACTAGTTTCTATTAGTTTAGATTTTTCCTTCATATTTATTTTTTTCAGTATTCTACTAAAAACTGATCATATTTCCAACAGCTTTCAGTGTGGCTAAAATAAAAATTATGAAATAGGGCTTCCCATTAATGTGTCGCTTTTTTTTGTGCTGACTATTTTTCTACATAATCAATTTGTCTCTTTGCAGATTTACTCATGGAGTTGTCTACTATGGGATGTTTTTGACCAATCGTGTCAATTTGTAGCCACCCTTGAAACATGTTGTTACATCTTAGACAACCAATGAGTTAAACAAATTTTCTAGATCGATTGGGAGAGCAGTAGCCAAACCAAATGGAAACAGAGTTTAAATTTTCTTAAAATAAATAATACATTGAATCATTAGTTACACAAACTTTTATATTAGATTTGAGCAGTTCTATTAATTATAGTGCTGTGGAAACATATTTATATGTTTCTCCACTCTCCATGTGCAGAGCAGAGCAATGACCAGAAACTGCTACTGAGGGTTTTCTTTTTATGTTAAACTGTGCTAATCAGAGACAAAGAGGTATGGGAAAAATGCTATAGGAATAAGTATATAAACGACTTATCAAGAGAAAGGTGGTCTGTTGTAGAACAGTATGGGAGGAATGGGAGGATTTACATGATTCAATACTATTTTGTCTACGTCTGCTCATATCATTTCATATCAAGTTCTTTCCTATAAAAAGTACTCCTGGATCAGTGCTCCTGTGTTCTTTTTTTGTGTCTCTGCTCTGTTCTCTCAAACCCCCAGTCGGTTGTGGCAGATGGCCGCTCACACTGAGCCTGGTTCTGGTTCTGCTGGAGGTTTCTTCCTGTTAAAAGGGAGTTTTCCTCTCCACTGTCGCTACATGCATTCTGATGCCTGGTTGGTACTTTTAGTGATGCTATTGCAAACACCCCATAATGTAGGTATTTTTACAGTCCAGGCATAGTATGGCTTTTTTATATTTCCTTTTCCTCCTCTGTTTTGGTAAACATCTGATTGTTCTATAGTACTGTCCAAATGTTTTAGGCAAGTGTGAAAAAATGCTGTAAACAGAGAATTCAGAAATATAAATGCTTTCAAAAATATAAATGATTGTTTATTTTTATCATTGCTAAGTGAGCGAACCCAAACATACAGCCAAATTCATTAAGAACTATCTTCAGCGTAAAGAAGTACAAGACTTACTGGAATTGATGGTCTGGCCCCACAGAGCCCCGATCTCAGCATCATGGAGTGTGTCTGGAATTACATGAAGAGACAGAAGGATGTGAGAAAGCCAACATCCACAGAAGATCTGTGGTTAGTTTCCCAAGATGTGTGAAACAACCTACCAGCCGAGTTCCTTCAAAAACTGTGTGCAAGTGTACCTAGAAGAATTGATGCTGTTTTGAAGGCAAAGGGTGGTCACACCAAATACTGATTTTATTTAGATGTCTTTTGTTCATTCGCTGCATTCAAAATAAATCATTAACACTTCCATTTTTGAAAGCATTCTTTGTTTACAGCATTTTTTCACACTTGCTTAAAACTTTTGCACGGTACTGTACATCAACAGTTTCTAACCATTTACTGTACAGCACAGATCTTTGCAATTGCACAATTTAAAAAGGAAAAAGGACCATAGAAGTACAGGGGTTGGACAATGAAACTGAAACACCTGGTTTTAGACCACAATAATTTATTAGTATGGTGTAGGGCCTCCTTTTGCGGCCAATACAGCGTCAATTTGTCTTGGGTATGACAT
This sequence comes from Girardinichthys multiradiatus, assembly GCF_021462225.1. Classification (NCBI taxonomy): domain Eukaryota; kingdom Metazoa; phylum Chordata; class Actinopteri; order Cyprinodontiformes; family Goodeidae; genus Girardinichthys; species Girardinichthys multiradiatus. The sequence continues at coordinate 506,237 of NC_061796.1, forward strand.
ATACAAGTCCTGCACAGTGGTCAGAGGGATTTTAAGCCATTCTTCTTGCAGGATAGTGGCCAGGTCACTACGTGATACTAGTGGAGGAAAACGTTTCCTGACTCGCTCCTCCAAAACACCCCAAAGTGGCTCAATAATATTTAGATCTGGTGACTGTGCAGGCCATGGGAGATGTTCAACTTCACTTTCATGTTCATCAAACCAATCTTTCACCAGTCTTGCTGTGTGTATTGGTGCATTGTCATCCTGATACACGGCACCGCCTTCAGGATACAATGTTTGAACCATTGGATGCACATGGTCCTCAAGAATGGTTCGGTAGTCCTTGGCAGTGACGCCATGATATGGCAGCCCGAACCATCACTGATCCACCCCCATGCTTCACTCTGGGCATGCAACAGTCTGGGTGGTACGCTTCTTTGGGGCTTCTCCACACCATAACTCTCCCGGATGTGGGGAAAACAGTAAAGGTGGACTCATCAGAGAACAATACATGTTTCACATTGTCCACAGCCCAAGATTTGTGCTCCTTGCACCATTGAAACCGACATTTGGCATTGGCATGAGTGACCAAAGGTTTGGTTATAGCAGCCCGGCGTGTATATTGACCCTGTGGAGCTCCTGACGGACAGTTCTGGTGGAAACAGGAGAGTTGAGGTGGACATTTAATTCTGCCGTGATTTGGGCAGCCGTGGTTTTATGTTTTTTGGATACAATCCGGGTTAGCACCCGAACATCCCTTTCAGACAGCTTCATCTTGCGTCCACAGTTAATCCTGTTGGATGTGGTTCGTCCTTCTTGGTGGTATGCTGACATTACCCTGGATACCGTGGCTCTTGATACATCACAAAGACTTGCTGTCATGGTCACAGATGCGCCAGCAAGACGTGCACCAACAATTTGTCCTCTTTTGAACTCTGGTATGTCACCCATAATGTTGTGTGCATTTCAATATTTTGAGCAAAACTGTGCTCTTACCCTGCTAATTGAACCTTCACACTCTGCTCTTACTGGTGCAATGTGCAATCAAAGAAGACTGGCTACCAGGCTGGTCCAATTTAGCCATGAAACCTCCCACACTAAAATGACAGGTGTTTCAGTTTCAGTGTCCAACCCCTGTAGTTTTCTATTGTCGGGACTTTATTTGTAAATCCTGTTTTTTATTGGATTTACCTACTGTCTCTATTTACTGTGAGTCCATCAATTCTTGTCATTTCTTCTCAGGGAACACTCAGCTGGCTCTACAGATTATCAAGAGGAACCAGCTGTTGCCCACAACAGTTCACAGGTCCTCCCCAGACTCTCGGAAGAAACCTTCCCAATCATTCCAGTCTGTCCAGCCCATCTACTTGCCCTCATCCTTCACACAAGTTCAACGTAAATAAATCTCTGCAGTGATTTCAACTTCCTCTAGTTACCAAATAGCCAACCTTAATACTTATAAAGTTTCAGGAACTGGGTAACCTGCCGCCATTGTGACGTCCAGTAACGGAGACCAGTTTGATTTTTGTCTCAATTTGACTGAGGAATTTGTGCTATTTGAAAAATGAAAATAAATTTATATACAGTATGTTTTGTGGACTTTAAATATTTATTTAATTGTTGCCAAGTCATTTATGTTGTAAAAATGGCCTCATATTTGAACCTCTCTTTAGCCTCAAACACTTTGACAGATATTTTCTACTGCCTCACAGTGCAAAAACATTTTAAATGCAAAATGTTACAGAGCATGTGTAATGGACTGTCAACTCTCCCAATGACTGCATGACCACCTCATGCAGTCATTGGGAGTCAAGCTCCCTCACCACCCTGCATGGATAACTGGTTTTAGACAATGGATGAATATTTTAGAGGCATCATCTTTTCCAGTGTTACTACACAGTCTGGAAAAATGTGGAGTTTGATTTCAGTGTTTTCCAGGTTGTAAAAGTATTGAATAAGAAGTATGGAAGAATATTAGTTTTTCCAGAATTTAATACATATCCCGTTGTTAAAACATTGTGTCCTTGCTTTTTTCTCTCCTTCATTCGTTCCTTGTTTCTTGCTCCCTTATTCTTTGTCACGTCCCCATTTCTTTCCATCCTCGTCTTCTCTTCCTTGGTCCTGTCCTTCCATTCTTGTTTCCTACCACCTGTCATTTATTTTTATTTTCTTCCTTATGTTCTTTCTTTCTTCCTTCCTTCATTTATACCTCCCTCCCTCGTGACCCTTCCTACTTGTGTCCTCCACCCTCCTTGCAATTCTGCCTCCCTTTATTTGTTCTTCCTTCTTTCCTTCCTTGTAATTCTGGCCTCTTTCCTTGTCCTTCCTTCTCCTTCTCCTCTTCCTTTTCTTTGCTTCTTTCTTCCTTCTACCCTCAAATTTGTCCTTCCTAGTAGTTTGTCTTTACCTCCCATCCTCTGTTCTTTCCTTGTCCTGCACTCCTTCCTTCCTTGAGTCCTATCACCCTTCTTTAATTGTTTCCTACCTGTGTTTCTTGTCTTCCGTAATTGTCTTACCTCCCATCTTTTCTTGGATCCACCCTCCTTTATTTCTTTATTCCTTGCTTTTAATTTGTCCTACCTCCCCATTTACATTTATTATTCCGTTTAATATGTGGTTTTTGCAGATTCCACGTTTAAAACCTGCCAATTGTTGTAATACTTGACAGAAATTTATAGTGAACTTAATATTTTAAAATCAAGTTAACGAACTGATAACTCTAGAACAGGGGTGTCCAAAGTCGGTCCTTGAGGGCCAGTGTCCTACATGTTTTAGATGTTTCCCTGCTTTAATACACCTGATTCAAATGATTGCAGTTAAGGAAAAGCCTGATGCACCCAAGGATTAAACCAGACTACCTTTACTTTGCTTTAAGAAAGCAGTCTCTGGCAAGTTGTGATTTATTGTTGGCCATTCCTCTCCATTGTATGGTGTGGTACTGCGTTTGCACTATGCCCTCTACAGTGTGCTGTAATAATGCTAAAGATAATAAAACTACTGTTATAACAGGTATTTAATAATAATTTTTACACCTTCGCCCATGCTTTATTCAGTTGAATTTAGCCTATTTATAAGCCAAATTCAGAACAAATATTGTCTCAATGTGCTTAACAACACAAAATGTCAATTCAGTCATACATACAGATTCAAAGTCAATTATGTGTTTCAAATTTTTTTTTTTTTTTTGCGGCACTAGAGGCCTTTACTTTTCATTTTTCGGCAGTAGGTAGACAGGAAAGATGGCAAAAAGAGGGGGAGACAAAGGTCACCGGGGCCAGGACTTAAACCGAGGACAGCCGCATCGAGGACTATACAGGTCCTTCTCAAAAAATTAGCATATTGTGATAAAGTTCATTATTTTCCATAATGTCATGATGAAAATTTAACATTCATATATTTTAGATTCATTGCAGACTAACTGAAATATTTCAGGTCTTTTATTGTCTTAATACGGATGATTTTGGCATACAGCTCATGAAAACCCAAAATTCCTATCTCACAAAATTAGCATATCATTAAAAGGCTCTCTAAACGAGCTATGAACCTAATCATCTGAATCAACGAGTTAACTCTAAACACCTGCAAAAGATTCCTGAGGCCTTTAAAACTCCCAGCCTGGTTCATCACTCAAAACCCCAATCATGGGTAAGACTGCCAACCTGACTGCTGTCCAGAAGGCCACTATAGACACCCTCAAGCAAGAGGGTAAGACACAGAAAGAAATTTCTGAACCAATAGGCTGTTCCCAGAGTGCTGTATCAAGGCACCTCAGTGGGAAGTCTGTGGGAAGGAAAAAGTGTGGCAGAAAACGCTGCACAACGAGAAGAGGTGACCGGACCCTGAGGAAGATTGTGGAGAAGGGCCGATTCCAGACCTTGGGGGACCTGCGGAAGCAGTGGACTGAGTCTGGAGTAGAAACATCCAGAGCCACCGTGCACAGGCGTGTGCAGGAAATGGGCTACAGGTGCCGCATTCCCCAGGTCAAGCCACTTTTGAACCAGAAACAGCGGCAGAAGCGCCTGACCTGGGCTACAGAGAAGCAGCACTGGACTGTTGCTCAGTGGTCCAAAGTACTTTTTTCGGATGAAAGCAAATTCTGCATGTCATTCGGAAATCAAGGTGCCAGAGTCTGGAGGAAGACTGGGGAGAAGGAAATGCCAAATGCCAGAGGTCCAGTGTCAAGTACCCACAGTCAGTGATGGTCTGGGGTGCCGTGTCAGCTGCTGGTGTTGGTCCACTGTGTTTTATCAAGGGCAGGGTCAATGCAGCTAGTTATCAGAGGATTTTGGAGCACTTCATGCTTCCATCTGCTGAAAAGCTTTATGGAGATGAAGATTTCATTTTTCAGCACGACCTGGCACCTGCTCACAGTGCCAAAACCACTGGTAATGGTTTACTGACCATGGTATCACTGTGCTCAATTGGCCGGCCAACTCTCCTGACCTGAACCCCATAGAGAATCTGTGGGATATTGTGAAGTGAACATTGAGAGACTCAAGACCCAACACTCTGGATGAGCTAAAGGCCGCTATCGAAGCATCCTGGGCCTCCATAAGACCTCAGCAGTGCCACAGGCTGATTGCCTCCATGCCACGCCGCATTGAAGCAGTCATTTCTGCAAAAGGATTCCCGACCAAGTATTGAGTGCATAACTCTACATGATTATTTGAAGGTTGACGTTTTTTGTATTAAAAACACTTTTCTTTTATTGGTCGGATGAAATATGCTAGTTTTGTGAGATAGGAATTTTGGGTTTTCATGAGCTGTATGCCAAAATCATCCGTATTAAGACAATAAAAGACCTGAAATATTTCAGTTAGTGTGCAATGAATCTAAAATATATGAATGTTAAATTTTCATCATTACATTATGGAAAATAATGAACTTTATCACAATATGCTAATATTTTGAGAAGGACCTGTAGCTTCTGCACATGGTCGTGCGCTTTAACCCCTACACCACCAGCGCCATGCCCACATGTTACACTTTAATCCTAGGCATTAAACAGTCCACTCAAGTTCAGTTTATTTAAAAAGGTAATTTTTTTTATGCAAGAAAACCCAGCATTGTTGTTGACTTTGCATCCATCTATCATACTGAGTATGCATCTGGTGGTAGTGGAAAGGAAAACTCCCTTTTAACGTGAAGAAACCTCCAGCAGAACCAGGCTCAGTGTGAGTGGCCATCTGCCACGACCAGTTGGGGTTTTGAGAAGATGCAACATAAAAACCAAACAAAACCCAAAGAAGCACCGATCCAGGAGTAGTAGCTCCTTCAGTGGCTTCATCTAAGTTAGAAACAGTTAAACAGATAAGCTCTGAGTCAGTTCAATATAACTCATCTATACATGTTCATATTAGTAAAAGATGTGGATAAAGTTGCATAAAATTTCTCTTTTTAATGCAACTGTACTGGTATGTTAAGTACTAAGACATAGGGCATGGGTCAGTGTGTACTGTATCGCAGACTGGGAGGGCCCGGTAAACAGTATTTGTATTTTATATAAATATGTAAATAAGCATTTATGTAGCCATTTAAATTAAATAGCAATGTTTATTAATACAAAATAAAGAATAATGACTTAAACAGTGACATGTAAGTGTGCATCAGTCACCAGAAAATGCTGAGTAATTATTCTCAGGTTTGCATAAACTTTAGCTCATGCGAAATCTTAGAAACTAATCAGCACTGCATTATATTATGTATCATTGTGTTTAAAACACATTAACTCCAGAAACCTGAAGGCAACGGTATAAGAACTTCTGAAGATACGTGGAAATGTTTTTGAAAGAATAGGCTACTGAACATTTTAAACATTTCCACTCTTATTTATTTTTTGCACAAACCTTAAATGCCATCTATTGGCAGAGTGCCTGAGTGTTGTGTCCAAATTCAGCGGCTGCGTTGTTCTAAGAACTGTTCTACGTAGGCCGGGTGGCCGGAAGTGATCGGCTGTTATTTTGGACGGTCTAGCATTCACCAGGGCCTTTTCTTAATACCCAAGTAAGCTCTTGTGTACTTGGGTATTAAGTACGTTCTTGTTAAGTACAGTACATATGTATAACAGTAAAATTAAGAAAAAAAAATTATTTGACAAATATCATATATATATAGTTATATATATATATATATAATTATTAGAAGGAAGTGTTAGAACTAAGTTGAAATCTTTTAAAATAATGAGCTAGGTTTTATTTCTGGATCATAAAAAAGCTTTACTGAGTGAATAATGATGGTTCAATGATTCTCTTAAAAAAATCAAAACCTTTATTCCCTTCAAAAGACTTTGGTTAATTTTTTTTTTGTCTTAACTGACAAATAGAAGATAAGTTCAGAGTTATTCAGTTGATTCATTCCAATATTGCTTGTGTTTCAATGGATCCATAAGCAGGAAATGTTTTAAAGAATTTCTTTACATTTAATTTTTTACCAACCGGCATCTGGCCAGAGTTGTTGTTTTACAGCTGCATGATTAATTAACAATAAGCTACTAAACACTGATTAACACACTTATTTTTCTTTTGTAAATGTAGTAAAATCTTTATTAGAAGAAAAATAAACTGATAATCAACTGGCAAGTACAGGAAATTGATACCTTGACTGTCTAATCATAAGCTTTAAAAATGTCAAATAAGGTGAGCAGACAGTGTGGAGCAGACGACGGCAGGACACGACGGTAAAGAAGATCACTGGGAGCTTCTGGGAAACTGCATCCAAACCTGGAAGTGTGGTCTCTCCTCCTGCAGAAATTAGTTCACAGTCCACTAAGTTAGGTTTATATGAAAAGTCAATCTTGGGGAAATGTGTCTGTTTTATGTACAAGGGAAAGTGAAAGACCTCTGTTTGATCATTAATGGGTATGAATTTACATGCCAAAAGATTCCTAAGAAGACAAATAAAATGAATTGCTATTGTAAGGAAAAACTGGTGACACGGTTCATAAAATAACTACATTAACTTAAAATGGCAACATTTTCAAAAGAAAATAATATATTTTACAGTTTGGTACTTGCAGTTATCCACCATATATAATAAAAATGCTTTATATCCACTTTTTGCCACTACAAACAAATAACAAGTAGCGGAAAATCACAGTGACTTGCCGAGGTCAGGCTGCGGTTAGTAGGGAAAACCCCCTCCAAATGCCCACTGAGCCTGCAGTCACCGCGGCCTGTCTGCGGAGCTCTGCTGCTCTGAAAACACCGGAGCACATTTCAAAGTAGGCTCACTCTTGGTAAATTGACTGCATAAATGAAGTTTTGAGGTCTACTTTATCGCCTTAAAACTTTTTTTTTTTTAGATATTTTGGCACTAGTGGCTTTTATTTTTATTTTTTGACAGTAGGCAGACAGGAAAGAGGCGGAGACATTCGGCAAATGTCGCTAGGTACGGGACTCGAACCCAGGACAGCCGCTTCAAGGACTGTAGCCTCCGTAAATGGTCGTGCGCTTAACCCCTACACAATCAGCAGTCACTGGTTATAGTTGAGTTTTGGCTGCTTTTTCTTGTTTTTCTATAAATGCTAGGTGTTATATATATAAAAAGAAGGTCTGTTTTTTTTATTCTGTAAGGGCAACAATGACAATTGAATTTTTTTGCAAGAAACACTCTACAACTCTGGATGAAAAGTTTTGGATTAAGCAGTGGGGTGATAACATTTTATTTGACCATGGTTCTTCATCGGCAGGGGTGGCTATTCTTTTCCTCAACTCACTTGGTAGAGTAACTTCATTCAGTTCAAGTGAAGACGGTCACTGGCTCTCATGTGTCTTAGATCTAGATGGTCAGTTTTACATTTAAATAAAAATGAACGGTTTCAATAATGCCTCCTTAAAAAAGGCTTTGATGTCAACAATTTCTGAAATACTTTTAGATTTAAACTTGTCCTTCCAAAATGCATAAATAGTTATTGGAGGGGATTTTGATATGGTTTTTGATGAATATTTGGATAGATTTCCATCAAAATATCAGGACAGTTTTTTCAATCCCATTGTTACTGACTTTTGCTCTGTACATAATTTGTTAGATCCATGATGCTGCAAATACCCTGACACTGTAGAATACTCGTGGTTCAAGCCAAACAACACTATTAAATCCAGAATAGACTTCTGGTTGATCTCGCCCTTTATGATGAGTAATGTTCAGGACTGCTGTATGTCCACAACTCCCCTTACTGATCACTCAGCTATAAGAATAGTTTTTAAACTACCTGGTGACATCCCAAGAAACAAAGGCTATTGGAAATTCAATTCTAGTTTAATTAAGTCACCACTTTTCTGTTGTCAAATCAGAACTTTAATCTCTAATGTGAGGAATAATGAGTCCATACCATCCTATATTTCTAAGCGGGAGTTTTTAAAATACAAAATCCGTCAGCACTCCATTAAATTTGGAAAAGCTCAGAATAAGGCTTCCCAAATTATTGAACAGAATACAATAAAAGAAATTAACCTCCTCCACAATAAAAATTATCCTTCTGAGAATAATAATAAAAAAACTAGAAAATTTCAGCCCCTCCTTGAACCGTCACCTTAACGTGGTGGAGGGGTTTGAGTGCTCAAATGATCCTAGAGGCTATGTTGTCTGGGGCCTAAATGCCCCTGGTAGGGTCTCCCATGGCAAACAGGCTCTAGGTGATGGGTCAGACAAAGAATGGTTCAAGAACCCCTCATGAAGAACAAAATATCGAGGCATGTGACGTCGCCCGGTACGGCGGAGCCGGGGTCCCACCCTGGAGCCAGGCCTGGGGTCGGGACTCGTCGGAGAGCGCCTGGTGGCCGGGTTGCTCCTCGCGGGACCCGGCCGGGCCAAGCCCGAACGAGAGACGCGAGGCCATCCCCCAGTGGGCCCACCACCTGCAGGGGGAACCGTGAGGGACCGGTGCAAAGAGGATTGGGTGGCGGACGTAGTTGGAGACCTCATCGGCCCGATCCCCAGATGCTTAGGCTGGCTCTAGGGACGTGGAATGTCACCTCGATGGGGGGGAAGGAGCCTGAGCTTGTGCGGGAGGTCGAGAGATATTGACTAGAAATAGTCGGGCTCGCCTCCACGCACAGCGTGGGCTCTGGAACCCATCTCCTCGAGAGGGGCTGGACTCTCTTCTACTCTGGAGTGGCCCACGGGGAGAGGCGGTGGGCTGCTGTGGGTTTGCTTGTTGCCCCCCAGCTCAGCCGTCTCGTGTTGGGGTTTACCCCAGTGGATGAGAGGGTTGTATCCCTGCGCCTTCGGGTTGGGGAGAGGTCTCTGACTATCATTTCAGCCTACGGGCCGAGTGGTAGTGTAGTGCAGAGTACCCGGCCTTCTTGGCGTCCCTGTCGGGGGTGCTGGATAGTGCCCCTCCCGGGGACTCCATTATTCTGCTGGGGGACTTCAACGCCCACGTGGGGAACGACAGTGACACCTGGAGAGGCGTGATCGGGAGGAATGGCCTGAATCCGAGTGGTGTTTTGTTATTGGACTTCTGTGCTAGTCACGGATTGTCCATAACGAACACCATGTTCAAACATAAGGGTGTCCATCAGTGCACTTGGCACCAGGACACCCTAGGCATGAGGTCGATGATCAACTTTGTTGTCGTATCATCAGACCTTCGGTCGCATGTTTTGGACACTCGGGTGAAGAGAGGGGCTGAGCTGTCCACTGATCATCACCTGGTGGTGAGTTGGATCCGCTGGAGGAGGAGAAAGCCAGACAGACTTGGCAGGCCCAAGCGCATAGTGAGGGTCTGCTGGGAACGCCTGGCGGAGCCCTCGGCCAGGGATGTATTCAACTCCCACCTCCGGGAGAGCTTCGACCAGATCCCGGGGGATGTTAGAGCTTCCTCCGTAGGGTGGCCGGGCACTCCCTTAGAGATAGGGTGAGGAGCTCGGCCATCCGGGAGGGGCTCGGAGTAGAGCCGCTGCTCCTCCACATCGAGAGGAGCCAGTTGAGGTGGCTCGGGCATCTATACCTTCCTCGGGAGGTGTTCCAGGCACGTCCCACCGGGAGGAGGCCCAGGGGACGGCCCAGGACACGCTGGAGGGACTATGTCTCTCGGCTGGCCTGGGAACGCCTTGGGCTCCCCCTGGAGGAACTGGAGGAGGTGTCTGGAGAGAGGGACGTCTGGGCGTCTCTGCTGAGTCTGCTGCCCCTGCGACCCGGTCCTGGATAAGCGGAAGACGACGAACGAACGAACGAACGAAAATTTCGGAATAAATTTAGACGGGGCCTGCCTCTTGATGCATGCTTCTCGTACGCTATTTAAAAATTGTTTTGTATGCTATTATCAGCTTAAACAATTACTAGTAACTCTGGAAGACTGAGGCTTTTATTTTGAAATTTTCAGTAAGCCTTATTTTAAATGGCCAACACTGGGTGAGCTCCAACATTAGTGTGAAGCCCGGTCCTGAAATGATCTATTGTTTAAAATGCAAAGGCTTTTATTTTGCAGAGCATGTTTTGTCTTATTTTGAAAGTCCAGCATGGTTGTACTTTCAGGTCTGGGTTATTTCGTTCGTCGTCTTCCGCTTATCCAGGACCGGGTCGCGGGGGCAGCAGACTCAGCAGAGACGCCCAGACGTCCCTCTCTCCAGACACCTCCTCCAGTTCCTCCAGGGGGAGCCCAAGGCGTTCCCAGGCCAGCCGAGAGACATAGTCCCTCCAGCGTGTCCTGGGCCGTCCCCTGGGCCTCCTCCCGGTGGGACGTGCCTGGAACACCTCCCGAGGAAGGCGTCCAGGAGGCATCCGGTATAGATGCCCGAGCCACCTCAACTGGCTCCTCTCGATGTGGAGGAGCAGCGGCTCTACTCCGAGCCCCTCCCGGATGGCCGAGCTCCTCACCCTATCTCTAAGGGAGTGCCCGGCCACCCTACGGAGGAAGCTCATTTCAGCCGCTTGTATCCGTGATCTCGTTCTTTCGGTCATGACCCAAAGTTCATGGCCATAGGTGAGGGTAGGAACGTAGACCGACCATTAAATTGAGAGCTTTGCTTTTCGGCTCAGCTCTCTCTTCACCACAATGGACCGGCACTGCGCCCCCATTACTGTGGCAGCTGCACCGATCCGTCTGTCGATCTCCCGCTCCATTCTTCCCTCACTCGTGAACAAGACCCCGAGATACTTAAACTCCTCCACTTGAGGCAGGAACTCCCCTCCAACCTGAAGAGGACAAGCCACCCTTTTCCGGTCGAGTACCATGGCCTCGGACTTGGAGGAGCTGATCCTCATCCCAGCCGCTTCACACTCGGCTGCGAACCGCCACAGCGCATGCTGTAGGTCTTGGCTAGAGGGGGCCAGCAGGACCACGTCATCCGCAAAAAGAAGAGACGAAATCCACTGGTCCCCAAACCAGACCCCCTCCGGCCCTTGGCTGCGTCTAGAAATCCTGTCCATAAAAGTTATGAACAGGACCGGCGACAAAGGGCAGCCCTGCCGGAGTCCAACATGCACTGGGAACAGGTCCGACTTAGTGCCGGCAATGCGGACCAAACTCCTGCTCCGCTCGTACAGGGACCGGATGGCCCTTAATAAAGGGCCCCCGATTCCATACTCCTGGAGCACCCCCCACAGGGCATCACAAGGGACACAGTCGAATGCCTTCTCCAGGTCCACAAAACACATGTGAACCGGTTGGGCAAACTCCCATGAACCCTCGAGCACCCTGTAGAGGGTATAGAGCTGGTCCAGTGTTCCACGGCTGGGACGAAAACCACACTGTTCCTCCTGAAGCCGAGGTTCGACTATCGGTCGGACTCTCCTCTCCAATACCCTGGCGTAGGCCTTACCAGGGAGGCTGAGGAGTGTGATCCCCTGTAGTTGGAACACACCCTCCGGTCCCCCTTCTTATAAAGGGGGACCACCACCCCAGTCTGCCAGTCCAGAGGCACTGTCCCCGACCGCCACGCAATGTTGAAGAGGCGTGTCAACCATGACAGCCCTACAACATCCAGAGACTTGAGGTACTCAGGGCGGATCTCATCCACCCCCGAAGCCTTGCCACCGCGGAGCTTTTTAACCACCTCGGTGACTTCAGCCTGGGTGATGAAAGAGTCCAACCCCGAGTCCCCAGCCTCTGTTTCCACCACGGAATGCGTGATGGCAGGATTGAGGAGATCCTCGAAGTACTCCTTCCACCGCCCGATAATGTCCTCAGTCGAGGTCAGCAGTCTCCCGCCCCCACTATAAACAGTGTTGGCAGAGCACTGCTTCCCCCTCCTGAGGCGTCGGACGGTTTGCCAGAATCGCTTCGAGGCCAACCAGTAGTCCTTCTCCATGGCCTCACCGAACTCTTCCCAGGCCCGAGTTTTTGCCTCTGCCACAGCCCGGGCCGCAGCACGCTTGGCCTCACGGTACCCGTCAGCCGCCTCAGGAGTCCCACAAGCCAACCACAGCCGGTAGGACTCCTTCTTCAGCTTAACAGCATCCCTTACTGCCGGTGTCCACCACCGGGTTCTGGGATTGCCGCCACGACAGGCACCGCAGACCTTACGGCCGCAGCTATGGGCAGCAGCATCGACAATAGATGCAGAGAACATGGTCCACTCTGAGTCTATGTCTCCAACATCCCCCGGGATCTGGTCGAAGCTCTCCCGGAGGTGGGAGTTGAATACATCCCTGGCCGAGGGCTCCGCCAGGCGTTCCCAGCAGACCCTCACTATGCGCTTGGGCCTGCCAAGTCTGTCTGGCTTTCTCCTCCTCCAGCGGATCCAACTCACCACCAGGTGATGATCAGTGGACAGCTCAGCCCCTCTCTTCACCCGAGTGTCCAAAACATGCGACCGAAGGTTTGATGATACGACAACAAAGTTGATCATCGACCTCATGCCTAGGGTGTCCTGGTGCCAAGTGCACTGATGGACACCCTTATGTTTGAACATGGTGTTCGTTATGGACAATCCGTGACTAGCGCAGAAGTCCAATAACAAAACACCACTCGGATTCAGATCGGGGAGGCCATTCCTCCCGATCACGCCTCTCCAGGTGTCACTGTTGTTCCCCACGTGGGCGTTGAAGTCCCCCAGCAGAATAATGGAGTCCCCGGGAGGGGCACTATCCAGCACCCCCGACAGGGACGCCAAGAAGGCAGGGTACTCTGCACTACCACTCGGCCCGTAGGCTGAAATGATAGTCAGAGACCTCTCCCCAACCCGAAGGCGCAGGGATACAACCCTCTCATCCACTGGGGTAAACCCCAACACGAGACGGCTGAGCTGGGGGGCAACAAGCAAACCCACACCAGCCCGCCACCTCTCCCCGTGGGCCACTCCAGAGTAGAAGAGAGTCCAACCCCTCTCAAGGAGATGGGTTCCAGAGCCCATGCTGTGCGTGGAGGCGAGCTCGACTATTTCTAGTCGATATCTCTCGACCTCCCGCACAAGCTCAGACTCCTTCCCCCCCAGCGAGGTGACATTCCACGTCCCTAGAGCCAGCCTAAGCATCCGGGGATCGGGCCGTTGAGGTCTCCACCTTCGTCCGCCACCCAATCCTCTTTGCACCGGTCCCTCACGGTTCCCCCTGCAGGTGGTGGGCCCACTGGAGGATGGCCTCGCGTCTCTCGTTCGGGCTTGGCCCGGCCGGGTCCCGCGAGGAGCAACCCGGCCACCAGGCGCTCTCCGACGAGTCCCGACCCCAGGCCTGGCTCCAGGGTAGGACCCCGGCTCCGCCGTACCGGGCGACGTCACGTGCCTCGATATTGTGTTCTTACTATTTTGAAAGTCCAGCATGGTTGTACTTTCAGGTCTGGGTTATTTCCATTAGTTAAATAGAACCCGCTTGCTGTTTAAAAATCATTTTCTATGCTCTTGTCAACTTGCAAAATCCATAGTAACTATGGAAGGTTGAGGCTTTTATTTTGAAAGTTTCAGAAGGCATTATTTCAAATGTCCACCATAGTCCAATTTCCAACACTGGGTGAGCTCCAACATTAGTGTGAAGCCCAGTGCTGCAATGATCTATTGTTTAAAATGTAAAGGCTTTTATTTTGCAGAGCCTGTGTGGTCTTATTTTGAAAGTCTAGTATAGTTGTCCTTTCAGGTCTGGGTTACTTCCACTAGTTATATAGAACCTGCTTACTATTTTAAAATCATTGTGTATGCTATTATCAGCTTAAAAAAAATCAATAATAATTATGGAAGGATGAGGCTTTTATTTTGAAAGTTTTAGTGCTCTTCTAAATCATTGTGTATGCTATTATCAGCTTTCAAAAATCATTAGTAAGCATGGAAGGGTGATGTAAGAAATTGACCTTTAGGGTTAATCACAGTTGTCTGGGTGTTGAAACAGCAGTACATGCACAAAATGGCCGCCATGTAGTTGCCTCCTATGAAGATGGACAAAGGGTTAGGGGTCGGGTCATGTTTAAGCCATAGAAATGAATGTAAATCAATGGAAGGGGGGGGCGGGGGGGGGGGGGGGGGGTCTGTTTGTGAGACACAGAGAGGCAGAAAGAAAGACAGAATCACATCCAGACATATACAGTAGGAGATACACAGAGCTATAAATAGAACATTGAGGAATGAATCAGCCAATCAGCAAAGAAAAATTTTAAACTGTGGGCGACAGCTATCCCTCATCCCAAATCATGGAGATTTTCATAGCTCTATGTCATTCACAGTATAAAATAGGAGGATGGAAAGAAATGGTTTGACTCATAGTTTACTGGTCAAGCTCTCATTGAAATACAGGTCCTACTCAAAATATTAGCATATTGTGATAAAGTTCATTATTTTCCATAATGTCATGATGAAAATTTAACATTCATATATTTTAGATTCATTGCACACTAACTGAAATATTTCAGGTCTTTTATTGTCTTAATACGTATGATTTTGGCATACAGCTCATGAAAACCCAAAATTCCTATCTCACAAAATTAGCATATCATTAAAAGGGTCTCTAAACGAGCTATGAACCTAATCATCTGAATCAACGAGTTAACTCTAAACACCTGCAAAAGATTCCTGAGGCCTTTAAAACTCCCAGCCTGGTTCATCACTCAAAACCCCAATCATGGGTAAGACTGCCGACCTGACTGCTGTCCAGAAGGCCACTATTGACACCCTCAAGCAAAAGGGTAAGACACAGAAATAAATTTCTGAACGAATAGGCTGTTCCCAGAGTGCTGTATCAAGGCACCTCAGTGGGAAGTCTGTGGGAAGGAAAAAGTGTGGCAGAAAACGCTGCACAACGAGAAGAGGTGATCGGACCCTGAGGAAGATTGTGGAGAAGGGCCGATTCCAGACCTTGGGGGACCTGCGGAAGCAGTGGACTGAGTCTGGAGTAGAAACATCCAGCGCCACCGTGCACAGGCGTGTGCAGGAAATGGGCTAC
Organism: Girardinichthys multiradiatus; assembly: GCF_021462225.1. Lineage (NCBI taxonomy): Eukaryota > Metazoa > Chordata > Actinopteri > Cyprinodontiformes > Goodeidae > Girardinichthys > Girardinichthys multiradiatus. The sequence continues at coordinate 521,525 of NC_061796.1, forward strand.
AGGTGCCGCATTCCCCAGGTCAAGCCACTTTTGAACCAGAAACAGCGGCAGAAGCGCCTGACCTGGGCTACAGAGAAGCAGCACTGGACTGTTGCTCAGTGGTCCAAAGTACTTTTTTCGGATGAAAGCAAATTCTGCATGTCATTCGGAAATCAAGGTGCCAGAGTCTGGAGGAAGACTGGGGAGAAGGAAATGCCAGAAGTCCAGTGTCAAGTACCCACTGTCAGTGATGGTCTGGGGTGCCGTGTCAGCTGCTGGTGTTGGTCCACTGTGTTTTATCAAGGGCAGGGTCAATGCAGCTAGCTATCAGGAGATTTTCGAGCACTTCATGCTTCCATCTGCTGAAAAGCTTTATGGAGATGAAGATTTCATTTTTCCGCACGACCTGGCACCTGCTCACAGTGCCAAAACCACTGGTAAATGGTTTACTGACCATGGTATCACTGTGCTCAATTGGCCGGCCAACTCTCCTGACCTGAACCCCATAGAGAATCTGTGGGATATTGTGAAGAGAACGTTGAGAGACTCAAGACCCAACACTCTGGATGAGCTAAAGGCCGCTATCGAAGCATCCTGGGCCTCCATAAGACCTCAGCAGTGCCACAGGCTGATTGCCTCCATGCCACGCCGCATTGAAGCAGTCATTTCTGCAAAAGGATTCCCGACCAAGTATTGAGTGCATAACTGTACATGATTATTTGAAGGTTGATGTTTTTTGTATTAAAAACACTTTTCTTTTATTGGTCGGATGAAATATGCTAATTTTGTGAGATAGGAATTTTAGGTTTTCATGAGCTGTATGCCAAAATCATCCGTATTAAGACAATAAAAGACCTGAAATATTTCAGTTAGTGTGCAATGAATCTAAAATATATAAATGTTAAATTTTCATCATTACATTATGGAAAATAATGAACTTTATCACAATATGCTAATATTTTGAGAAGGACCTATATATACAGATTCTCAGGATCTCTGCCCCCCTTTGAACATGCCTTGAGTGGGGCATGAGCGATTTTGCAAGTTTTGACTTTGTTCCCATTTGGACTCCTAATTCCCATTACAGTATCTGCTCAAATGCAGTATTAATTTGTTTAAAATGTCTGGTTGATCTAAGGTTTTTTTTATTTTTCCCATTTTAACGTCTTGAATATCTTATCATCCTTTATTAAGGGAAATTGCATTTATCTTCCAGTTTGAGCTCAAGAGGCAATGCATTATTTTGCTATGGGAAGAACTCATCATGGCCTTCAGTGCTTTGACGTAGAAAAGTTCAGTAGCTGTTTAATGTTGTAACTTATTATAATTCAATTTCAAAAATATTTTATTGATCCCCAAGTGATTAATAAGAAACTTTAGCTAAATCGTTTAAGTATTAGCATGAATTGGATTAATTAGAAATTACTTTCCCCTTTTCCCTTAAGATTGAGAGTTATTTGGTTATTCTGTATTTTGTAAACAGAAAACTGAATTTAATTGATTTTAGTGAATCCTTATAGCACACCTTGAAATTTATCTCTACAGCCTCTGGTCCGATCTGGCTGGGGTGTTCAGGGAGGCTTTGTGCTGCTCTGCCCAAACCCTTGTTAACATGTGTGGAGACCATTCCTTTTCTCGGCGTCTTATTTTGTCAGCGCCAGCATTCTTCTGTGTCTTCTGATGTCTGAGCAGGCCTTGTGCCAGTGCTCTGTTGTCCACGCAGGTTCTGTCATGGATGATGAGTTTGGTTCTCAAAATTAACAACCTGAGTAATCAGTCAGAAAGTCACAAAATACCAGGCAGCTTCCTTAATGAGACTTTGCCTCGATACGACAAACACAATATTTTCATCCCTTCTGCCATAACCAAACAACTCCATTCTTTAGTGGCTGCATTATTGTTTCTGCAAGATGAGTTCATTTGTTTTATAAACATGAGAAACTTTTTATTGTAAATTTTAGAACTCCTCTTTATAAAACTCTGTTTATAAAACTCTGAAAAACACATTAAATTTCCATGTTTTCTATTATTAATTTTGTTGAAGTTCTTATATTTTTTTTAAATTGGCAAAGTTCTCCAGATAGCAAAATCCATAACATTACCATTGTAATTTGGAATTTTAAGGCGATGTAGCACATATAACAAGCCAATAACGTGCCATTCATATTTATCTTTAATTGTTCCTTGTTTGTTTTGTTTTTTCATTATGTCATTGCATCACTCTGTCCCTTAATGTTTAATCTATAGAAAAAAATCAATTCTGGCATGGACCAACTCAACTCTAGTAAAATCTTCTTCTTCAATACAATACATTTGTTCATGTTAAATCAGAAGTCATTTCTCTTCACCTGTAAGTCTGATATTAATCATTAAATCAAGTTGTATTTGCTGTTTTTGAGTTTTGCTCTTGGTTTTGTTACACCTCTCCCTTTCTGACTTTTACATTGTGTGACATAAAATAGAATAACAAAACCTTACATTACACTAAATACACATTTACATACTAACTAAGCAAAGATAAAGCATAGACTGTCATTTTGTATTATCCCACCATTAAGGTTAATGAAATAGTTTGTACCTGATCCAAGAATTTGTTCCACCTACAAGGTTATTATTGAAGTTGATGCTTTCTCCGGTGCCTTTAAAATCTAAAAACTCGAAATATGCCAAAGAAATATACTTTGATAAGGATGAAGTCCTGATTCTATACATTTAGGGAATTTCTTTCTGTCAAATTTCTACAAGATGTGTAATTAATTGTGTGATTACATTTCCATTATCCTTTATAGAAGGCAAATCAAACTGATGCGTGACCCATTTAATCAGTAAAACATTAATGAACTACATTGGAATGAAAAATAGACAGAAATTCTGGGCCCGGCCCCCTTTGAGAACTGGCCCTGTGGAGGGGAACTGAGAGCCCCCTTCTGGTCTGCTCCTGATTTTCTCTCATCTTCTCAAACATCCAGTGCATTTCCTCACACACACACGCTGAATCCCATACCGATTTTCACAGAAGTGCAACACATTTCCCCATTTCAGAAATGTTCTTCAGTTAAACATTCAGTTAAACTCCATACAGACTTAAAAATACCAGTTGATTTTTGATGATTAAGAAAATATAAACACCTTACTTTGTATTTACTTTGTACTAACTGCCTGCTTCAGGCAGTTAATGTTCAAGCTCTGACAAAGAAAGAAAATAATATAGATAAAACCTGGATTCTCACTTCAATTATGGACATTCTTTAAATTCTCTTGCCCATTGTTCCTTTCTTCTTAAATTTATAGGTAATTTAGAGTCCTAGGTAATTGCAGACCACTCTGCGCTCACTTGAATTTAAACTACTCAGTTATTCAATCATACGTCTGGACTTTGTGAGCGTTTGGAGGCCTACACCTCCAAAGAGTTCTGCTATTCTATCACAACGTCTGTCATTCTTTTGTGAAACAATTTCTTCTAAAAAAAATTGGAACACTAACAAATGTTAGTGACAAAAAAACCCACATGTATAATAGACGGCTTCAACATTTAGATGAACATATTGACAGACATTTAGACAAACTTCTAGACCAGGGGTCAGGAACCTTTTTGACTCAGAGAGCCATGAAAGCAAAATATTTGGAAATTTATTTCAGTAAGAGCCATATAATATCCAGAGGTGGCTCGGGCATCTATACCGGATGCCTCCTGGACGCCTTTCTAGGGAGGTCTCCCAGGCACGTCCCACCGGGAGGAGGCCCAGGGGACGACCCAGGACACGCTGGAGGGTCTATGTCTTTCGGCTGGCCTGGGAACGCTTTGGGCTCCCCCCAGAGGAGCTGGAGGTGGTGTCTGGGGAGTGGGACATCTGGGCGTCTCTGCTGAGTCTGCTGAGTCTGCTGCCCCTGCGACCCGGTCCCGGATAAAGCGGAGGACAACGAGTACGAGCCATATAATATATTTTAAGACTGAATTCAACTAAATGTGAGTATAATAAGGCTCTGAATTTATCCTTTTAAATCAGGGAAAGGGAACCTTTTTGACTCAGAGAGTTATTTAAAATTTTAATAAAGTTATAATACCATTAATGCGACTTCTGGTGCTACATGGATTTGCTGATGGCTTTGTAGTCTGGTTGGTACTTGGTGAGGTTGAGTTTCATGCAAGCGTTGAGGCTTTCATCCGTTAAACGTGATCGTAGGTTGGATTTGATGTTTTTAAGATGTGAGAATGACTGCTCACCTGGGAGAATTTAAGTGCACCCTTTCATCAAACATTTTGACAGGTGGGCGGGACTTCCGGTGAGGGCGGGATTTCCGGTGGGGGCCATGTGGTTGCCATGTGGGCAGGAGGTCACGTGGTCAAGCTGGGGGGGGGGGGGGTGTCCAAGGGGGGCGTAACAGTGGATGTTGATTGGTTGTCGTCATTAGGGGCGATACCTTAAATGAGTCAATTAAAACACAGGGGTGTGTTTAAGGGTGTTACGGGGAAGGCCTTAAATGAGCCAATTAAAACACACAGGGGTGTGTTTAAGGGTGTTATTAATAATCTGTATGTTTTTTCAGGCGTTAATACATCTAAAAAACAAAAACAAAAATAAAAGACATGCATCCTTTTATATTTTAAAGGTATAATCAACTTAATGTTGACCTATCACATGAAATCCTAATACAGGAACTGTGTAACCTGACAGAATTGTAAGTTAATTTTGCTTAACAGCAGGACCTATTTGTTGAATATATGAGCCAGTCTAAATCCGTTCAAAATAGAAAAAGACCTAAAAAAGTAAATAAAAAAAAATTGTGCTTCACTACATCGATGGAACGAGAAAAACCTTCAGCTTCTGCGTCAACATACTGGAAAAGCAGCTGAAAATAGGTAAGACGAATATCAGATTAACAGAAAAAAAAAAAGAACATCAGTATACTGTTTCCAAGTTACAAATTGACTCTAGCAATGATGTGTTTGTTTTTGAATCATGAGAGACTCCATTTTAGGAAAAAAAGGAATGATAATTTTAGTTACCTGTAGCTTTTCTAAAAAACATTTTACTTTTTCATCTTAGAGTTACAGGGTTACAACTGTTAGGGGCGATGTCAGGAAGGGGCAGTTACGTCTGTTTCTTAGATAACATATCACCTTTGAACTCAAGAAGGGTTTTGGTCTTAAAAACAGTCTTTGCAGTTGAGATAACACTGTCATGTTCTGGTATAAATACTGTGTGTAAATGTTGGGGCTCTGTTTCATTGGTTAACCTCAGTGTCAGGGTCTTCAAATGCTGAATGTCTTTGAACCATAACACTTGTTACATTGAAAAATACCAGTACTGACAAGAAAAAATGTCGGTAAATATTTCAGGAAACCCGGAAATTGTGGCTTCTTCTTCTGATAATTCACAAAAGCACAATGACATCTTTAAACGTAAGTAAGTAAGTAAGTATTCATTTTTAAGAAATCATTAAATGCATGTGAATGTTCTCAAATTTTGTTTATATATATATATTGTTTATATATATATATATATATATATATATATATATATATATATATATTTGTTTCTTTGTCATAGAACCCACCGCTGATGACCTTGATGATTTCATCTTGACACAATCAGATTATGGTAAGTAAATGTTAAATGCAATAAAATATATATATATATATATATATATATATATATATATATATATATATATATTATAGTTAACCCTTGACAATGTTTCAATTTATAGATTTGATGAGAGAGGTAAACCCGAATGATCAAGTTGGAGGGTTCAGCGGCTGGAATCGACAGTCAAAATTAAGAAGGCGAATTATCTCCAAACAAGAAAAAACCACAACAACTGAACTTTCTTTTAACACAGAAATTAAAACTGATTCTTTGAATACCCCCCCGTCAATTATCATCATTTCCCCTGAAGACACACCGGACAAGTTACCGGCACCACCAGAAAGTAAGTCCTAAGAACTATCTATTTTTTCTTTGAGAGTGAATGTATTTTAAACCTCAGATAAAAAACTGTTTACAGATTCGACTGAGAGCTCTGTGGATGACATAGTTGTCGAGCAGGAGCAAGGTAAGGAAATAAAAATTAAATAAAAACAATATATATATATATATATATATATGTATTTTAAGCATAGTTCAATAAAATGTCATATAAACCTGTTTACAGATACATCCAAAGATGCCACATTGAATCCGCCCACCAGAAGGTCGCTTTTCAAAGATCAAGACAGCTTTCAGCAGAAAGGCACCGTTTCAGTCCAACAAGAAGTGAAATCTGGAGGTTTTACCGCAAAGAATCGGAGTAAGATAAAAAAAAAAAAAAAACTTGTGTATTTTAAAAACTATTTTTCGTTTTATTTATGAACGCTGTGCTGCGCAGCGTAAGATAACTTTTATTGTCTTCTGTTTTTACAGAATATTTAACCCCGGCCAAAAGACAGCGACTCTCTGCGCTACAAAGCAGAGCAACACTAGTGAGTGGATTAATGAACGGTACGTTTTAATTCATACATACATACTGAATTAATTTGAATTCCTTTATTTTTTTTTCAGCTTTAATGTGATTATTTCAATATATATATATATATTTATTATCTATTTATTTATTTTTTGTTCATTCTCCTTACAGAGGTAACGTTGATGGTAGGACAGATTGGCTACAGAAACGGACAACGCAGGAAGACAGTCTCTACAGCCTCACGGGATCTTCGTAATAAGGCCTCATCGTTAACGCTTCTGGCAGCATGTCAGATTCTGTTAAAGAAGCATTTTGGTGACATCAAGGTGATTTTAAACTGAACTGATCACTGTGTTTTTTTTTTTTTTTTTTTTTTTTTTCTGTAGGTTAGTTTTATTTTTATTTTGTTTCTTATGTTCATAGAAATGGATAACCGAATCAGACTTGCCCTGGATGAAATAAGAAATTTAGTTAATGAACTTAACAAAATTCCCGTTAATGCAGAAGTAAATAGCGCACCGTCTCCACACAGCATTGAGCAAAATTATCATAATCCTTCTACGTCACACTCCGCAGATCAGCACGGGGGTCATTTTAATACGGACGTAGCAGTTAGTTCTGATCAAGTAATCAGACTTGCCCTGGATGAAATAAGAAATTTAGTTAATGAACTTAACGAAATCCCCGTTAATGCAGAAGTAGCAGATAACATCGTTTTAAATGCATCTCCTGCTAACAGTGAAAATGTAATAAATGAACATCAGCACGGTGACGTTTTAAACGTAATCAATCAGGCTCTTTCCGATTTGAACAGCGCACCGTCTCCACACAGCAGCATTGAGGAAAATGATCAGAATCTTTCTACGTCACACGCCGCAGATCGGCACGGTGACGTTTTAAACGTAATCAATCAGGCTCTTTCCGATTTGAACAGCGCACCGTCTCCACACAGCAGCATTGAGGAAAATGATTCACCTGACAGTCATCAGAATCTTTCTACGTCACACGCCGCAGATCAGCACGGGGGTCATTTCAATACGGACGTAGCAGTTAGTTCTGATCAAATAGAGCGAGATCCTCCAGCTGTGGTTGAACGTGAACATTTTAATAACCATGAAATAAGGAGACCTTTTACCATACCGCCACCCTGTCCAAGTAACGTTCCAGATTTAGCAGCATTCTATACAGACATCATGCGTATTATAATTGAATTAGCCGACGCTGCGAGATCGTTAACCAGACATAACGACGTTGTGCAGCTGGAATTAGTGGGTGAAAATCTCAATCGTCACATCACATTTACTGTTACAGATGATGGAAATATGATCCTGCCTGCTTTCGAAAACTTCCTCGACGATTTAGTACAATCGAATGCAAATATACCTGTAGATAATAACATGGAATTTGTTCTTCAGGTTGTTAATGACCCAGCAGGAGGTTCTAAGCGTAAAGCTGCAGGAACGTTAGACTGTGAACTGTTTAATAAGAAAATGCGTCATTTGTATATTATAAACAATACCGGTAATCAGTTATGTTTTGCAATCAGCCTCGCACACGTCTCTGATCCTGAGCTTACTGATGACCGTGCTGTAGAACTGGGGAGGAGATGGCAGCATCAGGCAGGCCTCGACGAGCAAACAGCAGTTACTTTTAGTGATATTGGTAAATTTGAAACCATTCTGAAGAGAAAAATTGTAGTGTTTCACAGAACCACGGGCTCTACTGCTCTGTGTAAATTTTAGACCAGTTTCCCCGATCGTTCAAACCCTCTGTTTTTGCTGTTATTTCAAGGTCATTACTATGGGATAAAAAATCTCAAAGGTTTTATGGGGTGCAGATATATTTGTAATTACTGTTACGCCAGCTATCAGAATGCCAATACACACCATTGTGAAGGTTATTGTCCAGTGTCGAACATATACATGTATGCAAAAGATTAGCAATCCTGTAAGCTGTGCAGGCTGTCAAAGAATCTGTCGTAATTCTTCATGTTTCAGCAGACACAGGGAACCGCGCATCAGAAATAGTACTGAAAGGCCTATGAGTGACTGTGAGTTGGTAAAACTGTGTAAAGTATGCAAACGGATATACGTTATTCCAATCAGTAAACCGAATAAACCACACGTGTGTAATGTAAAATGCTGTATTTGCGGTGAAAATGTACCCCCCAGCCTAGACATTACATGCGATGATCATAAGTGTTACATTCTGCCTTGCAGTGCAATTAATCAGCTTGATGATAAACTGATTTTTTATGATTTCGAATGCCTCGTCATTCAATGGCTCGGCTGGATTGCAGACAGCAGAGCCATATTTATCGAGCATGCATTAAATAGGGGTGAAAAGAAAATTGGTCCATATTCCGTGGATGGGTATGCAGAGATTAACGTGTCAAAGTTGCGTTTGAATTTTATGGCTGTTTTTTCCACGGCTGTAAAAAGTGTTACATGCCTCATGACAAGTGTCCGTTGAGAGGGGTCGCATTTGAACAGTTTTACGCAGCCACTGTTGAGAGAAGCAAGGTGTTACAAACTGTGTACGGCCTTTGTCTCGAAGTCATATGGGAGCATGAGTGGATTGAAATGAAAAAATCAGACCCAGGGGTGATCAGCTTTCTTGAGAAAGTTAATGCACCCGAACCGCTATCACCCCGAGATGCTCTGTATGGTGGATGCACCTGCCCTATGAAGTTGAGGTACACAGCGGAACCGGATGAAACTGTACACTATGTGGATTACACATCTCTGTACCCTTATGTAAACGCCAACTGCGTTTTTTCCCCTCGGACACCCCACCATCATTTACAAAGATTTTGATGACCCCAGCAGCTACTTCGGTATAATCAAAGCTGTGGTCTACCCACCACGTAACCTGTTGTTCCCTGTTTTACCTTACAGAACATCCCAAGGTAAACTTGTGTTCACTCTCTGCCGCACATGCGCTGAATTAAATAACCAGTCAGGTCCCTGCATGCATAATGATCAAGAAAGAGCTTTGATGGGAGTATGGGTGAGTGTAGAACTCTGTAAAGCTTTGGAGTGTAGTTATCGTCTTGCTAAAATCACAGAGGTGTGGCATTTTGAAAAGAGAAGTGATACAATCTTTAAAGGTTACATTCATTGCTTTTTAAAGGGTAAGCAGGAGGCTTCAGGCTATCCGTCTGAAGCAGTGGATCAGGAGAGTAAGTCAAAGTATATAAGCGACTACAAACTGCATCAGGGCATCCAATTAGACCCTGAGAAAATCGAGATGAATCCTGCCAAAAGGCAGGTTGCAAAATTGTGTTTAAACAGTTTTTGGGGGAAATTTGCGCAAAGAAGTGATCTGTCTCAGACCACAGTCATCACTAACCCTGAAGACTTTTTCAGCTTCATGTTCTCGAGTAAATACAGGGTTAACTATTTTCATTTTTTCAACCCTGAAATGTGTGTAGTGCAGTGGAACTACAGCAAACGTGTCATATATCCACCAAGTAAGACAAATAATGTGTTTATAGCAGCATTCACCACCGCTTATGCACGTTTAAAACTTCTCAGCAGCATGGAGAAGTTACAGGACAGATTGATTTATATTGACACGGACAGTTTGATTTATGTGACAAAAAGTGGTGAAACTCCTCTGGAATTGGGGAATTATCTGGGTGATCTTACTGACGAGTTAGATGGTGACAGCATTTCGGAGTTTGCATCGACAGGACCCAAGAGTTATGCATACCAGACCAAAAACCGTAAAAATGTAATGATACGTGCTAAAGGCATCACTCAGACGCATGAATGCAGCGAGAGGGTCAATTTTGACAGCATCAAAGGGCTGGTCGAGGGCTACTTACAGGGGTCAAGTGAGGGTGTCATTGAAATCCCCCAGCACACAATCAGGAGGGATAAAAAGAGATTCCGTTTGACAAACGCGACATTTCTTAAAAAGTTTCGACTGGTGTATGATAAGAGACGTCTTTTTTCTGACGGGACAACTCTGCCTTTCGGTTATTAGAGTTGAAGAAGAAATAAAATAAAAAGTCACATGGATTTACAGGAGATTGATTTTGATCCTAGATTTAGAGCACCTTTCTCATGTATGATAGTTGGACCCAGCGGCTGCGGGAAAACTTTCTTTGTAAAAAGTATTTTACAAAACTGTAATCATGTCATGGATATTGTTCCAGAAAATATTGTATGGATTTACACATCTTTTCAACCCATGTATGCTGAATTGCAGAAGATGAATAAAAATATTACCTTTGTGGAAGGATTGCCTCATTCTTTTGAAGATGAAAACCTGTTTCCTCCTGATCAGAATCATCTGATTATTCTAGACGATGTTATTGCTCAAGCCTCAGATGATGAAAACGTGATGAAGGTCTTTACCCAGTTTCGTCACCATCGTAATATGAGTGTTATGATGTTGACTCAGAATGTTTTTCATCAGGGAAAGTTCAGTCGCACTATTAGTTTGAACTGTAATTATATGGTGTTGTTTAAGAACCCGAGAGATAAACTCCAGCTGAATATACTGGCCCGTCAAATGTTTCCATCTCAAAAGGGTCTCTTCTTGGAGAGTTTTGAAGACGCAACGAGAGAAGCTCATGGATATTTAATCATCGATTTTACGCCTACCTGCCCAGAACATTTCAGACTGAGAACGGGGATACTTCCTCAGCAGTGGCCTGCTGTGTACGTACCCAGAATAAAGTAAGTCATCATGTCAGCGCGTATAAAAAGGAATTTACCATTATTCAGAGCTTTGTACCAGGCCTGTCCACAGAAACGTAAAGATATTCTCGCACACTGCTCTCCCGACTTTATTCAGGCTCTGTGCGAGATTGCACTGAATATCCTAAAAGGTAACATTAAACTATCACCCTCTCAACACCGACAATTGAAGAAACAAATAAATATCATCAGATTGTTGGGTGATAAAAGAACCGGGATAAAAACTAAACAGTTGGCTCTCAAAAAGCAACGAGGTGGTTTTATTCTCCCCATCTTAACGGCTCTTGCACCCTTGATCGGTGATCTAGTGGGTGGAATCATCAGGAGATAATGTCTCTCAGAACATCGCAGAAGATGTTTCTCATTTCCCCTCATCAATTCAAGCGTCTGACCCAGTCAGACACGTCCATCAGGCAGACGGCGGAGGAGAATTTGGATGCTGAAATGAGAGCGATATTAAACGAGCCGGGTTTGACTTCTTATGAAAAAATCAAGAGATACGATGCTCTTCTCCAGAGGTATCTGACTTTACTTAAGCAAGGTGTCAAAGAAGAAAAACAGCGGGTCAGTTGATGAGCCCTACAGGTGCATCATCTGGCAGGTTTGTTCCATTCTCGTTAGTAATTTTCTCTCTGAGATGCAATAGCGTATCGTTGAGATCCAGATACTTTTCTCCGTCTCCCGGAATGAAAAACTCGATCGGCCCTCCATCAGTGATTGCTGATAAAGGCTGGATCTCGGTGTAAATTTTATCTTCGATCGATAGCTGCGTCATCGGGGCAGAAAATAAGTCCAACTCTGCCAGCGTGCACTCTGATGATTTGTTATGTAAAAGAGCCATTATTTAAATATATCAAAACTTGCGGATGACTTCCTTCCTCTTCGTTTGTCAGCTGCGACTGATCTCCTTTTTCGCGTTTGTCGTTGTTTTTTAACCATCCTTAAACGATCACCAGGGGGTCTTGTTCTGGGTCTTTTGGATAAAACCATAATTCCTGAACCTTCTTGACCGTCGGTGTGTGTAGAACCACTCATTTTACTCACGGCTCTACCGATGACATCCGAAGCGATATTTGATGCAGCCGTTTTAAGATGGGGTTTTGCAATTGCAAATCCTTTTTTAACCAGAGGGGATACGAAGCGGAATAATTTTGAAAATAATGATCCAATTCCGCGTCCGTACATGACCGGGGCCCCATAAAACCCTGGCAGTACCGCCTGATTGACTTACATAGTAATTTACAAAGCAATTTGGATCACGTCTCAGACTTAGCTGTGCCATGTTCTCTCTTGCCTGCTTGATGCAGTGTTGAATGACCAGCGTAATATGAATGATAACCAATCAATCTTAGAGGTTATATACATATCTCTGGAATAGTTTATACAAATAAAATTTATCTCAGGCTACGTTGTGATATCACCGGTCTGAAGTGTAGTCTTATGACGGTCTTTCCATAGACGAAATTTACAGGAACGTTTTGGTCCGATTTAATTTCTATATTGATATTTTCAATATGTCTTCTGGAGACTGGAAGGTAGTGGGCGGGGTTAAACGTCTGAGTAATCATATCACTGAATTTGCCTTGTACTTTGACGGTCCGCAGTAAAGGTGCAAAAGTGTCGCCTACTATTTGAGGGCTGACCACGTCGCTGTAACAGTATAGGTGATAGAAACCAGCCTTTATATCTGCCGGAAAAGGAGCCAGTTTTGGTTCAGAAACATGAATCCATTCCCCTGGTTTCACGCCCATCATATAAGCTAGAGTGCTGAAGAAGCGTATTTCATACGGACTGTTTGCTTGAAATGCAAATTTCTTTTGAACTTTGCTGAATTTAATGCGTAAACCCGATTAAAATTTTTTGAAAAACATTTCCATCTCTGTCTCGAGTTGAATAACGCTGTTATAGTAGCCACTTCTGATCCTTTGCGTATTGATCTCCACATCACCAACCTTCCTCCATTCAAAGTAGGCATCATAATCCGGTAAATTATGCCATGTATGAGGATATGAAATCTCGGCTAATGCAACCATCCATTGGCCTTCTAAATCAATATGTTGAGCTAAATTTACACGGAAACTTGAACTGGTATTATTTTTAAACACTTCCATGCTAGCATTAGATGGAAGAGTAACGTAAAAGCCATCATCCTCTACCTGACGGTTCATGATGCTGTGTCAACTGTGAGGTTTAGTGCAAACCTTTTTTATACGTTTCGAAGTTCATCAAACTTGATCCAACTGTTGAATTTCTCAGGCCAGTTTTTCCAGCTTACAAAAACCTGTTTGACTCCCTTGACCGTACGTCGTTTTAATATTTTTTCCACTTGATACATCTTGTCGTTAAATATTTTTACTTTTTGAAGTTCCTCAGCGTAAAAGGAACCCTCGATAGGTTCTCCATCCAAATCTTTGAGTTTGTATACAGGAGGAGAACGGGGTATCCGGTCATACACTGTAAACACTTCATCCGTAAAACTCTGTTCGTATTTTTTGTCAAACACTCCACGGACCTGGGATATTCTGACAAGATCCCCTTGTTTAAACGTTGTCACTGAGTCCTTGCAATATCTGTTGGACTTGACATCATACAGATTCTGAAACACTTGAAAGGCATTTCTGGGGTCACTTCCATAGGGCTCATTTTAATGCTGCAGTGGTAGGAATGGTTGTAGCTTCTAGCTAGGTTTTGCAGTACATCGACGTACCGCCGGGTATTGTTAGCTGTAAAATATCTCCACATCCTTGTTTTTAATATGCGGTTAAATCTCTCGACCACTGAAGCTTTGGCTTCACTCGCTGTGGCAAAATGTTCAATACCGTGTTTCTCCATTAAAACCTTAAATTTCTTGTTAAAAAATTCTTTACCGGCATCAGTCTGAAGTTTTTTGGGGATCTGACTTTCTGTAAAAACTGATTCAAATGCCTTTACCACCTCAGCGGCTGTTTTCCTCTTCAAAACTCGTACATACGCCCTTTTTGAAAAGATGTCAATGACTGTTAATAAATAATTATAACCATAATTTTCCATGGCCAGAGCTTGCATGTCACAGAGATCAGCCTGGAACTGCCTCAATGGTCTGGTGACAAAAACTCTGTTTCTCGGGAACTTTATTCTTGCAGGTTTATGTAGAGTATAGGTATCTTCTCCTGATAAAAAATCTTTAACTTTTTCAACCGCAACCTTCTTTCCCGTTTCATCTTGCATAACCCTCCTCAGCCTATCTACACCCCCAAAACTTCCCGGATTTGAAGGGCTATAATATACTTTCTTCATCAGCCGTCTTCCTGCCATCTCTGCCTTATGCTCACTCTGCCGATTACTTGTTAAATAATGAGAAAAAACACACAGGAGGGTAGATTTATCCTTATTTTATTTTTATTTTTTTTGTATTTAATATAAACAAAAAAAACAACCAGAAAACAAAATCAGATAAAATGCAGATGAATTCAAACACTACTAGCTTTTAAACAACACTTTTGGGAAAGGTTACTATGTTCCTACTTTAATTGTATTTAATAGTAAAAAGAAAAAAGAAGAAAAATCATATAATGCAGATTAACTAAAGTACTGGAATACTAAAAAAAAAATGATACAACAAGTCATCAAACATGTGAGATCAGTTTGTCAGTCCATAGCACTCTGAAACAGAGTTAAGTTGTTTGAGATGTTTCTCATCGACCATGCGATCATAAACGTGCGCTATTGCACTGTGGATGCCTTGTACCGATTTCAGTTCATATAAAACCGTCTTGGCAATCGTCTTCACTCTGAAGTCATCCGCTTGTATGCTTCGAAGTACCAGAAGATTCTGAATAGCAGGAATGAGTTTGGGGGTTACGAGTCGTCGTACGATGCGTTGAAAGTTGACTTGGTAATAATCCTCCCCCAGTACCTCCAGGCAATGGTGTTGACGCTGGCTTGGGTGGTTCGTTATACATCCATAGCAGGTTTCTCTGAGATAGTTCAAAGAGGTTATGTTGAATAAATGAAGTATCGCTGTTTTCACCGTATTGATGAGGGTGGTTGAGAACCAACCATCAATTTCGTCCTCCTGGTTACTCTCATCCTCTGCTGAAGGCTGAGGGTCCTCCATCGGTCCCAGGGTTTGTGTAGGGGCTTCGGTAGAGGGTGAGTAGCCGGTGGCTACCTCCTCCTCCACGACCACCTTCATGTCTTCAGGCAGGACATTCGCGTCTACAGACTCAGCCATGAATAGCGGTGATGGTGAGCAGAGGTCTGGAGAAAGCGGTAGATATTTCATGTTGTATCCTGTAGGTGATGCAGGACTGTAGTGGTTCTCTGAGAATGAGGATGTTGAGGTGGATGGTGAGAAGAGGTCAGGGGAAGGCGGATGATATGGTCCAATGTTGAAGCTTTCATCGTGCTCAGGAGAGAAGTGGATCTCTGCTCGGTGGTTGTAGAGATCCCTGTATGGTGTCGGTCCACTCATTCTCATGATACGATTCTCAGTGTGTGAGCTTGCAGTTATCCCCCCGTATATATATCATAGGAAGGGGCGTGTCCTCAGAAGAGGGTTCGTTCTAAACGTAAAACAGGAAACGTCAGCGTTTTTTTCACTGACATGACATCGATCCAACTTCGTGACTTTTGGAAAAGGTCGGAAAGACGATGTCCAATTTCACTCATCTTCTCTGCCCAAGCTTCAAACGGCAGAGCCAGCATTGTCTTGAATACGCCGCAGTCTTGATTGAAAGCCTCCAACACAAACAGATCTGAGGGACTTGTCCGGTTGTTCCTGCGTCTGCTTGCCCGAAAAGACCAGCGGCCATTTGCTGTGGTTTTTGACCCCCACACTGCGCTAAAGAGAGGTTCTCTCTCAGCTATTTCAACATCGGATGGTATATGAAACATTCTCGCCCATTTTACAGGTCGAGGAGACAGTTCATTTTCTTCTTCTTCTTCTTCCTCCCTCTCCTGCCTTGAGACTGTTTCAGGGCTATCATTAAGGTGCGGGATTGCAAGCTTTAACACAGCCCAGTCGCTGTGGGTGAGTGTACACAGAGCCAGTGATCCATTAAATACCTCATCTTGATCCAATTGATACAGGCAAAGCTCTCCTATTTCATACATGAAAATATAACCCCAGCTGCCAACCAGGCCATATGGCTCCAAAGACCATTCTTCCTGCAGAGTGTTGAACGGGGGTCTTTGTACCCTGCAGATGTAGTATGTTGATTTCTTAGGAGCATTCAATTCACGGGATGAATACTGGTAGACGGTCACTGGGGTTTCGCACAGAACTGACATACCTCTTGGCCGAACCGAGGTCTGATTTTCAACCATGGTTGTTGAAGTTGATGTTGGATCCTCATCATCGGTAGAGTATGTCACGACGGGAATTCCGATAGGTATCTCCGTTGAGGAAGTATATGATGCAGTTGCTTGTTCATCATCATCATCTTGGCACGCGTTGCGTTTCTCCTCTGCTTGACGATAAACTCTCTTAACTCTAGCCATTGTTGAACGGGTGTTCTTTTTTCCAACGAATGCTGCATGTAAAGTGCAGAGTTTTATCTCTGTATTTAAAGTAAACACTAAGGCACGCCCTATTGTTTTCATTGGGTTATTCAAGGTTTAACGATGCTTACAAACACACCCCCTCTATTTTTAATTGGTGCTGATGCCAAACAGTTTCCGATAATACCATATTTGTCTTGTTCTATTTATAACAAACACACCCCTGTGTTTTAATTGACTCATTTAAGGTATTGCCCCTAATGACGACAACCAATCAGCATCCACTGTTACGCCCCCCTTGGACAGACCCCCCTGCTTGACCACGTGACCTCCTGCCCACATGGCAATCACATGGCGCCCACATGGCCCCCACCGGAAGTCCCGCCCTCACCGGAAGTCCCGCCCACCTGTCAAAATGTTTGATGAAAGGGTGTACTTAAATTCTCTCACCTGCATACGTAGATCCAAACATGGTCAACACAGCAATACTCACACGCTGCTGTGTGTGGTATGTGACAGGAAGCGCGTTCCAAGTTTTGATAATCAGCTGGTCTTCGGGTTGAAGATTTTTCATTTCTGTCCACATGTGCTTGCTCGCCAACTCCGCTTTCTGTTGTGCAATTCTTTCCAAATCTTCATTTAGTGACTTGAACTTATTCACCCACATGTCTGAGGCTTTCAGGTCAGCCACTTCTGCTTCAAAATCTCTGACAGAGACACCAGGAATGTAACTCAGGTCGGCTGTGTTTAGTGAACACTTGTTTGGATGGGTGATGAACTTAAAAAGATGAGTATGCTCACGAAATTCTCTAAAGCGTGAACAACTGTAGGAGACTGGATGTGAAGCCAGCTAGCTGGTGGAGATCAAAGTTTTGAGTGGGCTCACTTGCTGTGCATGCATCTTTAAATTGTCTCAGTTTTTCAAAATGTAGTAAACGACCTGTTTCAAGATCCATGATAAAGAGCTCCAGCTTGTTTTCAAAAGCAAACATGGCTTGTTGAAGGCATAACGCTGTATTTCCAATACCTTGCAATTTAACGTTGAGGTGTTGTAGGGAGGTCATACAGGCACGTGGAGGCCACACACACACAATACTGAGCCTCATTTTGACTTGTTTTAAGGACATTACATCAAAGTTGGATCAGCCTGTAGTGTGTTTTTCCACTTTAATTTTGTGTGTGACTCCAGATCCAGGCCTCGATTGGTTAATAAATTTGATTTCCATTGATGATTTTTGTGTGATTTTGTTGTCAGCACATTCAACTTTGTACAGAACAATGTATTCAATGAGAGTAATTAATTAATTCAGATCTAGGATGTGTTATTTGAGTGTTCCCTTTATTTTTTTGAGCAGTGTGTGTATATATATATATATATCAAATTATATATATACATATCAACGTATCAACGAATAATCCACAAAGCATTAAGGCAGTTCTGAAGGCAAAAGGGGGTCCAACCCGGTACTAGCAAGTTGTACCTAATATAGTGGCCAGTGAGTGTATATACAGTATACACACATATATATATATGTGTGTGTGCGTGTATATATACACATTACACTAATAATATTCCATTACAAATATCAACATAACTCATCACACTTTCATGCTGCTCAACTTAAGACCTACCTTTCATTTCAAATCCCAAACTACTTGCAGTTGTTAATGTTAACATTGGGTCTATTATAATGCTAACAAAATCAAACACAGTTAAGTGACATTTTCCCATTTATTCATCATTTGTTTGCCGCTCTATGTCAAAAAGCATTATATTTAGCATTTGACATATATTAGCCAGTAATGTTGACTACCCAGCAAAATGATTCCTCAACGGTTGAAGTTGAAATGCTTGCACGAAGAGCTCCTTGAATAAAAGTGAGTTTATGGTTTTGGCCTTTTCTTTTCTTCTTCAGGCTTTAACATTAAGTGAAATTAGTGAAATTGTCTAATTTGTTTGTATATCTCCCTCTCTTCATTAAACCTGACAAACATCAGTCAACAGCTGGACAAGGCCTTGAAATCACCCATTTTATCAGTATAAAATGTGTGGGCAATACGTTATGCAGTCATGCAAGGATGCTGATTGGAATAAAATGCGTTTTTCAGCTGCTGTTGTGTCAAAATGCGCCCACCAGCCCTTTTTTTTAAAAAGCACTGGTCCAGAAGCTGCTTAATGTTTTCAGCAACGCAATAATGTCATTGTGGTCAGTTTTGTCCCAAACATTTTCTTACAATACCCGTCTAAGAGTGTGACGGCAGCTGCGGTTTCCTCTTCAGCGTAGCACTACATGAGGGCTAAGTGTAGGAGGAGAAGGAGGAAGAGGCAAAGGGGGGGGGAGGACTTGTACTTGTGTGATTGAGAACTCCACTGAAAAGTTTGCACCAAAGATTAACTGCTTCAGCTGATCCTCCCATGTGCATGTGCATGTGATCCTACCATGTGACACCGGAGGCTACTTCTAGGCATAATTTGCATACTAAACGGTGATTTGGTGTTAACTGGAGGACCTGGGTGGGGCAATGGGGGAGCTCTGTGCTGACAGCAGACAGAAGATCACGTACAGATGACTGAAAAGCTTCTGCCTCATTGCAGATTTGGTTTGAGGGGGCAAGACATTTTTTTAAGAAGGCGTTGCCCCCTCTTGCCCCTGCTTAGCCAGCCTTGGTCAAGATATGGCTTCATCAACTAGGAACTTACAACGGTGTTTGGGACACTACTTATACATTATAATGGGAGAAATGAAAATGGGCCATTTGGCCATTCACTCATTTTCTCCTATTCAAATGTATGACAAATGGCACACTTGCAATGAGATGTTTGTTTATAAAGAACTTCTAACATATGCTTTTTTCAGATACACTCACTCATTCTTGAGAGGATTTTGCTGCAATACAAGCCATGGTGCTGGTAAGTGTAGATTTCATTGGATATAGGTAAGAGCACTCACCACAGGAAAAGAGCTGGGAGTTAAGAGAGGACTGAGAAACACAGGAGGTTTAACTCTTCAAACACTCATCAGGGAAAAGTGAGGTCACTGGGTGACAAGATGGATGAACTATCAGGTCTGAATAACACCCAGCCTGCTTACATAGACTGTAGTTTGATCTGCTTCACTGAGATGTGGCTTTGTAACAACATATTGGACAGTGTTATTGAACTTCTTGGTTTTTAAATTTACTTGTTCTAGCAGACAGAGGAAAAGAAATGCCACTTTTCCATTAGTACCTACTCAGCACGGTTGGTCTTGGGTCAATTCTACTCCACACGGTTTGGTTTGTTTTCCATTACAATTGAGTAATATCTCAATGTGGGTGGGATCGCCATTGGTCTGCAGCTTTTGTCAGACTCTGGATAAGTAAAGGAGAGACAGCAAAGCCTTGGAGCAGTGGAAGCTAAAGGACATGTGATGATAAGGTAATGCTACATTGCTAAAATTGTCATATACACAATAAGCTGGAGGTAAACAATTTAACAATTGAAGATTCTAGTTAGTTATTGTAATATTTATGCTGTGACTAGTGACGCCACCCCCTACCCAATCAGTGACCACCAGTCTTGTAACTTTGTGTTTTCAGCACTACTCTGCACAGTTGGAAACACATCTAACCAGGTACTAAAAATAGTAACTGTTCCACATAACCATTACTAATTGAAGAATCTAAGAAGCGAGTAGAGCTGTAACGAACCACGCCAAGTAGTAATAAGTGGGAAAAGAGCATTAGATCACAGGCGTTCTCCACTTGCTCAGAGTTGATGGGGTGTTGTGGTGTCCCCACAGACCTACTGTTCATTGTAGCCACTGGATGAACCTCATTTTCTTTCCCTTTCATGTGCATGGGTCCAATTGCACACAAATAACTACCCATGGATGATGATGCTCATACCATATGAACACTTGTTTACTCATGAAGGCAGATATACATGTACTGCTTGTGTACATCCTATTATGACATTTAACTATCATACAAAATGTTTTAATTTTTGATAGTTGTTTTCATTTTGACCTGTTATTGTTGCTGTCTTATGTGGATTAATATTGGACCATCAACTTGTTGCTTATAGTTTTTTGTTTTTTTTGTTCTGTTTAGTCATCTTTGTTGTTCTTGGTGTGATGTACTTTTGTTGCTTTGTTTTCCCCGCACCCCATTGTCCTTCCTTTCTCTCTCCTCAGCCTGCGTTTTCAGGTCCCAACTAAATCCATAAAAATTAAGATTTCAACAGAAGGAATATTTTGGACTCCTCATTTGCAGAGCAAAATCTGTTAAAGCAATGGGAAGGGTTACAGTCATATTATACTGAATGCCTAAATTGCCAGACAGGACATGTTAGAAAAAAGAAAATAAAGTTTTAAGCCTAGCCTTAGTTTCATGTTTGATAATCTTTTTTGTAGAGCAAAACTCCCCCGGTCAACCAGCTTCTCCATATGGTATATATGGAGAAATAAATTATTACCAGACAAAGGGGTCAGATGACAGACTTTATGATTAATGCATTAACTGATTTGATTGCTTTATAAAAGAGCTTTTATTCTGATATTCGCACAGCTGTGTCTGTTTGATTTTATGTAGTACAGTGGGTAAAAAACCCATAATGCTTTCAATATTAACTGTTCAGTAAATTCCTCAGTCACATTGTATTAGTTTTGAATTTAGCTAAAACAGCACCCTGTAATAAGCACTTGTGAACATTGGTCTGATCTTTCAGTGCTCACCTTGTGCTTGATCACCTTATTATTTTTCTGATTAGTCAATAATTTTATCTTTTAAATATTTTCTAATCTATTGTATGTCAAGTTAAAGCCCAAATATGTTGAGATACAATTTATAGGTCATTTTGCCCAGTCCAGGTTTCAAGGTTCTTTCTCTTTTAATTTTCCCAATCTTAGTGGTCGGATTGTCCACTTACCTCTTCTAGTCAGTCAAACTTATTACTATAGGTGTTAAAAATACTATGAACAACACTCTGGAGGCATGACGAATCATGCTACAGAAATTATTTTTATCTTTGTTTCTTTTATTTCTTCTTTTTCCAAAAAAAAAAAAAAACATCAATATGGGAATGACTGAAACAAATATGACAACCAGTAATGTTTTTACTAAAATGAATCAAAGCAACTTAGTTCAAATATTCAATAATTTCTATTAATACTAAACTGTTCAAAACAATGTACATTGGCAAACAAACCTTAGAGTCACTATTTCGTATTTGGCCTATTCGATGACGATATTTCTCCCTTCTCAAAAAAGAAATCTCTGCCTATGCTGAAAAAAAAAAAAAAACTCCAAAATTGGGTATGCAAATGTTAAATTTAATGTCATGAACCTAGTCATAACCCCTACTTCTCAAAGAGTATCGTGAATCCAAAGCATATTAATAACAATTAATGAAAAATTATTTAAAATCCTGTTTTATGGTTTTGTTCATTTAGATTTTGTTATTGTGTAAAACCAAGCGCTGCTGATGCTGACAAAAGATTTGTCAGAGGTTTATTAATCACTTATAATATGCATCCTTTACAGCAATATCGGAAAGAGGTACTGTAAAATTAAGAGCACTCCCACGAACATGAGCCCACAGAAGAACAGCCAGACAGGAATGGGTCCTAAGGTAAATAGAAAAATGAATACATGAACAATAAATGAAGTTCAGAGATATGCTTTTAAAGTAAACAATAAATGAGAATACCAGACTTACTTTCTTTGGTGACAGTATGTACTTGACAGCGACTATCCACAGATACACTCAGCAATGCTGTTTTGTTACTTCTTTTGATATTTTGGCCTTTCAGCAGGTCAGGCAGAAAGACTACATCGGTCACAACGATACCATGTGACTCATGAACATAGTACAGCTTCTGCACAAATGAACAGAAAAATAAACTTTGATACATCTGCTTTATCTGTCCAGATTCAGGTTAGTATGATGTTTGTGTTACCTGTAAAGAAACAGATGTGTAAACTGCTACTGATCCTGTCACAGTCCCAAGGCCAAGAAACTTTCCAGAATCACTGTTAAAGATAAGTCAGACATTAATGCTTCCATCTGTTACCCTTAAAATTGTAATTGACCTTTGAACTAATTTCACTAAAAAATTATGGAAAATAAACTCATTTGAATCCTTAAGACTTGAAAACCATTCACTTATTTAGCAAATCCGGTAACTTGTTTTACTGCAAAATACATTGGTCCTAAAACACTAGACCTTGCAAAAATACATTTCGACACTATTTCTTAAATTTAAGTCAGTCATATAATGCATAACTCCTTTGCTGTCAGATTAAGACTTCTCGTGTTAACTATAATGTAGAAACTGAAGGATGAAAAAATGGGAGATGGAACCATTAGCAGTCAAATATATATGGTAAAATATATATGGTAAAATAAAGGGGAAGGTTGGGGGGAGCTAAAAGAAGGAGCTAAAAGAAAATAAATTCTTTCAAAATGATAGATTACACAAGTAAACATCTTAAGGAGCCTTTTTGGCTGCAGTGTAACTTCTGGTTGCAACATTATTGTGGAACTAGAGGGCATCCAAACTGATTCACCCAGCAAAATACCAGGTGGAAATTTACCCTGACGTATCCAGCTTTAACTTGCTGGTTATGCTGAGGGACAGGGAGGAGAGGGAATGTCACATGAGCTACAGTTACAGGTAACTGTCAAGGCAATTATTAAAAACCAGTAGGGCCCCTCTCTGAAAATATGAATTACTTTGACAAGCCCAACTGATATGTAAACAGGTTTTATTTGCAGTTTATAGAGGCGATGTCTGTCCTTTCTCCAAAACACAGACTTAATACAAGAAATAATTCACAAATCTATTGCACGTGAAAATCTGATTTGCTTTAAAACATGAAATTTTCCTTGATACCTTCTTGGTCTGGGCATTAAGGCTATGACCCAGTTAGGAACCTACAGGTCCTTCTCAAAATATTAGCATATTGTGATAAAGTTCATTATTTTCCATAATGTCATGATGAAAATA
The DNA here is from genome assembly GCF_021462225.1 of Girardinichthys multiradiatus. Taxonomy (NCBI): domain Eukaryota; kingdom Metazoa; phylum Chordata; class Actinopteri; order Cyprinodontiformes; family Goodeidae; genus Girardinichthys; species Girardinichthys multiradiatus. The sequence continues at coordinate 545,130 of NC_061796.1, forward strand.
TAACATTCATGTATTTTAGATTCATTGCACACTAACTGAAATATTTCAGGTCTTTTATTGTCTTAATACGGATGATTTTGGCATACAGCTCATGAAAACCCAAAATTCCTATCTCACAAAATTAGCATATCATTAAAAGGGTCTCTAAACGAGCTATGAACCTAATCATCTGAATCAACGAGTTAACTCTAACACCTGCAAAAGATTCCTGAGGCCTTTAAAACTCCCAGCCTGGTTCATCACTCAAAACCCCAATCATGGGTAAGACTGCTGACCTGACTGCTGTCCAGAAGGCCACTATTGACACCCTCAAGCAAGAGGGTAAGACACAGAAAGAAATTTCTGAATGAATAGGCTGTTCCCTGAGTGCTGTATCAAGGCACCTCAGTGGGAAGTCTGTGGAAAGGAAAAAGTGTGGCAGAAAACGCTGCACAACGAGAAGAGGTGACCGGACCCTGAGGAAGATTGTGGAGAAGGGCCGATTCCAGACCCTGGGGGACCTGCGGAAGCAGTGGACTGAGTCTGGAGTAGAAACATCCAGAGCCACCGTGCACAGGCGTGTGCAGGAAATGGGCTACAGGTGCCGCATTCCCCAGGTCAAGCCACTTTTGAACCAGAAACAGCGGCAGAAGCGCCTGACCTGGGCTACAGAGAAGCAGCACTGGACTGTTGCTCAGTGGTCCAAAGTACTTTTTTCGGATGAAAGCAAATTCTGCATGTCATTCGGAAATCAAGGTGCCAGAGTCTGGAGGAAGACTGGGGAGAAGGAAATGCCAAAATGCCAGAAGTCCGGTGTCAAGTACCCACAGTCAGTGATGGTCTGGGGTGCCGTGTCAGCTGCTGGTGTTGGTCCACTGTGTTTTATCAAGGGCAGGGTCAATGCAGCTAGCTATCAGGATCTTTTGGAGCACTTCATGCTTCCATCTGCTGAAAAGCTTTATGGAGATGAAGATTTCATTTTTCCGCACGACCTGGCACCTGCTCACAGTGCCAAAACCACTGGTAAATGGTTTACTGACCATGGTATCACTGTGCTCAATTGGCTTGCCAACTCTCCTGACCTGAACCCCATAGAGAATCTGTGGGATATTGTGAAGAGAACGTTGAGAGACTCAAGACCCAACACTCTGGATGAGCTAAAGGCCGCTATCGAAGCATCCTGGGCCTCCATAAGACCTCAGCAGTGCCACAGGCTGATTGCCTCCATGCCACGCCGCATTGAAGCAGTCATTTCTGCCAAAGGATTCCCGACCAAGTATTGAGTGCATAACTGTACATGATTATTTGAAGGTTGACGTTTTTTGTATTAAAAACACTTTTCTTTTATTGGTCAGATGAAATATGCTAATATTGTGAGATAGGAATCTTGGGTTTTCATGAGCTGTATGCCAAAATCATCCGTATTAAGAAAATAAAAAACCTGAAATATTTCAGTTAGTGTGCAATGAATCTAAAATATATGAATGTTAAATTTTCATCATGACATTATGGAAAATAATGAACTTTATCACAATATGCTAATATTTTGAGAAGGACCTGTACAACACTACTTTACAGTCACCAAAATCTACATAGGCAATAATGGCAAATAATAGAAAAGTGGTCAGATAGAGCAACATCAGTTACAGACACCTTGGAAATGTTTAGACCTTTAGTGATGATCAAGTCCAAAATATGTCCCTGTTTGTATGTTTGCTGTTTAACATGTTGAGTCAAACCAAAATTTCTGAGAGTGTCACATAGATCTATTGCACTTTTGTCTTCAAGATTGTCCATGTGAATGTTGAAGTCTCCCAGAATAATTAAATGGTCATAATCAACACATATCACAGATAAAAGCTAATTAAAATCACTGAAAAAGTTTGTTTTGGACTTAGGAGGCCTGTAAATATGGTTCGAACATGGTTCGGACCGGGCTCTTTACCTGGAGAGCCTAATATTCAAAAGAGTCAAATTTGCCCAGAAATACCTTTTTACATTTTAGTAAATCTTTAAACAAAGTGGCCACCCCTCCACCTTTTCTTTGTTGTCTGCTCTCGCAAAGGAAATTGTAGTTCGGAGGCGTCGCCTCTATCAGAATTGGAGCTTCATTAAATTCATGCAACCATGTAAAATAAAAACAGTTAATAAGGGGCGCAGCGCTGGTGGTGTAGGGGGTTAAGCGCATGACCCATGAACGGAGGCTTTAGTCCTTGACGTGGCCATCCCGTATTTGAGTCCTGGCCCCGGGGGCATTTGCCGCATGTCTTCCGCTCTTTCTCCAACCCCATTTCCTGTCTTACTACTGTCAAAAAAATACTCGGAAAAATAAAGGCCACTAGTGCCGCAAAAAAATTCTTGACAAAAAAAAAACAAACTGTTACTAAAACTCGGGTCTTAGACCAGGAGTCCAAGTTGGGTCTCATGTCTTTAGGGCACAAGTCTTAAGTCAAGTCTGAAGTCTTTTATTTTTGAGACTTAAGAAGTACTCGAATTGGAGTCTCTGGTTTATGCGTCTGCTCTGCCTTCTCAAACCCACAGTTGGTAGTGGCAGTGCTCACATCCAGCCATATTTTGCTGGAGCTTTCTTCCTGTTTAAAATTTAAAAGTCAGTAACTTGAAGCAATCAGCTTAGATAGAAAACTTTTTTTTAACAGAATAATAAACTTGATTGAATTGTTTAATAAGCAAGAATGAATGTATGTAACTGACTTTGACTTTGTAATTGACTGAATAGCTAATAGTCAATGCTGTACCACATACGATCTAGAGATTTCTCCACAGAAAACATTCTTTAAGGTGTTAAAAGATGCAAATAATACAATCTCATGTACAAAACATAAAAAAACTCTGCCCAAATAACTAACTATAGGGCAACATTCAAGTTTATTTATCTTTTTTTTGGGTTTGTTTTTTCTTTTCTGTGTTCTGTCAGGCAGAGTGGCACTCAGAATTGTTGTCTGAGTGCCAAGAAGAAGCCCAACAGATTTACTTTCACAAGTGGAGCATTACGGCTAATGCTTTAATGCTCTGCTTGATATTTATAAAATAAACTTTATTAGAAACTGTTTTGCTTAAATAAGAAGCAAGAAAGAGAGAGAGGTGGGACACAAAAGGAAACAGGGAGAAAAGAATGGAGGAGAGAAAGAAGGATGAAGAGATTACAAGATAACGTCCAAGAAGATTGCTTCTACACCTGAAGAAAATATATAACAACAGCATTGTTACCAAAAAGTGCAAGGTACTAATGAATGCAAGATGTATTTAGATGTGGCTCAGTGTAGAACATCTGTATATCTGTTAATACCCGGATGGAAACACCTGTGGGTCTGAGTGTGAGCGACCTTGTGTATACTAGGTTTCTTCATGAAAATATGGAATAACGGGTATGAGGAGCCACAGACCTCCCCCCCTGGACCCGAGACACACACGGAGGACATCCAATCCACAGACATCCAAAGGCCCCCTTGTTATGATTCTGGTCCATCTGCCTGCTCTGTCATCATGCAATTTCGACTCTGTTTTCTGCCTCTGGTTTCATGCCTCTGCCTGCTCCTTGTCTGACGTCCCTAGCCCTGGATCTCGACCATGTTTCTGTCCACAGATTTACGGCCCAGCCAAGCCCCTGGTTTATTCAACCTGAGCCTGTCCGGCTTTCAAGCCTGCTTGGATTCATTGTCAAGAGGACAATCACAGCTCTCTGTGTTCCAGCCTCAGCTTCAGCTGATTCCCCTGAGGTTCTGGATTACATCTTCTTCTGGGTTCCGCTCCTCTTTCCCAGACTGAGAAGGTTAGTGGCTTTACTTAACTCTGTTCTAGTCCTGAGTTTTATTCAGCCACTAACTCGCCTCTCTGTCCTCGGTGATTCGTGGAAACTGACTGCTGGTCTCCTGTTCTCTGATTCCTGTTTTGCTGAATAAACTTTCTACGCCGGAGCAGATCCAGCCATGGACCCAGAGACCCGAGACCCACAACAATGGACGTCATATATTCACTCGCAGTCCCCATACATACTCTATACTGCCAGGTACAGGTGCCGATACCCCAGAGGGGCAACCAGCCCCCAGACCCAGGAAGTGGTGCCCTTCCTTCCGGGGTGGAGACAGGCAGACCGCACTAGTGCTGGCACCGCCCGAACCCAAGCACAGCCCCCAATGAGCCCCTTCCCCAACCGTAGAGGGGGCCATTGACAAAAGAGGGGTCTACCTGGTCCAAACAAGCCCACCAACCAGAGCTGTCCCAGGATGAAACAGTCCCAACCCCCCAATGAATTCCAATCTCAACCCCCACACAACGCCACCCCAGCCTCCGCCCACAGGCGCAATAGAGTAGACACCACAGAGCACCATGTTCAGAATGTAACCCTCTACCCCGCATCAAGATGGGACAAATTCACCCGGTAAGAGGTCCCTGGTTTTATGTCATATTTAGGCTACTTTGGACTTGAAAATTTGACAACGAAATATGCCCATTCTGTGTCACAATTGTCTTTTATCACGTCTTTATTTATAATTTCCCTTTGGGATGAATACAGTACTTTTGTATTTAATCCTAATATAATGTCAATTACTGCCAAATGTCTTCAATTTAAAGATGTTTTCTTTCAATTTCTGCATTTATGGAAAAAGAATGTCACAGGCACTTTAACACAACAAAATACAGTTTTTATCATCCAGATCTCCTGAATCAGTTACCTGAGAGCCAGACTGGAGATAACTTCAGTACCACAGGGAGATGTTAGCATGGGAAGGAAGATCTTGCCATCCCACTTGGTAATATAGCAAGGAGGAGGTTTTTTGTCTCTTTTATGAGGGATTTGCACTGTGTAAAGCCTTCGTGCATCATTCTCATCTTCACAATTTCCAAACCTGAAAATAGATGAAAACAATTCAGATGGACTTATCAAGATGAGAAACCTCCTCCTATTTCCTTTTCTAATGTACCTGCAAGCCATATATCGATATGATTTTTCAGCTATTTGAGGCAGGGTTTCATGCCAGTTTAGACCTGTAACCAGCTGGTTGCCACTCCATACACTGCAGGTAAAGTCCCGCCCTACAGTAACAAGTTTCTGAAAGAGGAAACATGATATTTAAAATGTCTAATGAACTGAGCTCTTAGAACATTCATAACATCCACATTAAGAGCTGTCAATAGCTCACCTTGCTTCCAATACTCATATCCAGGTCTTCAATTTCCTCTTCATGTGCTTTAAAATCAAACTTTTTCTTGAGAGATGGAAACTTAAAAAAACAACAAAACAACTATGTCAAAACAAAAACACACAACTCAGACATCTAGATCCAAACAAACCTATTACCTATTAAGGGTGTCCCAATTTGGATTTCTTTTTTGCCCCCAAAAATGATTTGCCAATACAGAGTTCCACTGTCATTTTTTGTTAAACAATGGGGCATTTTGTAAGTATTAGGCTCATGAAAAGCAGCAACAAAATACTGTCAGTGTTTTGAAAGCCTTCCCCCGAAAAAATGCATATGGTTGTCATAAAGTGGTGTGTGAATATGTTAGAAAAGCGCAGACAGTATACTTCGCCTTCAGCTATCAAATATTCAAGTAATTGAATACTCAAAAACTGTTAGATTAATGGAGTATCAGATATAACTGTATAATGCTAGTTGTTCCCAAACCATTTTTTTGCCGTGAGGCTCCCTGACAGAATGTACAATAATAGCTGAAATAAGGCAATTACTATCCATTATTGTCTGTCTTTTAATTAATTAAAATCCTTACAACTTTGCTGTGAGGTTAGTTTAAAAAAAACTCACCAACTACCCTCATAGGTACTATGGAGTCAGGCCCATAGTTTTAAAATTTTCTTCCATGACTTTGACCTCACCTGTTTCCAGTAAAGCTGTTCACATGTGGAATATTCCAAATGTGTGTTTTTTCAGCATTCCTCAGCTTTCCTAGTGTTTTGTTGACCCCGTCCCAACTCTTTTGAAATGTGTTGCAAGCCTCAAATTCAAAATAGGAGAATATTTGCAAAACAAAACCAAAAAACACAATTACACTTATCAATATTCACAATAAATATCTTGTCACACCCACTTGTGTGATTTGCATGACGAAGTACTCCTATTCCTTTCTGAAATCTGTTCTCCACTGGTAAAGTGTATGGAAGAGATGAAATGGGTTGCAATGTTGGCAAATCTTTCAGATATCTTTGACCAAATAATATCACTGAACACCTCTCTGCTGGGCAAAGAAAGCCAAATATCTTTGGCACATGATCGAGTCTCTACATTGAGAAAATAGTTGGACTTATGGTGTTGTCATGTTAATCAGAGCTCGGTGGAAATGTTTGCAACATTGGAAGATTTTGAGAAGGGAGAGCTGTTACTGAATTTTCAATTCAATTCAATTCAGTTTATATACAGGTCCTTCTCAAAATATTAGCATATTGTGATAAAGTTCATTATTTTCCATAATGTCATGATGAAAATTTAACATTCATATATTTTAGATTCATTGCACACTAACTAAGACTCCGTTCAACACCATATTCCTTTTGTGATTTTTCCATAACTGCCATAATTGCTGGTTTGATTCCATACACACCCACTGCTGTTTTGTTTTATTTTGTTTAGTTAGATATTTTACCCCTTTTGTGTAGAACTTTGCATGTTTGATTAGGTGAAGATTATTGAATTGAAGAGCGAATTGTATCAGGACTGTTAATTTAATAAATATAATATAGATAAAAAGAAGGCGTTTGTGTTTATTTTGTGCGAGAGTGATTTGTCAGTCAAAATAAGGTTCCCACGTTTTGGCAGAAACGGTTGATTAAACAGTGACATCTAATAATAGTTACCAACTATTACCGAGAATTTAATAATTATAATTATCAAAGGCTTTGAGCCACAATTACAACACCAGAGGACATCTCTGGTTTCGATTCATAAATGAGGATTTTTGGTTAAGAAATTAATTTTCTCAAAATTATGATTTTTAATTATAATTCTTGATAAATATTAATTAATCAATAATCATAATCCCAACAGTCCTAATACCACCGCCCTTTTGGGCTGGTATTCACAGGACAGCCCTTAACAGACCGAAATATTATTTAATAAAAAATTAAAGTATTAATATTAAATAATAAATTCATATTCATAATCACAACATTAGTGACAATGACCAGAATTAAGAAATTCACTTAAAATCCATAGTCTGTCAGATAAATCTCCAAAAATTCACCAAGAATGTTTTCAGCACTAGAGGCCTTTCTGTTTGATAGTAGGCAAACAGGAAGGAGGGGCAAAGAGAGGGGGAGACATTTGGCAAAGGTCGCCGGGTCCGGGACTCGAACCCGGGACGGCCGCTTCAAGGACTATAGCCTCTATATGTGGTCGCGCGCTGCCCCCTACACCACCAGCGCCGTGCCGAACAAGAACATTTGTAATCGTCATTATTGATTAGCATATATCTTTATACATTATTATTATACAACAAGCAGTCAGTCCAAATTGAACAATGTTTATGGGGGATTACAGGCATTGTCTACTTAAGTAGTGTGCAAAATTCCACAGTGTTCGTACGTTGTAGTGACGTGCTTTGAGATAGAATTTTAGCTAGAGTAGGTACTTTTCAGGATTGTGCACAAAAGACATGCCGAAGGTTTAAGCTCTCTAGGTACCACGAGTGATTTTTGGGGAATTTTTTTATGAGCGAAAGTTCGGAGGTACATTTTTGCCCATGAGGCATGCCCACTTTGGCCAATAATTACCATATTGATAACATAGTCTCTAGGTGGTATTCTGAAGGAATGTACCAAATCTTATGAAAATCCATTCAGCCATTTTGGCTATATAAATTTCTCTTGACTATAGCACCCCCTAGGCTTGGATCCCTTTGAAAATGAGTATGTACCTTCAGTTTGTTCTTATGCACTACTGGTATGAAAATATTTCTAGATCTTAATCTATTTTCAAGTTGGGCCAAAAAAACTTTTTTTTTTTTGCTTCAAAAAAGTTTTTTTTGTTTTGCTTCGATTTGCCTTGGCCCTAAGGAGTTTACAAAAATAGGTTTCGTGCATATTATGCAACATTGTTGCTAATTAGCATAACTCTATGATTTTTTTTTTCAAAAATCACATGATTTATAATGACTCAAAGAACATCAAGGAATTGAGATTTTTTATCTGCAAGTAGCAGTTTCAGAGATAACCACCAAAATGCATTTTACATTATAACAGCATCATCTAGTGGTTAAACTCTGAATTTTTTTATGTAACTAGGTAGCACAGTTCTGCATACGATCTGTGATTTCCCCGACAAAGTCTTTTAAATTCACTGAGTTCAAAGGTCAAATGTGAGATAGCATATATACCATGCCCACTACTTAATGAAATTAAAAGCACTTCCTCAGGCCAAGGTCTTGAACATGTACCAAGTTGCGTGTCAATCCATCAACGGTTATGCATATATAAACTTTGGTGCCTATAGCGCCCCCTATGATTGAATATGCATCAAACTAAATGTATAGACACAATAACTCATCCTCTATCAGGATCTCTAATTTTGTTTGGAAATGATGAAATATGGTAGAGGTATTGTCATTTAACTTTTGTGCTAGCTTGCGATTAAAGTTTCTCCGCACGTAGCTTTAACAACATTCAAACATTTGAGAATGATTTTATACCATTTTGTCCCGCTAACTCTGTAGATGATATGTACAGAGATTCATCTTGATTGAGCTCTAAATGTAGGAGGAGTTATCAAAAATATTTTGCCTTTGTCATGATGTAGCAAAAAATCTATTGAGGCGGAAGTGGGCGTGGCCAATTACAAAGTGATTGAATCATTCAAGGAACAAGGGGATATAAAGCTTCGGCGTGTGGGACTTACGGTTTGGAAGTTATATGCCCAAACGTGTTGTCATACATAATAGCGCCCGTTAGTTATAAGGGGGTCTGAATTTTTGTTTCTGAGTAGCGGTTGCGGTTCCCTACTAGGCTGCTATGTCAGTTATTTCCCAGCATTTTCTGGTTCTTGCGCCCGACAACTTTTAGTGGAGAATAATAATAATAATAACAAAAATAATAATAATATTGAAAAAACTAAGCAAAAACAATAGAGTTCCCTGCTTCGCTAGGAGCAGGCTAACGGCCATGCTTGCCATGGCCTTCGCTCACTCCCGCGGGCTTTAAACCCTAATAATAATAATGCAAAAACAAAGCAAAAACAATAGGGTTCCGTGGTCCACTGGGAGCAGACGAACGGCCATGCCTTGCATGGTCTATGCTCGCTGCCGCAGGCTTGGAACCCTAATGAAAAAGTATTTTATTGCATTTAATGGCTAATGTGGGAATATTTTTAACCCTAAAAAGTTACCAAAGCTTACCTCCCAAACTCTGATGTATCCATCAGTGCCTCCGGTCATCAGAAGGTTCATGTCAGGACTGAACCTGACAACTTTCTGAAGAGGGTCATGTGGGTTAAGGTCTGACAGCACTTCAGCTAAATTGGTCACTGTTATATGAGCTGTCTCATCCCTTGTATCCGACATGTCACCAGTTGCAGCACGTTTATTAAGGTTACCTTTATCAGGTTTCCCAGATCTCCGTCTGGCATTACTTTGTTCAAAGGTGTTACCTATAGCAGAATAGCAGAAATGACACAATGATACAAATAATGAAATAGGAATTAAACATAAAATTTTCTTTATGGACCTAAATAAACATCAAATGCCAAACAAACCTAAAAAAAAATCATCATCACGGTCTACTTTGTCATTTAAAAATTCTAAAACTACTTTTGTGACAAATCAATGGTATAAAACGATTAATTTGCAAAGTAACCTCTGCCATTACTAAAGCTGCTGTTGCCAAGCCTCGCTGCACACAACCCTGCCCCTTTAACAAATCCTAGGGAAACCTGAAAAGACCATCTCCAGAGTAGGACCCTTTACCCGTGAAAGTAAAGCCCCGGGAAAGTAAAATTACCAGGGCAAATTTGTATCGAAACCTGGCCTTTCTAGATCGTGACCTGAGCTATCTAAAGCGTTGGATGAGGATCAACTCCTCCAAGTCCAACCCCATGGTTCTCGATTGGAAAAGGGTGGCTTGCCCTCTTCAGGTTGGATAGGAGCTCCTGCCTCAAGTGGAGGAGTTCAAGTATCTCAGGGTTTTGCTCACAAGTGACGAGAAAATTGAGTGGGAGATCAACAGATGGATCGGTGCTGCCACCGCATTAATGTGGACGTTGTGTCGGTCCTTTGTGGAGAAGAGAGAGCTGAGTTGATGAGCGAAGCTCTCCATTTACCAGTCGGTCTACGTTCCTAGCCTCACCAACGGGCGTGAACCGGATACAAGCGGCTGAAATGAGCTTCCTCCGCAGGGTGGCTGGGCACTCCCTTAGAAATAGGGTGAGGAGCTCAGCCATCCAGGAGCTCAGAGCAGAGCCGCTGCTTCTCCACATTGAGAAGAGTTGAGGTGGCTCTGGCATCTGTTTCGGATGCCTCCAGGGCATCTCCCTCCTGGAACACCTCGCCCAGGAGGTGTTCCAGGCACTTCCCACCGGGAGAAGGCCCAGGAGACGGCCCAGGACACGCTGGAGGGACTACAGCATGTCTCTCGACTGGCCTGGAAATGCCTTGGACTCCCCCTAGAGGAGCTGGAGGAGGTGTCTGGGGAGAGGGAAGTCTGGGCTTCTCTACTAACACTTGAAAAATACTACCCCCAAGCCAGGCTTTGACAGAGGATTATAAAATCTGGTACACATATGTAACTTCTCAGGATCCTCAAACAGTCTGCGAATTTGGATCAAAGCCACCACTATCTCTTGTCAACACATGCTGTATGAGCGAACTCCTCCTACAGCTTTTGACTTACAGACTACAAAATTACTTAGTATACTCTCAAGGCATTGGGGATCAAAATTTATCAAAAGCTTTTTTTCCTGCAAGCAAGTGTGTTGGGATGGCACCGTGGCAAAACTCAGTATCTTGCCAGTTGCATACGGTTGGCTGTAAATCACACATGCATAATCCAATTTTCACCAAACTGGATGTGAAAGATTTTTTTCAACCTACAAACAGCTCAATAGGAAGGGTTTTGTTGCACCAAAGGATGTGACCAAGCCTCAATATCTGACTTCTCGCATTAAAAGATGATGACATCTACAAACAAGGTCACGGTGGCACCAAACTTTCTGTGTCTCATCACAGAGTAGCTCTAAGCACATTCACAGGTACATTTTGCTTATCACTTTAACCCTGTCCACTTAGAACAGTCAAATTTCAATGTCTCGCCATTCATACGGTTGGCTCTAAATTTTAGATGCATCATCCTATGTGCTCTGAATTGGATATGAATGATCTTTGTCAACCTACAAACAGCTCAATAAGATAAGGCTGCAACAAATCATGTGGGTGTGGCCAACCCTCAACCTCTGACTTCTTGCCATTAAAAGACTAATGTGGCATATTTTTGTAGTGTATTTCAGTAAAGTCGTGCAGCGGGCTTACTGGGAGTGTAGAGGCAGCGACTTATTACCCATTACCCAGTCGCAATCCAAGCTGGAGCCGCACTGAGCTAGCAGAGCTGCCAACGCTGTTTGGAGCTTTAAGTATTTACTAATAATATTATATTTACTTTAACCTATTTGGATTAATTTCAGAATACATTCCATGACCATTACATTTGTATATATGTTTGCATTTTCTGTGGATGGATCAATGTTCTTAACGAAAACAGGAATCCTGATCCTATTTTTGCAATACAGAATTAATTAAATTAAACATGAATTTTGTTAACATGCTGCTCTCTTTAAAACTATTGACAATTTACAAACTCTTAAAACAAATCCATCCTCTTGTAGTGTTGATCTTTAAAAAAAGATCAACACTACAAGTTATACAAAAGATGGGTTGTTCCAATTAGAGGGAGGTGGAACAAAGAACGATGTACAGTCCAGTACAGCAAGACACAAAAAAAGAAATACTTAGACTATCTTCATAAATTATTTATTTTATTTTATTTATTTAATTATTTATTTGTTATAAATGAAGTTCAGTATAGACCCTAACTAGTTAGAGAAAGAATGATTCACAACTACAAAGTTAAACACATATAAAAAGATGAAGGATCTGAAACATAATGGGCAGAGAGGATGTCGAGTTTTTTATCTATGCTCTTTGCTACTTCTGCATGTTGTTTCACAGACTGGTTGTTTGTTCTTTCTGAAGCGTCCTAAATAAAGTATTTTAAAGATGGCTTCCTACAGTAGCTTTTGATTTGACAAATGGCTAAAGAGCAATTCCACCTCATTTTTCACTACCTTGAACATTTTTTAATCTGCTCTAGTTTAAACAGATAAAATAATTAACAATGCAAGAAAAGCACTGAAGTCACCCTTTATTGAACTACAGCACATTAGAAATGCTCAAGGTAGTAAATAATTAGGTGGAAATGCTCTTTAGCTATTTGCGAAATCACAAGCTACAATAGGAAACCAACTTTAGCTACGCTATAAAAAGATCTTTGAAAATGAGTACACCCTCTCTCCCTGTTATGACTGAAACATGTGCACTAACACTGTGTGTTTAAACTGTTCCTTAAAGTTCTTTGTCTTAGTTTTTAATTAACTATATTTAAGTTTGGGTTAAGATATGTCAGGTTTAATTAACCAACACTAAAAACTGTTGGAGGCCAACTCTGCATCAAATAATTAAAAAAGTAAAGTAAGAGAGAAAATTCTGGATCAAAATCACAGGTTTAAATGTTAATCACAGTTCCGACTCCAAATGGAAATGAGAATATGTAAATAATTTTGCTAAGGAAAAACAAAAAAATAATTTTCAAAACAACTGATAATCTTATGCTAATTGTAGTAAACCTTACCATCTTTATGAACAGCCTTTTTTTCTTTCTGCAAGCAGAGTTTAAAAGTCACGAGACTACATGTCCCGTCCTGCCCAGCAGCAATAACACCATCACCCACAGCCATGTTCATAGTGGCACGTTTGTCCGTATCATGAGAGTGCAGAAGACTGATGCTGTACTGATTTTTTCCAACCATCTGCAGATCCAGGAAATGCTGAAAGACAAAAGTTTGCTACTGATAAAAGTAGATTATCAGTCTCCCTATTTCTGTCAATAAGTTTTCATGAAAATGTCACCAAAATATTGGAAATTAATAATTATTGTTCAGAATTCACATATTTATTATTAGAAGTACAAGCTCTGATACATAGGAGTAAATTGTACAGATAGAATTGACTAAATTTACATTGTAGTTTTCTGACCTGGTCAGCCACTCAAAGCACTTCCCACACAATCAACACATTTACACACAGATTAATGTCAATATATTAGGGTAGAATGGGGATAGCTGTAACGTACCGGGTCACTTGTAACACTTCCAATTTCTTAAATAAGGATTAAGTTACAAATTATTTGATTTGTTGTTCACATGCCCAATATAGTTCTTAAATCACTTGAAAAAAATTAAGTTGCACGTAATGGCAAACATGGGCAATTTAAGAAGAAAAAATTATTTGTAGACAAAAAGAACGTTTTTGCTTTATTTCATTTTCAAATAGCACTACCAGCTATGTAGTTAAACTTCTGACACCTAAATCGCATTTTTTTGTATGTCTATGGGGATGTATTCTATGCATGTCTTTGATGCTAATGTTTTAGCTGTTAGCTGTAATGTAAGCTGTTATGTAAGCTAGTCTGGGTCAGTTGTAAGTCTCAGGGAGTTGTAGCAGCCATTGAAATTTTACAACTTAGCCCACGATTACTTTAACTTGTGTTTTTAGATTTCCTTTGAATTGCAATGAAACTGTGATGCTCACATTTCTCACTGGGGTCAAAAGCTCCGACCCCTTGACATGAGTGTTTATGGCCCACTCAAAACATTTATCAGCATTTAGATTGTAAAAGAGGGGTTTTAGTAATAATTTTCTCCCCAACTCTCAAAATTAAAAAGGCTGAATTTAAAGAAAATTAAAGCTGCAAGCAGCATTGAAGGTCCTCCCACCTCAGCGCAACTCGGCCTGTGCAGCGACCGCGAGAACCTGGCATCGCTGGCGGCACACCACCAACGAGGCCGTCGTTCAATTCCAAATATCACCTCTAGGTGGCGCTATGAGCATCATGTCATGATCTTCACTCATGCAGAATTCTGGTCTGGCGAGAAGCATTCAAAATTTGGGGGAAATCCGACGTTCCAGATGGAAGCTTCAATGTAATCCAATATAGCTTTTTAGGGGCTGACAAAGATCAAACATATTTATTTTGGAGTGAATGCACGTGTAATTTAGGGCCAAACGTATGGCCGTTTCGTGACATCCGAATTCGCTACGCCATCATAGCCACACCCTCCAGCTAAAGCAGTAAGTACTGGCAACTGTGTTAGACCATCATGTTATTTGTTACTTGGGACAGTTTCACATTGATTAGGTGAAGAACATCAAAAATTGACTCTCCAAAGGAATACATGACACCCGTTGTTCTCAGGGAGCGGGGCTTTGATGATGTCAGCATCTGATCAGTGAATATTGTTCAGAACCAGAGGCAGATCAATCTTAGAAGGTTTCAGGTTTCTGTGAATTTCCTTGTAGGAGCTACAGGTCCTTCTCAAAATATTAGCATATTGTGATAAAGTTCATTATTTTCCATAATGTAATGATGAAAATTTAACATTTATATATTTTAGATTCATTGCACACTAACTGAAACATTTTAGGTCTTTTATTGTCTTAATACAGATGATTGTGGCATACAGCTCATGAAAACCCAAAATTCCTATCTCACAAAATTAGCATATTTCATCCGACCAATAAAAGAAAAGTGTTTTTAATACAAAAAACATCAACCTTCAAATAATCATGTACAGTTATGCACTCAATACTTGGTCGGGAATCCTTTGGCAGAAATGACTGCTTCAATGCGGCGTGGCATGGAGGCAATCAGCCTGTGGCACTGCTGAGTTCTTATGGAGGCCCAGGATGTTTCGATAGCGGCCTTTAGCTCATCCAGAGTGTTGGGTCTTGAGTCTGTCAACGTTCTCTTCACAATATCCCACAGATTCTCTATGGGGTTCAGGTCAGGAGAGTTGGCAAGCCCTTGATAAAACACAGTGGACCAACACCAGCAGCTGACACGGCACCCCAGACCATCACTGACTGTGGGTACTTGACACTGGACTTCTGGCATTTTGGCATTTCCTTCTCCCCAGTCTTCCTCCAGACTCTGGCACCTTGATTTCCGAATGACATGCAGAATTTGCTTTCATCCGAAAAAAGTACTTTGGACCACTGAGCAACAGTCCAGTGCTGCTTCTCTGTAGCCCAGGTCAGGCGCTTCTGCCGCTGTTTCTGGTTCAAAAGTGGCTTGACCTGGGGAATGCGGCACCTGTAGCCCATTTCCTGCACACGCCTGTGCACGGTGGCTCTGGATGTTTCTACTCCAGACTCAGTCCACTGCTTCCGCAGGTCCCCCAAGGTCTGGAATCGACCCTTCTCCACAATCTTCCTCAGGGTCCGGTCACCTCTTCTCGTTGTGCAACGTTTTCTGCCACACTTTTTCCTTCCCACAGACTTCCCACTGAGGTGCCTTGATACAGCACTCTGGGAACAACCTATTCGTTCAGAAATTTTTTTCTGTGTCTTACCCTCTTGCTTGAGGGTGTCAATAGTGGCCTTCTGGACAGCAGTCAGGTCGGCAGTCTTACCCATGATTGGGGTTTTGAGTGATGAACCAGGCTGGGAGTTTTAAAGGCCTCAGGAATCTTTTGCAGGTGTTTAGAGTTAACTCGTTGATTCAGATGATTAGGTTCATAGCTCGTTTAGAGACCCTTTTAATGATATGCTAATTTTGTGAGATAGGAATT
Source organism: Girardinichthys multiradiatus (assembly GCF_021462225.1). Taxonomy (NCBI): domain Eukaryota; kingdom Metazoa; phylum Chordata; class Actinopteri; order Cyprinodontiformes; family Goodeidae; genus Girardinichthys; species Girardinichthys multiradiatus. The sequence goes on from NC_061796.1 coordinate 560,969, forward strand.
TTGGGTTTTCATGAGCTGTATGCCAAAATCATTCGTATTAAGACAATAAAAGACCTGAAATATTTCAGTTAGTGTGCAATGAATCTAAAATATATGAATGTTAAATTTTCATCATGACATCATGGAAAATAATGAACTTTATCACAATATGCTAATTCTTTGAGAAGGACCTGTATATCAACTTCGTCTTTTATGGTGAGAAGTCATATTTTGAGGCGTGGCCACGCCCACACGCCTTCATGTATCAAAAGCTTTTGATAACTTTTGATCCCCAGTGCCTTAAGAGTATACTGAGTGATTTTAAAGTCTCTAAGTCAAAAGCTGTAGAAGGAGTTCGCTCAGATATGCGGGCTAGAAAGGGCAAAACTGGGGTCAAAATGGCAACTTCAATCCAAAATGGCCAACTTCCTGTGGGGTTTGGACCAATGTTCCAAGAGACTTTTTTGTAGGTCCTGAGAAGTTATATATGTGTACAAAATTTCAGACTCCTTAGTCAAAGCATGACTTGGGGCTGATTTTTAAAATCTTCTAGGGGGTGCAATGCCGCCACGGCCACACCCTCTAGCCAAACCTGTCAGTACTGGAGACCAAGTTAGACTGTTGTGTTATCTGTCATTGGAGACAGTTTCATGTTGATTAGGTGAAAGAGATCAAATATGGGCCACACTAAGTGAAACATTACACTTCTTGTTCTCAGGGGGCAGGACTTCAATGATGTCAGCAGTTGACCATTGAATATTGTTCCAGTCATCATATGGATAAATCCCAGAAGGTTTCATGTCTCTGTGACTTTCCTTGTAGAAACTTGTTATGGAAATTTTAGTGCCTTGTTTGATTTGCTCCTTGATACTCAACAGGAACTGACATAAGTATTAGAACCCCTCTGTGTTGTTCCATTCTTCTTTGCTTAGTCTTAGAGTAATTGTTTCTCAGCCTTCTGCTTGTAGCTGTGAGAGATAATATGTATGCCACACTGTTAAGATTATGTCTAGGACAACAGGTCTCATGAGAGTCACCTTGAAAACTGTTGTAGCTTATAGGAGAACTTTTACTTTGTTTGGTCAGAATGATTTGGCAGCACTACTGAGCACATCTCCAATGCTGTAAAATCCTTCTCTCTTGCAAGATTAAAATAAAGATGATTCTGAGTGACATACATCAGTCTCTGGATGCAAATTTTTCTACAACAATTTGGCGTCGCGAACAGGATTCCTTGACAAATTTACTCTGGGGACATTGATGAAGAAGTGCCAGGCGCCAGCCTTGGAAGAGATTCCTTGCCTTTACCCCGCTTAGTGTTACAGGGACAGAGGACTTCTGCGTCAAGGTTCCTGGGAGACTCAGCACTGGAATCCAGAAAGAACCAGATTTCTTCCCAGAGATGGTGAGATCTTGAAACAGCACAATTTAATAATTATTATCATTAGGTTATATTAGAAATACAAAAACAAATTAAAACAAGGGCCTATAAATTAAATTGCAAAAATAGTGAAAATAATAATAGGCTTAATAATAATAAGGACTTGTTAAATTTTAACTAAAAGTTTAAAAGTAACCGTTTTCTACTGGGGACAAAGGGGATCTGGGATTTTTCCCTCCTTGGAACAGGAGCGAGGTGTACGAACCTCGCTGGCGCGGTTGACGCCACGCTGCGCGCGGGTGAACAGTAAATCACCAATAGAGACCCCTCCCTGTACGGTTGAGCGAGGGTCCCCTAATGAGTAAGTTAGGGGGAAGGCGATTAGGGTGCCATAAAGCTCTAAACGCTTGCGGAGACGTCTGCAGGTTTTAAAGGAATATTCCCCCATTTACCAGGAAGTAAAGGGTGTGGCAAGGCTGTCAGTATGGGACAGCGGTTCAGTTCTAAGGGATCACCTCCTCCTCCCCAGGGAGAAACATTTGATTTTATGGTAAAAAAAAATATGGTCCACAAAGCACTGAGTGCATAAACAAATGGGTTAAAGAATTTAACTTTCCTGCAGGGGGTTCATACAATCTTACAGTTTTACAAAGGATTGAAGAAGCTATAAAAGAAAAGGAGGAAAAATTAGAGGGACAAAAAAAGAAATAGATCAAAAAGATTACCAGGCTATGAAAAAAGATAAAGCATGCTTAAAATGTTGGAAAGATGAAGCTGAGCGACGCCAAAATAAAAAAACCTCTAATATGATGCCAGGGAATCAGGATGACAGTAAAGACATGGGTGGGCGACAAAATAAAAGCTGTCTCTGTACCTGTTCTTACCAGCTTTGGTCCTAATACTGATGCAAAAATACACAAAATAACCACACCCCCTTATAATCCAGCTTTAAAGTCTGGCACTTCTGTTAATTCTTCTCTTATTTCTCACTCTCTACAACCCGTTCTACGAGCTTTGACGACTCTGGCGGCTGTGGTGGACCACGATCTGGACTCATATGTTTACCGACCCATCAGAAACGAACAGCAGCCTGACAGCTCCTCCTCTGCAGCCTCGGAGCAACAGCAGTCACTGAAGGTGGAAGACAGCTCTAACACCACATCTGCACAGCTCCTCAGATCCTTCTGATTCACTGCCAAGTCTGAGCTCCAGCCCTCCGTCTTCTCATACCAGACAGAAGGGACAGGCTCAGGGACACACTCTCACTGCACCCATGGTGGAAGTATTGGGTCCAAATGGACCTAACTTGGTTTTCCAGTCATGCACTTCTCATGACATCGAGGAGTGCGCAAAACTTCTCCCTGACCTATCTCAGGTGAAGTTTTTTCCACCAGCTTCTCTGATTTTTGCAAGGAATATCGTCCTACTGGTGCTGAAATACGCAGAATCCTGGCACGTAAAATAACTGCGTCTGACATTGCAAAAAGCCATAACAAGCTCCCTGTTCCAAACCTACGTCTGATGAGGATTGGGATCATGTTTCAAATATGGAATACAGGAATGCCGTTGATCACCTGGCGGTTGCCATAAAGGAAGAGTTCCCCCGAAAGATCAATATGACTAACATCTATGCCTGCAAGAAGAAAGGTGATGAAGACACTAACGATTTCATCACCAGAGTGATCGAAGCAGTGACCAAGTACAGTGGGATAGAAATGCCCACAGAAGTGGGTACAGAAGCAGGGGTCTGGGAAACCCTTGTTTGTGATGCGGTCATTAAAGGAATGCTTCCGCTTTTAGCACAACATCTTAAGGGGGCATATGTGGGCTGGGCGGATCATCCTCGTCTTGCCAATGTTCGCAGACATGCCAAACATGTTCAACTCATGTTTGAAGAACGGTAGCGGAGTAAAAAAGAAGCATCTGATAAAGAACTGCATCTAGCCACGATTACGATGTATTAAAATGTTGGAAGGAATAGGGAGGGAGGATATCGACAAAAGCGAGGCCCACAGAGAGGTCCGGGAAGACGTTTTTGTGATCCAGACGCCTGTTTCAAGTGTGGCAGAAAGGGACATTGGAGGGATCAATGTCCCTACCCAGCTGAGGCCGCATCTTACCAGGCTGATTGACTAACCGAGGCAGAGGAGGGCAAGCGCAACCCACCACAGTGTCAGCCGTCTCGTCAAAGCGGTACCACACCACACCTCTTTAACACACATCCAACAGCTCCACACTCTTTTCCTAGCAATCCTATTTCTCAGTTAGACACACACACACATACAAATATGCATACAGATGCTCAATCCACTTTTCCTTCTCTTCCTATTTCACCCAATGAAAAGCTGCTTTGCAATGACTGTTATGACTTGACTAAAGTGCAACATGCTATTGCTGTTTTGGAAAAGAAATGTGAGAGAAAATATATACCAACTTATGCTCATTTTACTTCAGAGACATATAAAGCTTTCCCAATGTTTGATCTTATAGTCTCAGGAAAGAAAATATCATTTATGGTAGACTCAGGAGCAACTTCTTCTGTTGTTAAGGCAGAGGAATTTTCAACACCCCCAAAACTCAGTGGAAATCATGTTTTTTCTATGTCAGCATCAGGGCAGACGACAAGGGAACATGTTACAAAGCCCATCGTATGTGTAACACCTGAGGGGTTTACTTTCAAACATTGTTTCCTCTTATCATCATTGTGTCCTGTAAATTTGATGGGTAGAGATTTGATGTGCAAGCTAGGGATCATTCTAATGTCCACCCCAGAGGGGATAAGGGTCTCTACTCAGGCTAACACAATGTTCACTGCAGTACAGTTCAGTCCACAAGCATTAAACTATGCTTATGAGTGGAAAGTGCAAAATTCATTGTGTTCACAGCAGTTTCTGAAGGAGGTTAGATCAGTTGTTAATCCCTCCTGTGATTTTATGCAAGCTGTTGATTTAAACTGTATTGCTCATATGTCGTTGGGTTCTGACAAAGAATATGAGAAAGCTCGGTTTCGCATTTCTTGTGAAAAACTAACCACGTCTCTGCTGTATTGGAATGCTAATACTTTTGCGCTTGCTGTTTGTCTGAACTCACACCAGCTGCAGCTTTTCAAAACAAGAGACGCTGTCCCACACATCGCAAAATCTGTAACACGAAAGTGGACACATAAACTATTTTGTGTTGCAGTGTGAAAAAGTATCTGATTGGACTGTGGTACCAACAAATTCTAATCTTATGTTTTCTAAGAGACTTTCTGCATTTAAAAGACCTTTTCTTAGCACACCGCACTGCCAAAGAACTGTTCAGTTGATCCCAGAAAATGATCTGTTTTCCCAAAATGGCTCATTTGTTGAAATTGATGCCACTTCACATCCATTGTTGGTCCAGGTGCCTCCTGGCCTGTGGGCGAAAAGTAAATATAATATGTGACTCATAAAAGGTTGTGAACCTGTTGTTGTGACTCCACAGTCAAACTACAGACCATGTGTGAAACAATACCCACTCAAACCAGAAGCCATTGCAGGAATCAAACCTGTTTTTTAATTGCTTCTGAAAGAAGGTATTATTGTTCCTTGTGAAAGCTCTCCTGTAAGAACTCCTCTTTTTCCTGTTAAAAAGATCAGGAGTAAAGGAGAACCTGTTGAATGGAGGTTTGTGCAAGATTTACAAGCTGTAAATGCTTCAGTACAAGCCAGAGCTCCTACAGTTCCAAACCCACACACTATTTTGTCACAAGTTCCTCCAAATGAAAAGTTTTTTTCTGTTGTTGATCTTTCAAATGCGTTTTTTAGTGTACCTGTTGATAAGCAGAGCCAATTTTGGTTTGCTTTTGAGTTTGAAGGAAAACTTTATACTTTCACTCGTCTGTGTCAAGGTTATTGTGAAAGTGCGAATATATATACAGTGCCTTGCGAAAGTATTCGGCCCCTTTGAACTTTTTAACCTCTTGCCACATTTCAGGCTTCAAACATAAAGATATAAAATTCAATTTTTTGTGAAGAATCAACAAGTGGGACACAATTGTGAAGTGGAATGAAATGTATTGGATGTGTCAAACTTCTTTAACAAATAAAAAACTGAAAAGTGGGGCTTGCAATATTATTTGGCCCCTTTGCCTTAATACTTTGTAGCACCACCCTTTGCTGCAATTACAGCTGCAAGTCGCTTGGGGGATGTCTCTATCAGTTTTGCACATCGAGAGACTGAAATTCTTGCCCATTCTTCCTTGCAAAACAGCTCGAGCTCAGTGAGGTTGGATGGAGAGTGTTCGTGAACAGCAGTCTTCAGCTCTTTTCACAGATTCTTGTTTGGATTCAGGTCTGGACTTTGACTTGGCCATTCTGTCTAAGCAGGCCAGGACAAACTGACCAATGAGATCAATGCAGTGAAGAGAAGCTACAGTGAGAAGCTAAAGAAAACCTTCTCACATGAAGACGCTTCTGCTGTTCGGAATGCTTTGAAAAACCTGACTGCCTACAGGAGCCATTCCCGAAACCCTGAGCAGAATCCTCACCTGGCAAATCAGTTGAATACCTTCTATTGCAGGTATGAAAAGCAGCAGTTCACACCTCAACCCAGCTCCTCCACATACCATTCAGACACAAATTCTTGTCGTACACCAACCACCCCCCTACCCTTAGACCCCCTGCTTGCACTAAGATTCTCAGAGGAAGATGTAAAAAGGCTCATTCGGCGCCTGAAAACAAGTAAGGTCTCAGGACTTGATAATGTCTCCCCATCATGCCTGAGAGCCTGTGCCGACCAACTGGCACCGATCTTCACTGAGATCTTCAACAATTCACTGGAGTATTCGGCCCCCTTGAACTGGTCAACCTCTTGCCACATTTCAGGCTTCAAACATAAAGATATAAAATTCGAATTTTTTGTGAAGAATCAACAACAAGTGGGACACAATCGTGAAGTGGAATGAAATTTATTGGATGTGTCAAACTTGTTTAACAAATAAAAAACTGAAAACTGGGGCGTGCAATATTATTCGGCCCCCTTGCGTTAATACTTTGTAGCGCCACCCTTTGCTGCAATTGCAGCTGCAAGTCCCTTGGGGGTATGTCTCTATCAGTTTTGCACATTGAGAGACTGGAATTCTTGCCCATTCTTCCTTGCAAAACAGCTCGAGCTCAGTGAGGTTGGATGGAGAGCGTACGTGAACAGCAGTCTTCAGCTCTTTCTAGGATTCAGGTCTGGACTTTGACTTGGCCATTTCAACACCTGGATATGTTTATTTGTGAACCATTCCATTGTAGATTTGGCTTTATGTTTTGTATCATTGTCTTGTTGGAAGATAAATCTTCGTCCCAGTCTCAGGTCTCTTACAGACTCAAACAGGTTTTCTTCCAGAATGGTCCTGTATTTGGCCCCATCCATGTTCCCATATATTTTGACCATCTTCCCTGTCCCTGCTGACGAAAAGCAGGCCCAAACCATGATGCTGCCACCACCATGTTTGACAGTGGTGATGGTGTGTTCAGGGTGATGAGCTGTGTTGCTTTTACGCCAAACATTTCGTTTTGCGTTCGTATTGTGGTCAGTTCAATTTTGGTTTTATCAGACCAGAGCACCTTCTTCCACATGTTTGGTGTGTCTCCCAGGTGGCTTGTGGCAAACTTTAAACTAGACTTTTTATGGATATTGTTGAGAATTAAAATCATGTAATTTCATGCTATTAGTTTAGTTTGAATGTGAGAACATGGAACTGAAATTTAACATGAGTGAGCCTTGGGGAGAGAGTACAGCAGGGGTCAGGGTGAAACAGGGGTTAGAAGGGTCTCGGCAGCTGCAAGCCGTAAAAGCTGGCTGTAGGGACAATAAAGCAATAAATGTCAACTTTTGGCCGTGGTATAGATGCCACAAGGGAGCTTGGCTGATTTACAACACCTGATGGAAGGCACAGTCAGTAAGCTTTGAAGTCCACAGTATAAAGATGTACCTGGAACTTGAAATGACAGAGACATCTGGGTAAAGACAGCCATGCTTTGCTGAAAATCCATCTCTCTCCGTAAGGGCCCTTATGTAAATTCTCTCTTCTTTATGTAATTTTCTTTCATTGCGTTATTTTGTATATTCATTTTGCATTAGAAATCATTGGATTTATCTTCCAAATTAAACTTGCGTTAATCTTAATTTCCTGCTCTTCATCTGTTCTTTCTCACGACATCAGGACTGGGAGAGGTTGAGGCCGCAAGAATATCAGTGATAGCATTATTTTACCTCAACAATATCTTTGAGAAATGGCTTTCTTCTTGCCACTCTTCCATAAAGGCCAGATTTGTGCAGTGTACGACTGATTGCTGTCCTATGGACAGACTCTCCCACCTCAGCTGTACATCTCTGCAGTTCATCCAGAGTGATCATGGGCCTTTTGGCTGCATCTCTGATCAGTCTTCTCCTTGTTCGAGATGAAAGTTTAGAGGGACGGCCGGGTCTTGGTAGATTTGCAGTGGTCTGATACTCCTTCCATTTCAATATGATTGCTTGTACAATGCTCCTTGGGATGTTTAAAACTCGGGAAATCTTTTTGTATCCAAATCCGGCTTTAAACTTCTCCACAACAGTATCTCGGACCTGCCTGGTGTGTTCCTTGGTCTTCATGATGCTCTCTGCACTTTGAACAGAACCTTGTGACTATCACAGAGCAGGTGCATTTATACGGAGACTTGATCACACACAGGTGGATTCTATTTATTATCGTCAGTCATTTGGGACAACATTGGATCATTCAGAGATCCTCCCTGAACGTCTGGAGTGAGTTTGCTGCACTGAAAGTAAAGGGGCCGAATAATATTGCACGCCCCACTTTTCAGTTTTTTATTTGTTAAAAATGTTCGACACATCCAATAAATTTTATTCCACTTCACGATTGTGTCCCACTTGTTGATTCTTCACAAAAAAGTCTAATTTTATATCTTTATGTTTGAAGCCTGAAATGTGACAAAAGGTTGAAAAGTTCAAGGGGGCCGAATACTTTCGCAAGGCACTGTAATGCTGCATTGAAAGCTAGTCTTGAGTCATAGTTGACCTCAGGCTCTGTTTTATTGCAGTATGTTGATGATCTTCTGCTTTGTTGTTCTTTTAAGGAGCAATGTGAGAAGGACACTGTCACACTGTTGAAACATTTGCATTCAGAGGGCACAAGGACTCTCTTTCTAAACTTCAGCTTGTCCAGCAACAAGTAACCTTTTTAGGTCATGTTATTTCTGCTGAAGGTAAAACTCTTTTCTCAAAGCGTGTGAATGCAGTGCAAAACATTCCAAAACCTGTTACAAAAAAACAGTTGATGTCATTTTTGGGCATGACTTCCTATTGCAGGAATTTTATTTATAATTATTCCTGTATGGAAGCCCCGTTGGGTGCTCTCATGCATGGTAAAGGTCTTCAATCTCAGGACAATATTGTTTGGACACCTGAAGCAGAAGCAGCTTTCATACAACTTAAGCTGGCTTTACAGAAGGATCCTACTTTAGGATTACCAAATCCTAACAAACCTTTTTTGAGGTTGTTGATGAAAAACATGGGTGCATGACATTAGTTCTCCTCCAAGATCATGGAGGTACACGGCGAGCCGTTGCTTATTTTTCTGGAAAATTGGACCCTGTGGCTATAGGACTCCCTAACTGCCTTCGTGCTGTGGCAGCTGCAGAAAAAGCTGTGTTGGCTTCTAGAGACATTGTTGGATTTGCAGACCTCACAGTTTTGGTTCCACACTCTGTTGCTCTTATTCTGCTTGAACAAAAAACATCACACCTTTCTGCTGCTCGCTGGCTGAGATACACATTGATTCTTTTGGACATGCCAAATATAACTGTTAAAAGGTGTACTGTGCTCAATCCAGCAACATTTCTCCCCACGCCAGAAGATGGGGAACCTCATAACTGTGTTTCAGTGTTGGAGGAAGTTTGCACACCCCGGCATGACCTTTCTGAGATACCTCTGAAGAATCCAGAGATGATTTTATTTGTTGATGGTTCGGCTACTCGAAACCCTGATACTGGTTGGAATCAGGTGGGTTTTGCAGTGTGTTCTTCCCATGAAACTCTTGTTTCATGCTCACTGCCAAAACACTTTTCTGCCCAGGCTGCTGAGCTTGTGGCCCTGACTGAAACTTGCAGATTAGCTGAAAATCAAACTGTAAACATTTACACAGACTCGAGATACGGATTTGGTATAGTCCATGATTTCGGGGCATTGTGGAAACACAGAAAGTTTCTTAAAAGCGATGGAAAACCCATTTTTAACCATGTTCAGGTTTCTAACCTGCGCGGAGCAATTCTTTTACCAAAAGCTATCTCTGTGTGTAAATGCGCAGCACACACATCTTCGACAGATGTTGTTTCACAAGGGAACAGCAGAGCGGATTTAGCAGCGAAACTAGCGGCTTCTTCTGCACCTCTTTTTACTGCTTTGTACACACACAAGGATACCCCTCCCTCTCCACCCCTGTATGACTTGAAAGCATTACAGAGCTTTGCTTCTGTGGGAGAGAGGTGCGTGTGGGCTTCAGCAGGAGCAAAATGCACTGATGGTGTTTGGATGGGCCCGACCGATAAACCATGTCTTCCCGAACACTTCTTTCCACATTATGCAAAGCTCACACATGGTTTGGATCATTGTTCAAAAGAGGGAATGATAGCTGCTTTAACATCTCAGTGGTTCACAAAAGGTTTCTGTATTTATGCTCATAAGTTCTGTCAATCTTGTATGATCTGTGCAGCATACAATGCAGGCAAATCACCACAGATGACTCAAGCTGCACATCCACAGCCAGATAGGCCATTTGAACATCTTATGATGGACTTCATTGAACTCACTCCATTTGAAGGGAAAATGTATGTGTTGGTTGTTGTTGACATGTTTAGCAAATTGATTCAAACGTTTCCAAGCAAAAGCGCAGACAGCCACACAGTCACCAAAGCCCTTTTAACAGAAATAATTCCCCGATGGGGCATTTCTTCAAAGATTTCTAGCGACAATGGCACTCATTTTGTGAATGCAGCAATGAAGGAGGTGAGTACGTTCCTGGGGTTTGACCTATGCATACCATCCACAGAGTGGTGGCGCAGTGGAACGTGAAAATGGGACTTTGAAATTAAAATTAGCCAAGTGTTGTGAAGAAACTGGCTTACCTTGGACAAAGGCCCTGCCTATTGTACTCACTTATATGAGAATGAGTCAAAGAGCACGGGTAAACCTCAGTCTTTTTGAGGTGCTGTTTGGCTGACCTCCAAATTTGGGCATGGGAACATTGCCAAGACCATTGCCCTCCACATCTTTGTGTGAAGATAAGATGTTGTCTTACTGTCGAAACCTGTCGACTGTGCTTTCTCAAGTTTCACAGACGGTGAAAGCGACACTACCTGAGACAGCCACATCTCCCCTCCATTCATTGGTGCCAGGTGACTGGGTCCTGGTCAGAGAGTTTAGGAGGAAACACTGGAAGTCCAGGCGCTGGAGAGGACCATTTCAGATCCTGCTGGTCACCCACACGGCTGTGAAGGTGGCAGAGTGAATCACATGGATACACGCATTGCATTGCAAGCAGATTCCAGCTCCTCTGGAATCTCCTGGTCCCCAGGATCCAAATAATCTTTTACCTGGATCATCTACTGCTTAACGTGTGAGGACAGCGGCCCACCACAAGGCTACGAACTGTAAGCTAATCACTGTAGAGTGATTGAAAAGGTGGGTGAAGAACACTGTTCTGACAAGGGCACAATAATCCCTTGGGCAGTGCAACGTTTGTTAAAAGGAGTACTTGGACGAGAAGAGGATGCCTCCTTTCAGCCCCGAATCTTCCAAAATTAAGGATTACAAGAGATGGGGAAAGACTATTGCATATGCGTTACTCTTTGTATTCATCATTGTTATGTTATATTGTCTTTTTTATTTGCATGTGTTTGTTGCTCAAAAGCACATCAGGACAGGCAGAGCAGTCCTGATGGCCATTGTAGAAAGGAACTCATGGCTGGTAACCATACAGGTTCCTGGGAATACCACAGTGGCAGCGAAGATTGACCTCTGTGATGTGGTCCCCTGTGAAGGTCGTGACAGTTATTTTCAGAATGCAGACGTGTACATTTGTGCCCTAGCATTTGGAAAGTGGGGTCTCATCAGTTTGATTAGAGACAAATCTACTCAGCGAACTGACAACACTAGATATAATCCACTGGTAATAACAGTCAGGGGAATGTGGAAGAATCCCTGGCCTACTGTTAAACATGCAGATCTTAATGAACTTGTTTTGATTTTAGGAGCTGATGTTTCTGGAAAAGACCCACAGGGATTGTTTCGAATTCAGTTTGTGGATCAGCCTAAACCTCCTGATGAAATTTTAGATATTTCTGATGTTAGCACTTCTCCAAGCCCAACCACACCTCCTCAAGCACTGGTGACTTACTTACATGTTTCATCACCTGAGGTAATGTTACAAGTTGAAACTGGATTTTCTGATAAAAAACATCTGGTCAGAATGGATTACATTTACTTCAAAAACCAATAACATGACAGAGTGTATTGCCTGTCCATCAGCCACACCACAACTTTTCACTACTCCTGCTTCTTATACAACATAGACCGCCCTGGGTTTGACTGCATGTTAGCTCTACACATGACTTCACCTAAACATTGTTCCACTTTGAGTGACCTTTTCCCACCTGCTAACAATCACACCATCCCTCCGGTTTTCACACCTAGAACAGGAAATTACACATGGCTTACCAGGAGGAATTACAGCTTTGTGGGTCACATGTCTAAGTCTTGGTGTCCAGATACCATAAATGTTACAACCTGGGATAATGCTAGTTCACTCCTCCATGCATGTGCTGACCTCTTCTGGTTTTGTGGTGGAAAGACACTGTTCAATTATTTGCCTTCTTCTTGGTCAGGAACATGTACTTTAGTTAGATTAGCTCTACCAGTGGTTTTGCTTGGACATTTGCCAACTTCTCCATCATCGATTCTCCGTCACAAACGTGCAGTGGATTTTTCTTTCAGACATAACGATCCCACTTATTTCGATGCTATTGGGGTTCCATGTGGTGTTCCGTATGAATATAAGTTAGCCAGTCCTATAGCCAATGGGTTTGAATCAATATTTCTTTGGATTACTCCTAAGAAAAATGTTGATCGCATTAATTATGTTCACTATAATATACAGCGCTTAGTAAACATTACCAGAGATGTAATAGTAGGTGTAACTGACCAATTATCCTCTAGTTCTCTTATGTCTTGGCAAAACAGAATGGCCTTAGACATGTTGTTAGCTGAAAAGGGTGGTATTTTTGCCATGTTTGGTTCTTTATGCTGTACTTTTATTCCAAATAATACAGCCCCTGATGGTTCAGTAGCCAAGGCCCTAGATGAATTGCGCACCCTGGCTCATCACATGACAGAAGACTCTGGTGTAGATTCTTTACCTGATTGGTTTGCTGACACTATTGGTAAATGGAAGGATTTTATTATTACAGGTATGACTTCCTTTGCCATCTTCGCAGGTATTCTCATTTGCTGTGGATGTTGTGCCATTCCCTGTCTGCGCACTCTAATTAACAGATTGATCACTACAGCTCTGTCAAAGGAGGACTCCTCTAGGTCATATCAGAAGCCTCTCCGCACAGGTGTACAGGAACCCATGGATTGCTCTGATGAGTCTGACAGCGACTCTCATGATGATGATGCTTTCTAATAAATTTACCGATATTCAATTTACATCTATTCATATAATCCTCCAAATTCTACTCACATAGATGTGTACCAAACACACACAGGGTAGATGATAACTCATGATTTAATTTTGCTAGTATATTGGTGTACTAATATATTCTACTACATTTTCTTCATAAAATTTTTTTTGAGTGTTTGAATTCTTTATATTATAGGTGTATTCATTTTATCTAATCATTCCTTAAAAGGTTGTTGATCGAAGAGATGTTTTTGTTTCCATCAGAATGACAAATTGTTGCCAACAAAGAGGATAACAGTAATAATAGATTTGTTGTAGTATTTAGCTTTGTGATGTTTCATTATTCATTTTACATTCTTTAGTCAATTTTTATGACTACTTATTTCATATAATCAATTTTTTATTCGTTTTTATTATTCATTTTATTACTAATCAGTTTACATTTTTGAAAATCATTTTCTTGTACTTTCCTTCTTTGTCATTCAGTAAAATTTTCTCAGGTGTTCGATAACATATGAAACTAGTTTCATTATAATCGAAGAGGGTGGATTGTTTTGGAAATGTTAGTGCCTTGCTTGATTTGCTCCTTGATACTCTACAGGAACTGACAAAATTATTAGATCCCCTCTGTGTTGTTCCATTCTTCTCTTATTTAGTCTTAGAATAATGGTTTCTCAGCCTTCTACTTGCAGCTGTGTGAGATAATATGTATGCCACACTGTTTAGATTATGTCTAGGACAACAGGTCTCATGAGAGTCACCTTGAAAACTGTTGTAGCTTATAGGAGAACTTTTACTTTGTTTGGTCAGAATGATTTGGCAGCACTACTGAGCACATCTCCAATGCTGTAAAATCCTTCTCTCTTGCAAGATTAAAATAAAGCTGATTCTGAGTGACATACATCAGTCTCTGGATGCGAATTGTTCTACAACAAACTATAACAGTTTCGTGTTTCATGGCGAGAAGTCAGATTTTGAGGCTTAGGATCAATGCTCCAAGAGACTTTTTTGTAGGTCCTGAGAAGATACATATGTCTACCAAATTTCACAATCCTCGGTCAAAGCATGGCTTGGGGATGATTTTTTAAAGTTTTGTAGGGGGACACTGTGAAGAAATTAGGCCACGCCCACCATGTTATCAGATTTCTTTTGGGGACTGGACAAGGATCAATCACATTGATTTTGGTGCAGATCAGATGATATATGTGGAAATTAGAGCCAAACGTATGACCATGGCGTGACGTCTGACTTCGCCGCGCCGCCATGGCCACGCCCTTTTATGAAAAGTCACTGTGCTTCAAATGAAGTTAGACCCACTAGTTATCTGTCTTCTGACACAGTTTCAAGTTGATTGGGTCAAGAGGGTCAGAGAGGCACCTTTCAAAGTGAAAAAAGTGACTTCCTCTTCTCAGGGGACGTGGCTTTGATGATGTTATCATTTGACCAGATAGGATTATTGGTGACCTGAGACGGATCAATAATACCAGGTTTGGTGTATTTCAGCCAATTTATGTGAAAGTTGTTGCTGTTGGAAATGTGCGGCGAGAATGCTAACTTTGAGGCCTGGTCCCGCCCCTTCAACATGCTCAAAAACTCACAATTTTGATCACTTTTAATCCCCAATGCCTTAACTACATACTGACCAAATATGAAGCCGGTAGCTCAAAATCCCTAGGATGAGTTTGTTAAAGTTCGACATGTATGAAAAGTGAAAAACGTCCAAAAATGACCCTTTGACCCAAAATGGCCGACTTCCTGTTGGTTTTAAGGCATACCCCCAAGAGGCTTTTTTTCATGATTTGGGGAGATCTAGCTATGTACCAAATTTCAACTCTCTAGGACTTACCAGTTGACCTATCTCGCTTTATGGGGCGCTGTAGAGCCATTTGGCCACGCCCATTATTAATTCCATTAAAAACCTTAAATTTCACTAGGGGGACAATTTTGGGTAAAGTTTGGTGAGTTTTTGGACATGTTTAGGCCCCCAAAAAGGCAATTAATTTGCCCGGAGAAAAATAATAAACATTTGCATTACAATAGGCCTTCGCAACGCTTAGCTGCTCTGGCCTAATAATGTCTGTTCTCCTTTTGAAACACTATGTGGGAACAAAGTCCAATTTGGAATAAAGCTTCTTAGCTTAACTTCTGGTTAAGTCTAACACTGCAGTTTTGTTTTGGTATACCATAAAAATGTCAACGCCGGTTTAAAATACTTCTCTGCATTTAACCTGAGCAGAGAAATTCTTGAATACAGACTATGTGCATTCATCTTAAACAGAATTCTGAAGATTGTCATAACAAAATTGATCAATTACAGCATTAAGAGATATGGCTGAGAAAACATATTTTGAAAAGAGATTGTTAAAAATGTCTTTGAATTCCAGAAGCTTCAACTTTGGCAATTTGTCTGTCTTTGTTGTTTTGTTTTTGTTTTGTTGGAATTAATGTTTGTTTATGTGTTGCATGACATAATAATCCATGTTTAGAATAATGCTTCCAAATCCCAGATTGAATTGCAGTTAAAAACAACTGGATTTTCTTTATGTTGCTTTTGGTAATTTCATAGTGGCACATAGTTATGTCAGAATTCATTTCTTTGGTTCTATATAATGTGATCCTGGTTACTAGAACAGTTTTTATCAAACATTTTGCTGGATTGTTGCATGGGTTGGAACCTGCGTCAGAAGGGTGGAATGTTAGTAATAAAGTAACATGGGGTTACAAAAGTTTTAGCACTCATGGAAAAATGGGTAGCTCACATCTCCAGTAAGGACTTGGTAACATTGCGAGAGACACATTGTACAGGGATTGGATAATGAAACTGAAACACCTGTCATTTTAGTGTGGGAGGTTTCATGGCTAAACTGGACCAGCCTGGTAGCCAGTCTTCATTGATTGCACATTGCACCAGTAAGAACAGAGTGTGAAGGTTCAATTAGCAGGGTAAGAGCACCGTTTTGCTCAAAATATTGAAATGCACACAACATTATGGGTGACATACCAGAGTTCAAGAGAGGACAAATTGTTGGTGCACGTCTCTGTGACCAAAACAGCAAGTCTTTGTGATGTATCAAGAGCCAAGATATCCAGGGTAATGTCAGCATACCACCAAGAAGGACGAACCACATCCAACAGGATTAACCGTGGACGCAAGAGGAAGCTGTCTGAAAGGGATGTACGGGTGCTAACCCAGATTGTATCCAAAAAACATAAAACAACGGCTGCCCAAATCACGGCAGAATTAAATGTGCACCTCAATTCTCTTGTTTCCACCAGAACTGCCCGTCAGGTGCTCCACAGGGTCAATATACACAGCCGGGCTGCTTTAGCCAAACCTTTGGTCACTCATGCCAATGCCAAACATCGGTTTCAATGGTGCAAGGAGCGCAAATCTTGGGCTATGGACAATGTGAAACATGTATTGTTCTCTGATGTGTCCACCTTTACTGTTTTCCCCACATCCGGGAGAGTTACGGTGTGGAGAAGCCCCAAAGAAGCGTACCACCCAGACTGTTGCATACCCAGAGTGATACATGGGGGTGGATCAGTGATGGTTTGGGCTGCCATATCATCAGAATCAGAATCAGCTTTATTGCCAAGTTCGTACATACAAACAAGGAATTTGCCTCCGGTACACTTTGCTCTTTTGTTCTGTTTTTGCATCACAGAATATACAATTTTACAATTTACAATGTACAATATACAATGTACAATGCAATATTCTGCATTACAGAATATACAAATTTACAATTTACAATGTACAATATACACATATCTAATAAAAAAGTTGCATTTGCAACATCTGTATGCTGTTGTTCTGTACTCTATTGAATGTTCATCAGAGAAACAGCCTGAGGGAAGAAAATGTCTCTGTGGCGGCTGGTTTTAGTAAACAGTGCTCTGTAGCGGCGGCCTGAAGGTAAAATTCTAAACAGTTTACGTGCATGGTGTGTGTCCCCAAGGGTCCATCTTAGGGCCCCTCCTATTCAATATCTACATGCTCCCCCATCTCAGATTTTAATAAACAACAATGTAAGTTATCAAAACTATGCAGATGACACACAGCTATATGTTACGATGTAACCAGGTGACTATGAACCCATTCAAGCGCTGGGTAAATGCTTAGAAGAAATCAATGCATGGATGTGCCAACATTTTTGTAAGCTGAATCAAAACAAACCTGAAGTAATAATCTTTTGACCAAAAAAAGAGCGGTTGAAAGTTAGCACACAGCTTCAGTTAATACAGCTAGAAACCACCAATCAGGCTCGAAACCTGGGTGTAGTGATGGACTCCGACCTGAACTTTCAGGTATAACTGTGGCTAAGTAGGGACTCCATGTAACGTGAAAAGACTGCTGTTCACTGATTGGTCATGGGACCAGGAGAAATGAGAAGGTTTTCACTGAGGTAATGCAGGGAAAAGTTAATAAAACTTGAGAGCGACTAGAGTAATATTAAGGAACACAATGGTCAGAGCAGGTCAAACCGAAATATAATTGTACTATTTATAAATTAGAAACCATGCCTGAAGAATGAAAGAAAGGACACATCAGGTGTTTTTAATAACATTCTAAACCAGCTGATCACACATAAAATCAGCTATTCAGATGCTCTTTTCATTCTTCTTTCTCTCCTCCATTCTTTTCTCCTTCTCTCCCTTTTTCCTTTTTGCCCCACCTCTGTTTCTTTTCCTTATATTTTCCTTTCGTTTCCGTCTCCATGTCCATAACAATTCCAAATTAAATTTGGACTGGATAATAGATTTTAGCTGATATTCAAAGAATTTATGCTTATCAATGTCATTTGACTCTTCTAAAATATTAAAGGCATTTAAAGCAAGAAGAATGGCACTGCTCTGCCGGTGACACGGATACATGCTCTGCTGTTGCTAGTTTGTGTGACATTCTTTTACATACAAACAGCAGATCCAAAGTTTTGTTCAGTGGTGCAATGAACACTCCCTGACTCTTAAAATGTCCAAAAAACACAGGAAATGATCTTTGACCCAAGTCTGTTGGAGACCACTCACCAGTGGCCGTCCATCATCACAGTATTACCCAGGTGGATTCTTATAAATACCTGGGAATACAAATAGACAATAAACTCACATGGCATGCTCAGGTTGATTATGTCTGCACCAGGGTCCAGCAGCGACTATACTTCCTCTGCAGGCTGAGGGCCTTGGGTGTCAGTTATAAGGTGATGCTTCTCTTCTTTTCTTTCTGCTCTCAGTGGAGGAGGACGCTTTTCTCTGTCTCCCACCCCCTCCCATATCTGCCCTGCTTCAGCTCTGTGTCTCAGTCTTTCTTTTTGGAGCCTCTTTTTGCATATCGTCCAAAATTCGGAGTTATGGATTTGGTCAGCTGATCAATGTAATTGATCAAATTTTCTCAATGAGAAGACATGCTGAAGGGGACCCTCTTGTCCAGACGGGACATTTTTCTCTGGATACACGATGGACTCCTGGCAGAAGTGGAGGATTGTGTGTCTGTCAATATTTTCAGTCGAGGATGTTGAAGATGTGTACACAATTGGATGTTTGATAACAGGATTTCTGCTTTTTGGAGTTGGCGGTTACCTGGCATATCGAGAAATTTGAAAAACGTCGGCAGCTGATCTGGCCATTGTAAGGCTGCCTGGCATGTGTGATGGGATCTTCAGAGCAATCGACATTCAGACTGAGATGTAACCTGAGCTGAATCGGAGACTGGATGTGATCCTTACACAATCGCAGACAGGTTGCGGTTCCTGGACTCAGGGGTGAAATGGGATAAATCTTGGAGAAAGTTGTTCGCTCGAATCTGGCGACAGACCAGGAATTTGGTTGTTTGGATTTGCCACGGAGAAGCACCAGCGAGACTCTCAAGGCTGACGGAAAATTAAGAGTCAGCCTAACCCAAATAATTGTTGTTTTTCTGAATCTGGCTCCCCTACACGGCCTTGATGGCTGGCTATCTTCAACTTCTCCTGGAAGTCATATAAACATGATGCTCTGCTCCCTCCCTTCCCTGAGGACATCTGTGGACCTGCCCAGAACTGTGTGGCCGGTTGATGGACCTTCCATTGTACCATCAAGGATAATGGTCTCTGTGACAGTGCTTCACGGACTTACTTTGCACACACTCACATGCACACACACAAATGCTCAAGATAAACATATGCACCCCTTCACACCGCCTTCACCGGATCCCCTGCATGATGTTGTTTCCTATATATGTTGCTTCTGTGTGCTTGAGTTTTTTTTTTGCAATCTCAAACTGTATCCTGCTAAGAATAAAGTGTGAAATATGATTTTTTTCCCTCTTCTTACCTAATGTGGTCTCTTTTCTCATCTACCTAAATGTGTGATTTCATTACTTTCGTAGATTTTCAGATTTCTCAGAAGGATTACCAGCGAAAGCCAAATATTATTAGTATTTGAAAATGTGGACTAAAGCTGTTTTTACACCAATGAGCTGAGAATTTTAGATTTCTTAAAAGGATTGTATTACAACTATATCATACCAGTGACAGCCAAACATTATTAGTATTTAAAAAGTTTGGACTAGAACTGTTTTATACCAGTGACCCAGCTTATTTGAATGATGGGACCACAGCTGCCTCATACCTGCGACCTCAAGGATTAATATTATAATTTTTCTTCTAGCACAGGATGAATTCCTTACCACAGAGGACTTAATGAGCTAATTACCTCTATTAGAAAGGTGAGATTAGAACCAGCTCTTACCAGTAAACTCCCAAGGATTATCAGTGTCATTTGATTTGTTTTTCTGTTTGATTTTCTGTATCATTGTAATGTTTTTCCTCATGTACAGCGCTTTGAGTGCCTTGTCGCTGAAAAGCGCTATATAAATAAACTTGACTTTTACCATGCCATAATAGAGAGCATCGTCAGATACAGCATCTCAGCCTGGTTCAGTAACCTGTCTGACCAAAAGAAGGCCCAGCTCACCCAGCTCCCACAAAGCGCTATGAAGCTGATGGGAGTCAAGCAGCTTTCCTCACTTCAGAACATTTTTGATGAAACACAATAAAAACACATTAAATAATTAAAAGTACTATTGAGCATTACCTGTACATTCTATAATCACAATTCAGTGTTTTTATTGCTGTTTAAGGCTTTGATTGAGAGTGGAACAAATTAGTTCTTGTAGCAGTTCAGTCTGCATACAGGAACTCTGAGGCACCGACCCGAGGGAAGGAGCTGAGAGATTGAGTGAAGGATGTGAGTGAGGTCTGAGATACTTTTCTGGGCCTGTCTGGTTATTATATATTTGTTTCATTTTGATCTTATACATTCACTATTGGCCTTGTGCAATATGTTAAGTGGAAAGTGGATATGTGTGAATGTTATGTGATGTTTATAAATTTTTGCATATTGCAGCAGTCACTATTTGTATCAAGACAAATTTCCTTTGGACAATAAACTCCAAATCTATATCTATCTATATCTATCTAAATCTTTTCCATCAAATAGGCCCTCTGAATGACTTATTCCTTTACTGTTCCATGTGGAAATGTTAGGAACACTTATTTTGCAGGATGTCTAGATTGTTCCACTGGGTGTCTGCAAGGGAGAATTGAAGCCTTCTGCATTTTGAGATATTCCCACCAGGCTGTCAAAGAGGTACTGATATTGATGCTTTTAAAACAGCTGTGCTGCTTAATTAAAGGGCTGATGAATTGGATATCTGAGATAAAGATTTCCTTACATAGCATTTGTTTAATTTCTATCCTTTGACAAATCCATCTTAAGATATATTGTGAACTATGTGCCGGATAATATTTATTAAACAATTGCAGTTCTAATCCTCCTAAACTTCTAGCGTTTTGAGAAGTTTTTTAATTTTTGCGTTGAAGTTAAGAAATTTTGATATGATAGAATCTAAGTTTTTGAAGCAGGTCTGGGGTGGTTTAACACTCCTGCAGTTCTAGAGGGTGTCGCACAGACCCTGTGTGTGCTATTCAAGTTTTCCCTGTCTCTTTCGTGGTATTCCCACGCGCTGGGCTGCAGGGAACCCTCCACATAACATTTCCGACCATTGCCCTACATTTTTCGTCCTGAGGGGGTCAGAGCAACCCCCATGCAGTTCTTTCTGGCGCCTCCCGTGAAATCTGCCTCGCTTTGTACTAGGCGCTTAGCCAGGACTGCAGGAGGGTTTAACTGAGGTCATAGAGAAGATGAATTTTTTAGGCGACCATCATTTTAATTGCAGAGACTCTTTCCACAAGTGACAAAGGGAGTTTTCCATCGTGTGAGTACGTCTTTAATAATTTGAGTAATGGGTTATAATTCAATTGTGTTAGCTCATTCAACCTGTTAAAAATATTATTGCCCGGGTACCTGATGTTTTCAAAAGAATGGTTGGAGAGAGATGAATATTAGAGGAGATAGGATGGGCCTGTGATTTATTCCAATCAATAGAGAAATTGCCACTGGGGTTAATTTGTCCTTGTGCTTATGCTTTTTAATATTATTTCCAATTCCAGATACATTCCAAATGAGAAATCATACTGAGTTCATTTTACTAAGTATCTTCTTCCTGTCTGTTTGAAGGTGAAACAGAAATGGTGGGCTGGAGAAACACACACATCACAATCATAGTCACAATAAGTAAATGGGAACCTTAATGAGAATTAAATGTAATTTGTGGAAAAGGTAAAAACCTGAAAATAAGTAGGTACTTTGATCTCATATTACAATTTAAAAAAACATTTTAAATACAAATCAAGAATCCATAAAGCCAGCCTACTGTTCTATCTGAGTTTCGAAAGCTGAAAGGTTGTTAAGGTACTTTAGTCTTTATCTAAAGCCATCTTTATATATTGATCTGAAATACTTACCATAGCATTTTGTATTCCTGTCTTTGAGGGACCCCCTCCTCCGGCTGTTATTACAAGCCCTGTAGCTGCATCCACTTTGATGGTGTACAATGGAAATGGGGCTCTATATAAGTCCTGCACCTTCCTCTTCCCCATAGTGCTTCATAAAACCTCTGTATTCAACGACACCTGTTGAGAACAAAGTGTTAGTCTTTGTTGCTATGCAGACAGAGAGACATTTTTATACCATAAAAAAGATTAAACCTTGCTCCTCTAACCTAGATGTCATACCCACATCACTGTTTCTACAGGTGTTTGATATTGTTTGCCCACATGTTGTCAAACTGAATAACATTTCTCTTTCTACTGGGTCAGTTCCATGGTATTTAAAACTAGCAGTTTCAAGTCTTATTTTCAAAAAGTCAAGTTTGGATCAATATGAGCCAAGCAATGACAGGCCAATATTAAAATAGCTTTTTCTTGCTAAAGTTGTGGAGAAACTAGTGGCTTTTTTGGAAAGCGCTAATATCCAAGATAAGTTTCTATCTGGTTTTGGCAAGATACATGCTACTGAGAGTCCCTTGAAGCCTTACAGTCTCTAATGATATGTTGATGGCTATAGACTCTGGTCAGTGCAGCATAATGGTTTTATTGGATCTGTCATCTGTTTTGACACAGCCGACCACACAATTCTGTTAAAGTCACTCCTTTGTTGCATGGTGTAAGAGTTTACAATTATTAATTATAAATATTTATCAAAATTATAATTACAAATCATAATTCAGAAGTAATACATTCTAAACAAAAATAATTGTTTTCGTGGTACATTCTGCCACTAGTTGGTGGTCTCTTTCAGCAGAGAGGAACTTCTAAACATCAGAAAGTTCTCTCTGGGCATTCTCTCTGGGAATTATTCAATGATGCCAGCTTCACGGAGATCCTGGCAAGCAGAGCAGCGGCTCTCTATGGTCTATACAGCCGGGGACAGCGGAGAGGGAAGAGAGCCATACATCAGTTTCTCTAAGGACATGTGTGTACAGACCAAGACCTTCTGTACCTACAATAACAATAAACCATGGTTTACTTCTCATCTAAGGCACCTGCACAGGGATAAGGAAGAGGCTCAGAGAAGTGGGGACCAGGCCCTGTCTAAGCAGGCCAGGACAAACTGACCAATGAGATCAAAGCAGTGAAGAGAAGCTACAGTGAGAAGCTAAAGAAAACCTTCTCACATGAAGACGCTTTTGCTGTTCGGAATGCTTTGAAAAACCTGACTGCCTACAGGAGCCATTCCCGAAACCCTGAGCAGAATCCTCACCTGGCAAATCAGTTGAATACCTTCTATTGCAGGTATGAAAAGCAGCCGTTCACACCTCAACCCAGCTCCTCCACATCCCATTCAGACACATTCTTGTCGTACACCAACCACCCCCCTACCCTTAGACCCCCTGCTTGCACTAAGGTTCTCAGAGGAAGATGTAAAAAGGCTCATTCGCCGCCTGAAAACAAGTAAGGTCTCAGGACTTGATAATGTCTCCCCATCATGCCTGAGAGCCTGTGCCGACCAACTGGCACCGATCTTCACTGAGATCTTCAACAATTCACTGGAGCTGTGTGAGATTCCTTCCTGCTTCAAACGATCCACCATCATCCCAGTACCCAAGAAACCCACCATCACAGGATGAAATGACTACAGGCCAGTCGCCCTAATGTCTGTGATCATGAAATTTTTTGAGCGACTGGTGTTGAAGCACCTGAAGGACATCACAGGGCCACTGCTGGATCACCGGAGTTTGCCTACCGGGCAAACAGTTCAGCAGAGGATGCAGCCAACTTCGGACTACACTTAATCCTGCAACACCTCGACCACCCAAGGATGTAAGCCAATCCTGTACAGTGCCTTGCGAAAGTATTCGGCCCCCTTGAACTGGTCAACCTCTTGCCACATTTCAGGCTTCAAACATAAAGATATAAAATTCAAATTTTTTGTGAAGAATCAACAACAAGTGGGACACAATCGTGAAGTGGAATGAAATTTATTGGATGTGTCAAACTTGTTTAACAAATAAAAAACTGAAAACTGGGGCGTGCAATATTATTCGGACCCCTTGCGTTAATACTTTGTAGCGCCACCCTTTGCTGCAATTACAGCTGCAAGTCCCTTGGGGGTATGTCTCTATCAGTTTTGCACATTGAGAGACTGGAATTCTTGCCCATTCTTCCTTGCAAAACAGCTCGAGCTCAGTGAGGTTGGATGGAGAGCGTACGTGAACAGCAGTCTTCAGCTCTTTCTAGGATTCAGGTCTGGACTTTGACTTGGCCATTCCAACACCTGGATATGTTTATTTGTGAACCATTCCATTGTAGATTTGGCTTTATGTTTTGGATCATTGTCTTGTTGGAAGATAAATCCCAGTCCCAGTCTCAGGTCTCTTGCAGACTCCAACAGGTTGTCTTCCAGAATGGTCTTGTATTTGGCCCCATCCATCTTCCCATCAATTTTGACCATCTTCACTGTCCCAGCTGACGAAAAGCAGGCCCAAACCATGATGCCGCCACCACCATGTTTGACAGTGGGGATGGTGTGTTCAGGGTAATGAGCTGTGTTGCTTTTATGCCAAACATATCATTTTGCATTGTGGCTAAACAGTTCGATTTTGGTTTCATCTGACCAGAGCACCTTCTTCCACATGTTTGGTGTGTCTCCCAGGTGGCTTGTGGCAAACTTTAAACAAGACTTTTTATGGATATCTTTGAGAAATGGGTTTCTTCTTGCCATTCTTCCATATAGGCCAGATTTGTGCAGTGTCTGACTGATTGTTGTCCTATGGACAGACTCCCACCTCGGCTGTAGATCTCTGCAGTTCATCCAGAGTGATCATAGGCCTCTTGGCTGCATCTCTGATCAGTCTTCTCCTTGTTCGAGATGAGAGTTTAGAGGGACGGCCGGGTCTTGGTAGATTTGCAGTGGTCTGATACTCCTTCCATTTCAATATGATTGCTTGCACAGTCCTCTTTGGGATGTTTAAAGCTTGGGAAATCTTTTTGTATACAAATCCGGCTTTAAATTTCTCCACAACAGTATCTCGGACCTTCCTGGTGTGTTCCTTGGGCTTCATGATGCTCTGTGCACTTTGAACAGAACCCTGAGATTATCACAGAGCAGGTGCATTTATACAGAAACTTGATTACACACAGGTGGATTCTATTTATCATCATCAGTCATTTGGGACAACAATGGATCATTCAGAGATCCTCACTGAACTTCTGGAGTGAGTTTGCTGCATTGAAAGTAAAGGGGCCAAATAATATTGCACGCCCCACTTTTCAGTTTTTTATTTGTTAAAAAAGTTTGACACATCCAATAAATTTCATTCCACTTCACAATTGTGTCCCACTTGTTGATTCTTCACAAAAAAGTTGAATTTTATATCTTTATGTTTGAAGCCTGAAATGTGGCAAGAGGTTGAAAAGTTCAAGGGCGCCGAATACTTTCGCAAGGAACTGTATGTGGACTTTGGCTCAGCCTTCAACACTATCAACCCAGATATCCTCCACCAGAAGGTGGCAGCAGCAGGTGAGGCTGGGGAGCATCTTCTCCCACACAAGAACTATCAGCACCGGCGCCTCGCAGGGGTGTGTTCTCTCCCCACTCCTCTTCTTCCTCTACACAAATGACTGCACCTCATCCGTGAAACTCCTGAAGTTTGCAGATGACACCACTGTTATTGGACCGATCCAGGACTGTGATAAGTCTGCAAACAGACAGGAGGTGGATCGGCTGGTACAATGGTGTGGTCAGAACCACCTGGAACCTAACACACTCAAGACTGTGGAGATGATGGTGGACTTTCGAGGAACACCACCCCCACACAACCCCCTTACCATCCTCAACAACACTGTAACTACTGTGGACCACTTCAGGTTCCTAGGAAGCACCATTTCTCGAAACCTGAGATGGTCCTCACACACAGACAATGTTCAGAAGAAGGCGCAGCAGACTACTTTCTGAGGCAACTCAAGAAGTACAACCTTCCACAGGAGCTGCTGGTCATCTTCTACATTGCTATCATTCAGTCTGTCCTGTCTTTGTCCATCTCCATGTGATTTGGCTCATCCACAAAACAGAACAGGTACAGGCTGCAACAAACAATCGGGTCTGCAGAGAGAATCATCAGGGCTGACCATCCCTCTATCCAGGACTTCTATAGGTCTAGGTTAAAGAAAAGGGCAGCTAAAATCTCTGCAGACCCCCACACACCCTGCACACAAACTGTTTAGGCTTTTACCTTCAGGTCGGAGCTACAGAGCACTGTCTGCAAAAACAGCCGCCACAGAGACAGTTTCTTCCCCCAGGCTGTTTCTCTGATGAACACTTGACAGTCCAGAACAATACAATGGATACTTGGATTGAGCTCACATTACATTATTTTATAAAGTCAATTGTGTAATATTTGGCAAAGAAACCTTTACTTGCAATGACAGATATCAATCCTTTCCTGTAGTTCTTGACGAGGTTTGCACACACTGCAGCAGGGATTTTAGACCACTCCTCCATACAGATCTCCTCCAGATCCTTCAGTTTTTCGGGGCTGTCACTAGGCAATACGGACTTTCCACCTCCATGCCTCATGGTAGGGATGGTGTTCTTGGGGTTGTACTCATCCTTCTGCTTCCTCCAAACACAGCGAGTGGAGTTCGATCAAAAACCTCTATTTTTGTCTCATCACACCACATAACCTTCTCCCAGTCCTCCTCTGGATCCAATTCCATCCTCTGGATTCAATTCAATTCAATCCAGTTTTATTTATATAGCACCAATTCACAACACGTTGTCTCAAGGCACTTGACAAAGGGTTTGGAATGGTGCGGGGTTGTTGGGGAGGTTAGAATAAACTACTGAGTGTTAGACTTTGGCCATTTTAGAATGGGCTATGTTTAGGGGTACTAAGTACAATGATAAACTGATAAAGTTTGTCCATCTAGAGCCCACTGGTAGCCATTGTTATACTAAAAACCACATGGATTGGGGGTAGCTGTCTCTGTCAGACTGATTATAACAATTGGAAAAGAGAAGGGGTTGCACAAGTAGCAGAAATGGAGGGTGTGTTTGCACCTCAACCATAACTGAGCCGGTTTAGGCTAAACCTGAATCCCCCTTACTCCATCCAACAGGGAGGGAGGAAGGCAGAGGTAAAAATAATTGGCAAGTGTTGTTTCATGTTGCATTGTGTGAAAGGTGGGTAACTTTAAAATGGGTTGAGTCAATTCAAGCGAATGCTACAGATTTCAAGTCAGGTACATGCATTCCAATTATTCCTAACTATCAAACAGTGCAGTCAGATGGACCTGCACATGCGCTGGCTTGAGCAGGGGGGCCTTGCGTGCGCTGCAGGATTTTAATCCATGGCGGCGTAGTGTGTTACTAATGGTCTTCTTTGACACAGTAGTCCCAGATCTCTTCAGGTTATTGACTAGGTCCTGCCTTGTAGTTCTGGGCTAATAGCAAACCTTCCCCACGAGGTGGGATCTTGCATGGAGGCCCAACCACGGGAGATTGACCGTCATCTTGAACTTCTTCCATATTCTTATAATTGCGCCAACAGTTGTTGCCTTCTCAACAAGCTGATGGCTACTTTCGTGTAGCCCATTCCAGCCTTGTGCAGGTCTACTATTTTATCAATGATGTCTTTACACGGCTCTCTGGTCTTGGCCATTGTGGAAAGGTTGGAGGTTTTTTGATTGAGTGATAAAAGACAGGTGTCTTTTATACAGATAACCAGTTTAAACAGGTGTAGTTAATACACGTAACGATTGGTTAACAGGAGGGCTTCTTAAAGAAGAACTAACAGACCTGTAAGAGATGGAATTCTTACTGGTCATTAGGTGATCAAATACTTATGTCATACAATAAAATGAAAATAAATTACTTAAAAATTACAATGTGATTTTTTGGATTTTTGTTTTAGATTCCGTATCAAATAGTTGTTCCACCCAATGTGTGTATGTGTGTCTATACATATATATATATATATATATATACATACAGTACAGACCAAACGTTTGGACACACCTTCTCATTCAAAGAGTTGTCTTTCTTTTCATGACTATGAATATTGTAGCTTCACACTGAAGGCATCAAATCTATGAATTAACACATGTGGAATTATATACTGAACAAAAAAGAGTGAAACAACTGAAAAGATTTCTTATATTCTAGGTTCTTCAAAGCAGCCACCTTTTGCTTTGATTACTGCTACATACACTCTTGGCATTCTGTTGATGAGCTTCAAGAGGTAGTCACCTGAAATGGTTTTCACTTCACAGGTGTGCCCTGTCAGGTTTAATAAGTGGGATTTCAAGCCTTATAAATGTGGTTGGGACATCAGTTGTGTTGTACAGAAGGTGGATACAGTACACAGCTGATAGTCCTACTGAATAGACTGTTAGAATTTGTATTATGGCAAGAAAAAAGCAGCTAAGTAAAGAAAAACGGGTGGCCATCATTACTTTAAGAAATGAAGGTCAGTCAGTCCGAACAATTGGAAAAACTTTGAAAGTGTCCCCAAGTGCAGTCGCAAAAACCATCAAGCACTACAAAGAAACTGGCTCACATGAGGACCACCCCAGGAAAGGAAGACCAAGAGTCACCTCTGCTGCGGACGATAAGTTCATCCGAGTCACCAGCCTCAGAAATCGCAGGTTAAATGCAGCTCAGATTAGAGAACAGGTCAATGCCACACAGAGTTCTAGCAGCAGACACATCTCTAGAACAACTGTTAAGAGGAGACTGTGTGAATCAGGCCTTCATGGTAAAATAGCTGCTGGGAAACCACTGCTGAGGACAGGCAACAAGCAAAAGAGACTTGTTTGGGCTAAAGAACACAAGGAATGGACATTAGACCAGTGGAAATCTGTGCTTTGGTCTGATGAGTCCAAGTTTGAGATCTTTGGTTCCAACCACCGTGTCTTTGTGCGGCGCAGAAGAGGTGTACGGATGGACTCTACATGCCTGGTTCCCACCGTGAAGCATGGAGGAGGAAGTGTGATGGTGTGGGGGTGGTTTGCTGGTGACACTGTTGGGGATTTATTCAAAATTGAAGGCATACTGAACCAGCATGGCTACCACAGCATCTTGCAGCGGCATGCTATTCCATCCGGTTTGCGTTTAGTTGGACCATCATTTATTTTTCAACAGGACAATGACCCCAAACAAACCTCCAGGCTGTGTAAGGACTATTTGACCAAGAAGGATAGTGATGGGTGCTGCGCCAGATGACGTGGCCTCCACAGTCAGTGGACCTGAACCCAATTGAGACGATTTGGGGTGAGCTGGACTGCAGACTGAAGGCAAAAGGGCCAACAAGTGCTAAGCATCTCTGGGAACTCCTTCAAGACTGTTGGAAAACCATTTCAGGTGACTACCTCTTGAAGCTCATCAATAGAATGCCAAGAGTGTGCATAGCAGTAATAAAAGCAAAAGGTGGCTACTTTGAAGAACCTAGAATATAAAACATATTTTCAGTTGTTTCACACTTTTTTGTTCAGCATATAATTCCACATGTGTTAATTCATAATTTTGATGCCTTCAGTGTGTGAAACTACAATATTCAGTCATGAAAATAAAAAAAACTCTTTGAATGAGAAGGTGTGTTCAAACTTTTGGTCTGTACTGTATTTATAAATAAATATATATATAAAACAGAAGTGTTTGTGTTTATTTTGTGCAAGAGTGATTTATCTGTCAAAATAAGGTCAAAGGTCCCCTACCTTCGGGGAAGCGGCTGATTAATCAGTGACATTTAGCGAGGTTTGATTGATAATTATCAATTATTAATGATAATTAACTGATCATAATTATTAAGCGCTTTGAACCCATAATCATAACACCACAGGACATCTCCGACTTTTATTCGTAAGCAATGATTTTTTGTTAAGAAAATAATTTTTCTGAAATATGATTTTTAATTACAATTTTAATAAATATTAATTAATCAATAATCATAATCCTTACACTGAATATGGTTGATCTTCGTCAACCCCCAAACAACTCTAGTGGATTTAACCTAGGAAACCTATCTCCCTCATGACAAAGTATTACAGAAAAAAACCATGTAAGATGAATCATAAGGATTCAGGAGAGACTTCAGTGAGTTAAAAATAGATTGATGCTTGTCGCTTTTATTAGAGACAAATTAAGAAATAAGCGAAGTTTTGGCACTTTTAATAGCCGCTTGACGTTCAGCTTAAGAGTTTCACTGAATTTTAAAGATATGTAAAGCTTACATGTCTAACACCTCCTCTCAGTGCACCAAAAGGTGCATCTAAGTGCTCATGTGTGAACACTGAGCCATGGCTCTGTAACTGCTTTAAAATGTTTAAATTTAAAAGGAACAATATCATCCAAAAACATAGTACAAACAGGGCCTGATTTACTAAAGGTTAGCACAAACTTGATAGCACTACAAAGCTGATCTACCAACCAGGTGCAATGAGGATTCATTTGTCAATTGAGCAAAATAGCAAGTGCAATCCAATTAGTGTGTTCACCTTTTATGCCTATAAGCTGATCATCAGAACATGCAAAAAACTGGGAGGAGAATATGCAAATCAAATTAGTCACCACTCACAATGCGATTTATCAAACTTGAAACAAATTGCGGGTGCAGTTTCTGTGTCTATATTTAGCACATTTGAAAGGCGGGTGCAAGCTGACAAGCAAAAATGTCTGCGGCCACTATGGAGAGAAAAAGGCATAGGGCGCAGCTTAGAGGTATAGTGCGCTACCCATATCCAGAGGTTTCAGTCCTTAAAAAAAAATAATAATAATAATTTTTAAAAAGGCATAGGTACAATGATAGACGACAGAGAAAGAGAACCTTATGTGGAGTGCCCTCTTGGGCACTCCGTCATTCTGCTGGGGAACTTTATCAACCACGGGGGAAACAACAGTGACACCTGGAGGGGTGTGATTGGGAGCGATGGCCTCCCCGATCTGAACCCGAGTGGTGTTTCGTTATTGGTCTTCTGTGCTAGTCATGGATTGTCCATAGGTCCATAACGAACATCATGTTCAAACATAGGGGGGTGTTCATCAGTCCACTTGGCACCAGAACACCCTAGGCAACATTTTCACTACCTTCAGCACTAAAACTACTGAGTAGAGAAAATGTTGGCAGTGGTGGAATGTATTTGTATCAATATCAAATTGACAGACTAATGGAAGCACATAGTGGCACACAAAAGATAAGCAATTATATGCTAAGATAAATGCATGACTGAACCAAAGGTACACACTTCCAAAAAAGATATTTACATTATATATTTTTAAAACTTAGGGCTGAATTTTTTCCTACTTATTGGTTTAGCCCTAATTAAGTTAGTTAAAGTATTGTCATATTGTATGTAATCATAAGTTGTACACTTAACAAGAAAGAACCTTGTTTTTCTTTGTAATGGTATTGAGTCTGAAATGTTTGTAACATGGCAACCTTAATGCAATGCAATGTTCTGTAGCACAAGTTTATTAAGTGGCAACAAAACACAACAATGAGGATTCAATCACCAAACTCTCCTATTCGGTAACAGTAAGGTTTCTCATGCAGCTACAATGGAAGAACTAAACCTTAGCGTATGCATTTTAACAATAAAAACGAGTGTACCTTGCTCTGCACTTAAGTGACTTACTCACCTAAAATAAGGTCAATCTGAATGTAAACATGACTGGTACTCAAGCAAATTCTGGGTGTCCCCCAGGATCTCCTCCCTGTGGGACGTGCGCAAAAAACCACAAAATGTGGCATCATGAGGCATCCTGATCAGATCCCTGAACCAACTCTACTGACTCCTTTCAATGCAGAGAAACAGCAGCTCTACTTCAGATGACAGAGCTCCTCATATAAACTCCAAGTCTGAGTTCAGCCACCCTACATAGGAAGCTTATTTTTGTTCATTTGTGTCCAGGGTCTTGTTGTTTCGGTCATGATCCATATCTCATTACCATGAAATGAGGGTTGGAACGTATACAGACTTTTTGACTGTTGGAAGAATGTATATAAGTTATCATTGCTTAGTTTAAACCATGTTTATGTTTGAAGTTCTATTCTAGTTAAGATTATTCCTGTGATTGTTTTGTAGTGTGTAAAAGGGTTTGTGGAAGGTTAAGGAATGTGGTCTGGAGTGGATCAAACCCTGGACATGACAAGCTTATACCATTTATGGGAATGACCACTCTTCTAAGTTGAAATTGGCTGAACCAATTCCCGCTTTTTGGAATGTGAGTTGTAAATCAAAGGCTGGTGCGAGGACTTCTCCCTTTGTGAGAAGGAAGTCGCTGTGCTGACAGAGGACTGTCTCACCCTTGCAAGTCAAACTTACTTGGTTCACTTGTGCCTTATTTTACACTTGTCTGTATTTATCAGCTTTCTAACTCTAACATTTCTTGGTCCTTTGAGCCGGAGTGCTAGAAATCTGCCGCCCGGGGCCCTGCGGTGCGTGTGGGGTTTCAGTCTGCGCAGCCTCCAGAATGTCTGGAGAACGAAAATCCTGCACAGTGAATTCTGTATTGGTAACCGCCAAATCGACCGAGGGGCACCGGGAGAAGGTGGATCAACACGTTCTGACAGACAGTGTGAACGAACGCACAGGTAAGACAGAACCAACTAAGTATATTAAAAAAAAAATAAAATACGCAAGCCGGAAACATAACTGCAGTTTAAAAAAAAAAATAAGCTGCATGCAGCCTTGAAGGCCCTCGCACCTCAGCGCAACTCGGCCTGTGCAGTGACCGCGAGAGCCTGGCATCTCGCGGTTTAAGCTACCAACGAGCCCGCTGTTCGATTCCAAATGTCGCCTCTAGGTGGCGCAGTGAGCGTCATGTCATGATCTTCACTCATGCAGAATTGTGGTCTCACGAGAAGTATCGAAAAGGTGGGGGAAATCTGACCTTCCAGATGGAAGCTGCACTCACTTGTTTATTAGTGGGTGGGGCTGAAATTATGTCATAAACTGACTGTGGCAACATGTTCAGCATTGATCCCTGATAATGTATACTACATTTGAAGTGGATCTGAAGATGTATGAGGGAGATAGAGCACTTGTAATGTCCTAGGGGCGCTGTTGATCCAAATTCCAATGTAATCCAACAGAGGTGTTTGGGGGCTGACAAAGATCAACCATATTTATTTTGGAGTGAATCGGACCATGCATGTGTAATTTAGAGGCAAACGTATGGCCATGCCGTGACATCAGAATTCGCCACGCTGCCACAGCCACACCCTCAAGCTAAAGCAGTCAGAACTGGCGACTGCTTTAGACCATCATGTTATCTGTTAGTTGGAACAGTTTCACATTGATTAGTGAAGAACATCAAAATTTGAGTCTTTAAAGGAAAACATGACACTGCCTGTTCTCAGTTGGCGGGTCTTCGATGATGTCAGCATCTGATCAGTGAATATTGTTCAGGGCCAGAGGCAGATCAATCTTAGAAGGTTTCAGGTCTCTGTGATTCTGTCTTTGTTTCTGCATCTATTCTCTCTGTGTCTCACACTCAGACACACACACGCACACACACATGCACACATACACATACACATTCATGGATTAATATCTTTGTGAGGACTTTCCACTGACTTCCCTTCATTGTCTTCATTTCTATGGCCCAAATCTGACCATACCATTAACCCTTTGGTATTGTGTTAATGGTATACACACGCACACACACACCCCCAACACACACACACATCCGACACACACACACACACACACACACACACACACACACACACACACACACACACACACACACACACACACACACACACAAACACATAGACACACACACACACATCCGTGGATAACTATGTTTTTGAGGACTTTAGATTGACTTCCATTCATTTTCATTCATTTCTACGGCCTAAACTTGATCCGACCCCTAACCCTTTCAGCATCTTCATAGGAGGCAACTACATGGCGGCTATTTTGTGTGGGGTACTTAATCGGCATGTACTGCTGTTATAACACCTTGACAACAGCGATAAAATTTAAAAGGCAATTTCATAGAATTTTGCATATAGGCTGTTAGCACATCAGAACCTGTAACAAATCTCTATCAGAACCAGAACCGAACTCCATTAGAACCAAAAGGAAATCTCCATCAGAACCAGTTAGGAGTCTTACACCAGAACCAGGTCCAAACTCTGTTGGAACCAGGAAGAAACCTCTTATCAGAACCAGATCCAATATCCATCAGAACCTGGAACAAATCTCCATCAGAACCGGATCCAAACTCCATCAAAACCAAATAGGGACCCTCCACCAGAACCAGGTCAAACATCCCT
The DNA here is from genome assembly GCF_021462225.1 of Girardinichthys multiradiatus. Taxonomy (NCBI): domain Eukaryota; kingdom Metazoa; phylum Chordata; class Actinopteri; order Cyprinodontiformes; family Goodeidae; genus Girardinichthys; species Girardinichthys multiradiatus. The sequence goes on from NC_061796.1 coordinate 595,184, forward strand.
CAAAACCTGGAACAAATCTCCCCTTCAGGAGGAGTCCCCTTCAGCTCCAGGTCCAAACTCAATCAGAACAAGGAAGAAACCTCTATCAGAACCAGGTCCAAAATTAATCAGAAAATGGAACAAATCTCCTTCAGAACCAGACCAGAACTTCATCAGAACCAGGAAGAACTCTCAATCAGAACCTGGTACAAATCTCCATCAGAACCAGCTCCATCAGAACCAGTTTCAAACTCCATCAGAACCAGGAAGAAAACTACCAGAACCACATCCAAAATCCATCAGAACCTGGAACAAATCTCCATTAGAATCAGAGCCAAACTATCAGAACCAGATACAAATCTCCATCAGAACCTGGTTACAATATTCATCAGAACTTACGATGGTAAGACCATCTTCAAAGGTCCCAGGGGAGCAACAAAACAGTGACCACTTGATGTCAGGTGTTTAAACAGCTTCTACTGCTGTTCAAATACCTGAACAAGAACGAATCATTTTAAAGAGCAATTTCAAAAACTTTTGCATATGGGCTGTACTAAGCATTATAGATGGACTGAGTTAATATTAGCGAACATGCTAGGCTCAATACATTAACATTTAATTAGCCTTAGCATTTTAACTTTTACACCGCTTTTGTATACTAGAAGGAGTAAATCAATGTCAGCCGTCATTGTAGTGATAGCCGATATGCTAATGTTAGCATTTTAACTTCTCTCTTTCTATCCCTCTACTTCTCTCAATTCCCTTTCTTGTCTCTTTTTCTCCTGTCTGCCTCTTTCTTCTCTTTCTATTCGTTTTTCTTCTTTCCCCCCTTTTTCCTTTTTCTTCTTCTATCCTATATGTTTCTTTCTCTTTTCTCTCTTTTCTGCTTTTCTCTTCTTTCTGGCTTGTTCTATTTCTTGTGTTCTTCAACAGAGTGTTGATCATTTTTACTGTCACATTTTTTCAGCATCTTCTGCTTTGTTCATTCAGCATTTACATTTTCTGCTTCTTTTTCACCGTTCTGCCTCTTTCTGTTTCATGTGTTCTTCAGCTAATTGTTGGTCATTTTTGCTCATTTTTACTTTTTCAAATTTCTTTGGCATGTTTTGCTTCCTTAATTTAGCATTCATATTTTCTGCTTCTTTTCATCTTCTTTCTCTTCTTTCTGCCTCCTTCTATTTCATGTGTTCTTCTGCTAATTATCGCTTATTACTTTTTCAAATTTTTTCAGCATCTTCTGCTTCGTTCATTCTGCAGAATGCATTCTCATGTGCTGTTTCACAGAAACAGCAATTTTTCTAGTCAGTGAGAATGCATTCACTTTGCCAGTGGGTACACACACAGACACACACACTCAGAAACACACACATTCATGGATTACTATCTTTGTGAGGACTTTCCATTGACTTTCATTCATTTTCATTCATTTCAATGGCCTAAATCTGATCTGATTCCTAACCCTTTGACCATCTTCATTGGAGGAAACTACATGGTGGCCATTTTGTGTGTGGCACTTAAACATGTACTGATGTTCCAACAACTAGACAACAGTGATTAAATTTAAAAGGCAATTTCATAGACTTTGGCATATAGGCTGTTAGCACATCAGAACCTAGAACGAATTTCTATCAGAACCAGAACCAAACTCCATCAGAACCAAGAGGAAATCTCTATTAGAACCAGTTAGGAACCTTCCACCAGAACCAGGTCCAAACTCTGTCAGAACCAGGAAGAAACCTCTATCAGAACCGGACTCAAACTCCATCAGAACCAGTAGCAAATCTATATTAGAATCAGACCCAAACTCAATCTCCATTAGAACCTTGTATAAATCTCCATCAGAACCATATACAAACACCCATCAGAACCATGTCCAAACTCTATCTGAACCAGATGGAAACTCTATTAGAACCAGGAAGAAATCTCTTTCAGAACCTGGTAGAACTCTTCATCAGAACCATATACAAACCCCCATCTGAACCAGGTCCAAATTTCCTTCAGAACCAGGAGGACCCTTCTATCAGAACCAGATCCAAACTCCATCAGAACCTGGAACAAATCTTCATCAGAACCGGACCCCAACTCCGTCAGAACCAGTTAGGGACCCTTCACCAGAACCAGGTCCACCAGAACCAGGAGGAAATCCCCATCAGAACTTGGTAGAAATATCCATCAGAACCAGTTAGGAACTGTCCATTAGAACCAGGTCCAAACTCTGTCAGAACCAGGAAGAAACCTCTATCAGAACCAGAACCAAACTCCATCAGAACCAAGAAGAAATCTCCATCAGAACCAGTTAGGAACCTTCCACCAAAACCAGGTCCAAACTCTGTCAGAACCAGGAAGAAACCTCTATCAGAACCAGAACCAAACTCCATCAGAACCAAGAAGAAATCTCCATCAGAACCAGTTAGGAACCTTCCACCAAAACCAGGTCCAAACTCTGTCAGAACCAGGAAGAAACCTCTATCAGAACCAGAACCAAACTCCATCAGAATCAAGAGGAAATCTCTATCAGAACCAGTTAGGAACATTCCACCAGACCCAGGTCCAAACTCTGTCAGAACCAGGAAGAAACCTCTATCAGAACCGGACTCAAACTCCATCAGAACCAGTATCTATATTAGAATCAGACCCAAACTCAATCAGAACCAGGAGCAAATCTCCATTAGAACCTTGTATAAATCTCCATCAGAACCATGTCCAAACTCTATCAGAACCAGATGGAAACTCTATTAGAACCAGGAAGAAACATCTATTTGAACCAGGAATAAATCTCTTTCAGAACCTGGTAGAACTCTTCATCAGAACCATATACAAACCCCCATCTGAACCAGGTCCAAATTTCCTTCAGAACCAGGAGGACCCTTCTATCAGAACCAGATCCAAACTCCATCAGAACCTGGAACAAATCTTCATCAGAACCGGACCCAAACTCCATCAGAACCAGTTAGGGACCCTTCACCAGAACCAGGTCCACCACAACCAAGAGGAAATCCCCATCAGAACTTGGTAGAAATATCCATCAGAACCAGTTAGGAACTGTCCATTAGAACCAGGTCCAAACTCTGTCAGAACCAGGAAGAAACCTCTATCAGAACCAGAACCAAACTCCATCAGAACCAAGAAGAAATCTCCATCAGAACCAGTTAGGAACCTTCCACCAAAACCAGGTCCAAACTCCGTCAGAACCAGGAAGACACCTCTATCAGAACCAGAACCAAACTCCATCAGAACCAAGAAGAAATCTCCATCAGAACCAGTTAGGAACCTTCCACCAAAACCAGGTCCAAACTCTGTCAGAACCAGGAAGAAACCTCTATCAGAACCAGAACCAAACTCCATCAGAACCAGTAGCAAATCTATATTAGAATCAGACCCAAACTCAATCAGAACCAGGAGCAAATCTCCATCAGAACCTTGTATAAATCTTCATCAGAACCATATACAAACCCCCATCTGAACCAGGTCCAAATTTTCTTCAGAACCAGGAGGACCCTTCTATCAGAACCAGATCCAAACTCGATCAGAACCTGGAACAAATCTCCATCAGAATCGGACCCAAACTCCGTCAGAACCTGTTAGGGATCCTCCACCAGAACCAGGTCCACCAGAACCAAGAGGAAATCCCCATCAGAACTTGGTAGAAATATCCATCAGAACCAGTTAGGAACTGTCCATTAGAACCAGGTCCAAACTCTGTCAGAACCAGGAAGAAACCTCTGTCAGAACCAGAACCAAACTCCGTCAGAACCAAGAGGAAATCCCCATCAGAACCTGGTAGAAATATCCATGAGAACCAGTTAGGATCACTCTAACAGAACCAGGTCCAAATTTATCAGAACCAGTGAAAAAGCACTACTCTGTGATTTATGATGGTAAGACCATCTTCATAGGTCCCAGGGGAGCAACAAAACAGCAGCCACTTGATGTCAGGTGCTTAAAAAGCTTCTACTGCTGTTCAAATACCTGAACAAGAATTAATCATTTTAAAGGGCAATTTCATAGACTTTTGCATATGGGCTGTACAAAGCATTATAGATAGGCTGAGTTAATATTAGCCAACATGCTAGTCCTACTACATTAACATTTAGCTAGCCTTAGCATTTTAGCTAATTTAAGCTTTTACACCGCTTTTTGCACAGTAGAAAGGGTAAATCAATGTCAGCCTTCATTGTAGTGATAGCCAATATGCTAATGTTGGCATTTTAGCTTCTCTTTCTATCATTTCTGCTTCTGTCCCTCCCTTTTCTTGTCTGTTTTTCTCCTTTCTGCTTTTTTCTTCTCTCTTTCTATCCGTTTTGCTTTCCACCCTTTTTCCTTTTTCTCTTTCTACTTTTCTGTGTCTTTCTCTTCGCTCTCCTTTCTGCTTTTCTCTTCTTTCTGGCTTGTTCTCTTTCTTGTGTTCTTTAACAGAGTGTTGATCATTTTTACTATGTCAAATTCCTTCAGCATCTTCTGCTGCATTTATTCAGCATTTACATTTTCTGTTTCTTTCTCACCTTTCTTCCTCTTTCTGTTTCATGTGTTCTTCAGCTAATAATCGCTTATTACATTTTCACATTTTTTCAGCATCTTCTGCTTTGTTCATTCTACAGAATGCATTCTCACGTGCTGTTTCACAGAAACAGCAATTTTCTAGTTCTAGCTACTTTTTGGCCAAGTAATTTTTTTATAGTCATTTATTTATTTCTGTATATATTCATAATTATTGCAGGATTGGTCCTCCATAGAAGGACATAAGAACCACATTTTGTTATATTCATGTTTCAATTTAAATTTTTCTTTTATACCCGTGTCAGGAGAATATTAACAAATGTGTAAAGGAAGTTAAATAA